>NC_135027.1:3115888-3739816 GCF_051020955.1 Megalopta genalis
TCGTGTTTCGATGAGACGCATCGAACGGCTATAAAAATGACGAATTTTGCTCCGGTCGAATAAATTGTTAAGCTGTCGGCAACAGGTTGCAAAGAATCCTTTCTCCTTTTATTCGACGAAGCTTTCAATTATCCGGGAAAGCGATGCAGAAAACCAGGCAGCGGTGTCGAAGTTTCCATTTTGTTCCTTTTTGGAAAAATCTTAGAAGCTATTATATAAGTTTATAATTCAGTCTGCCGATTATTAAACGACAGCGTAGTTCTTCTTGTCCGCTCATCCTCGATGGTGGTGGATTCACTCTGGTTACCTTCCTGTTCATAAATACTCGATCGCTTGTGTGGCTTGCGGCTTAGCCCGAGCTAAGAGCTTTCTGCATCTATTGTTTTATAACTGTTGGTTCATTATTTCTTGCTTCGTCTACCATGTTTTAGCTGTATTCGTTGGCGGACCATTTCGACGACAATGTAACAAGATGATTTACAATCTCAGTTATTAATTTATTCAACATACTTCTTAACGTACCCCCGCTTAGACATGTTAGTTTTTCTATAGAACGATGATGAAATATGTGGAAGTTTATACGAATTGCCAGAAACTAAAGAGTCAAATAGCAATACAGTAAATTCTCCCTAATATTTTCCATCAGCCTGGAAAAAAGAGGAGAAATTTGGGAAATGGAAATACGATTATTCGAACTTGGTGGATTATTTTTATAGTTTCCGATTGTCAACGATTACAAAAACGAGCTTCAAGGCTCAAATAATCGCATCTCCGCTTCCCAAATTGTCCATTTTCGTTCACAAGCTGCAGGAAAATTAGGGAGAATTTACTGTACTCATATTTTTGGTCCAAATGGATCCGAGCCCAGCTGTGCAAGTGTTAATCCTTGAGCGGACTATCGATTAAAATGGTTTCGTGGGCTATTGCTGGGTAAACCAGTCGGTGCTCTGAGTAGACAGTATAACGTGTCCATCAACCTGTTAGATCACCTAATCCTCTCCGACCGGCTAATCGAACCAAGTCATACCAACGTCCATCTCTTGTTCCAGGTGGCAGAAAGAACTGAAACCGAACCAGGACAGAACTTTCGAACCCTCGTCCGTGGGCAACCCACCTGAAACCTGAAGTAGCCCACCTGGAGGCAGGATCCAGGCGCGAGCATCCCCTCGAAGAAGGTGCCGAAACAACTGACCGATGTCTTGAGCAACTGGATCGCGCGGGCGGCAGCGATTTCCGAAGGAAAAATGAGAGGGCACGGGGGGATGGGGCGTCGAAGACGGGGTCCGGACGAGGCAGCCTGATGCGAGCGGGGGTGAGCTTGTGAAGGGGGGTGTGTCGGGCAGCTGAGCATCGCCCGCGGGCCGAAAAATGAACGAGACCGCGGTCTATCTGCTCGGATCGGAAGAAGAGGTAAACGTGCCGAGCAAACAGCTGAACAGGACGTTCTACACCGCGAGCTACCCGCCGCAGAACACCAGCTACGACGAGCTGTGGCATCTGGCGACAGACAGGGCCGGCCTGGCGATCATTCTCTTCCTGTTCTCGGTGGCGACCGTGTTCGGCAACATGCTGGTGATCCTGGCGGTGGTGCGCGAGCGATACCTGCACACGGCGACCAACTACTTCATCACGTCGCTGGCGTTCGCGGACTGTCTGGTCGGTTTGGTGGTGATGCCTTTCAGCGCGATCTACGAGGTCCTGGAGAAGCGTTGGCTGTTCGCGCACGACTGGTGCGACGTCTGGCGTTCGTTGGACGTGCTCTTCTCCACGGCGTCGATCCTGAACCTGTGCGTGATCAGCCTGGACCGGTACTGGGCGGTCACCGACCCGTTCACCTACCCGCGCAAGATGACCCGTCGCCGGGCCGCGATCCTGATCGCGATCGTCTGGATCTGCTCCAGCGCGATCTCCTTCCCCGCCATCGCCTGGTGGAGAGCCGTCCGCACCGAAGAGGTCCCGGAGGACAAGTGCCCGTTCACGGAGCACCTTGGCTACCTGATCTTCTCGTCGACGATCAGCTTCTACGTGCCGCTGTTCGTCATGGTGTTCACCTATTACAAGATCTACCGGGCCGCCGTGATCCAGACGAGGAGTCTGAAACTAGGCACCAAGCAGGTGATCATGGCCTCCGGCGAGCTGGAACTCACTCTGAGGATGCACCGCGGCGGCGGGACCAACACCGACGCGAGACACCTGTTCCGCACCGCTTCGAGCACACCGGAGGACCTCCAGGACCTCGAGGAGCCGCTCACGGCGATCCACAACAACTGTCTCACCAGAGTACCGTCTACCAGGATCAACAAACAACACCTGGGAAAGAACTTCTCCCTGTCCAGGAAACTGGCCAAGTTCGCCAAGGAGAAGAAGGCGGCGAAGACCCTCGGCATCGTGATGGGCGTGTTCATCGTCTGCTGGCTGCCGTTCTTCGTGGTGAACCTCTGGTCCGGGTTCTGCTCGCAGTGCATCTGGCAGGAGGAGATCGTGTTCGCCGCGGTCACGTGGCTCGGCTGGATCAACAGCGGCATGAACCCTGTCATATACGCCTGCTGGAGCAGGGATTTCCGAAGGTGAGTCTCTCTACGTAGATCGTTTCTCATCCGTCGGGGACTGCTACGGGAAATTGCATTATCTGACGACGACGACGACGACGACGGGGATCTTGGGATCTTCAGGCCGCATGGGGAGAGTAACTGTCAGTTTCGGAGATAGCTGACGTTGTATCCTAGGTTCCACCGAGAGGATTCGATGAAAAGGCGAACGATGAACGGATTCCACATGCAGATGTTGATGTCGATGCCCTTCTGAACAGGGACGATGCGACGTGGTTCGTCTTTTGTTAAAATGATTAGATAGAGGAGTCGTGACGAAGTTCGATCGACACTGTTCGATACCTGACGAACTTCTTGGGCGTGTTTAAAAACTGAAAAGTGGTAACGTGAAGAGAGGATGTTCCGTCTGAAACTGGTTCGTACTCTTAACCCTTTGCACTCGAAGCCATTTTAACTGTAAATCTAAATTAATTTTTAATTTAGATTTAATTTAGATTTACATTATTTAATTTAATTTTTAATTTAGATTTACTTTAATAAAGTAAAATTTAAGTAAAATGGAAATACCATAAGTCAAAAAAATTAATTTAGATTTACAGTTAAAATGGCTTCGAGTGGAAAGGGTTAAGAGTATGAACCAGTTTCAGGCGGAACATCCTCTCTTCATATTACTGTATTAAGTATATATATAACATAAGTGTTTCTTTAATATCTATATTAATCTATTTACTTAAATTTTTATTTAAATTTAGTCTTGCGACTCATACAACAGTTAGACTCTTAACAATATAATAATATTATAATATATATATTATAATCTATATTAATCTATTTACTTAAATTTTTATTTAAATTTAGTCTTGTGACTCATACAACAGTTAAACTCTTAATAATGTTTTACATCTAAACTTTGATAATATAAAAATTGTCTTGGAACGTGATATAACAATTTTTTTTTTTAGTGGTGCCTCAGAGTCGCCACTCGAGTGCAAAAGTTAATTGTGTAATCCTGGTTATATATACAGGGTGGGTCGTCCAAAATCATCCAAAATGTTATTCTCTTTTCTCGCGACTGATTTTTGCACCCTGCCTGTATTGCAAAAATCTACATCTTCGTAGAACCAATACGATTGTCTAGTCAACTTTCTGGTCGCATCACGAATCCACTTTCAAGGCCGGGAATGGCGATATCGCTATCAGCATCGGAAAACTGATGATGCCGGCATTCGGAGGTCCTTGATCCGGCCACAGGCATGCCTCGTCATTAGTCCGGATGCCTGAGGTAATACGGAAAGTCGCTCTTGAACAAAGGGTGAGCGACCGGCGCGCGTATCGATGCGGTATCGGCACGCTATCGATACAGCAGCGAATACGGCATCGAGTTGTAGCGTTTTGTTATCGAGCGAATGCACGGAAGCCGGGGGCACGTAGCCGGTGCGCCTCGTAATTTAAGAGATGCTCGCCGTGTTTGTCGCCTAATCGTGGATAAGTAGCCTCCGCTCGATAGTTCCGCCGGAAACCGTATCGGTCCTCTAATCTGGGTTCAACTGGGAGCTTCTGCGCGTTTCTGCCTTCTGTCCCTTTCCTGTCCGGGGATTTCGCAGGTCCTTTGCGGAGAACGTTCCGCGCCGCTTCCACGCAGGAACTCCGGAAAATTGACTCCGGGAAATATTTACCGACTATACGAGCCGCGTCACCGGTCGGTCGTTAATTCCCGGTTTTAAAGCGGCCCGGATGCGTGGATTAAGGACCGGCTTGATCATTCCTCCTTTCGGATCAGCGTCAAACTACACCGGATCTCTTTACGAGACCCTCGGCGACGTTACGAGCGTGTTTTACGAGGACAAGGGATGGCCGCGTCGATGGGAACACCGGTGTCCCAATTGGCGGCCTTGTATTTCCGAAACTGCTTTATCCATTGTCCCGCGACTCCTGCCGCCAGGATCCTTAATTGCCTGATTCACGGGTGCTTACACTATGGTTCGCCGAATTAAATCGCGTGGAACTACATCTTTTAGTAGCACGTTCCGTTTCCTTCGTCCCTGCGCATTAGACATCCGCATTCGAATATTGTTCTCAACCGGACTGCAGATTTTAATCCTTAGGGGACCAAAACTATTTCCGGTTTACACACTGCGAAGGCCAGATTGGTTTTCAGACGAAGAGAAATTTTTTACTGACAATTTTTGTATCAAATATAGAGAAGAGATATTCATTTTTTAAATAAAACTTCGTCGATATATTTTCACCGAAACAATCGTGCCTATTCTTCCAATGTTTCCTGCCAGATTGTACGGTTTTATTGATTTCTGCCGCGTGTATGGCGGCATCGGACCGTTAAGGGTTAATTATACAGTGCCATTATGAACTTTATCCACTCAAATATCTTGCTTATTTCAAACAATGCAAGAGACTGTTACTTAAAAATTCAATATCGTTAGAAATGTTATAGAATGCCTGATCGAGAGAGTATATATTTCTCCTCGTTCACGATTCGTCTAAACCGGATGGTTTTATGCGTTGATAACAAAATTAAGCAGGTAACATTTGAAGCCGCGGGAGCATTAGGTGCTACTCCAGCCTCGCGACGGCATTAAATGCAACATATTCCCCGGTTAGCATGTATTTCATTTCACGGAAATAAATACGTCAGGATTTGGCGCAGTCGGCTGGCTGGTGAATAATGTCTATAATTATACGCTCGCTCTTTCTCCTCCGCCAACGAGACGAATCCGCGCGAATCGGTCGCTCCTCCTTCTTAATGAGACGACCGACTTAAGAGCCTTCCAGACCTTTGTACACGATTAAGTCGCAAGCCGGCGACTATTTGCACTGAACTTCCGCCCGCACGTTCCGAGTTCCGGGCCATTCATCGGGGAATTACTCGCGCGATAACGTCGCGTACTCGTTAATCGTGTGGACCCAGGTGCACGGGGTGTTACTGATCGACAGTCAACCTAATATTGGTTGTTCGACGAGTGAACGATCTTCGACACCGCGAAAATCTGCGTATCGTCGATTGCCGCCGCTCCGAGCGTGTTCGCTCGAAACACGTCTGCCGGAACGAGTACATTGTCACGCAACGCTAATTATTAGGCTACTAATCATTATGCAAGTTCCCTGCTTTCCAAACTGTCTTTTGGCGCATCGAATTTAACGGCCATCACCGGCTTCGTTTTATCGCGTTTCTGGCACGCTTGCACATATGCGGAAAATTCGGAGGGTTCTAATTACTAGACCTGCCAAAGAGCAATGCGACGTTTCCCAATCGATTGCCTAATTTTGAAATATTCAAGGCGGCTATAATTTTGTCTGTATAATCGAGGAATGTCCGTAGAAAACAATGCAAGTGCCATAAATGTAATTTTTTAGGAGAAAGAGAAAACACTGCTATTCAGTCAAATTATTAACGAAACTTGTTTTATATTTGTCTTTACGTGTGTATCTAAGAGAGCGATAGATTAAAGACATAATCAAGTCTTTTATTTCTTACGACAATAATACATGAACTTATGGAAAAAGGAATCGTTCTTAGAAAAAAGCTTCTACGTGCCAAACTATCGCAAATTGCTTCGGAATATCAAAATATAGAGAGCATATAAAAATATAAAATATATTTCTGTGACATGATGTCTTAATTTTTAATTAGAAGGTATTGCAACAATTTCGCTTTTATGATAAAAGCAGCTAACATTATTTATAACAATTTATCAAAATATATTGCAGTTAAACGATGCACTACCGTATTCCAATCGGCACATAGAACAGTTTAAGAAGAAATAACCAAATTTTTCAATTTCAGCTTCTGTATTTTTTTCAATTACGCGGATCAATTCGAATTAATACCTTCGTGTCGCATAAATAGCTCGCGAAAAGCGATTCGATCGTATATCGTTCCAAAGAAGACGCTGAATAAACTCCGTCTCGCCGTAGTATAAACTTTCCCCGCGCATCTTATCGGATATATTCTTTGTTTTTTATCGTCTGCTCCCCACCCCCGCCCCTTTAGTCAGTTCCAGGCTCCATCGAATTCTATTTACTGGCTACACCAGATAGATATTTGCGGGCATGGGCAACGGAGAACGGCTCTCGTGTCCTACCTTCCGCAAAAACCCGATTCCGACGGATTCAGAGGCGGTTTAGCCGCGCGACAATTATCTACCGGGCGACGGAACAGCTGGACACGCCGCGATCAATCCAGAGAATTCTCAGCGATGCTCGAAATCAAATTAATGGATCCGCGATCGGATAAACACCGAAAGATATTCGATCGTTCGCCGAGGACGACGTCGACATATTAGCCTTTTCGGGGCTCGGTGAAGTTGATTGGAAGGACACTTTTGACTTTGGATGGCTCTGGTACAGCCGAAGGGAATGACTGAGTGGCCATTGGCGTGCTACAGGTTCTCCTTTGTTTCCCTTTTACGCGAACCGTGAATGGACGACACGTATTTTTTGAGGGTTTCTACCTTCCCCCTCTTTTGGCTGCGTGTTTTTTTACAGCAGTTTCGAGCTCAGATTGCGCAGATCTTTCTGTCATGCAAGATTCTGGTCGTTCTTCGACGGGATTTCGTTGTTATTTTTATACTTTCGTATTTATATTTGTATATTTGTATATTTATCCGTATATCTGCAACTTGTATTTATATTTACATGTGCTATATAAATGTGTAATATGTACTCCGGTATTGAATTCAATTCAATTCAATTCAATTATTCTTCAGATACTATTTTCGAACGTCGAATCTTGAATGCAGCGATGCTATTGCGAATCTGCAAAATATGCACGCTATCGTAAAGCTTCGATAGCTGCACGCTATTGCAAGTTTTTGAAACATGCACGCTGTTGCAAGTCTTCGATATCTGCACGCTATTGCAGCATCAGTAACACCGGTTGCTATATCGTCTAATTTATCGACGAGCGATTTGTTATATTAACGCCGGGTTTACGGAACCCGTCAAAATGACGGAACACTAATTTTTTAATTGACGATTATTCAGCTTGTAAAGATACATTTATGAGTTAATTATTCACTGTATACGTTACTCGCGGCATATGTTATAATAATACTCGCGAAAAATCAGAATAAATGCCTTATTGTTATTTTTATGAACTAATATAAAACTGCTGCTTTTAGTGCTCCGCAAATCTATTGTTAAGCGAATTATTGAAGAGAATTACGGGATAAAATCAACTAGCTACGTCTGCGGACAAATTCACGACAAATAAGACTCGACAAATAATTGAAGAAATTTCTACAATATAAAGAGAAAAAATTGTAAAATCAACTGAAGATAAGGGATGATATTCAATTGATGATAGGGGAAGATAAATAGTTCATCCTGTTCCTGATCCTGTATTAAATACATTTCTAAAAATTAAAAGCAATAAATACGGAATTAATAATCAAAATCTTATATCAAGGTTACGTCAAGGTAATTCTGGTTTATGTCAAGGTTTACTTCTTCACCAAGTCTCCGCATCAATTTCTTCGAAGGTACTATACTTCACCGAACGTCCACAAACCCAATGAATAAAACCAGGTCAATTATCATAATTGCTGCCAAAAAGTACGACCACCCAAAGACATCCTGCCATCTCGTCTCCGATCGAGTATCAATCGTGCCAAGCGTGCATCGTTAGTCTCTTAGGAGCACTCCGTGGTCGACCTTTCATCTCGCAGCTCCCAGTTGACTGTTACACTTGCAAACGAGTGTCGCCAGCTGCATCGGGTTCGACGGAGGTCCCGTCTACGAAGAACGTAGCGTCGATGGCAGAGTGGTTGCTCGCGAAAGTCGCGCGAGATTGAGACAAATACACCGTAGACGGTCCATCGAGTTAACGTTCCACGCCTCTCTCTCTCTCTCTCTCTCTCTCTCTCTCTCTCTAGAATTTCACTTAGGTACCCGACTCTCCCGGGGGCGTTCGTACACCGTCGTTATTTATCGCTGAACGTCGCCGTCATTTTTCACGGGACGTATTACAAGCGTGCGGCGGCCTGTTCCCGGCCGAAACGCGCTCGGCTGTTCGCTTTCGAAAACGACTTTTTGAAAAATCAGTTCGAGGGTGTCCCGGCTCTCGGTTTAAGCGACGGGGAAGGGGCGTGGATTGATGGGGGGCGAGCCGTTGACCATCGATCCGTGCCGATACACGCGTTTCGCGGAGCGCGAACAACAACGAGAAAAACGAGAAAAAGCGCTGGGAGGGGGAGGGGGGAAACGAGACAAAAATGGACAGGAAGCGAGCCGACCGCTTCTCGGATCGGCTAGGCTCGGCCGTGCGCGGCCGTGACCGGGATTTAATTAAAGGGACGACCAGGCTCGTTAGAGCAACAGGGATTCTTTCCTGATTCGCGCGCCATTCATTCCCCGCCGGAGTTCCCGCGTTCCGCCTTTCTCCGCCCCCGCCGCGTAATTAAATCCCGCTATTTGCATACCTTCCGCTTTCTCTCGTAACTTTGTTCCCAATTATTCGGTGCATCGTTTCGCGTAACGGACGTTCCTTGCTGACTCGGGGGCCACCAGGAAATCAAAAACCTGGGCCGACGCCTTCGAATTTCGTTAGCCAGATTGGAATTGTTCGTTTCACGGGACACTGGTCTGATTAGTTGACAAGAAATCGAGTTCTCCTGATCGAGGAGGTCGGGGTCTTTTCTTCGTCAGAAATCGTACGATTGCTTTGTTTAATTACTTTGTTTAACTAGTTGGGAAGAATGAAGGAGGAACGAAGTCATGAAAAAGATGTTTCTCCGTCGACCGCGATGCTCTATTTTGCGAGCTGAAGCCCTGCCGCGGGTAATCGATCCGACTAATTACCAAGAAACAGCCGAGAACGCGCGGATCGTATATCCTTTTCATCGAACCAGGCTGAATCGCTTTTGGAGATTCGCGGAGGCTTGTGCGGAAAATGGTAATCTGGGAACATTAATCATAAACGAAACTGTAGCTGCGTTGCTCGCCATAGAACCGCCGACAATTAAGTACGTTGGCCAGGAAGTTTTAGGTCAACGAAGCTGTCAAAACGTAGCTATTAGGCGAAGGAAACTAGGCTACGCCGAAAATTGCCTACACGAGATTCGGGGGTGAAACCGCCCGCTATGAATCGGCGGTCACGGAACCATCTTGGAGAGAGAGAGAGAGAGAGAGAGAAACCGGCGGAGATAAAAATTCGTCGCGAGACCGCGATAATAGTAAATCCTCGAGAAAACGTTGAAACTATTTTTATTTTAGTGTGGCGGCTACCTCCAGACCCGTCAGCAAATGGCTCCTCTTCCCGCTAGTAACCGATCCGCCTCAATTCCTATATATACAGAATTCGTCCTTCCTACCGATATCTCAACGTCTAAGGCAAGGGCCCGCTAGGATAGCCTTACTGATGAGTCCTCCAGCGGGCCCCGGACGAAACGTCATTCCCTCTCCTTTTCTCACCCAAACATCCACACAACACTTCACTGCACCGCGACTCGTCAAGAGACAAAGTCCGCGAACGAATAAAGAAGTTTTCCACCGCACACAAGTGTACAAGTAATTTCGAATCATCCTACCCAAATTCGAATCATCCTACCCATCATTTCTCAGAGTGGACAATTTTCATTGGTAAGCGGTCTCTCGTCGTGCTACGTACGAAACGTATCTTTTCTCTCTAGACGCGTGCGAAATCGACGGGGAATAATCTACGATGTCGAGCATGGTCGCGATTCGGAACGGATCCGGAAAAGATTTCGCTGTTTCCCCGGCTGTTCAATCTGCTCCGGACGAATCCGAACGAATCCCGGTTTTGAATCATTTCCGAAACGGATTAATCGTTGTCGCGGGACTGCCCTGTCTCGCGCCTCTTTCGGGAAATTGAACCTTGTCGCAGGTCCCTGCCGGCCCTGAGATCACTCTGTTACACCTGACAGCGGTTTTAATGGAGCCCTCGGGGCTATGGAGCTTACTCCATTCCGACAATTACTATCGGCGATGCCGCCGCCGGTGTGTCCCCGTGTGGTTCCAATTAGGTTTACCGGCGAGATTGAGCAACTTCCTGGAAGAACCCGCGCATACGTTTATCCCGATCGGTCGGTTTTTCGACGAACGAATCAACGGAGCTAATCACCCAAATCAGAGCTTCGAATTTTTCGGTAATTCTGTCGTGAAGCTTCGACGAAAGCTTCGATGCTGCGATCTGGTATAATTAATAAACGGATCTTTACTGCGGATCTTTATTGAAATAAAAATTGTCTGAATCAATTGTAAAAACCGCAACTGAAGTAAACATGTATTTCTGTTTTTAGCAATTTCAATAAATCAAGGAGAATGTAAGAATATTGAATTCTTCTAATGTCTTCATCGTTTGGTATTTCAATCAATTTTAACACTAAACCTACCAAGCAGTAATACTAACTGGCATGTACTGCTTCACAAAAGTGAGAAGACCGAATTTATTTGGAATTTGCAAGGTTTTTATTATAAAACTTGCTCCAATAATATATAACTTATTCAAGCGTTTTCCACGAAAGAGTCTCGCAACTTTGCAGAATTGCAAAATAAGAAAGCGGCCACTTTGACCGCGGTAGGTTTAGTGTTAATATAAATTTACACAATCCGCAGCACAGTAATTATACTGCTTATCGTTGATTATAATAACATTACTAAAAGAAGACTACGTTCTGCATCACTTGGTACACTTTAATTCTACAAAGATGTTCGCAGTTTATTCATTACCAAATATTTGGAATGCTCCGGCAGGTTCATTTCGATAAATTATTTTATAATATTCACGACTCGTACATTGTTCCGAGCATCAACGATTCACGAATTATTTGATAATACCCGCAACTGATGGTTATTACGATTGTTATTTGATCAAAACGTATTTAGAGTTTCTCTTTCGAGTATCGTTTCAATGTACAAATGTTTCGTGGATCGAGGTCGAAATATATTCGTTTCAACGTGGAAACGATTTTCACCACAACTTTCCCATTGTGGACTTTCGCTTTAATGATTAGTTACTGTGTGCGCGGGGGTGAAATATATTGTATCGAGTGATCGGGTGCGTCGACCAAAGAGGGGCTTACCCGGCCAGTGTCATCCAGTGACCTATCTCCTCCAGCTTTGTTATATTAATAAATTAGCCCGTACCGCGATTTGATTCTTATACACATGCATCACCACAGAAGAATACGTAATTGGTAGCGATCTCACATATCGGCAATAATAATTAAAGGTCAAATACGTTTAAATATTCGTGGAGTGATACCATTTCATTTGGCAAGGTCTCCAAAATTAACCCCTTAACGTGCACGCTCGAGTTAACTCGAGCGCACTAAACTGGCCAAACTGTGCACACCCGAGATAATTCGAGCGGCGTTGTACTTTATGTTGCTATAATTTTTCACACTCGAATGCAATCGAGAATTGAAAATAACAATGTGAAAGCAAAAAAAAACAAACGTTTTATTGATATTTATCATTTACATGGGATTGTAAGCTATAACACTTACTTATTCAAGTATAAAATATATCCTTTTTCTACTTATCACTTACAACTTATCTCTTCCTTGTGAGCCGCTTTCCGACAGCGTATTCATATTCAGATTCTGATTCGCTCATTTTTCAATATATATTTTACTAAAATATAATGTAAAATAAAATATAATAATAATAATAATAATAATAATAATAATAACAGTAATATTCTGAAAATTAGAAATCATACCAATTGTATAAATATTTAATATTTTTGTATTTTCGTAATTTTCTTGCCAAGACAACGTTCTAAATTTTGTTTTTTTACATTAAAAAAAATTGATTTTTTTTGGCCGGCCTTTTTCAAATAAACTGTGCATTAAGGGGTTAATCTGCGCGAGAAAAATATTTAAAATCGTAGATTCGTTATTCCGTTCAAAATTGAATTTCTCGAGTTAAACACGTTTAAATATTCATAGAATTATACCATTTTATTTGGCAAGGTCTGCAAAATTAATCTGCGTAAATTCTCAAAAATTATCTATTGACCCAGAATCTACAAAAATGGTCTATTGGTGATCGAAACGATGATCGCTAATGCTCTGAGTCGATAAAAGAGAATACACTCTGTATCATCTCATTTAAATAAAATGATTTCGGCTACTGTTCACGACGCTTTTTCCCGGTGTACCAGCGAGGTCCGCAGCGCAACACCACTAATTGTGGGCAGACATAATAAATTCACGACTGGCCGGTCACGCGAAGAATGCCGCATGGAGTCAAGGTTCCAGGGTCAGAGTCCAGGGGCTGAATTCATGGTTGCCCTCGCCGATCGCGATGGCTTTTCCATCGGAAACCGTGGCCCGGTCGAATCGACGGGCAACAATGGGACGACAGGCCGCGGGATGATAAACGAGCCGGCGGATCCGTCGAAACGGCGTTGCCGTTGGTGCACGGCCCGTTAAAAACGCCTGCATTTCCATCTGCTTTGCATTTCCGCGTTATGCACGGTGCAGGGCCGTGTAAATCACCGGGCACGCGAAAATAAAGCGGCCGCGAGAGTGACGAGGCTCTCTCCCGTTGACTCCGTTAGAACAAAAGGACACGGCGCGCCGGGCCGGTAACGAACGGTAAATTGCTTTTCGAGCCAGCGACGCGTTTAAGGATGACAGGCCGCGAGCGTCGCGGCGCCGCGACGCTTTTCTTCCTTCAGAGGAATTATTTTTCCACGCAGCGCCGCGGCCGTCTGAGCATTCTCTATCCTGCTGGCGGGCTGTTTTAATGAAATACGCGGCGCAGACCCGCGGGCCTCCGACCCGACCATAACCGTATTTCTCCGGCGACCTTCCGTAAACGGATCCTAGGACGCCTCGTCGCGAAAACACTTCAAAGGGCGGCGAATAAGAGCGCGGAATGGGCGAGCCTGCGCGGGGAAGCTCGGGGGGGATACGGCCCATAGGGCGCGCAGAACCGAAGCTACCGTTCGTTGCCCGGCTATTCCGTCGCAACGACCGGCCGATTCCTCGGACAAGACGACATCTTTTACGTTAGACGGTCCAGCAAGTTCTCCGCTGGCCTGCCGCTTCGGAACGGCCGCGTATTTTATCGTTATTTGAACACATTCCTGCTTGCTCGGGCGGGCTACTCGCCCTCAGTTTTCCTCGCTCCTGGCATTATTTTCTGATAGTTCTGTTTGCTCTCCGCTTGTAATACGTTGTTTGATGTCTGAAGAGTTTGCGGTTCACTCTCGGAAAACTGCTGCGTACGACGATTAGAGCTCTTCGTTTGGTCGAACATGCTTCTAACACTCCGACGACACTAAGTTATTAATACGGTGAGGTAATTGTGTAGAATACTTAAATAAAAATACGAAATCTTTTACTTATGAATTTTTCTAAAATTTTGCAACAGTATCATGATTTTTATTTCATATATTATATTATATATTTAATAATATTATTCAGATATTATATTTTTATTTAATATACCAACTTTTGGTATATTATGATAAAATATGTATATGTATATATGGTTATTGTATTGGCGGGTATATTAAAAAATGCTACGGACTGCGAGGGGTTAGTAATATTCCTGACCTTATTTCGAAGGCTGAAAACTATTTTCAAAATTATTCAGACAACTAACCCTCTGATCGCGGACGAGTTTTTATTATTGCGCAATAAAAATGGAATACAAAAGGAGGAATGCAAATTTTAAAAAAGCTAGAATTTTTAGTAATATCGTGTTACATTTTCCGCATACCGTATTATTATTATTATTATTATTATTTCAGCATATTGCATTTAAGAAGAAATAATAAAAGATGCTTAAATGAAAAAAAAAATTTCAAGCCCTAAATTTTATAAAATATTCAGAACGCGAATTCCACGTTGCCCATGGTTAGAGGGTTAAATATTACTCGCATGTGAAATGCGAATATTTAGCACATTAGCTCGAAATCCACCGTTTAGTTTTTTACCTACGGTTGTTTCGTTTTGGTACAGACCAATTTCCAGTGGCAATTTTAACCTCCGAAGAGTATTCTATAGATACAAACGCGGGTTCTGGCTCTTTTTTAAAAATGTTCCTCCCTAAATAGAAAAAGCCGCCGTCTCTCGTGTTCGAATGTTTTCAAATGCACGTTAAATAATTGTACATGGTCGCAATAAGCGGCGCTAATAAACGGTCCACTGGGTACGAATGAAAGTTTCGCAATTAAGTTTCAGAATTTTTGCCCCGTAGTTTTTGCTGCGCCTGGTACCGTGTTGCCTCGCGTGGACAAGTTTCTAACGAGTTTCACGGACCGAAAGCTTCGGCCAAAGGACGAACTCTTTCAGTTACTTGACACGGTACAGGTGGTATTTTCGGGAAAACGTAATTCGATTCTCCCTTAAAAGTGCCGAAAATTTAACGGTCCACGGATAATCCCGTTAGAAGGCCTCCGCAGTATCCGCAATGGTTCCCGACGTTGTGTCCAATGGAAAATCCTTTTTTGCATTGTTTGTGCAACGCAGAAGTTGGACAAAGACACGCGTCTTTGCTAAATATTTTAATAAATTGAAAACCATACAGCATCGACGATTTATAATGCGAAGTTATAACGAGTTATACTGAACGCAATTTCGAAATAATCTCACCCGTGTACATAAATAAATAAATAACATGGAGCAGATTCATCACAGCATAAAATAAATATACATAACCGACCATCTATTTAAAAAAAAATTCTATAAAATACCCGGGGCAGGACTGGTAGCTACAGTATTAATTTCACCGCAAAGCTCGTCAAGGTAATTCCGACTGGCCGCGTAATTCATCCCCGATACTTCATAAGGCGCTTACGAAGAACTCGAGTCAGCCCCCAATAATTTATCCACCGCCGTTGAGTCGATACTGACGCAAACTTTCCCGACGGTGGTGTATCATGTCCTGGTATCAACGAAGTCGCGGCGGCGCGGCGCGTCGTTGCTGAGACAAAGGGGGTAAGAACATCGAACGAACCTAATACCCCATCGAACTCGCTGTCGAAGCTATTAAGAAACACACCGGAGAGGATGGCCGGAAGTTTTCTGAAGGATAGCACGAGCTGCGGCCTCTCCGCGGGGGGCGCGCCGCTGAAAAGATTCCGGACTGCGAGCTTTGTTCTCTCTTCGTCTCTGTGCCGACGTCCAGAGGGTATGGCCGTCCCCCTCGGTTCCTCCGCAGGAGACACAGGTTTTTCCCGGAGAATATTTTTCCGGGCAGCTTTTGTCCAAGCGAACGGGTTATTAAAAGTTCAAGGAGTAGCTTGGGCGCGCGGTGGAACCTGTCCGCCGACGGACTTGCCTCCCTCGGAATCAATGACATCCTCCATTATATCGCGGCCTTTGATCCCACCGACAGCTACGATAAAGGGGGAACTGGGGCGAAGTCTGGGAACCTGGTTATCGCAATGCGGCAGCGAATAAAGCGCGACCAAATCGGGCCTGTATTAGCTAATTGAGCCGGACCCAGTGCTCGCTACCACGATTAAACGTGCTTTGCCTAATTAGCGCGCGGATTAATGCAATCGCAGGCGAACGGAGAGCCCTTGTGAACTATCCGGACCAAGGACACTCTGCATGTGTTAACAATGGTGTACTTTCTTGTTGGGATGGGGCGGACCGTTCCGACAGCGCGACGAATTCCGTTACTTCTTTGTCGGCGGAGTCTGCTTTTTAATTGGATCACGGCGGGACGGCTTTCATTGTGTTTTCGAAAGGGTGATTATGGGGGAGACGCAGTCCTGTTGCGTTCTTGGGGTACTATATTCCTTGATCTCTTTGTACTCTACGTTACTTATGTATGTACAGGGTGTCCACGCCAACACTGACCAACGTTTTCCTTGCAAATGGTAAAGATTAGAACAAGAAACAAAAGAGGAAAAAGTTATACTGTTTTCTGCAAGCCACGGTGCCCGTAATTGTTCTTTTATCTGTATTGTTTTTTTTCTTTCTAGAAATCAAGGTAACCCTTCAATTTTTCAAAAGTTAAGAGAGAGAAGCTTTCTTCTCTCAAGCCTTGAAGAATTTAATAAAAATAAGTGTCACTCGTGTCCGCGAAGACGAAATGAAACTCCGCAGCAAAATTAATTTTTTTCTTTCCGCCGCTTTTAATATTTCTGCCCCCCCCCCCCCCTCCCGGGGGGTGAATTAGACTTGCGCCCACCATCCTTAATAAGATACCGCGTTACTCTCGTGCGTCAATTTCGTCAGAAATAAACAGCGAATTTGAATTGCAAAAGTTAACGAGCAAGCCGTTCTTGCGTATATCGAATTTTCCATCCCCTTCCATTCCCGAAGAAAATTCAAATCTGATCGGGACAACGTTATCGGCGTGCGAGACGGTAACTCTTTGTCTCGGCAATAAATATAAGATCGATATGAAATGCTATAACGCTCTAATGAACGTTCCTGCCGCGGAAACGTCTACAGCCCATAAAGTTTCGCGTTCCTCCGGCGGTATATAAATGGCGAAGTAATTGGTGGTTGGTCGGTTTGCGAAAGAAATTGTACGGCAAGGGTTTGGGAAGCGAACGCTTCAACGTTACTGCCCGGTTTATCGTGGATGGAGCAAGGGCAATAAGGTCATGAAACGCCCGAGCTACCCCACAGACGTACTCGGAATGATAGCCGTCTGCTTAAGATCCTAAGTAGCCGCTCAAGATTTCGTGGCCCCATAAATAGCGGGGGGGCTTTCACATCGTAAAATTCTCCACTTACATATTAACTACACGCCAAGCGCTCGTACAGTTGCAGATACATTCGTGTCGCCATTATTGCCGCAGCTGTAGCGAATATTCAGCTGGTCTCCTCAAAGTCACCGCGACGATTAACCTCACAGCTGTGAACGACGGGAATACTCGTCGCGAGGAAACGGCAATTTATACGTGTTACGACGAACGTATTCGTTCTGCGATTTTAATTAAAACTCCCTGCGAAACGTATTCGCAAGACTGGCACATCTTTGAATAATCATCGAAGAACTTGCCGAGAGAAAAGAATCGAATATATATTCGAATCGAATAAAAATTGATCCAGATAAGAATAAATCCGCATAAGGTTATGAAAATTAATCGAATAAACAATTATTCGAGACATCTAGAACATTAACCCTTTACACTCGAAGCTATTTTAACTGTAGATATAAAATCATTATTCTCACTTATAGTATTTATTATATATTATACATTATATGATAATATGATAATATGATTATATATCATTATATGATAATATGATTATATAATATATATTATTATATATTATACATTATTATAGTATTATAAAATGCGTTTTATGCATATGGAATTGACTCTTGGGACTCGCGCAACATTTACACCCTTAGGAATTTTTCAAATTTAAACTTTGTTAATATAAAAATTATCTTAAAACGTGATGTAAGAAATTTTAGTGGTGCCTCTTAGTCACCACTCGAGTGCGAAGGGTTAAATTGCAGGACAATCATCGATTCGATATTACTTGCTCGGTCACTGATACATAAACAGCGGTTTTATCGCGTCTACGATCGAGCATGTCGGTGCAATTTCAAACAGTGGAAATTGAAAAAGAATTCACGGCTATCGATGTATTTTACATACGAGTAAAATTCGCAGTGGTCTCGCGCACGTTCGTACGATCCCATTCGGCGATATTAAAAAAGAATGGCGGCGAACACGTGTCGCGAATCACCGGCCGCGGTACCGGAAAGAAAAGGAACGTTCGGCTGGAGCAGTTCGCGAACTTGGGAAATCGGCGATATCGGCGCTGAAAGGAGGACGCGTATTAATTATTCGAGACGCGATCGCTGGATGGGAACGAGTCGTTACGAGAGGGCTCGTTAATTGGATCCTCGTCGGGGAGGGAGAGGAGGAGCTAACGAGACAGTTGGAGAAGGTGGAGGGGGGCTGCTAGAGCTGCTTCGAAGAAGCTAATAAGGCTCGGCACCGTCGCGGGGAGGATCACCGAGGAGCTGCGTTACAAATGCCGCGATTATGCCGCTCCGGCACACGACATTAGTCGGGGTGAATCGCCTCGGAATAAAATTACCGCGACTCCCGCGAATCCTCGCTGCTCCATTGCTCCCGAGGTTCAACGTTTTGCTTCTAACTTGCTTTCGACGCCGCTTCCGGCGGTGCTTTGCCGTCGAGAACATCCTGGGCGTCGCTTTATCGGCAGCCGTTTGTCTAAAAAGGATTTCTTTGAGTCCGGAGACCTCGCTTCGCAGACCTGCAGTTGCATCGAACCTTGTCGAGTTGAGTGTCGGAGTCGAGTCGAGCTGAAGTATCGGGTCGGCCCGTAAGTTCGTGCGGTTCTGATTTCGATTGTAATTTCCCGCATAATAATTATCCAACAGTCGTGTCTCTTGCGTTGTTCGATAGCTTTGCTTCTCATCCGTCGCGCGATTCTTTGCTTGTTCGTGTTTCGTTGATAACAAAGCGATTAATTTTTTGGAATCTATGAGGATAGCGAGTAAACAAGAATGAACATCTCCCCGACATGCATTACTGCCGACCCCGATAAGAAACTTCGACAACCACCACTTCATACATAATCAATCACGACAAAACAGTACCGACGACGAACATAACGTCGTGACCAGACTCGACGGAACACCAGCGTCCTTTAATATGTATCGTCGCAAGCGAGCGAAGCGGAGTTTACGAGCCCGCTAAATTCGGCCGACGAATTTGCAATATTCGAGGAGACAACGACAGTGTTTGTGCTATGTTGCACCGGATTGGGAAATTTTAAGAAGACGCATTGGACGAGACTTTTTCAATCTCTTTCTCAGTCACAGTACTCAGATCTGACATACGAATTTAATACAGCCGCATTCTATTTGTCTGAAACACTGTCCATCGAACAACTTAATTTTACCTGATGAATTTAAGAGAGCTCCATCCTGTTTGTTTGAAACACTGTCCATCGAACAACTTAATTTAACCTGACGAATTTAACAGAGCTCCATCCTGTTTGTCCGAAATACTGTCCATCGTATCACTCGCTTCGTCTGACGAATTTACAACAATAAACTGCAGCTTGTTTGTCTGAAATACTGTCTGTCATACTGTTTAATTTTATCTGATAAGTTTATAATAATACAGCTCCAACCTGTTGTCTGAAATACCATCTAGCGTACCACTTAAGTTTGCCCGACGAATTTATTTGGCTGTCTAAAATATTTTTGATCATGCTACTTACTTTTACCTTTTACCTGACATTCTTCGTGCGCAATAATAAAATGCTAACATAATGACTACGCTGTCGTTTCCTATTTTAATTTCTGCCGGAAGAAATGGATGGTCGTCCAGAGGCAAGGCATATTTGACGAAACTTCCTGGAAAATGTAAAAACAATAACCCTGGGCAGCAGCTGATGCAACAGATGACCTTCTTCCCATTTCAGAAGACAGTTTCATATTTCCGCGTCGAGCAGTATACACCGAAACAGTATATTTTTCTCCACCGCGGGAGGGATTGTTTTTACGTTTCTCGAGAATGGATACGGTTGCAAAGTATGCTGACCCCTGGTCGTACCAGGACCTCGGGAACACGCTGCACATGCACCAGCGCCCATTGTCCGCGGACCGTTCCGCGATGAGTATGCACACTAACCAGTCGTACTCGATTTATCGAGCGACTATAGGCAAAGCCTGGAAGAGGAACGCGACGGGACGCGCTATCGATTCCCCCCGTTTAACGTATCAAAGGTCCCTCCTTGCTGAATACCCTCCCTATCTTGGTTCGGGACTTGGTCGGTCGCCCGGGGAAGAATTTCAATTTCTAATGAAGAACGGTGCGAGGACTGGAGACCACGACAAATGCATCATTTGTCGTCCAGACGAATGCGCTCTCTTCAATCGAGCTGATCGAAAACGATTGATTTGTATTCGACTGTTCAGAGTATTAGGAATAACGTGCAGAAATGCTAAATTACGAAATTGCTAAAAATGTGGTTGAAAGGCAGATAGAAGATAAATGATGAAGGAAGTCATTTTTTGGGATGAACAATTTTCTTAATACAAATTTTCTAACAATTTGTAACGTACTTTGGTACAATTCTTAGGAACATTATATAGTGTATTTCAAGTGGTTTGTCTTATTTCTGTTTGCTACAGACATCGATGTATGGCAATTGTTGAAGATTTTTTATTCTATTATGCTATTTTCTGTCAGATATTTGTATATAGTTTACATTGCCGTGCTGAATCGCATATAGTAAGCAGAGTCTCGATAATTTTTCAGGATTGCCGAAAAACAGATGTTTTGAATAGTAAATAGATCATAAATATTTTTATGTTCCCACGTAATACAGAATTTGACAAATAAAGGTTTTTTGACGTAATAGTTACGCGTGGAAATAGCGTTTCAGATGCATTTAACTACGCAATATCCATATATAACTATTATTTTAAAAAAGTGTGTTCGCCAAATTTTCTATCACTTGAGAAGATAAAAATATGCACAGTAATGTCTCTCTAATTGACGCCCAGATTGACCACAAAAATAGACAATTTGGGAAGAGGAGATACGATTATTCGAACCTTGCAGTTTATTTTTATAGTTATAAATTGTCCACAATTATAAAAACGAGCCGCAAGGCTCGAACAATCGTATCTCCTCTTCCCAAATTATCCATTTTAGTGGACAATCTGAGCGTCAGTAAGGGAGACATTACTGTATACTCTATTTACTGTTTCAAAAATCTATCTTTCCGTAGCCCCGTTATTTTCCAATAAATAAATTCACAGATCCTGACAAACTCTGTGCGAACCTGCACACAAGATTCCACACCAAAAGCTGCACCAACTTCCCGAAATTCGGCAGGGTTATGGACGAAGGCAGCCTCGCTCGAGGACTCTCCCCAAGAAAGCCACCCTCGTTGTCTCCGACCAGCAGATACGGGGATAAGCCGTCGGAAGGGAGACAGTTTTGTCCCCGTGTGGGCGCAGGGCCGTATAAACGGTGTTTTTCTCGGTGGCAAAGAAGGGGAAGATCAGAAGGAAACTGAAGAAAGACGGAGCAATAACGATCCAAGGTTGCGAGCGGCTAGGACCGGAGCTCTTTAGCAAATTACTTTTATTCGTTCCCGCGAAATGAGCTCCGGTGGAGCAGTCGAGAAGGTCGGGCCGAGTCGGGCCGGGCCGAGCCGGGCCACGCCGGGCTTTTCTCGGAGGCTTCCTTTCTCGTTTCCTACGGAAACGTTTCGGGGAATCCGGAGAAAAATTTGCGGCGGCTTAACCGCCGGGATTTTTGTCTGTCGCCGTGTCCTGCGATACCTTGGAGCAAGGACGATCGGGAACAATGGTTGCGGCGACGAGCCTCGTTACGATCGCGCCAGCAAAAATTACGTCTGAATTTAGTAGGAGATCGCGGTGCATCGCGGATTCAATTGTACCTAAGGGTGGGGGGAGGCCGCGACTCGCAGTTCCGCTCCGGAGTTTTCTCGTTTCAATTAGGAAGCGTAATCTCCAGGATCGAAGGATCGAGGAAATCTCGGCTGACTCGCACGAGATCTGGGGCAAACCATCGGCGACACGCGTCTGATGGATCGCATGCCTCTCGTTACGGAACCCCCGACACCCCTCATGCATTATGCAGCCGCGAAACGCAGATTTCGATGAGCCGGCACGAAACACGTCCCACTGACTCGACTCGACCGCCCGTATTTTTCATTCGCCGTCCGTGCACGCCCGCCGCAATTATCTGCTCGGATATAAAAATTAATTCCCGCGCCGATACGACGCGGATTCGAATCAGCCGGGGCTCCGAACCGCTCCGAGAAATCCGGATCTTTCTGCTTCTGTTTTGTCACGCGAATTGCTTTCTACAACTTCCGGAGCTGCAGCTTTGTGCTTTAAATTGAATTCGTGGTTTGATAATTTCAACCATTTTTTTCACTCGTTTTTGCTCGAGTCTTTTCGATTTACTTGGAACGTGTCTGATATCGCTGATATTGTAACAGTTGCGTACGTATGATTTTCTTTCGACATATTATAAAAATATTGATACACTCCTCAAATGATCGCGTATACGTCTGCAAAATTTGATGTTTGCATGTTCATCGATTTTGTCACGAAAAATGTCCAAAGATCGCTATTTTATAACGAGCCTCGACCAGATTATAATGTTTCGTAAAAATTAAGAGAACGATTTTATGCGTTAATTTATACTACCGAATGTTGCGCCGAATTACCACCATGATTTAAACGATTGTCCGTAAAAAACAATTCGAGCATTCGTACTTCGTTGTTGCTGACAATTATGCACTCGGTTCCTCGCATAAATCGCCGCGATCGCGGTCGCGAATATCTGAAAACAGTATAATTCCGTGGTCATTTCAGACATTCGTATGGAAATGAAAAGAACGCATTGTTGAATTCGCTTGTTTGTTAAAATTCTCGGCTAAAGCACCGCCACGATTTCGTTAATTGCGAACGAAAATAATCCGAAATCGGGGTGATTCCGATCAGTCCGGCGGTTCTAGAATCGGACCGGCTGTCGCCGCCGCCGCAGCGTGGTTATCGATTAATTAATACACTAGATTGCGGGTTTTATGCGTTTATAGAATATACCCGGGGCGAGCGAAGCCCCGCGAGATAAAAGGATTGAATCGGGAACTAGCGGAACGATCGGTTTGTTTTCAAGGTAACGAGTTATTGAAGCGACGAGAGGTATTATTCTTTGATTTCGCTCCTTTTTTTCCGGCTGCAACCCCCTTCGCCCGCGCGCGCGCCGCCGGATAAACTATGCAGATGCAGTTGTTTACGGAACGCTTTACAGCGGCCCGAATCGGACGAAGTTTAATTACTTCGTCAACCTCCTTCGCAATTGAATAAAATGACTGTCAGCAAGCGCCGCGTATCAACGCCGTTATTTGAAAGTCGATACGTAATTTCGAAAGCAAACAGCACTTTTATTGCAGTCCCCGGGAGTAACAGGGAGCCGAGAATACCTTTTGCATATAACGACATACATACATAATCACACAAATAAATAAATAAATAAATAAATATGAAAGCAGTTACCGGCGGATCGAAGTGCATTCGCTGCACGGGAATTAAAAAATCGTCCGTTCGAAACATCGACGTGCATACTTCGGTAGATAAAAGGGGTCGTTTATTACCCCCTGAAAGGATCAAAAGGTATGATTCCTTTAATCTTAACGTAGGATGTTTTATCGTAAAGTATCGTAGGGCAGTGGAGGAAAATTGTTTATCGCATCCAGCGAGGTCTTTCGCAACGCCCGATAACCTTTGAGGGTTGTTTTCACCCTGAAGAGCCACAAAGTAAAAGAAAAATATCGAGAAGGCTTCACCCCTTCAGGGTGAGAACCCGCGTTGACCTTTACGTGGTATCCTCGTCCTGTAATGCTGGAACGTCGTAGAAAAATTAGAAGCTTGCACTTCTTCAGGGTGAATGCACACGCAGATAACCTTGACACGGGGTTTCTCGCCCTAAAGGAACGAAGGGCACCGAAGGGAACATTGTCTAGGACTCGCGAGGGTTGCTTTCACAGTTCAGAAAATTCTGTGAGCGAAATTATTTGACGTTTGCGTCCAGATCCTGTTCCATATGTATGCATTTACGTGCGCATTTTACATAGGTATGCACTTAGACTCGTGTTTAACATGGAAACATATCGCACGCGAAACAAAACAGATCGAATTTGCATCGAATGGAAAAATATATTCTGGCTCCCTGCTCTGGCAAACACACTCGAAACTAAATATTGATAACAAACTTTCGATATACCGGGTGTCCCGGTTGAAGGCGTCGTTGCCGCGAAAATCGGCTATTTTACGTTCGAGTCGTTCCGCGGAATCGAGAAAATGGCAGACAGACAATGCCCTAATTCTCCGACCGAAATTCTACGACAGATTCCGGACACACGCTCACCTTGAAAAACCCGAAAATCTAGTTCAGAGAAAATCCACCGACGCTGCCATCGAAATTCCACGGCACGTGCGAAGCAGCAGCGGTTGTTTCCACAGCGGGTAACGGAAAAGTGGCAGGAAAAAACATTACCCGACAATTCCATCAAGGTTCTAAAACACGCGGCAACCGACAAGGGTAGTTTTCAGCCCGGGGAGCCAAAAGGTAGCGAAAGAATTACCGGGCACTTCTCCCGGTCCCTCGGAAACCCGGCGAGTTTCGAACGGATCGGAATTTTCAAAGTTTCCTCGTAAGCAACGCCCTATCACCGATCACCACCTCGACGCCGGCCGTGTAAAAGCTGAAGGCGCTAGTTCCCGAAGAGTTCCGCACCTTCGACCCCATAGACAACTCGATTCCCAGGCGGACCGATCGCTCGAGCTCGGTCGGAACTTCGCCAGGAGTCACGCGGACGTCGGATTCGACGGTTACAAAGGGAACCGTGGGTAATAAGGGCACCAGGAACACAGGACCATCCGCGAAACTTCCCAGAAACGCTATTCGAATATCCGCCTCACGTTTCTCGCGCGAATCAACCCGAATGATCGTTGCCCGGCCTCCGGCTTTAATCAACCCCCTGAAAACGAGGTCTGAGAGCATTTTCGCCGGAGATGCCATGGCTTTGGTAACCTAGTTCAAGAAGGGAGGCGAAAAGAATCGGAAGAAGTGGGCGAGAGTGACAGAGACAGAGAAGGAAGAATAGGAGAAATAGTTTTGTGGAATTTTGTTACAGGCTTTAAATAATATGGCCTTCGGATATTGCAGATGTATCTTCATTTATAACTAAAACATTTATCGTTTCAGAATCATTTGAAGCTTGGTTAATTATCGTCGATTTTATAACCAGCACGAACATTTTATCTTTTTTAACAGTTGCAGTTGAAGTGTACGACGCATAAAAAATTTCGCTGAACTTTCTAAATATTTTCTTGTGTGTCCATGAAATTTAAAGTTGTCAATTAACTTCATAATATCGTCAAATATCGTCACCCCTGTACGATACCCCCCACCGCGAAAACCGTCACATAATTTCTACAGAGATAGCGAAAGAGCGCGAGTGGCGGGGTGAGAACAAGAGAGAAGTCATTTAGAGAGGCTGACAAATGGAGAAATACCGAAACAGCCAGCAGCCGGTGACAGAAAGAGAAAAAGGATAACGGTAAGACGGAATGAGAAAAAAGAATAAGGGTGAGTCAAACGCGGCGGGAGAAAGGGAAAGAGAGTAACTAAAGGATGGCGGCTGTGGGAGGGGTAAAGGGGAGGGTCCGAAGGGGTGTACATAAGCGCACCGAGTGTAAAGTTTTCCCGGGCAAGTTGGAATAGCCTGCGGAAGATAGGGGACAGAGGGAGGAAAGAGAAAAGGAGCACAGCCCGGAGAGAGGATCGTTCCCCGAGAAACGCGTCCTGAAAGCACCGGCCCAATTGCCGCGCGGTATGCTCTCTCACATTTTCACGCCGGGACGGGAATATCCGGCGCGTGCTTCCGTGAACTTTTAATCGAACGATCGACAACGGCTTAGAGTGCTGCGTCTGGAGCGGGCTATGCGAGCGATCCTGCGCCAGATGCTGTAAAAACCCTTAATCGTTATTTAGTGCCCGCGGAAACGGGTCCGGCCCCTGTCATGCTTAATTAATTCATAATTAGACTGCGGATTTAATGCATTTACGACAAAAATTAGTGGCTGTAATTACTAACGGTAGACCCGCTAGAAAAATCGAACGGTGTCGACGCATTATCTTCGGCCTACTACAACCTCCGGCAAAAAGTACTCGAAAGCCTTTCAAATAGCGATAACTTTCTTAAAAGTGGACCAAATAATTTGAATTTTTTTTAAACATCAAAAGGATTAATTCACTGTACCATGATTAAAATAATTTTGTTTAATTTTGCTATTACTCGGAATGCTAAAAAGGATAGTATGCTCTCGTTTTTAATTTAATTTATGGACTGTTTGCTATACGACATTTCTGTTGCATTTTTACTTCTGGTGCAAACTCTCGAAGTATGTGCGGGAAAGTGCTACAAGATGGATCGCAGAATTCGGCGGAAGCCCGCTCCGCATGCTAAAATTCGTAGAAAGGGGAGGCCAGGATTTCGTCGTTTAAGGCTCCGTCTATCGGAAAAATCGAGATCGCAAATTCGACGCACGCGTTGCTATGTATGTATAGGTAAAAACGGCAAGTCATGAACAGACGTGTCATTCGACGGCACGGCTGCCCGACTTTCGAACACGATTTTCTCGCATGCGATGTCTCGGACGCATAAATTGCTTCCTTCCTCTTCGTCTCGCGTTCGCTTCTGTTCTACTTCGCGAATCGAATTCTCCGTCTTCCCACGATGTCAATGGAACGCCAAAGAACCGCCCCAGCTAAGAAGCTAAGCGACGGAAGAGGGTTAACGAACTCGGACGGAAAGCTTCGAGCACCCTCGGCTAGCGAGAAAAAATCGCGCGAGATTCCATCTGCAAATTATACGGCGAGAATTCGCGCCCGCTGAAAAATCGGCACGTAATTAACGAGTGCAGCCAGATTACATTTCGTCGACCTGTAACGACCAGCGAGCCCGGGGCGGCGACAAATGCGGAGGAGGTTTATCGCGCCTAGGCGAAGCGAGTTAAACCTCGAATCGCGTGTCGACACGGGACAAAGGAGACAAGGACTGCGGGGGCGGTGTTCGGAACGCGATCGCAACCAGTCGTACGCGCGGCAGTCGCACGCGCGACTATCACGCTTCACGGTTGTTTGCCGCGGGTAAATGAAAAATCGATGTACTCTCGGGCTTTCTCCGTCCACAGGAATCGCCTCCGAGGTCGAAAACTGAGCAGAAGCCGCCGCAGAGCAGAGCGGAGCAGAGCGGAGCCGAGCAGAACCGAGCAGAAGCAGAAGCAAAAGCAGAAGCAAAGCGGAGCAGGCTCGGTCTGGCCAATGGTTATTAATAACGAATCGATCGGGCTCGAAAGTAGTTAGGGGAGTCGGCGGATGAAAAGCCGAGCCATGTTAAAAAGGGACGAGAATTCGTTCAAGGCTCCTTGCCGAATGGAAGAACTCGCGTAATGGTCTCCGAGAGAGGATCGGCCAGCTCCGCCGGCCCATTTACCGCACAGATGAATCCCGAGTGTTACGATTCGCGATTTCGAGTACGATTCGCTCTCGAATACGTCCGTCTCGGCCCTTCGTACGGCCCACGGTCTCGCCGAGGACACGATCCGATGCTTCGTTATCCAGCAGTTTGCTCGGTTGTCGACGATAATCGGTTGACAAGTCGCCGAATCAATAGAGAAATCGCGCGAATAGCCCAACAATTCAAGGATCGGCTCGCACTCCCAGCCTCACCGGCCGACAATAATTTCGCCAAACAGCTACTTCGAATTCATTAGTATCCACACACATGCCTGCGGAATTATACACGGGATTTAGCGCGACCGTCGCGCACCACGTTAATCCCCGCCGCTCGCACAGAGTGGATCGCCTAACGAATACCTAACCGATTCGATTCGATTCGATTCCATTCGACTCGATTTGATAGCCAGCATACACCCGTCGCTTTCGTGGCCATGCACTTGATAACTGCGCCTCCGTTTCGCTCGTTGTACCTCGATTTTTATGGCCACGCTGTTCCTTTAACGATTCGGACATCGAGGGTGCCTGCTTGGGCTCTTTGATCGAGTTTTACAGCTGCTGGCGCATTTATCTTTGTGCGCCTCTTACGAGATTCGAGGGTTTTTACCAGAGAGCTGCAAATAGTTCCGGTATTATTCGGTCGTGGTTTATCGGTGATTAGTGGACTGAGGATTTTATGCTTTTGTGACGAAATTGAGCGGTCGCTGTTTAAAATTGTAGAACAATTAAAAGGGACTGGTAGTGGCGATATACTTCTTTCGATCATTTGCGACAGACGCAGACGATATTTTCTTTGCATAAAAATCCGCAGATCTATCAGAATCTTTGTACAAAAAAATAAACATTTTCTGCATCGGTTGCAGGATACGTGAAACGGATAAAAAGATATTTCGATCTTTTTCGATTTCAAGAATTAATTTGGGAGATAAAATTAAGAAATTAATATTTAAATAAAGATAAGTATTTAATTAAATATTAAGACAATATTTAAAAAATTGCAGCGTATTAAAATACAATTAGTTATTCTCGTTATTAGAGACAGTAGACTGTGGATTTTGATGGAATTTCCGATTTCTGGTATCGCGGTGAAGATTCGTGCAAAAAATCGTAAATAAAATCAGTTGAAATACGTGGTTCTCGATAATTGCTAGGAAGCATGCATTTTAAGTGAAATCGACCGCGTTCTTATCGGTGTATGCGCACGAATAGAGCGAGGCACCGTTCCCGGAGATTAATTTCGCAGAAATACGCGAAGCCACCGAAAATCCCGTGGTTGGTTGCCACCGAGATCTGGAATCTGGAATTTTTCATCCCGACGCCCTGCTTTTGCCGGCCTAACCAAAGGCGGGGTGAAAATGCAGCCTCCACAATGAATAATTCACTTCTGGGGCGTAGCTGGCGCTCGTTCGAGGGCCGAGCGAACCTTGACTCTGCGAAAATCTATCTTTGGGAAATTAAAACGTCGCCCGACTGCGCACGGAAATCAGTGTCGAGGAATGAAATGTTAAAGCGCGCCGCGCCGCCCGATGGAATTTCCGTCTCGCCATCAACAAACCAAAGGTCCTGGTCTCCGGACGCTTGTAAACATCTAGAGATCAATAATATACGTCTAGCCGTGGGAACAACGTGAATGCGATCGAAACTTGAACCGAAAAACGGACTCCGTTTCACGCTTTACTTCAGAAGCGGCGCTGTGTTCACACATTATCTGCTGGAAAAATCTGTTGCAATTTTAATACATTTCGCGCGAGGCACGGATGGAGCTTTAGATCGGCGAGATTTAAAAAGATCCACTTTTGAAAAGCATTCGATACTTTCAAAGCTAACAGTAAAATTTCGATAACAAACGTGTAACGAGATTTTTAGGATTTCAATGGGGGGGAATTCTTTCAAAGAGATAACAAAATTGAAAAAAAAATTAAACGTTTGAGAAGATATTAAAATCTGTCCCGCGCATAACGTGTTAATGAATTCCTGGCGAAATCGAAGGAATGAACTGAACCGGCCAGAATTTTGCTTTGCAGGATCCAACAGGGTCTGATTTTTGTTTAAATCCAGATGAAATTCTAGTTAATCGAGTTTCTGCCGCCAGTTTTGAATTCTTAAAATGCACGAGCTTTTCCGCGCGATAGTTGCGACCAGCCATGGTCAGACACGGTCGAATCCCCGGGACAGAGTTGTCATCAGAGAATAAAATAGGAGGCAAACCGAGTTTCGGCTTTATTTTTGTTTCCCGGCGTTCCCATCAACAGCACGATCCGCGTTTCGGTGTCAGTTCGTAGCCAGTTGCTCGCCGCACTAATTCCCGCAAAATTTGCTCGCCGGGTTTCCTCGATTCCGCATTATACGGTCGTCCATAACCGCACACAACAAACTCGTCAACTTCGAGATAGCAAACCGCAGACTCTCATTATCATTCCGGTCGAAGGAAACCGGCAATTACGGACGGCGTTCCCCGTCTAATTTGCACGCTACGGTGCGCGAAAGGGAATTTTATCCGGGCGGGCTGAATAAATAAATAAATAAATAAGCTGTGCACGATGCGACCGGAAAATGCGAGCGCGGCTGTTTCGGAGTTCCGCATCGCCGACAGCGGTCGGGCGGAATTGTTGTATCGGTGCGATCGGTCGCATCTGTTACACAAGGAACCGCGAACTCAGGGAAACTTCGGCAACTCGGTGCAACGAGCGTTGCACCCGCCGAGCTGCGCATCGATGGCGAACTACGTGCGGCGTGGAACGCCGAAGTTAACCTGTTGTTCCGAATCGGCAGCCGTCGAATGACAGAGCGTGCGGAAACGCAAACCGACGATCCACTTACAATTTTCACGAGCGGTTCGCTTTGTGAACGGGCGAACCCGATATTACGGGCCGCGCTGCAACGGTGCAACGGGGCAACGAGCCGGCTCGCCGCCGCTGTAATTTCCCGTGGAATGTAACGTATTCCAGCCTCTTGTAAATTAAACTCACCGGCGACGCGTCTACCGCGTGCAATATTTTACTCGGAGCGAGCGGCCGGCTGCACTCTTTTCGACTCGCGTCGCGTCGCGCCGCGCCGCGCCGAGCCGGCCGGCCGGCCGGATTCAATTATGATCCCGATCGCATGATCCGCGGCACACAACTAACGGTGCAGATAAATCTACCGGTTAGCGGGGAACGTTTGCACCGACAGTTTGATGATGATCGGCGGTTTACTGATGATTAATCGAGAGGTTTGATGAGGCCGGTGTATATTGGATTCTGACGGGTGTGACTGTGTTCTCTAGTGGAACGCGGATGAAAAGTCGTAGATCGAAACTTCTGGTGGCGACCTTTTTTTGCCCGATTTTTCGCTCTTCCCGCTGAACGTGTCTAGAATGTATCTAATTAACTTATTTGTAGTATTTTGACTATGAAAAAATGATCGATCCATGCTGAAACTAACAGCGAGAATAATTTGTCGAGGTCTGCGGAATTCTCTAAAGCTCGAATCGATGTAATTTTTTAAGACCAAGACCATGTTCCAGGTTTCGCGTTATTTATTTTAAGACAAAGTACTTTAAAAAAAAAAATTAATCTAATAATCAAAGTAAAGGCTTCAATCCTTACAATGAGCTCGGGAAGACTAACGATTCGAAAATCGACAATTTCTCGGTAAATCGATAGTTTGATGAAGCGATAATAACGTTTTTCCGCGATTTTAAAATATAATCACCGATCAGCGAACCCTGTTCCCAAGATGTCCATAAAATTTAATCAAACTCTGTCGAGTAGTTTCTCCGTTACGATAGTTATCGACGACAATGCGACAAAGATAAATCTATATTCTAGTGAGAAATGTATCCAACCGATGCTCGACGGTTCGCTAATGACTAATCGATAGATTTAACGAGGTGGATTCATTGCATTTTGTTAGCAACGCCAATTTCATTTTTTTCAGATCGAGTGTAATCGAACAACGCAGATAAATGTTGAGATTTCCGCAGGGTCACGTTCGAGCGAAGGTCCGATAATGTTAGTTGGTTCGTTAACGGCAAATCAATAAATTGGATGGTATGGGCGAATCGAATTTTGTTAGATGCGGTACTTCGTTTTTCGGGCTCGACTTTAAGTGGAGTGTTCTTTAATTGGAGACAGGCTCGCGCGTTGCATTTATCATTCCCCTTTTTGCTCTTCCCGTCCCCCCTCCGTTGAATTCATTTCTATCTTTCTGTTTTCTTCTTGCAGCTAGCCGTGCTTTTATTTTTACTACGCCCCGACTACTTCGTCCACTGGTTGCGTCTCCATTTTTCGCCCTTCTTTTTCTACGACTATAGTAGCTTCTTAATTATCCATTAAAGCTTGCACTCCCGCGGGATAAAATTCTTCACTTTATTTTCGAGGCTTCTTGCGGGGATCGAACGCCTAGTATTGTTGACACATGAATACCATTTCTGTCGAAAGTACACACCAATGTACTATCCATATTCATCGCATAAAAATATATTTTTTTTTAATTCGCTGCGAAAACCATTTCTTACAGCTACTCCTAAAGTTTTGGAATGATTATTTGTGCGTTTCTTTTATACGGTCCCTATTCGCCGTGCAAAAACATTTTCGACTGTATTAATATTTTAATATGATAAGAAATATTAGTCATTATACTGCGCGAATTTGATGCATTCACGACAGCGATGAGTGGGTGCGATTTAAAATAGAAGAAATTTTCTCGGCTGAAAAGTTATTCGAATAGAAGAAAAACTAAAATAACTGGAAAATACCGATAGAACATTTACAACTCGGCGAAATGATCAAAGAAATATTACGACCTCTACATCCCAATATCTGTCTGCTACCTTCAGCTCAGATTGAAGTGGTTTACGGGTCGAAAAGGACCCAGCGGCATCCGCAAGCCAGTCATTTCTCTCAGCAGTTGCAAGCTACTGCAGCCAGCGGTATTCGGATCCAATTCGAGGGAAAACGTTCCAGCCGTGATTTGGGTAACCCGTGCGGCATCTCGTCGCTGCAAATCATCTCAGGAAAGCAGCCTCGAACTTTGACAAGGCACCGCGAGTAATGTCTCCTCCGGGTGACGAATATTCTCGACGCAGAGCGGAAGCCGTCTCATCGAACGAGAATCCTGGCGAAAGAACGGCGAACTGGGAATATCGCGCGCGCGCGAGAAACCGGCGGAAAATGCTTAAGAGATTTCGGGCTCTGTTAACCCGCTCTTTTGTTATCGCGGTGAAAGTCGAATTTGCATTCGCTCCGACGGCGCCGACACCTTGCTGTCTCAGCGGAATTTTTCTGGGTCAAAGGAGGCCGTGGACCGTCGCCCACGCCTCTCTCTCTCTATCTGTCCAGGATGATAAAACAGCGATGTCTGCAACCTACATCCATTGTCCGGCTGCCGTAGACGTTCCCAAGGAAGATAGAAATCCGGCAGCAATGTCTGCGATGCCGTGCAGCGCGTCCCGGTGCTTTGCGCAACACGTGTCATCTAATACGGTTATCTTCATCACTCGCGGCCCTAAGACTGTCGTGCTGCTCGCCTCGGACGTCCTGGGAATTCGAAGAGTCGTCAGATGAGCGATCCGACGCAGCATGCATCGCAACTGCAATAAGGTTTGATCCTCTGCTGCCGCCACAGCTTAGGCTGCCGGCTGCAAGATGATGCCGGGGAATCCCGTGCACCTGGTTGCAAGGACGCTTGTTATTCTAATCCCGGGTCGAGACGCGAGCGGAGCGCCGAGAAATTCGCTGATTTTGGATCTTTCGGGTACCACGGTGAATATCGATTTTAAAGTCCTCACAGTTAGAACTGAACGTGTTGCACAAAATTGTCCGCGAGAAGAATAATCGGACTTTCGGACTCGAGGAGAGCTGCCACTCAGGTTTCCGAAATTATGCAACAGCGAGAAGATTGTATAGAATTGCATGCGATGCCTTTCTCCATCTATATTAATGATATTATTATTATTGGGTTGGGGAATAAGTTCGTAGCGTTTATAAAAATATAAATTTTATTTTATTTTACAACGATTTTTTGCCGTTTGACGAAGTGTATAATAATCATTCGATAGAGCTCTTTCTGCTCTGCAAAACTGTGCTAATCGTCTTTTTGAGTAATTTAATTTTTTATTACTTTTGAAGTTTATAAATGGAATATCCAGGAGATAAAAAGCAACATTTTCGACACCTTCTCTTCTTCGCTTTTCATCGAGGCCAAAAAGCTGCTGAAGCAGCCCGGGACATTTGCAACGTATACGGAGAAGATATCACAGGCGAGTCTACAGCACGGAAATGGTTTGCGAAGTTCAAAAATGGCGATTTTGACGTCGACGACACGCCCCGCAGCGGAAGACCTTCTGAATTCGACGAATAGCGCCTCAAAGCACTTTTGAAGGAGAACGGTCATCAAACAAGTCGTGAATTGGCCGAAAAAATGAACTGCGATCATAAAACGATTCTCAATCATCTTCATTCAATGGGATTTGCCGAAAAGTTGGGAGCCTGGGTGCCTTACGAGTTCAACAAAAACAACAAAGAAAATCGCCTTCAAATTGTTTGATAAAAACGCTACGAACTTATTCCCCAACGCAATAGTTTAACTTACGAATCGTTAGATCTCATTTACCGTCATACTAAAAGTTTTCGTGGCCTTTAACATTTTATACAGTGCCTTATTTCTACCGCAACTGCAACGTACGAATGCTATTTCGTGCTATTTCGTCGGTGATAATAATTACAATGGAACACTTGCAAACATGACGTTTCTCCGTGTATCTAAAATAAATTAGAAAAGCGTACGGACGCGGAATAGCTATCAGCGTTCTTCTTACTTTTCAAAAATCCGGAACGACAATCATAATGCGAGTCACAAGAGCGCAGTATCAACGCAAAGAACTGAAATGCAGAAGTTCGTATAATGCAACCTTGTTACACCAAAGGGCTGCCCGAACAGCTGTGGAAGCATTAAAATCATCCGCTTCAGGTGCGCGGGTTTTTGCAAGGAGGATGACGAGAGTCGAGTAGATGCTCTCGAGTTTGAGTCGTTCAACCCAGAAGGGTAGTTTCGGATTCGTCATTGGCCAAGCCAAGAAATTGGGACGCTAATACACGGTCAGCGGACGCCAAGGTCCCGATTCGACGTCTGGACGTCGGGGCGCCGCGCCGCTACGTCTGCAGCTCGAGGCGCAACGAAGAAGGGGATGCTTCGCTAACAGCCCCTTCCACGTGATGGAGCTATAAATCCCAAGCAACCTCCGCGTGTCTTCTGGAGACCGAGACTCCCCCGCAATCGGCGTGCACGCTCTCGCGTTCCCTCGCCACGTGTTGCGGTTCCTGACGTCACGCAATTACGTCATCGATGCAGTCGCACCCCCGAACACCCCTGGCTCGCCGATACGTTCCGCTGGTTGCACTTTGCGGATAATTCTATATTCGTACAGTATTCCGAGTGAATTTTTCGAAACAAATTTAATTCGACTGATCTCTCGAATAAATTCTTCGAATCAAATTTTATATTTTCTTTTATTTTACAACGATTTTTTGCTGTTTGACGAAGTGTATAATATTCATTCGATAGAACTCTTTCTGCTCTGCAAAACTGTGCTAATCGCTTTTTTTTGAGTAATTTAATTTTTTATTACTTTTGAGGCTTAGAAATGGAATATCCAGGAAGTAAAAAGCAACATTTTCGACATCTTCTCTTCTTCGCTTTTCATCGAGACCAAAAAGCTGCTCAAGCAGCCTGGGACATTTGCAACGTATACGGAAAAGGTGTCATAGGCGAGTCTACGGCACGGAAATAAATTACTCGAATCGAGAGAGGAATTTTTAGTTTCGATACTAGCGGTACTTTCTGTGAACGGTCCGGAAATATGAAGACTTAAGGGACACCATATGCTACAACATATAATTGCGCTGCCGATTAAACACTGTCACGGCCGTGGAACGTCCGAGGATCGATTAATCGCATACCTCGGACTTGGGTAAAGCCGCGGATTATCCGTCCACATGAGCACGCCTTGTTAGGCTAAGCCTATTGTCTGATCAGATTCCTAATGCTGTTTCGATATTAACGCTCTGGCTCCTTGCGAAGCATTAATTGACTTGTCGACGACACTGTTGTAGCTACCGGCGTTAATGTTCGGATTAATTGTTCCGCCAAGCCAATTGTTTCGTTGAACCAGGATGATTGCAACTATCACTGTGCAACAAATTACGAAATTTTTAATCCTCGAGTTTTGTATAATATAATTTAAAATCCAATGCTAAATGGAATACCCACAGAATCCGTAGAAGAAAATTTAACAAAATAGTAACAATCACTGGACTAATTTTTTTAAAATTTTGTGCGTTGCGTTGATGCGGCGTTGTCTATCGCAAAACGCTAAGTGTAATATTTATTCATTTGTGCATCAAAGGGACACAACCCTCCCCTCCCTACCCCTCGTAAATAAAATATATTATTATGATTGTTACTATTATTACATATTTTTTTCAGAAAACCATGAAAGCTCTCGCGGTGCTTTCGAATGACGCGGTGTAATTTTAGAACGATCTCGCCGGTTCGACGCGGGGGTGTGGACGTCAGGGTGCGAGGATTCGCCAGGCGCGATGACGTCGGACGTGATGCGACGGTACACACCGTTGACGTCACCGTTACACCACACGGAATTGAATTTCCAATCTTTTTCTGTTTCCCGAGCCGGGCCGATGTTGGACATCGGCGTCGGCGCGGCCACGTCGGGAAAACACGCGGCCGTTTAAAATTATACTCGGCTTTGCGACCATGCCCACGGCCGTGTCGCATCGATCGATCACCTTTATAGCGCGTCATCCGTTAATGTTTCCCATGGTTCTCGCTCCGTAGCATCTTTCCTACGAATAATATTCTCTGTCGCCGAAAACGTGTGCACGGCCACCGATGGTAAACAAATTCCCGGCGATTTACGTGCCGCGGCACAAAGGACGATTGACTCCGCGATTCGGGGGATCGCCGAATCGGATAGTAATTGCCGGTTATCGGAGGGAGAGGGGGGGACAAATATTAATTGGATAACGCCGGCAGATTCGAACCAACTAGAAAATGGGATTCGGACTCGGGGCGCGCAGCCGGGGCGTTAATGAAATTTTTGTTAATTTCGGGCCGACCGAGAGGAGAATTAACCGATTGATCGTTTAATGCCGTTCGTTTGAACGAGCACGCCGTGGGCCGTGCCGAGAGTGCATTTCCGGGTGCATATCGGGCCGCGGTAAACTTTTTAACGCGGCAATCAGCTGCCCGGCTGCGAGATGGTGTTGGGCCTGGGAATTGGCCTGGGCGAAATTCATTGTGTCGCCGTTGTTGCACGGTCATCGATTTCCGGTTTGGTATGTCGCGCACACTGGCCCGATTGCCGGCAGAAATGCATTCGGCGCACGTTTCTCTGTCATTAGAACGTAAACTCCGATAGCTCATTTACGAGCATCGGCCCAATCAGAGGAGAATCTTCCGCTTGTTCGTTTTCGGGATCGATCACCCCCGTCCCCCTCTTTTCCCGGTATTCGCGTCGTTCCATGCACCCTTCAACCGGTCGGCCTGTCTGACGACAACGACAGCCGGAAATCACGGTCGCTTCCGGTTTCGTTCACCGGGCCTCAGCTCTTTCGTTGTTCCACCGTCATCCCGTGAAACGCCGAGGAACCGCATCGATGATAAATAAGCTGCGGAACGGATGCATTTCGGTGCACTGGTTTCTTGCGCTCGCCATGCCATTTTAGCTGTCACAACGCTGGCAATATTTTACTCACCGCGAGATACGAATCTCGCAATTTTAATGTACACACGTCGGAAAGTATGTTGACTACTTTTAAGATGCAATAACTTTTTTAAAACTGGTCTAAGATACTTGAACTCTTGTTTTAAATAATAGAAGGACCAGTGAATGACGAATATACTTAATTAATTAATTTAATTTTGCTATTACATCGGATAACGAAAAGAAATAAAGAACTTACGTTTTCAAACCTTTTTATCTAAGCCTATAACGAAAATTTAAACGATTCCAAAGTTTTGTAAAAACTTGTTCAAACATTGTCTGACTAGTTCGTCAGTGTAACAACTGAAAAGAATTCAGATCATTTGGTACAATTTTAAGAAAGTTATTGCGATTTTAAAAGTTTCCAAAATATTATATAATATAATAATATAATAGTATAATAGTATAATAATATAACAATATAATAATATAATATAATAATATATATATTATATTATTATATTTAATACTAATATAGTATAATAATATAATAATATAATAACATAATAACATAATAATATAATATAATATTCTCTGCATCAGTATTGAATTACGGAGCACTGAAAGCAGCTGTTTCCTATTATTTTATAAAACTGACAATAATCGTGAATGAAAAAATTAGCGACCCGTCTGTTCGACATATCTCGTAAACCTAGTGTTGAACTAATAAATTCAGAACGAAGGATATTGACAAGAAATTAATTAATGCGATGTAGGTCGCCTCTCCCATCTTCAAAGATGAAGCTGGATGCTCGTGGTGCTAAGTTAAGATAACTGAGAATTTATCAGCGGTCGGGGCCGTGTCCTGTCTCTAGATCATGAGCTGCGGAGTACAGGATCTTTCAGGAAGTTCCTCGGCTCTATGCACTCTCGGAATCCTGATTAATAGTTACGCCCTGAGTTATCTCTCTCTCCTGATCGTCCGTCTAGCCAGGCGACCCGTGTCCCCTCTATCCAGCAACGTTACCCTTCGCTCATCGCGTCGTTGCCTCTCTACGACCCGGTTTAAGTATCCCGACGACCTTAACCTCGACTAATCAGCCAAGGACGCTACGGTTGCGGGGCCGCGGGGGGACGATCCGCGCACCAAATTCTATCCCGAAAACAGGGTACTCGGTTACCTCGCCTCGATAAGTCCCGCCGGATGCGCCCTTGTTAATTAACTTTTCTCCATACAATACCCCTCCCCCCTCCCTCGCTATCTTCTGGCCCCAGCAAGGATATCATTACCGTTGTTGCCGCGAAATTACGGGCTCTGTCACAAAATCGAAGTAATGAAACTAACGAGACACCGAGGCTGCAAATTCTAACGAAGTTTCGGAAGTGGATGATGAATTGATTTACCCGCGGACGACCGGCGTGCTCACGTTTGTAGCCAACGTGTTAAATTTATCTTCGGGATAATTGCTTTCCGCTTGGTCCGACGTTTGCATTAATTTTCGCCGAGGAGAGCAAAATGGTCTTTGTCGCAGTAATATCTGGCGCTGAAGCAAACATCGTTTTTCTCACACGTTTCCAGAAACGATGGTGAAATTCCTCGGATGAAAATAGGTAACTGATTAATATTAATAGAGGAAGAAATACTTTTTTCCATTTAACTCGCTGTTACCATCCTATATTTGCACTGCAAGCAAGAATTAAACACAACGGTGTTTTATTAAGCATTGCAGTGGAACCTCGATTATCCACGCCAACATCAGAAATCTCTATCGTCCAATTGCGTTTCAGATGCGATCAGCTCGATCTAAAGCAATTCACATGCAAGACGATTTGCAGTACAGTATTTAACGAAATGAGCGGAAGCTTGAAATATTGTAACTGTCATTCTTGACAATACGTGCATAAATTTGGTAAAAACGGTGGATAATATTAACCCTTTGCACTCGAAGCCATTTTAACTCTGACTTCGAAATAGTTTTCACGGCTTACAGGATTCCCATTTTGTTTGACTCAAGTGCAATTTATGTATATGAAATCGAATTCTGTGACCCGTGCAACAATCACGTTTTCAACCATTTTTAAGATATAAACAAATTCGATAATGTTAAAATTACTCCGGAACGTTATATAACAATTTTAAGTTGTGAGTCGGAGTCACCAGTCGAGTGCAAAGGGTTAAACTTTGCGCACATCTATTAATACCTTTTGCTAGAAGAATGTATGATTTAAACAGTTTTGGTTTATCAGTTCCGTCGATTACACCGCACTCTTGCGCGCGTACGCGCAAGCATTTCATTTTGCGTAAACATCCGCTATCTATAAGCAAAAATCTGAAGTTCCCAGCGTCATAAACATTCCCGTCGATCGATCCGCATAGCGATCGACAAGACACATTCCTGGGCGTTCCAGGGAAGCTCCTATTTTCTTCGCTGACGGATATTATTATTATTCGACGTTGTCAACGCGCCTCGCGATTTGCCGAGCAACGTGTAGCATGTACTATACGCTCGACACATACACGCGTGCACCTTTCACTCGAGAACGCGAATAAAGCGAGGAAGATAGTATCTGGCACGCTGACGATGTTGACTCCTCGATAACGAGATATTTCCCTCGCGAAACCGCCGACTCCCGACGAAATGTATTCCGGCAAGTTTTACGCCCGCAAAGGAGACGGGACATTTTTCCATAATTACACGATCAACGGTACGCCGGGTGGGGCCCCGAACGAATTTGCTATTTTCCCGTGGAAATTTGAAATGCAGAGTGCCGGCTCGCGAGGGAGTATCTGCGACGCGATGCAACCTGCTGCAACGGGGACGGGTTCGACGTCGAAACCCGTGGGCGTCGCTGTTGTAAGTCGAAGAATATTTCGAATAATTAACATGAGAATGATAAAGCCGCACGGCGGACCGAGTAATCTCTGTCCCGGATCTCGCCGGCTGTAAAGCTGATGTTAACCATCGCCGGATAGACGGTTCTCACGATTTCATGCCATTCATGCATGGGGATCCATTCAAATCTTTGGTCGGCAATTTCTGAACAGATTCGTTTTGATCTTTGGCCAGCAACTTCTCAATTGATTCAATCGAAGAATAATTACTCGACGGATTTCTTTGAAATATTTGTGCACTCATTTCTGAATAGATTCATGCTATAACCTTTAGACAGCAATTTTTGAATAGGTCCATTCTGATATTTAGCATGCAATTTCTGAATAGATTCGTTCAAATATTTATGCGCTAATTTCTGAATACATTCATTTAAATAAGTAGACAGTAATTTCTGAATAGATTCATGCTATAACCTTTAGACAGCAATTTTTGAATAGGTTCATTCTGATATTTAGCATGCAATTTCTGAATAGATTCGTTCAAATATTTATGCGCTAATTTCTGAATACATTCATTTAAATAAGTAGGCAGCAATTTCTGAATAGATTCATTCTTAACCTTTAGACAGCAATTTTTGGATAGGTTCATTCTGATATTTAACATGCAATTTCTGAATAGATTCGTTCAAATATTTATGCGCTAATTTCTGAATACATTCATTTAAATAAGTAAACAGTAATTTCTGAATAGATTCATTCTAATCTTCAGGCAGCAATGATTGAATAAATTTCTTAATTCACAAGCCCTCTAGACAGATCAATTTATTGTTGAACCTACTTATTCGATCCGTTAAAACAATGCGAATAAACGGAAAAATGAAAAAAATTGTTCAAGTTCCCGAATCCCGAATGCTCACAGTTCCGTTAACATCGACCCCGAAGGAGCACTCCATATCCTTCTAAACATTTGCGCTCGTTCGGAGCCGACGGCAGCCGATTAAAAACCGTCGTTGAATAATGCAGCTCATCTCGGACGATATCTCGATACGGGGATCCCGATCGGGGGATACGATCGATCCCACGAGCCGGGGGAGAAGGAGCGAAGGATGAATAATACGGCGGGTCGAGTGTTTTTCAAATATCTGGCCCGAAGGCTGCGCCGGGGCTCGGCCATGATGAACTAGACGAGATGCCTTCGACTGTGAGTTCTTAGCGACTCGTATAATAGGTCTATTGGGATTCGAAAGGATCTTTTAAACAGCGCAATCTTCAAGAACTCCGGAGGTTGGGGCAGAGTGATAAAGAGAGACAGAGGCAGAAGAGAGAGAGAGGGAGAGAGTGAGAGAGGGAGAGAGAAAGGCAGCTAGAGGGGGGGAGAACGCGCGCGCGCAAGAGAAATGGAGAAAAAAGAGCGAGAAAGAGGAAGAGAGGAAGAGAGAACTAGAGAGAACTAGAGGGAGAGAGAAAGAGAGCAAGAGAAAAAAATAAAGAGCAAGAAAGAGAGAGAAAGACAGAGAGCTAGAGAATGAGAGAGAGAGAGAGAGAGAGAGAGCAAGAGAAAAAAATAAAGAGCAAAAAAGAGAGAGAAAGATAGAGAGCTAGTGAATGAGAGAGAGAGAGAGAGAGAGAGAGAGAGTGAGAGAGAGAGCAAGAGAACCCGAGAAAGAAAGAGAGAGAAAGAGAGAGAGAGAGAGAGAGAGAGAAAGAGAAATCGAGAGAGAAAGAGCGAGATAGAGAGAGAGAGCAAGAGAAATCAAGGGAGAAAGAGCGAGAAAGAGAGAGAGAAGTGCCGAGCCTCGAAGAGTTAATTAGGAAAGTTCCAGGAAAGGGGGAGAATTCTATTAAGACTCGGTTTTGCATGTCGACGATGAGGATGGCCTCTCGAATACGTCGACTACCCTCCTCGCTCCGAACGTATTCGATGATGGCTCGTTTATGACGTTCGCCGGCTCGAGGAGCTGTTCTCGAATCGCGGAATCCTTTCGAGCCCGACCCGCACGCCGAAGATAGGACCCGGCTACCCTTTGATCCGCCCTCTACGATCCGACGTACCCTATTCGGCCCACCACGGGCGATGCTCGCGAGATTACTCGAGCATCCGAAAATAACGGGGATCCGCTGACTTTTCCTTAAAACACGGAAGTCGCTTTTCAGTCGGGATGTCGAGGGCTCTCTCGATTTCAACATGAACTTCTTCTGCCTCGTGAAAAGACCAAGATAATCATGATTCATATCTCTTTACCTGCGGCATCTGCGATAGCTTGTATGAGCACTAAAGTCGATTTTTAATTTATTATTTAGGGTAATGGAGCTGGTTACTTGATCCCGTTTACTTTAATAAATAAGTAAATAAATAAATAAATACGAATGGATGAACATTTATAACTGATGAAGAAAATTTTATCTCAATTTAAAGAAGAGAAATATATTTCGTAGACTCCGTTTGAAATTCTTCGTCTCCTTCTTAATCGTCTCGATTGCTTTAGTTATACGACATTCCTTTGGCATTTCTAAATAATATCGTTTAGCTTAGAGCCTGACAGTGAATATTTATGAAAGCTCGCAGTCTCGACGACCGACCTGGTGCAAAAAAGGAATTAATAAACATTACCGGCGTATAATGTATACGATATCGTGAAAGAACGAGGTGCAGCCGGAGGCTGTTTGAAATCCTCCCATCGAGGCAATGAAAGGTAATAAATTCGTGGCTAACTTCATCGCGAAACCTTTATATTACTTTAAACCTTATTAAGAAGCGTTTCTTATGAATGCATAAACTTGATTCGTATCCGTTAGATTATCAAACATTTAGGTCAGCTTTGAAAACCACCTCCGACTGTATTTCACACTCGGACAATTCTTTGCGACGATTATTACCTAATGAAAACCATGAAATAGGAGTAATAACATTTCTGCGTACATCTGTGCTTATTCAACTTCTCCGAATTCTATTCAGACTTTTAATAAGTCTTTTTTCTTTTTTAATATACTATAAAGCAATGTACAGAATTATTAACGATATGCAAATTACTGTACATGACAGCATTACATTTATATTCATATTATTTATTCATAGTGTTTTTTTCGTAGCTTATCGTAGTTTTTATATTGTTTTTCATATTAATAAAAAATTATTCGAATGATGAACCATTCGAATAAAGAATTACTCGAATAAAGAATTACTAGAATAAAGAATTACTCGAATAAAGAATTACTAGAATAAAGAATTACTCGAATAAAGAATTACTAGAATAAAGAATCATTCGAATAAAGAATCATTCGAATAAAGAATCATTAGAATAAAGAATCATTCGAATAATGAACCTTTCGAATAAAGAATCATTCGAATAAAACATTCGAATAGAAATAATTTATTCGAATAAAATATTCGCATAGAAGTAATTTATTCGAATAGAACATTCGAATAGAAGTAATTTATTCGAATAAATATCTTAGATAAATATTAATTCGAAACAATCCGAATAACGCCCAACTCCGAACGGCAAGGCCGGAGCCGTCTAAGAGAATGAATGTAATAAAATCATATCCCACGGAATTCGCCGACTTCCACCGAAACGGAAGGGATGAAAAAAAATGAGAAACAGCCGCACAACACAGCTTTTGTGGATTGCACGGCCGTAGCCGTCACCGAACGGATCCACGCATCCCTGGGCAAGGGTTAATCGTTAACTTCTTCAAAGCGCAGTACGTCGTCGCTCGCCCAGAATATCTCTCTCGTTTACGGTACGCAAGAATCGACGCGAAAATTGATGCGCCGTATCGTCGCCGCGTTATACAATGCGAACGAAAGGATAGATAGGCGAGGGGGTGCGCGGGCTCCGAGGGGGGTAACAGGGAATATAAAGTTATCAAGCGGCGCGATCCAAATTCGCGTCCCGGCTTAACAAGATTCTCGCGGTCGAAATGAATTTTCATGGGCGTACAGGCCGGGCGGGACGGCACCGCGAAGAATTCGCCCACGGCGATCACGTTTCCCACGTGTTTCTACGCCCCCGCGAGCAGCCGTGTCCCGAATATCATTCGTGATTCGTTATCGCCGCGATTTCTCCCCGTCCAAATTATCACTTCAAATTGCCCGACAATCGCTCGGATTACGAACAGTAATGCTACATTGTTAGACGCTCCGCGACGATACCGTCACGAGTCTTGGCAAATTGAATTGTTGACGGAGAAGCTTTCGGACGACGGGAGATGAATCGTTGGAGAATTTTCATTCGGAAGGTTCGCTGAAGAATTTTGTAATGGGTAATGAAAGCTTTGACATAAAAATATCCGTAACAAGATTTTCATGTCTAGAAAATTATCGTGCTTGAGATGGTCCCATAAACCTTGCTAAGATTCTGTGACGTAGAACATTAAATCTTTATCTAACTTATAGAGTCGTTGTCCTGTTACCAAATTGATTAATTGTGTCGCGATTTGAGGATTCGCGAGAATATTTGTCAGAGGAACCGCGAACGAGGGAAAGATTTTTATTTATTCAATAGGTTTCGAACCTCGATGTGAAATCTTCCGATCGTCCGATTGCAAAAGCACAGGATCGACTAATTTTGTTAAAGCTCCGGCAGAGCCACGTGCTGAAACGACACCGTCTCGTTAGTCTATTCAAGGAATCGTGCAGGAAACGTCCGCGATAAAGTTATGCAACGCAGACACGGCACGCGTTTTTAGCGGGACGCAGCTGTACGCGATACTCGGATAGAATAATTATGTAAATGACAGTCACGTGTGCCTCGATACGTATTTTTGCTGTTGTGATGTTAAAAGGGAGCCGAGGCTACGGAAAATCGATTGGACATCGCTTTCTTCCATAAAACCTGCAAGTATTCTATTCCCAGACTGCAGACCGAACGCAGATCTTCGTGAACGAACGCTGGGATTCAGCTCTATATTTGGGTCTATTTTTTATTTTATCTAACTAAATGGTTAAGTTACTGTAATTGTACTGTAATCGTGCTTCGTTCGAAAACAACGTTTTTATGAGATACATAATTTATAAAGGATAGCAAACCACTTATCCTTCTTTAGCTGTTTTCGACGAGTATACTCGAACGAGAAATGATGATGATATGACAAGTATACTCATGAAGAACAGCTAACTGATTAAATACAGACATAACTGTGCAGTGGTAATAATCTTGATCTAATGACAACGATATTCTCGATCGTGGTTTCTACCGTTGCAAACGTTATTTCAAGCTCGAGCAGAACCGCGCACTTTATTTTGCATTGCGTGCGCGCGGATGCGCCGCAATCTGTCATCTGATCCGAAATCTGCATTCTATTTGTTATGTATGAACAGCGTGGCGCAGCGCCGGACAAGGAACACGTCGCGCCGTGTCGCATCGTTAAAGAATATTCACGCGGACGAGAGAACGAAGTCAGCCAATATCGTTTCCCGGTCGGCGGGCAACCGCGTTTCTGCCTTTTTGCTCCGCGAGACAGGTAATAAGTTCAGGAAACGGCGATAACGCGATAGACAACCCCGTCGAAACGAAGTTCCCGTTGTTTCCACGCCGACAGAAAAACAGTATCTTGCCTGCCAGTTACACGCATTTTCAGCGATCACGCCGAGCGAATGTGTAATCCGTACACGGTGTTTCTCGACGCGGATAGAGAGGAAGAGAAATTCTAACCGAAAACTGAAAACCGCGGGATGTTGGGAAAATAGACGGAAAAATCGGGGGAACGTTGGTAACGGTATTACGGCCGGCTAAGTGGGTTCGTTAAAACACTGTAATAAGTGGATCTCGCGGATTTTACGAAGTTATGAAACAAATGAGTATACCTGTAATTAGCGAGAGCAGAAATATTAAAAGCATTTAATGATATCGACATACCATTTCCGACGAATTGAAACGTGCTTCAAGAATGTATGAAGCTTCTAAGTGACCTTTATCTTTTTGCAACAGATGCAGCGAATTTTTACGTTGCTTCAAGTTTCGCAGTCTAGTTATATGAGGCTGACCTCGCGCGGAGACGTCGATTGCGATTCGATAAACATTTCCGCATCGATATTTAATCGTATGTCCGAGTATAAACTTCCGAGCAACGTGACACAGTTTGAAATCGTCTAAAAATATGAGAGAGAGAGAGAGCGGCAAATTATTTTCCGAATGCAACAGAAACGCAGACGAATATGGAACAATGTATATGGATATATACGGTTATCTGATTTGAGTATTTCTGGGATGATAAAAGCCTCGACAATGGATACACAAATTTTTGAAAAACGTTGCAGTTCGGTGGAACGGGGAAAAAATCGATATTCTTCGCTATTTTATCTGACTATGTTTGAACATTTCGTCGAGATCGGATAACGTTCCTGTGAGCTACAATTTTTCCGACTTTCGATCAAAAATGTGACAATTTTTTTGCTCGTTCCACACAATTACTATTTTTGCAAAAAATTTGTACACATTGTAAACCAGTCTTTCTAATATCTCAAAAAAATGCAAATCATTTGGTCAATTTTAAAATGTCAAACAACTCTCTCTCTCTCTCTCTCTCTCTCTCTCTCTCTCTCTCTCTCTCTCTCTGCATTCCTGTCCAGAGCAGCAGCATGCAAAAGAATTAAAAAATTTAATGAAACCGGGTTTGCAGAGGAAAATAACGCGATTAACGAGGAATCGAAGCAAGTCAAGCACACGTGACGACGCACAGTTTAATGTTTGCCAGAAAATCGGCACGCCTCGGTAATTGCCGAGGGGAAACAGTTTTCAAGCGGGAATTCGGCAAGTTCGGGATGCTAATTCGGTGTTAATGGGCTCTCGTCAATTAAGGGGGCCACGGCGCCTCAAATTTTATAACTCAGGTTTCTGCTACTCGGGACGTGGCGAGTTCGTTAGGCATGGAAAAACCAAGGGAAATTGAAACTCCCCGACAGGAACGATTACCTGTTGTACACAATAATCTTGTGCTTCCCAGGGTACAATTTTCAAGAGCCGACGTAATTTCTCGTCGGCTGTATCCACTGTGTCCCCGGCGCGATTCCTGCTCGTTCGATCGTAAGCGGATTTCGTTCCGGATAAGTCCTCGGCGGCGAATCCGTCGGAGAAATAGGCAACCGTGGCCTCGAAGCGATACGCAAATACCGAATTCGTGCGGTAAATAAAGGGGCCAGGGGCGGAGGAACGCGGCACGGATGATCGTTTACCTTTTAAAACACCTTTTATCCTCTTTAATCGCCGATCACGCGGAAACTGCGTGTTCTGCGGCCGGTCGACTGATTTTATTGTTTTCGGCGATATAGACAGATTTTTTATAGCGGCCGCTTCTACCGATTACCCGTAAATCGGTTGATTATTAGCCGGACACCATCTCTCGTGTCGATTCGGTACGTTCCATTGTTCGTTCGAGAATACGGTCACCGGCAAAATTTACGAAATTTTACGTGTCGTCAACGTTTTAGTAAAATTTCATATTTTAATAGGATGATTTTAATATAATTTTTAATAATAATTTAATTCAATTCTTAAATTGAAAGTACACATTATACAGTGAAGCATACGACACATTGTTTATACTGCAATGTTGCTTTATGTAGGGCATACGACAAATAAGAAAAACAATAAAAAGGAAAAGAAAAGATGAATGAAAAGGATAAAATAGAATTAGAAAATTATGAAGCTAGAAAATTAATATTATCATTGACACGATATAAATTGTTAAGAAGCTACAAGCCCTGTTGATACGGTTCCGATGAGTACAAGCGTTTTGACGAGTTTTTAATGGATGATGTTTAATTCCGATTGTATGTGCGACATGCGTCCGTGGAAACGGTGATATTTTCGGATAAAAATTGACCAGCTCGAGCAGACCATTTCGAGCTGAACAAAGATTGAAAGTGCACATTGGCAGGCATCCTATATCTATGAATGATTATGATGCACGAGTTTTGTAGTTGTACGAGTTTACAGATGGCCGACCATTGCGAATACGGTGGGTAATATTTTTGACGGATGGTTTTGAAATTGGAAAAACTTTGCGGAGTTTTAAAAGATTAACGAAACATGCGCCATGATTTCGTTTCATACATGGACCAACCGCAATAGCAATGCGAAAATGTGTTGGGAACAACAACGACCGCACGATTCATTTATTTCTAGGAGGGAGGTCAATCGTAACTTCTGCGTTCACTTGATATTATTAATTGTTGCGCATGGGTATCCGATTTGAGTTTCCCGTTTCAATGTGCAGATCATTGCCGGCTTCATTAACGTTGTAAATAGTATACCTGAATCAAATCGATGTCCAAATCGAAACTATAACCTTATAGTATTATAATATATCTAATCGAATCGAGATCGAAAAATTAAGTTGTACAGCATCAATTATTTTGTTGCATCGCTGATACGTTTCACAGAACCTAATTAAATTACTAAAATATAATATATAAGCATTAATTTTCCATTCCGAACAAATAGCTCCGGTCGAAGTATAAAAATGACATAGCAGATACCAGCAGAATTTAATCATGCTACCGAAACAATAAAAAGGAAAAGAAAAATGAATGAAAAGGATAAAACAGAATTAGAAAATTATGGCTTTATTAATGTTGTAAATAGTGTAATTGAATCAAATCGATGTCCAAGTCGAAACTATAACCTTAAAGTATTATAATACATCTAATCGAATCGAGATCGAAAAATTAATTACTAAAATATAATATATAAGCATTAATTTTCCATTCCGAACAAATAGCTCCGGTCGAAGTATAAAAATGACATAGCAGATACCAGCAGAATTTAATCATGCTACCGAAACAATAAAAAGGAAAAGAAAAATGAATGAAAAGGATAAAACAGAATTAGAAAATTATAGCTTTATTAATGTTGTAAATAGTGTAATTGAATCAAATCGATGTCCAAGTCGAAACTATAACCTTAAAGTATTATAATATATCTAATCGAATCGAGATCGAAAAATTAATTACTAAAATATAATATATTATATAAGCATTAATTTTCCATTCCGAGCAAATAGTTCCGGTCGAAGTTATAAAAATGGCATAGCAGATACCGGCAGAATTTAATCATGCTACCGAAACTATCACCGATACTATCCTCCCCAATCGCCGCGTAACTTTTTAACGATCATGAAAACGCCGTTCGCTGGATTAACAATCGAACACGCCCGATACACCGGGAGAAGATCGCCGACGGGTTGGATTCGGCCGTAAAACAGAGCGAAATAGAATGCCCGATAAAATCTGACATAAATTTTACAACTTCGGCAGAGCGCGGTTGATATATAGGGGATGATAAAATTCCTCGCGAATTATCGGCAAATATGAAGAATTTCGGTGAAGTACATCCAGCAGGGAACAGCGTCCGGCGAACTCTGCGAGGCATTTCCACGCGGGAGGCCACGATTCTGCGAGCGTAATTCGTTAGATCGTTATCCGAGACAGACTCCTTTATAACGGAACGGTCGCCCGTACGGATTCAACTATCTGAGAGCAGCCTGCGAAATGACGTTCCTTTTACGAGAACGTAATAAATCGACCGCGTCCAGGATCACCGGCTCCCTTCGATCCCGAAGTTCTCCGAGCAGAATCAGCCCGGTTTCGGCCGTGAATAAGCCTGCCGAGGATCATTCATCGGGTTCGATATACGAGGGTCGAGATTAAGCGTCGGGAACAATTTTTCCGACGCTAGGATTTCCACGGCATTTCCCGCGAAAGCATCGGCCGTCCGAAATGGCCGACCGAGGAAAGAGAAAGCGACCAGCCCTGTATCGATTTAATTAAACAGTCGCGTACTGTTCTTTTTTTTTATTTCAAAAGCTACGAAATTCTGCAGCGCGGTCTCCTTGAACATTCCGGAAAAATTCACTACAACGGTTCCAGGTACGCCGATCAAATATTGAGGAAAAGTTGAAGGAATTTATTTCGCGATATAGTTACGACCAGACTGCAGATGTTTATGCATGCTAAATATGCAAAATGCATATGACATTGATGTACGAAAAATATGCAAAATATGCAGGAAAGTATGTAAATATGCACGATCGATATTAAATATATATATGCTGTATTAAGCGTAATATTAAATATCAAGAAACATTCTCTGGTTATCCATCATACTTCGAATTGCAGTATATTACACGCATTTTTTTAGATTCGATGGCGTTGGTAGGTGAAATTTGTCGGTAAACATTAATTTGTGGACTGAAAATGACCGCTCCGCATCACATGATTTTTGAACGAAGTTAATGCAATTTAATATTTCCATTAATTTTATATGACTTTCTGAAAATTCGACACGAGTGTTTCAAAGAATACGATTCGTTGATGTACTAGTGAAAATGCTATACAGTAATTTTGCAACGATTCTGCAATATTGACTACAATATTTTCAAACATAAAGTTCGGTGCCGGAGTGTCGAAATATTGAAAAATAATTGTAGGAATTTTCTATTTGCGAATATTCTGCAATGTGCTAAATTAAAATTTCGGTGAAGTTACGGGAGAATGTAGAATTTTTCTAGAAGATATTTTCCAACAATCTTCACGGGAACTATCAGTCTTCGCGGAGCGAAAGAATGAAGGAAGAAATATCCTCGAAACGCATTAATCTCGCGCGTTTAATTAACATCGGCAGCAGGATATGAAAGTCTCCTAATCTTTTCCATTATTTTTTTTAGACCTCGTAAGATCAATGGTGGCCGAGGAAGAATTATGACATCCTCGAAGCGAGATAGTCTTCATGGCTTAGTTTGTATCACTTTGTGCATAATTAGGAATGATTAATGCGATCCGAATATTGCAAACGCAACGAAGCCATTAGAACTTAAAAAGAAGAACACATAGTTAAGTCAACATTTTCCTAAGGAAATTTTTGTTCAAGAACTATTCATGGAGCTCGCAAGACGCCAATGGTACTCACCGAAAGAGGGCAACATTCACGAACCGAATTAATCTCGCGCGTTTAATTAACGTCAGCGTCGGGACACCGATTAGAGCTAATTAATATAATGGCAACTTTCCGGGAGGGAATTTCTTAGGTTTTTTTCCCGCGGAGACATTATTCTTCATGAAGCACAAAGGATGAATGGCGTCTGTGAAAGGAGGAAATATTCTCAAATTGTGTTAATCCCAGTCGCTTAATTAAAATCAGCCCGCGGATAGCGATTAGAGATGATTGATACGGTCAATATTTCTAGAGGGAAACGTCTTACCGTTTTGCTACATTCTCCGAGAAGATATTCTGAACAAAAATATTACCCAATCCTCTTTATATCTATCCCTTGATTAACATCGGTTCGAGGATAACAAATTAAAGCAGCCGACGCAGCTGCCATTTTTCTTAGCCGGCGTTCCTAAACTCGCAGTATTTTTCACGAGTCCAATCCCCGCTCCCCTCGCGATCCTATTAATTACCATCGCTCTAACAACTCGAAGCGAGCGAAAGCTGTCGATGCAAGAATCAAAAATCAATTTCCTGAGCCACGCAATGCCGGACTTGAAAAAACGAATTCTGCAGACCGATACCAGCAACCCTTCTGCCGCGAATTTGTATGCGAAATTGAAATGCGCCGCGCCATTTGGCGACGGAAGAAATAACTTTCGCCGGCCGAGTTTGTGAGTCGGTGTCAGTGCCGATTGGACGCGGGATAAACATGAATTTTGGAACACACGAGTCCACGTTATTGAACGATTAAATCTGCCAGACCTTGAAGGATTCAGCCCCGTTGTACGGGCTAGAATTTGTTGAAATCGTACGTCGGTTAAATTGTCGCCGCTCGTAAAAGAATAACGTCCGAGTGACGGGATACCGTTTTACCATAGATTATCGGCTTTCGCTTTATGAATTATAGACGGATATTGGATTGCGGCTGAGCGGACGGGCGCGAGAGTTAGGTGTGCTGTAACCTTTTTGTCGAAACCGTTCGAGTGGCCGATCCGTGTCAAGGACGTGGACCTGGATGCTATCCACGGTTATTTGCACGGTGGCGTCGTTTGCCACCCTCTCGGCTACACGTCACGCGTGTCATTCTAATGATCACCTTTACAGTATCTTCGTCTCCTCCCGCACCTACTGCGACACCGAGCAAACCGGGGACATTGATGTTCGGATAGCGGCATGGAAGGACAAAGCAGAGTAATCACTTAATAACCACGTCGTTTTCACTCAACTCTCTGTGCTTTATATTCAATTTTTATATTTATTATTATATATTATAATTATATATTATTTATTATTATATATTATAATTATTTATTATTATATATTATAATTATATATTATTTATTATTATATATTATATTATTATATTTATTTTATTATCCACCATATGCTTAAGAAAGTTACAAACCAGAATACAGACAACAGCAATTCTCACAGTCCTTACTTTTCTGGATGGCAATCTCCAGACTTCGAGTCTCTGAACGCCATCATACATTAACACGTTCGTTGCTATGATTTGTTTCGTTGTCAATCTTGATTCCTGAAATTCTTCATTCCGTTCAACGTATCTCCTTCATAAAACGTAAGGACTTGAAAAAGTAAAGTCACCTATTGCTTGAACGCTATGCTATGCGCTACAACTACGAACGACACATAAAAACTTAATTCCACTATAAAGACGTAACCGGTGAAATCCTGAAAGTTTCGCATGTGCGATGACACTGAACGCGGCGCGATATCGTTCCACAAATACAACTGTCCAGAAAGCAACTGCCACATCACTTCAGAAACATCACTCGAACCCCTTCCAAGGATGCAATATGATCTCCAGGATCAGTACGATCGAGCCAGCCACGAAGCCAATGGCCATGGTCAGAAACACGGGGACGAACTGCTGAAGATGCAGATTCGTTTTGTAGTCCTTGTCCTGCGCAATGGCGGACATTCTAGCGCGGATGTCTTTTCCCAGGGCGATGTCCACCATGTAATCGAACATCCCGTAATCGAGTAAGAGTAGAATCTTGGTGTCGATTGTCGACATCAGCGGGAATCCCTTCCAGGTAGCCATGGACAAAGGAAAACTGCAGATCACGTCTGTGGTCATGGTGTAGGCGTAGGATGTCTCGATTGGTTCGCTTCTAGACGAGTTCAGCACCACTACCACCGCGAACGTGGTATTCTTACCTTCCAGGATGTCTCCGAAAAGCTCGATGTACAGATCGAGGTCGAGCTCGACGAACTCCTTTTTTATATGACCGACGAACTCGTCGGATTCGTCGAAAGAGTCTATGATAGTTTTGAACGCCGCGGTGCCGGCGATCTTGATGTTAGAAGCGGCCAGTTCCTCCGTGGTTTCGATCTTCAAGTTAGACTGATTGATCAATTGATCGGCCAAAGAGTCTATGTACAATTGGGTCAGGAAGAGGCCGAAGATGCTCCAGGCGATGAAGTGAATCCTTCTGGACAGTCTGGTAGGCTGTTTGTGCACGGGCACCCCGATGATCATCGCGAAAATGTCCAGGCCAGCGACATCGGGCACCATGAACACCTTGAAGAAACCTCCGAAAATCAGGATTCCAATGATAGCTGCCCAGACGAAGGTCTGGAAAGGTCGGACAAGACCTTTCAACGATACCTCCGCGATCTTCGGCACCAGCCAGGCCAACTGCACCACGTCGTAGGTGTACGAGTACCCGATGTCGTCGTCCTCCAGATGCAGGATCCTGCCGATCACCAGATCCGCTTTCGTTGTGTCGAACAGAGTTGTCTTGACCTGGTCGACGAAGCTGGCGTTATCTTCCCAGGTGATCTCCAGTCTCTCCAAATTCATGTCCCTTCCCACTTCCTCGATCAGACGGCCTTCGAATCCGTACAACATTTCCGTTCCGTTCCTAACATTGACGTACGGAGGCTGGTACAGATAGGCTATCTTCAAGTAGCAATCGTTCAGCTCCAAGGGGCCGATCTTCTTCAGATTCTCCCATGTTCCATCGACGCAGCTTCCCAGGACCTCGGGTGCCATGGGTGTACAGATCTTGCCGGATTCGAAGGAGAGGCTGCCTGCTACCAGCACGGTGTCCCCGACTTTGCCCAGAGTCGCAACAATAGACAGCTTCCTGTGCCACATCGCTTCGGAGAGAATCGCAGCGTCCGAGAGAAAAGTCTCTTCGTCTTCGAACCTGTGCAGTAGTATCATCACGTAGAGACATCCCCTGTCGCAAGGGTCCAGTACGTAGTACTCGTTCAGCAGACTCCCTCCTCTAGACATCACGACAATCGCGCTGGATGCCAGCTGCGGGATGTTGAAATCCACCGCCGGCGGGTGCGTGTAGAATGCGTAGTGTTCCTTCAACCAGATCAACAAAGGATGCACGATCTCGAACACGTCCCCCTCGTCTTCTATGATGACCAACGCACACTTGGCCGGGTTACTTATACTCTCGTTCACGTAGTTTTGTATGCAAGGCAAAGTCGCCGAGAAGTTCTGTCGCAATTCTTGGATGGCGGCGATCTCACCGACGATCAGGCCTCGATCACCGGACGATTTCTTCTCCTGGAATCCTTCGAAGATCTCCAGAGGCACGATCGCGTCCTGCGGGACCATTATACAGGACCCGGGAAGCATCGTAGCCAGCAGTACGATTGATGGAGCGAGGAGAGACATGTCCGACCAAGACAGAGCTGCGACTGGTCTTGGAAGGCTACCCTTCGATTGGACGAGCGGATAATCAAGGACTCGGTGTCCTCTGATACCTATCGTTCTAACGAGCGTGCAGTTTGCTACCGCTCTCGATACCGCGATAACCAGCTCATAACTTGTAGACATCGCATCCTCTAGGCTAATTAGAAATTAATCTACAGGCTATCGGATGCTCGCTGCGTAGATTACGGAGGATCGATCGAGCGTCTTTCGGATATAATTTCGAGGTCGAATTTCGGCTTTTGATGGTTATTTTATGGAGAGCAGATTTTCGCTCGGGATAGGGTATCGCATGTTTAGCCAGCCCTATGCAAATACTTGCGACGAACCGATGTACGAGACACCGTTCGAGTCATGCGATCGTGACGTTGGAACCGTGCCCCGCCATGACGTGACCAACTTTCGAGCTCGGGCTCTCACAATGGGCCGCGAAGGTCGCGCTATCGGCAGCATTCTCGCGGCTGATCGGCTCCGAACTGGCGTCGCGACGCCCGGGGAGCGGTCCGAGGGGCGTCGCGACGCGTGAACGCCGGATTTCGGGCCGTGTTCCTGCACCCTTTGTACAGACCCCGCACAGTATCCGTTCGGTGATCGATAATTCGACGATACGCGACGGCTCTTCCGAATTTTCGCATCGCGTCTATTGTTCGGGAATTATCTGGCGATCCAATTTTTCGATTGGAAAGTGGAGGAGTTTTAGACAGGTTGAGGCGCGCGAGCTTGTTAGGTTCGTTGCCGGTGTCTGCGTCGAAACGAACGTAATTGGTTCAAGGAAAATACGAGACGTGGAAGAACTTCGGTGAAGAGACGCGATCGCATGCGAACAGACTATAACAGCTTTTTTATCTACGGCGGACGCACGAAATTGTTTAAACTGGAGAGCTCTTTGATGCATCGAGAATGATAAAGTCCAGTTTAATGAGCGCATCGAAACCGTAATCGATGTGGTAAGAATATTTCCATTGCTAATGCGCGAGAGGTTGGTAGTCGAACGTCTCCGCAACGAAATTTATGAACAGCCAATGATTGATTTACGATAACAGGCGAAGATACATTTTTCGCTCGCTCGTCGGTTTTATTCTCGACGATAGCACGTCCGGTAAATACATTTTTAAGCAGACGCTTAGTTTTGTCCGATCGAATATTATACGCTAAGAATAGTATTCTACGCCTTCTAAGGCCCTCAATTACATGACCGTTCCTGCACAAGGTGCCCCTGGGGTCTGCATCTATATCAGCCCTCAATTACCGAAGCACAGTCTCGAAGACATCGCTGAATTTTTAAACTGGCGATAGCGTGTCTACTTTCGTTCCACAGAAATATTTAATGACAGGGCTGCTTTGTTCGATGTTCCTTCATTCTGAGGAAAATGCATCCCGTTCACTGTGTAGAGGAAAATGAATGAAACACTTCGGCAGCCACCTCATCGTTCCTTCAGCATATGCGCAGATTTATAAAATACCCGAAAGCATTCGTATGAATAGCAATTAATAATATTCTTATCTCATTCTCGCCATTTTATGTGAAACGTTCCATGAATACGTGAATTATAAAGATTTTCAGTGTAGTCTTCGCAGTGGCGAATTCTCTAACTATTCATACCGACTTCAGCCTGTTCATCATTTCTTCCGATTTCCATGAACCATTATCATGACATTCTACAAAAATTGAAATTTCCACGAGAATGTTTAGACTGGCCATTCCATCAACGTCTCCGCAATTCCACCGATCACTAAACCCCAGCATAACACCCCCTAAGAACCCCACTATCCGAATTCAGACGTCACTGGTCTCTTTTTCAGAGCGTTCGTGAGGATCCTGTGCGGCTGCTGCCCTAGACGGATGAGGCGGCGGTATCAGCCGGCATTCAGATGCAAACCAAGCCAAGTGAGTATGAAATATTCATACTTCCTATGCGGGCACGGCTCGACACGTGCGAGCCTTTCGCGAAAACGAGGGGGAAAAAAAGCTCGTCCCGTCGGCTTCTTCCGGTTCCGCGCGCGGCATTTCGTTCAAAAGCGCTCTAATTCACCTAGCATTCGTATATAATCGGCTTGGCGGGGGCTCTTCACGCATCCTCAGCGCCAAGAAAACAAGAGAAGAAGACGAAGTGGGCGTCGGAAGTGCCTCGACAGCGTTTCAGCCTCGTCCAGAGGCGTTCGAGCAGAGCAACAGGCTGTAGGAGGATCGTCGGCGGACGAATCGATGTGGGACTCGTAAAAGTTGATTACAAGAGCCGCGGGACAGGCCTGGGTGCTTTCTCAGCCGAGCAGAAGGCGGTCAAGGGTGCGCAGCGAAGCTCGGGCACCGAAATTCGGTTTTGAAAACCGGCCAACTGGGAGATATTTATTATTCGGATTGCCGAAACTTCTCCGCCTCCGCTTCCCGATCATCCCCGATAACGTCGCCCTGTTAACCTCTGGACCAATTCGACGGTATCTCGACTCCACATCGGAGCCTTTTAATTCCTTCCCGGACCGTGCGGATGGAGATCCTTGTCTCGCGACGATCGTAAGATACCGAAAAACCGGGAGAACGGGTCTCGTGTTTCCGCGAATCCGCCGGACCAGCCTCGCGGAACTATAAGTTGATTCCTGGGACACGGGGGACAGGAAACTCTTCTTATTTATTAAAGAAGAAAAGTTCGAGGAGAGACGGGCTCGAGATGGGAAGAAAAGTCACGTTCGACTCGTGGCGCACACAGACGCGACGCGGCGCGGCGCAGCGCGACGTGCGGCACGCGGCGTATCGAATTTGCATGAATTAGGAGTCGCGTTCCGTCTGCATGCGGCCCGCGTACAGTCCCTCGCAAAATGTGTCACGTTCGGATAACTTGGTGCTTCGGGAATTAAATAGGTGATTCGCGGGTTTTTATTTTCGAGACCTCGGTGCCCGGCATACTAATGGAAGTGAAAGAAAAGAAGACACCGTTTTGCATTATGCGAAATACTTTGCCTCTCATTGTCTCCTTCGCAAGCGTTGAAAAGATAGACCGACATAGATAAGATACTTTTGCAAATTAGCTGTAGAAAATAACAATGCCTCTAATAACGCAAAGCTGAATTTTTGTTATAAGATGGCATAGAGATGAACTTAACGACAGAAAGATGTCAAAGTCTTTTTTAGAAAAGGCAAATGGATATAATTAATTAATTTAGTCATTCCGTGGTCGATATAAGTGTTGTTATTTATTGTGTATTTATGAAGAAATCGACTACATCGATTTATCGGCCGTGAGATCTTATGATACAGCTGTGAACTACTTAACTCATTTTCACACAAAAAAAGTAACCTCACAGTATTTATTATCAACGTACAAAAATTTTAAAAATTCTGGCACACATCGAAATCGTTTGAGAGCAAAGTCTGAGCCACTCGGCGAATAAAAATAACAAAAATGCTGATCGCAGGTAATTCGAACATGTCAAATTTTCGCGTCGGACTGTAACCCAGGGTACACCCAGTGCATCTCGCGTGACACACGGATCTCCAGGAGATTCGCATAAAATGGCATTCAGAATCGGTAAGTCCCGAGAGTCGCCTGGGATCGATAGCAACACAGATCCATCCTGAAGTCGAAGGAACGGTCTTCGCCGGTCTCGAATGCGCTGCTAACAAAACGGTTCTAGCATCGAGTCGGCGAGATGGAGCCTCGTAATGGTCGACGTCCAGAAGACACGATGCTGCGTCTGTCCATCGAACCCGCCTGTCGCGGGCTACGATCCGAGTGGATCGGAGAAATGAAAAAGACGGGGAAACGTAAAAATCGGTGATCGGTTGTATCCAGTGTAGTTACTGTTTTTTCCAGAGATTCGCATCCGCAAGATACTACTCCGCGTACACGCTCCACCACGTGCGCAGCAGCCGAGAGAGTTCGTGCGAGCAAACCTACATTTAACGATGGGATAACGTCGCGACATGGATACCGGTCACAGATCGTTTGGACACCGCCACGAAAACCATACTCGATCCATCCGCGCCCCCCTCCGTCCGTCGTTTGCGAAGCGTGGTCGCCTGCCTTCGGAAAGTCCTGTCCCGCCCGCCCCCCTCCGCACCCCTGTAATTCACGAACCATCATCAGTAACCGGCCGAAGATACTTAGTACAGAATTATCGGCGAAGGACTCTGTCACCGTCCCATTTAACATACAGCCTCGGTATGTTGACCAGCGAATGGATATGTCGATCTCTCACACTGCCACAGAGACACTACTTATGTCACACTACTGTTCATACACGAGCACCTGCACGAGCTACGAACACCCCGTGTGTCGGGATCAGCGCGCACACGTTCTTTGGTATGCCTAGGTGACACACGCAGCACCCACTGACTCTCTCTCTCTCTCTCTCTCTCCGATGCTCTAGCACCTAGCGACCACACACTGTCTTTTCTGTGTCCGGTGAAAGGCGTTGGGTTGCCCGGAGGGTCGTCACGATTTTCCCGCGGTCGCGGGTTGAAAATCGCGACTTTTTTTCAGCCCGAGGTTTCATTCTGGAGAACGGCAGAGGTAGTTGGCGTGGCCTGAATAGAGACGCGGGGTAATCATTTTCGTCGATCGCCTCTGAATGTGTCGGGCATTTGCTTCGGGACTGTTTTGTTTCGATCCTAGAGCAATGTGGAATCGATAGACGTCGTCTAAGTGGGCGTGGTGTGACCATTTAGGACGGTATGGTTTCACCCACGAACGGCGGACTTTCTTTACATAAATAGAGCGGAGAATACTTGGAGTCATTTATTATTTTATTTAGGAATTTTGTCAACATAGATTTTAAAGTAATCGTTCTGAGAGACGGATTTAGATTTTCGCCGCACCGCAATGAGAAAGAACAATGAGAGAAAGGGTGATCGCAAGCATTTAAAATACTATTGGGTTGGCAAATAAGTAATTGCCGATTTGTTCAATGAAATAGAAATTTTTTTTACTTGGAATGGAGTTTAATCTGTAATGTATTTTCCATTTTGTTCGAGGACTTTTTGCCATCTTTCTGACAACTTGAAAATTCCACGCTCGTAGAAAGTCTGGTCCTTTTCGGCCAAAAACTGAGTTAAGTGAGATTTTACAGCGTCATCATCATTAAAAGTTTTACCAGGGAGTTGTCTAGAGATCGAAATAAGTGGTAATCCGATGGCGCGAGATCAGGGCTGTATGGTGGGTGTAACATCAATTACCAACCAATATCCATCAATTTTTGCCGAGTGGACAAAGAAGTGTGCGGCCTAGCATTGTCCTGGTGGAAAATGACACATTTACGATTGACCAATTCTGGTCGCTTTTCTTTGACCGCTGCATTAAATTTGTCCAGTTGCTAACACTCACGGATAATAAAAAATAACATAATAACAATAATAATAATTTTATAATATAACATTTACGGATATCATAAAAATGGGAGTGAGAGACATCTATAACTGAAATCGGCAATTACTTAGTTGCCAACCCAATACATTTTGCATTTTTATGCAGCGTAATATCGATGACATGTAATAGAATATGTAGAAAATAATTAATATCTTTTGTTCGATTCGTAATGATCAGTTGTAAAATTACTTAAGGGATGATTTTTTTAATGTGTATAAGGAAAACCTAAAGGGAACATTTTCCCCAAAAACCGCCGCAATCTAAAATCGAAATTGATTGCCAGAAACTCGGTAATCATACGACGATATTTATACTCTGGGAACGAATGAATCATCGCCATTTAGTTGTTAAATACATCGGTCATTCCCTTCATAAACGATTTAGGGCAACGTAGAGACAATAGACGTGATGCGGGGATGCGGCTGAGTAGATTTCTCTCGATTCTGAGAGAACCAGGCTCGACTAGAGAACTAAAAATCGCATGAAATGGCGCATCGGAGCGCCATTTCGAAGGCATGAAATCAGACAGCAGCGTAACAAAAATGCGCGACCTATGATAGTTCCTGCGGAGGCTGCGATATCGAGAAGTTCTCGGTGAAACGCGAGAAGTTCTCCCGGCAACCCAATCGACTCCTTTGAAACCTCACACCTCGGTTCGACAAACAGAAACCCCGAACGGCTTTCACGCTTACGCAGCTTTCCCGTAATCTGAATAAAGATGACGCGGAGATGGGAAAAACGATTCGGCCGGAAGCTGTGCGAGGCCGCGCTCGGGAGAGCCGGCTCGTACAATTCCTGCGTAGAAACAGCCGGGATTATTCGCGGCATGGTCGAAAAAGGAAACGATTCTGCATGGGCTAGCGAGAAGAACGAAATTGGGGAACGCGATTTATCGAAGCCAGCAACGCGGGGAAATCGCGTTTCGTCCGGCACGAGTGCGCGCGTATGCTCGCGTATACGACTTCGCGTCGCTCAATTATTCTTTTATTCGTACTGCATTTTTCTTTTTCTTTTTTGCTAACCGAATCGATAACAATCGGTCGCGACGCAGAAATTACAATCGAAACACGTACAAGGAGAATAGAGGACTCCGTTAATGGATTCGAAATTGGCAGAACCGCGCCGTTTTATTCATTACATTCTGGGCGTCGAACTAATTAAATGTTGAAATGGAGTTTCCAGCAAATGTTTAATGTTCATTTCTGCCGGCAATCATTTTTACGAGCACCGCCATCGACGCGGTTTTATTTTATCATTACAGCGCCCCGAAAGTTCGCGGGCTTGAAAATAAAAAATACCGCAGCGCCCGTTTCAAGTAGAAACGTCCAGCCGTGGTCGGGCATGCCGGACGAATTAATATGAAACTGTTGATTTTCTAGCACGACCAACTCCGGATAACATCTTCAGAAATATACGAACGTAGAACTCTAATTGGTCGGATATCATCGAGTTGCAATCGCGCTGCTTCGCGATCAACGAATGTGTTGATTAATATAATATTACACCGGAAATACACGTAAAACATATACCAACGAATGCACACGGTGGCGTACATAATTATAGTGATATTGTAATACTATTACAATATCAATAATTTTGATAAGTTACGAACAATATAATTTTGAAACGAATACTGGTTTTACCATAGCGCGTTTCCCCCACTTAATTAAGCGATAAACGCAATCTAGCTAACGATTCAATGAAATTTTACCGGGCTGCCTGTTCATTACACCGATATTAAGCCTTTGCACTCGGATGTCGCCGTTACGGCGGCACATTATACATACAGGGTGTTCCACAATTATTTTAACAGTCGAAAATGAGGGGTAGCTGAGGTCATTTGAAGTAACTTTTTCCTTTGCGATAATGCAATCTGCGGCATTGTTTACGCGAGTTATTAACGGAAAACACTGACCAATGAGAGGTGACGGCGCGAAGTTCGAGAGCCCGCAGCACGAGGCTTTGACAGATGGCCGGGACGGACTCGAGCCGCGTTCGAAGTATTGAACAAATCACGAAGCGAGAACTTTCCGGATTTTTTTTACTACGTTATGTCAAGGTCATGTGAAGGTCATGTCGTGGTTATGTCAAGGTCGTGTCAAGGTTATTTCAAGGTTATGTCAAGGTCATCATATGAAATTTTTAAGTAAAGCTAATTTAATAAATAATAATCGTGTTAAAGAACGTAAGGGATATGTTTGTTAGAGAAATATGAAGAATATTATCAATAAGAAACTCACCCATTTAGTTGTAAATCCACTTCATGCACGGAAATGTGTGCAGGATAGTGCAGGTTATGTCAAGGTCATTTCAAGGGCATGTCAAGGTCGTGTCAAGGTTATTTCAAGGTCCTGTCAAGGTTATTTCAAGGTCCTGTCAAGGTCGTGTCAAGGTTATGTCAAGGTCGTATCAAAGTTATGTCAAGGTCGTTCTCTAACAAACGTATCCATTACGTCCTTTAACACGATTATTATTTATTAAATTAGCTTTGCTTAAAAATTTCATATGATGACCTTGACATAACCTTGTCATGACCTTGACACGACCTTGACATAACCTCGACATGACCTTTACATGACCTTGACATAACGTAGTAAAAGAAATCCGGAAAGTTCTCGCTTCGTGATTTGTTCAATACTTCGAACGCGGCTCGTGTCCGCCCGACCATCTGTCAAAGCCTCGTGTTGCGGGCTCTCAAACTTCGCGCCGTCACCTCTTATTGGACAGTGTTTTCCGTTAATAACTCGTAAACAAAGCCGCAGATTGCATTTTCGCAAAGGAAAAAGTTACTACAAATAACCTCAGCTACCCCTCATTTTCGGCTGTTAAAATAATTGTGGAACAACCTGCATATTTCTGTCAACGCGACATTTCTTTTTAACACGTTCGTTACCGTTATGTGTCGCGATCACGATTTTATATTTCACACAATGAACGTGAAATTAATTTCTGTGAATATAATTATTTCAAATTGTAACACATACCATGATATTTAGAGAATTTATAGCTTCTCTTTGACGACATTTTTATCGTATTTTATAACAGGATAAGATGTATTTAACGCGATAAATACAATAAATATAACCGTGTAAGCCAGTGACGCTGGTAGCGAACGTGATAATTATTATTATTTCGTTTCTCATACTGTAAGGTAATCGTGTGAAATACATATAAATAAAAACGCAAAATCTTTCTTTCGTTCATTCAATTCCTATAAAATATCACGGCAGTATCATGATTTTTATTTCGATTCAACTTTGTACAGCAAAATCACAATGCTTGCATTTGCTCGGAGGTGTATCAGAAAAATATTTCCGAGTGCCGAGGATTAAAACACACGGTGCTATCTGTTGCAGAATCGTCCATTTATTCCTCGGAACTAACTCGGAATATTTTTTCTCGGCACCCAGAGAAACTGCAGAAGTTCAAAGAGGATTTGTTTAAAAGACATCAGGGTTTTAGCGTTTCGATCAACACAAAGACCTCGGATCACAGTCCTGAATCGAGGCGGTATTCGCGGGAATCGATCTCGCGCCGATAAAGAACCGAGATACCGGCGCGTGGGTGTCGGCAGCCTTTGTAAACCGGGAGGGACAAAAATAAAAACGGCACGCGGGGGAATCGCATCTGGCCGGTAAACAATGATGAAGAGCGGTCCGGTCTTCGAATCGATGCGCTCGCCGTTGTCTCTCGTAAATATTCCTGCAGGCTGCGGCCGGGAAATGCTACCGAAAAATGGCACCTTCCCGTGCCGGACGCGTCCCCGTTTAATTATATCAGTCGACGGCCCGGGTGTCGCTGCAATTCTAAATCGATCAACTAATTCGCTGAAATTTCGCGATCGTTCATTTATCACCGGCGAATAATTAAATTAATTACTGGGCACGATTGCGTCAATCGGATTCGCGCGTCACGCTGCGAACCGACGGTCTTGTTTCGAGTTTGGCGAGATCGGTCTCCTTCGAATCGAATCCTGCTGGCCCCTCGACGGCCATTTTTCCCGTCAACGTTGACGCCCGCTAGCGAAGACGGAATTGCGCTTTTGGGTACCGGGTGGGCGAAAAGTAACGGCGACGGAAGGGCTGCTAGTGATTTTCAGAAGTTACGCGAACATGTATTTTTTCGTTTGGTAATTTTCGATGAGTGCTTTCTCGTGTTTTTATAGTTTTATCCAGCGTCTTTACAACGTTTATCTGTCGGTTTTTATCACACGTACATAAATCTTCTCAATGTATCTTTTTTTACAAGAGATTCTTGATGGACCGCAGAGCTTTTGTACGAAAGAAGAATTGTCAGTGTGAATTGCAAGAGAGGGAAGCCAAACACGAATGTCCCTCTGCATTTAATCGCTTTAAAAGCTTGGAAACAGTATACCCAATTTTAACATAAATGCATAAAATCCACGGTCTAGTTATTAATTAGCGAAGAAATTCGTTGGAAACATCACGGTTTTGGAAATAAATGATTGAAGCACAGCTTTTAGGGAGACTTAATTAGAGTGGTCAGTGACCGCGCGAAAACAATGTAGGAACATCGGCAGCATGTGGTGGATCATGTGTCAAGAGGCAGTAGCACGTGTTAACTTTGGAACACGGAGGCTATTGATTTCATTATCACAGTGTCCTTTGCCCTTTGGGGCTCCTTTGTCGGCGAGGATATGGTCAGTGACCCAGTGAGAACGCGATCAGTGAAAATAGGTCGTAAAGTCGAAAGTTATCGCGTTATGCTACTCAATGTTTGCTACGAAGATTCCTCTACACGATGCAAGATTCTTCTCCCTTCGCCGGTTATCGGAAACAAAGAATTCACATGAAAATCCAGTCTAGTTGTGAACGCTTTCGCTGCGGATCAACGTCCAACGTAATGCCACGATCACGAACTATTCGGCACCTTGTACATGGGCGAAACAACGGTATCGAGGTCCGACCGTATTCGTTTCGGATCTCGTCGTCGCCCCGATGAAATCATAGTCCCCTTTACGATTCATTTCCGGTTTTATTCCACGACGTTCACGTGCCGCCCTTACGTGCCCCGTAAATCCAGTTCTTATTTGACTTCATAGTACTCGAACACGCTCGTTTTCTACGTATCGAATTTCGACGCCGCTGTAAAAGGCGAAACAGCCCACCGAAAAAAAGAAAAAACAGGACGCGTTATCACCCGCGGCTACTCGTTCGAACAGGATTTCTATCCGAATAGAGCCTAAGTTTCCGGGCTGCGCGAGATGCTAATCGAATGCAGATGGGATTTAAATCGGAGCTATTCCGATGTGCCAGCTATCGTCGGCCACTCGTCGAAATGGGATTCCTATCCGAAAAATTAGCTCACGCCGCGGCGTCCCTGCACTTAGCTCGGTTTCGGTTAGCTGACAGTCGAGAAGCGGAATCGGGCTAACCGAGCAGATGAGTCGGTCTTTGGGCTAATGACTCCTCAAGCGAATCCTGCACAATTCTTAATATCTGGAATGTCTCTAGACGCTATCGGAATTTTCTTCTTCGTCTGACTAAACTGGCTGGAAACTCTTGCATCGATCTTGGACTCCGTTTAGCTTTCGTCTTTTTAATTCTTATTTCCTTCGGTATACATCATCGCCAGAGTCAAGATGTCTATGTAAATGCATATTTGTATAGAAAACAGAAAGAGCAATAGGACCTGGTTAGAATCATGTTTTATGAGTAGAGAATATATTTTTTATTTTGCATTTTTTGCGTAATGCGTGTCTTCGTGGTGCACATATATATTTTGTGCTCGTGTCGTATATATTCTAATAATAACTCTCATATCGTGACTATACAGTGTGGATGACAGAAATAGTGTGCATATTATGAACACGCGTCAAGATATAATTATATGTATATAGTTTAGTTGTTTGTCAACTTCTTCCAGTTAAATTATAGATTTCGCTTTTATATTAACACTTAGCCAACCGAATGGGGAGATCTCACCGTTTTAAATTCAGTCGATTGATGACCGAATGGATGATTAATGAAAAATTAAAAATGATTGCTTCATTTTATTAAGATTTGCAAGAGGTGCGAATGCTGAAGAAGTAATTAATGTCATATATGTTTGCTTCGTAATTTTTGTTTAATTGAATGAAATATTTTAATTTTATAAAAATTTTTAAGGTATCTAGCGCGGTCGTGGAAGCGTTAACGTATGTATAGTTCGCGATATCACAGGCCTTTTGCCACGGTCAGGCCCAAATCAAAAGTCGGAAACTGTCGAACGATGTCACCGATCGCTTCTAGCAACGGAAGGTGAGCATCAAAAGGGCCGCTAACATCGAACTGTAATCACTGATCTCTGATCACCGATCACTGACCCACGCCACGCTTAGCAACCGTGCCAACTGACTAAACAGAAGCCTCTTCCATTCTAATCTTCCCATTACGGAAACTGCTGATTAAGCAAACAGGAAAACCATTCGGAGAATGGCGTTCTGCGCAAACATCCTCGACTCCAGAGTTCTCGCCCCGGGAACAAGGGTACCGATATATCCCAGCCACCCAGTGGTCCTCGGATCACCGAGGAACGAACGCGATCTCCGGCGAACTTTACAAGTTGTTAAGCCAGCATGACGCAGCCTCGCCATTTCTCACCGAGTCGCGGGCTGGACACGCCGATTCCAAGGTTCCAAGGGCCTGGTGGAGGAACGAGCTGCGAATGCCGCCATGAAAGTCCCGAAAAACAAGGGGACATGAGTTACGAGCACGTCCGTCGCCGGAAGAGATATAACTGTCGGAGCTAGCAGTTCGCCCTTGCTGTCCACAGTCCACACCCCCTCCCCCACCACCCGCCCCACACCGCCCGTCCATGCAGGGTGCTAACCCCTATTCTCGACGTAACAATTTAGAGGGAAAAAAAGGAATATAAATCGGTCGGCGATCCGGCGAGTTCTCATCAATCGCCGGGCTACGGGGACGTCTTGTTGAGCGTCGATTTTATGGCAGCTCGTTTTCAAGCGACCTCGACGTGTACTGGGAAATCGACCGATTTCTCATACAAAGTCGGAATAATGGGGCTGTTTTTCTGCTTCTTTGCTTCGCCCTTCAATTCGTGGCTTGATCCTTCAATGTTTGCGTATATTGCCGTATATTATTACCAAACGTATAGCCTAGTTATCACTTATTTCGCATAAAATAGAATAATATAACGTAGGATTCTAATATGGAATTTAACGTGACATGAAAAAGTATAAGAACGTGCAAATTTACATATATATATATATAATATAACATGCCACAAATTTAATTTATTATATTGGATTTTGTACGTTGGACATATGTGTAAATTTATGAAAAATTGTAAGCGAGAGGAAGGAGAGGAGTAATCGATTCTATTTTCGTTGCAGTCCCACGCGTTCGTTGTAGCACTTCGATTTTTCATCAATCAATTTTTAAGGTTCACCCTTCATTTGGACCGTCAATTAAAAAATACGTTCTTCTGGATCAATTTTATTCCAGCCTATATCTCGCTCTTCTCTGCGGCCGGTAAAATCCATCGGAGCGCTAAAGCTCGCAGGAAATTAGGAAAAGCGACTTAATGACGCGATACCAGGGCCGAAAAACAGCGAACGCGTTGCAACGATTAATAAGTTACAATAACCGGACGGGTTTATCGCGTCCCGCGCGGCTACCCTTCGCTCCGCCGATATTTTTAACGGATTTAGCGGTTATAAATTTGCTTTGGGTGCTGCCGATCCCATCGATTCCGCGTATATCATCGGGGATAATTGAACGGCGGACAGGTTACGACGCCGAATTATCCCGTGGAATGGACGGGTACATGGAAACCCGAGGATGTTTTGCCACCGTGGACAGGGGGAGCGAAAGATTTTCTCCAGTCGACCAGGCAATCAACTTACGCTGACACCGGTGTGTCTCGGCCGGAGGATGTCGTGGCGATTCGATTTCTTGATACAGAGCACTCTTATGTTTTACCGTCTTCACTCGGCGTGCTTTTTCTCTCTCCTGTTTTTCCGTTCTCGATTCAGTACAGTCCGAGATGCTTCCTCTTGAATCCGCAATTCCACTTGGCGATTTGTGGTAAAACAGATCGGATCAAAATTGGTTTCTCGAACCATTAAATCACTATTTTTCTATTTCGTGGCCTTGATTGCAGACTGGAAGACTGTATATACTATTATACTCTATTCTGTAGTATTCTTTGGTATATTCTTTTATACAGAGCAAAATACTAGATTAGTTATCCTTTACTGTACTTGAGCATTTTCCTTAGTGAAGATTAAAGAACTAGATGAATTATACTTCGATATTTTATATACACAGTAAATTCTCCCTAATCGTCTATTTTTATTTCCTAGCTGAGAGTCAATTAGGAAGAATAAAGATAAAAAAAACTACAGAATTAAACGAAATATTCTTCACTATAATTTAATACGTTCCTTAAAAAACATCGAAGTACTAGAAGAATTATTCTTGAATATATTTTACACATTTATTAATAAAGACTAAAGAACTAGATGAATAATTTTTGAATATTTTTCATATATTTTTTTTAATAAGAACTAATATATTTTTTAATAAAGACTAAAGAACTAGAATTTGTTTAATGAAGACTGAAGAACTAGAAGAATCATTACTTTGATTTCTGGAGTATGTTATTTTAAAAAATTATCTAAATGTACGCGGCAGAAAACGTTGTTAATAATTTATAAAGAATATGCGAGTAGCTTTTAATGTACTATCTGCCCGATGCATGTGACGAGAGCATAATAATAAAAATGAAAAAGCAGACGGGATGCGCGATACATATTTGCAGAATGGGCGAGACTGCCGCGCAGTCGACGGCACAGCAAACGTTGATGCAAGTCCTCAATTACAGAAGCATACATTTCATTCCGTCAATTGTTTCAATAATACTACTGACGCAACTGTCGCATCTCCACGCTTAAGGAGACAATATTCCACTGCAGTGATATGTGCAACCAGCATTATTCATTGATCTTCGACGACCATGCCGAAGACTGATAACTAGACTGCGGGTTTTATGCATTTATGGGAAATATCGAATGCGATGCGACAAAAGAATCTAAGGAATTTAAAAGCATCCTATTATTTTCGAATAATTAATATTTCTACGAAGCAGAAATTTGTGTCTATGCTGCTTTATCTATAAGTAATAATAATAGTAATAATAATAGTAATAATAATAGTAATAATAATAATTTATTATTATTATTATTATTATTACTAATAATATATAATAATTAAATATAATATAATAATTAATAACAATAATTATTATTAGAGGATCCATATTCTAAAGTCGGGCAGATCAAAGATCTATAGGATCAAAGGGATCTATAGGATCATACAACTCGCTATTGATAACGACGCTATTTCGAAAGCTAAAATAATCAACTTTGAGCAGGAAAAGAGACGAAAGATTCACCTTGTTCGATTCAACTGCAGAAAATCCGCAGTCTACTATAAACACTACCCCTCTCGTCGATCTAACCACAGTTTCAATCTGAGAAAAGTTCTAAAATTACAAGGGAATGAAGGTGGTGAAATCTGAAATACGAACGTTCCATAGATTTTTCCAGTGTCCAGCGTTGGAAAAGTATGATTTAAGGGACACGTCCGCCGAAGACGATCCCCGGGACACTAGTCCGGATTCCGCGTCCGAAGGAAAGGGAAAGAAAACGACCAAGAGAAGGAAGCGGTCGGGGAGGAAGATTGGTTTCCTGGCCAGCCGACGCGACGCGAGGAGGAAGGATGCGCTCGTCCAGGCCGGCGAATGAAAAATGAAATCGAGCGAGTGCGCGATGGGCGTGCCAGTTAATGCTTCTCGTGCATTAGGACGAATTATCTTGCATCGGTCGGGTCGCGGCAGCGGACGATATTGATGCATTTCTGCCCGCATCGCCTACTTTCCCGTAATCCGTCGCCGTGTCCTTGTTTTATCGCCGCGCGATCCGCCATCGTTTTTCTCTTTTCATCCTCGAGTTACACAGGACCGGCTGGCCGATTTGCATCGCAGCTCTACACTTCTCGCAATCGCGGGAACCGAATCGCATGCAAAACAACGAAAACACTCGAGCAACTCCGGCCCCAATTTTTCCCCTAAATCGCTACCCTGCCGCGGCCAGTCGGTCTCGAGCTCTCCGGCGCGACGAAAACAGTCACCGCGCGATGGCTTCTTATGTGCTTTCGTCGCCTGGCTGTTCGATACCATCGATAAAACTTTGAAATTTTTACATTGTTCACAGTCGCGAGATCTTGCGAAGTCGTCCGAACATCCTTGCTAACTTGTTTCGGAGCTGGCAGCTCTGCCGTTGGTCGCAAGGAAATTTGACTTCAGCATGTTTTGGAACATTGTGAGTGCAGATTGTGTTTTCGTCGGTGATTATCAGCTTGGAAAATTCTTTTCGTAGAAGAGCAGTCAAATAGGGCAGTGGAGCCGGTTACTGTGAGATGACCAGTTGCTGTGCCTTTGGTTTCTTTTTAGGCATAACTAACTTTATATTTATCGAATAAGACATATTCCAATTATTGTATTCCTTTATTCTGTTCATTTTTAAATAAAAAATGTCACACGTCTTATTTGATAAGGGTAAATTGAATTATGTCCGAAAACGAACGAAAGGCACAGCAATTGATCACCCCGCAATGACCAGATCCACTGCCTTAACCCTTGCGTGTACAACCAAAATGTTGACAGTATTTTAAGATTAGTTATTTAAAATATTTTATGTAAACTGATTGACCTGAAAGTGTACAGAAAATCGGGATCCAAAATGGTTTTGCGATATTTTGTCAAGAATTATCAGAAATTACTAAAGGAAAATAGATTGTAGTTGTACACGCAACGGTTAAAAAAGGAAAAGTCGAGAGCAAAAGAATTCTCTTATGGTTCTTGTAACTTTTAGCTGTCAAAAAGCGTAAAATTTCTGTAGATATTGACTTGGATCTAGTATATCTTCCGAATATACAGTCCCGTGTCATCGAATTAGGACCACACACGGCTATTCGGTTTTCTAACTTTAATCCTACGTTATAAATCGCGCATTCTCTTTGATCGCCTAAAACAAACTGAAATGGTATCATGCACAGCGTTCGGTTTATATTTTACTGTCACTTCTGAATCTGATACTGTAAAAGTGTAGAGTTACACTGGGATACGAACGATAGCGGACCCGAGCGCGTGTTTATATTGCATGCGGCGTCGATAGTGCGTGATAAGTGACGAAGGGTATATATGAATGTGTTACACGTATGAGGAATGTGTTTTCTCTGCGTGAAATCGAGCAGAGAGCAGCGGGATTAAGTAATAAGTCAGTCGTATCTGGATCATTGGAAATCGAAGTTGAAGTAGAGATTTGAGGTAACAAAATTGATATGGAAAAGCAAGCAGACGTATTAGTTGAAAAAGAGCCATACGCAACATATATTTTGCGTACTTTTTTTCTGCAACGTTAGTACCTAATTAAATATTTTATTAAAGTTCACTTATACACGTCGTAATTTCATAAAAAAAAGAATGAAAAAGTTAAAAATCTTTGGCGGCCCTAATTCGATGGCGCGAGACTGTATACCATAAAAATTAGTGCAATAGATTCGTTGGTTATTCCGAAAGTCTAGGATCAGCTTCACAAAGACGTATAAAAAATGTTAATACCGTCGGCTACTTTTGAGACGTTCAAATTTCTTAATAGGTGTAAATAAATTCTAAATTCGACGTTCCAAACAGATCTGTTGTCGTAAATCCTTTTGGCAGACGAGATCTCCGGGCTATAAGAATCGCGAGAAAAATCAGGCTGTCCCGAATAATCTCGAGGTTCGGTCGGAGGCCAGGAGGCTGCAAGAGCTCCAGGGCCCGGAAACTTGAACTTTCGCCTTTTTGAGCGTCACGGTATCGATCCACGGCTCCGATTGCATCCGCCATCTTCCCCGGACTGTCTTTTCACTTCTCCTGGATACCATCCAATTGTCGTTTCACCCAGCCGTTGTTATTCCCAATCGAAAGCTCCGCGCGTCGCCGAATCTGCGAGCTTTCTAACACCGTTCGAAAAAACCTGGCTAACCGGTCCGGGTCGAAGACGGCGATCTTCATGGTTCACGATCGATAACCCGCGCTCACGGGAACCGAACAGCCTTCGTGTCCGTTTTAAAGGTCGCAACGGATCAACGGAGAGAGAAGTTTCCGCTTCACGCTCGCGCTCAAGCGCGCGCGCGAGAGAGAAAGAGAGTGAGAGAAAAAGAGAGTCTTTGCGCCGAATACCAAACGGTCGGTGTCGAATCGGGAACAGATGGAGGAGCGTGACGACGAAACGATTTTCGATGGCTTCTCTGCCCGTGAACCAAATAAACCGATACGGCCGGCGAGCCGACCAGCCGTGGAAAAATCGTTGCCGCGGACACCGTCTGTGTCGACTCGGTCCGCGCCGCGATTTCAAGGATTAACCGCCGGCGATCTGAATGCCTCGAGACCGAGATCCGCGTCTCTAACCCTTTCAGGGTTAATCTGCGATACTGCTCGGATTAGGCGAGAATTCATCTCGGATTTGCGGGACGTGGGGGAACGGAATGATACATTTGCGGTGCTTCAAAGTAGATATCGTGGAAGATTGTAGTCATTTATGGTAATTATTCGTTTATTTACGGGAAAAACACTTTTGTAGAGAAAGAAGAAAAGTTTTCTTTGATTTAAAAGAAGTTAATAATGTTCGCGTTTAGATGATTCTGCTAAAGATCTCCTTTAGAAATCTGTCGCTGGAAATTTAAAGACACTAAAAAGCAAAGAAAAACTATATACAGGGAGCCCAAAAATGTCTCGCAATCCGAAAGTGGCGGGTTCCTCAAGTCATTTGAAGCAACTTTTTCCTTTACAAAACTTTTCTCCGAGGTACCATTAACGAGTTATTAACGAAAAGCAGTGACCAATGAGAGGCGAACTCAGCTGGCGCGAGGCGATCCAGCCAATGAGCGGGACTGGGCTTCGCGCGCTGGTTGGCTGGGCCGCCTCGCGTCAGCCGTACTCGATTCTTATTGATCACGGTTTTTCGTTAATAACTCCTTAACGGTGCCTCGGAGAAAATTTTTGTAAAGGAAGAAGTTGCTTCAAACGATCCGAGGAACCCGCCATTTTCGGATTGCGAGACATTTTTGGGACACCCTGTATATATCCAATGAGAACGCTAAAGATTCCTCGCTCTAGCAGCTAAACGCGTTCAAAAGCGCTATTTAATGTTTGATAACAGAGAAGCTGCTTCGCATTTCACGAATCGGCACGCGCCGCAAATGCGCAAAGATCCTCATTCTGGCGTATAACGCTAGAACAACGGAGCTTGATCTCCAACAAACGCTATCCCGCATTCCATGAATTTTCGAATGCGACGAATGCACGAAGATCCGCGCGGCCCGGCATGGACATTCGGGGCTGATCCAAGGCAAACAACGAAACCTTCCGACGTCGACGGTGCCAGCGGATTAATTAAAGATCGTGCGCGATCGAAATGGGCGGGGTTAATTACATTAGACCGGAAGCCCGTGTCAACGCCGTCCGTAAAAGTAAATCCGGAGAATACGTGTTCGATCGGTCGTCCCATTTCCTCGGAGCGTGTCCATCCGCCAAAATTTCGGGCAGCCGCCGCTCGCAACACGGAACGAATCTCGTCGCGATACAAAAACCCGCCGCCCCCGCAATGCCGTTTCCATCGGTTTGATCCCCGAGCGGGGCTGGCCGCGACCGAGGAGGCAAAAGTTTCCTCGTTTATCCTATCAAACCGCCGAACTCCCCGGAGAGACGAGGGGATCGGATTTCCTGGTTCTTCGCCGTCCATGCTCCTCGCAGTTTTATAGCGCGCGGGCGGCCGCTCATTCTCCCGCGGATTAACGAAACTAAGTGGCCGAGTATCTGGGTCAGCTTCCACACAAACCGGACAATCTAATCGGCCGACTTTCTTTCCGTCGTTGCCGTGATTGCGCCGGAACCCTTTCTCACCTTGGCCTTAAAACAACGTTCCACCTGTTCGACCGCGGAATCGCAAGCTTCGTGCAAGCCGCGAGCGGCGACGGTTCATTTGTCAAATATTTTAATGACAACCCGCCGGTTCTCGCATGACGCAGAAAACGCGAGGTTCGCGTTGTTCGCAAGGTATCCCGTCGGCACACGGGAACTATAGTTGCCGTGGATTCGATTAGGTGCTAGTTCCTTTTCCGCGATACAGTTCCTGGTTTCTGTGTATGTAGCCGAGCGAGCGCACTCTTCCTCCGTTAATTGAATATATAGTTGTCGAGGTCTGAAGTTTCAAAATTGTTGGCCGAGGATTCGGGATCGAATTAGCGTTTCACTCCTCGTTCCGTTGCAAATTATTTTTGCACGTGCAATTCGTCAGACGTACCCGTTAAGTACAATTTCAACGCGGATACAATCGTTGTAATTACAGTCGTTGGATATTTAATGAACGCAATTCTGAAAATGGTTCTGGATAATGCAACGGTCGCGAATAAATATAATAAATCTCGGTAGGTCAAATCTCATTGCGATCACCGGAATAAATTCGGTGAACGCCGTGAATAATTACGCGAACCCTTAAGTACTTTTGCGCCCTTAAAATAATACTAGTTCGATCTAGATATCGTCGTAAGCCGTTTAAAGATTCTATCAATCCACTCCCGTCTATCCGTTTCTAATCCTGGAAAGTAAAGCCGCCCTCTCTATTCGCTAGTCCGCTAAAATCGTTGGAATCCACTAAAAGAGTCGTTGCACTTTTGACGTCGCAATAGCAGAAACGCGACTGCGGAAAGAGAATTTCGCAGAGAGCGAATGGTAGAGCCACCTGCCAACGGGAATCTCAACCGAGCCGCTAAGGGGAATCTTTTCCGAGGATATCGAATTTTTGCAGCAATGCGATTCCCATAATGTTGCAGTCGGTGTAAGAAACATTCTGTCTCGACGATTTCGACTTAGTTCATCGAAAGATACGGGTCCTTTAGCTCCCGCCGGAAGTCGACGGCGACGACGAGGACGAAAGGAACGGTAACGTCACAGAGGGAAACAGAAGGCTATAAAAATTCCAAGGCGGACGGTAGCCGAGTAATTGCATTCATCTTTCACGATGTACACACGGGATTGCATTCGGAAAGCAAATTCCTACGTGCGGGACCCTATTCCCGGCGATAAAAGGAGTGGATCCGACGATTTGTTTCGGGCGACTCGCGTGCCGGACGTGCCTTCGTCACCTGGCCGTGCCGAAATTAGTTAATTAACGAGCGAGATCGACGACGACGCCGGTCCGGGGCCATCGTTCAACTCCGCCGGAATTTTCGGAAAAGTAAAAAAGGGATGCGCGAAGGAATTTAATTAAAGTCGGACATCGATGCTTCGCATTGGCTACAATTTATCGTCAGCGATTAAACCTGCGAAATGTCTCTTTTTAATTAGCTGGCTTGGGGAACTATGAATCTTTCTCGAATATCGCTTTCTCGTTTGCCGGATTCGAATTTTTCATCTGGCAGCGGACAAATAGTTCGGAGACTGACAAGGGTGGTTTCCCAGAGATGTCCAATTAGGCGTGGGATTGTACGCCTGTACGAAAATATATTTATTTTCTTGCTTGTAATTGGACTGCGGATTTTTACGCGAAATAAAAATGGCTCGCATTAATTGCAAGATGAAAAAAACTGCGTAGACATTTATTTCTTTCACTAATTGTGTTATCGAGTTCGAAACGATGCAACAGTATTTCGAAATTCTTTAAATGTTTTGCACTCGATCTACTCAGTTTTGTCATAAATGCGTAAAATCCGCAGGCTACGTTCAATATATTTTCATTTTACATTGTTATGCATATATTGCATATATGTATAATAATACAGTTACTTCATATACATGACAATGTGCATGTTAATGCATTTCTAATTTGCTAGCTGATGTAGAAATACCAAATTAATAGGATCAAACGCAATTCGAACTTCGCGAGGGATGGATAAAAAACATGTTCAACATTAGAATCGAGAACCAAGCTTCCCTTTTCTATTTCAATTACCTATACTACTCGCGCGACTGTTGAAAATCCCTCAAAGTAAATGGAATTACGAGGAAAATGGATACTTTCCCTGAGACTGAAGCAAAGTCCTATGTTTTGAGCATAAATTGTGAAATGGGCCATTCGGAGGTCGCCGGTTTCAAAAGAATAGCTGAAGGCTGCTATTTTTGCATCAAGAAACTCGGTAAATCATTTATCGCCCTATATAAGATACTAAAAAGTGCACTGTTCAAATAAACAGTTTTCTTATCCCATATTTTCCTAGCCGAAGCTTCCATGAACTCACAGTTGACAAGGAAAGTCTCTCAGGTTGCATAAATATTAACCAGTTAGCTGTTATAATCGCTATAAAAAGTGCGTCAGTTATTGTAATTATACCGTACACGTTTCATTTTCTTCATATTTTGTTTAAATACAACACTTCTAATATAAATATAACAAATATAAATAATAATAATAATATAAATATAATAATAATAATGTAAATATAATAATAATAATATAAATATATATAATACTAATAATATTAATATTAATATATCCTTCTTAACCAGTTGGCTGTTTCTAACGAGTACACCCATCAAGAAAAAATAGCAACATTTTGTTTCCCGATTGATGTACTCGTCAAACACAGCTTGCCGGTTAAATAAAGTATGATCTGGCTGCAGCTGCCGCAAGCAACAACTAATTGATGTTACACGTTCCCATACCTTATTATATCGGCTTGAATGTTTTACAATGTTCTATGTTCTCATGGAAATATAAAAATATTCCTATCCAGAGGAAGAGACCAAATCACCGGAACGAACAAAAACACTAACAGCGCAGCTCGATCACCGCAATATCGCTCCTTCTAACGCAAATACTTTCATCTTCCCATCCGATAAATCGGCTTTGGATGTGTTCTTCGAACACCTATTTACCTCGAATCTCGCAACCTCGCGAGCACCTTAAATTTTTCAGCGTGGAAACACAACGACGAAACTTCGATGTACATACACCACGGAGAGACAGCAAGCCTCTGAACATTCTAAGAGATTCTACCAACTTTTCCCTCTCCGGTGTACATATCGGTGAACACCTAAGCCGCGTACGCTGCACGGTGCACGTTGAAAATTGTTCAAAATCGCGTGTTTCTGATTGCAGTACGTTACCGGAGGGAACGCCGGCGGCCAGGCCAGCAGCGTGAGCTACAGCAGCGTGAGCCAAAGCAGCGACGGCGGTGCCGGAAGTGGGCTTCCAAGCGGCGGGATGTGACGATACACGGGGGCCCGGCCCGGGCCTCGTCGAGATCGAGCGATTCGTTTCCGGGACACGTGATTATAGGCCAGCTGCCAGGGCACCGTGCCGAGGGGCCTTCGGGACGCCTCGGGCCGGAACACGAAAGCTCCACGGCGTCCCGGGAGACGCGCGAGGAAGACGAGCACAGCCCACCGGAGCCCCGCCGCGAGCAAGAAGGGCCCGTCGCGGAAGGTTCGCGACGAACCCGTCCGTTTCCCGTCGCCGGGTTTACGGGACAACATGTGGACCACGATGAAACCACAGAGAAGCCTCCCCCTTGTATATAGCGTTTTGTACCACCGACGAATGAGCCAGCGAGCGAAGCCGAACTCGCTCGCCACCGTTTTTACGTTCCGGTACCTTCGGTATTCCGTAGCCTTAGCGAACCTACCGAATCGTTGATCGAACGTGTCCCGCGTGTCTTCGGGGATGCTGCGTGCCCCTTCTTCTAGTCGCGATTCTCACGGAGGAAGATCTCGCGCGATTTCATGCGTCCAATGATTTGTGCAAAATCGGTTTCCAAACTATCGGTTGTTCGGTAAAATGTTATGGTTTGTTCGTGGGGGGGGACATCTTATAATGGACAACAATTGTAACAGCATGTACGATAGCTTATGTAAAGTACGTGTTTTCATTTCAATTCAGGCATGATGTAGCGGAGTAATAGTAGTCTAGATAGAATCGTGGCCAGACAAAGTGGAACAACGGCGAGGTGTATGTACAGTGCCGGACAAAATGATAGGACGTTTGCCATTTTTGAATGTTTCGCATAATATAATAAAGTATGCGTACATTTTACATACCTTATGTATTAGATATGTTCTTAGAGATGTGCGCATAATAAACCTTGAGCTTGTGTCTCATGCGCGAAAAGAGTTAAAGAAAATAATGTAAAAATGTGCTGATTTTAATCGGGCAAAATGATAGGACATTGCTAAAAGGAAGCAATTGTTTTAAACAAATATTTTATTGAACGCTATATTAATATTTAGTGAGGTCACCTTTTTGTTGTACATCTAATAAACGTTTAGGAATTGATTTATACAATTTTTTGATACGTTTTCGTTTTAAGAGACTACAATTTTTAATAATACTGTCTTTCAATTCTTTGACATCTTTGCATTGCACACTTAAGGTTTACTATGTTCAGTTTAGAGGACATTTCCAATATATACGGTGTGTACAATGTACATATAGTTCACTATATTATGCGAAAGATTCAAAAATATCAAACGTCCTATCATTTTGTCCGGCACTGTAGTTGGCCAAGTCTCGAATAGCCTATGATCAGACAAGTAGAACGGATGGTACGTGTGGCCAGACAAGTGGAATAGGAACGGTCTGTGATCAGGCAAGTAGAGAAGGCGCGAGATGCGGTCAGAAAGTGGGATAGGAGCGGTAAATGGTGAGATAAGTAGCTTAAGCCCACATGGTCGGACAAGTCGAATAAATAAATGTAGTGAAACATGCGTGATAGGAACGCTGCATGACCAGACAAAGGAAATGCGATGAAATCATCGATGATAACGTCGCATAGACGAAAGTGTCCATTACAGGATGTTCCTCGCAATGAAATAAATAAAAACGAAATAGCTAAGGCGGATGAAAATGCGACAGTTACAATGCCCTACGAAATTAAGTGCTCTTTTGTTTCCGCGTAAATCCAAGGACGAAAAATAAAAGCGCATTCTACAAGGAGGGAACGCAGTGTACCGAAAACTCGATGCATCGCGAATAGTTTAGTGTCTGGGCTGGCACAGTTGCGAGCGAATTTATTCAGCCTTCGACGCTTCCCTCGAACTCGAAGCAAAAGAGTCAAGACTGGCAGCACTAAAGGTATCCTCATCGACTCGTCCGGCGAATGTCCAGGAACGAATCCATTCGCCGAGCCGTTCCTCGCTTATTCACGACTAGATTAATTGTAACGTGAAACAAGTAGCAAGGCCAATGTAACTTAATCGACGGACGACGCGAACGAAGTTACACTAACGGGACCCGTACACTTTACCGTCCATTTTATGCACCCTGTATATCATTCCCTGAAAGGCAAAAGCTGTGTATTTGTTACACGTTGCGTTGCAAAAACGTTCCAACGTAACTCGATTGATTTCATTCTGCTCCGAGGATAAAATCCTGGGGAATTTTTCAAACGATGAGCTACCAAATTGTCCCCTAAAATGGGAACAATATTTCTGGTATTGCAACACCTTCTTCGAAGTTGCGAAACTTTACTGTGGAATTTCATTAATTTGATCTTTTGTCGTAAGGATAAAATCCTAGGGACATTTTATAGAATTATGAAAATATTTATCGCGTCGATGAAATCATATTATCAAGATAAAATGTAATCTTGCTAAGCCGGTGAAACGCTGCGGAATTTTGCGGCAGGGTCGTAGGACGAACGGTAACGCGAACGGGGCCCGTTACTTATTAAAGTGCATCGTTTCAAACAGATCGATTTTAATTGTAATTATAATCGAAAGGAGATATATAGGAAGAACTCGAAACGTGATCGTCGCTATTAGTGTTTTGAGACCGACCTCTCGAATTGTGTTCCAACGACTGTCTCGCAAAAAAAAAAATCGGTTCCCGCGACTGTCGACGAATCGTTACAAGTTTGAGCGTCGCTGTTATCTCGATTATCGTAAACGGACAATCTCTACACGAAGAATGTATACTCGTCTACTTCTATAGCGGATATTTTTGCAGCAACGGTATTTTTGTTTTACGAGAATCACCCTAATCTAGACACCTTTCTCAGTGTACATAGACACCATCGCCGTGTAATTGTAAATACTAGCGAAGAACGAACACGAACGACGAGCATGCGCGAGAGTCTGCGACCGAACGTTCTATTTGATGTAACTGTTGCGCGATATAATTCTTCGATGATCAATAAATACAGTATTATCGAGCGATTACGCCACCCTGTCGTGCTATGAGTTTTGGCAATCGATCAAGATAAAACTGGGCCCTATTCGATTCGGTGAATATGGAACTTTCTGGCTGAGAACCACTGTTCGCGAAAAATTTATACGTTTACGAATAACTTTGTACCAAAACCTCCACGTCTCGCCTTTCTCATTTATCATTTGAGAGGGAAGGTAATATAAACATAACCAAGTACCGTTCAGACAAATATTCGAATTGTTTAGTTCACGTTCACTTACCTCTGGAAACACAGGATGGCTTGGACACTGTTGTGGATACCGTCATTTTTATCTTCCCTCTTAATGATCGCAGCTTCGGACAAGAATCTTCTTGGATCAGGAAGAATATAAATTGTTGACTCGCTCGAATCATGAAAATGAAGTGTACGCTATTTATTTCTGCAAGAATAACAGTTAAATAAACTTTGGTAAACGGAGGACACGAACGCTTGCAAAGTGAGGACACCATTTAAATTAAATGACGAGTGGTGCACCCTAGCGCGCGAATGGTTGACGTCTAAACAATGCTAGTCATAATAGATATTGTAAGCATCGTTAGAACTTGAGAGTCTAATAAAGAGAAGAAAAAAAAAGAGTCTAATTGTGACGGGACAAGCGAGAATATAATGTAGACGGTCCGAGAAGAAAACAATCTGTACCGCTCAAATGGAAGGAATGTAATAAAACACGGAGCGAATGTTCAGAATTTCGAACAGTGTTTTCACAGCATTTCCGGTTTAGAGGGCGCTTTGTACACACACGGGACATTCTGTCTAATTTAACCGCCTAAAACTACATGATTCGCATTCTTTAATTTTATCTGTGTCAAACTATATGGAGGAAGGACGATGGTAAGACGATTTTATTGTAAAACGCTGTTCATAGAATGTACTTTTAGCCTGAATACACACTACTCGTAATCCAGAAAATCGATGCTACGTTAAATAGAACATTTAAGAGAAACGTAATGCAGCGTGTCCGATCCGCGTTGTATTGTATATAACGTATTAATATTATTTAATGATTATATTAATTAATATTAATATATTATAAGGAAATCAAAGAAACTTTCCTGGCCTGTACATACCGTATGAATAATATCACAGAACAGACGTCGTGGTAATTTTAATTTATAAGAAGTAGATAGCACGCGAACGTAACAGTATCATAATTCATGTACAAGAGCCACATTCTCGAGACCACTTAAGTACCTTCAAAGAAAAAAAAATGTATCTATCAATATGCTGTCCTTTCTAATAAAAGGTAAATGGAAACCCCGTGTTCTTATCTACCAGGCACAATTTCCCCCAAATTACGTGAGTACAATTTAGTCGTAAAATGTGGATAAGGATAAAGTTGTTCAATATAACTAACTTTATTGATTTACATACTCTTGATACAACTCAACGTTGCTATGAATCTTTTCGTCATATTTATAGTAACTGCTTTGTCCCAGCAAACAGTTTTCATATCTATTATAGTATTTTATCACAGTAATATATCCAACATATATTACACCGTTTGTACTTTGTGTAATGCACAAAGAGTTTATACAAAATGCACATTTTTATTGTTACAAGTATGTCAGGCAGTTTTGAAGATGGATTAAATTATTCCAATATCCTTGTAGAGAACTTGTTTTGTCACTAGTTTTATGATCAATGGAACTATTTATGAAATTAGGTGAAAGATGATGCCCCTGACACATATGATTACACTGATTGAAAGTCATGACTAATTAATGATCTTTTGTGTCTTAAATAAATATTTTAATCAATTATTATATGTATATATACACATATGTATATGTATATACATACGGACCACAGTTACATTTATATCATACATTTCGTATAACAAGTGCACTGCCATTGACACGATTTAAAACAGGTTCCGAGTTTTTCTTTGGTGCGCATGAATCGACGTTATATACACAATACACAGTTGGCAGGAAATGCAAGAAAGTAAAGATTATTGGCGAGAATTTTACCATCTAATATATCGTTTGTACTCCTCGTTTATACTGAATCTTTTGATCGTTTCGTATCCTAAAATTATCGAGAAACTAAAACAGGCAGACTGTACGAGTCGCGCCGATAGTCCTTTCGTGAACATCTGGAATCTTTCTTCGACCCAAAGAACCTTGCATGCGCTTAACATACTGTCTAGTCTTTGCACTTGTAGTCTTGCTCTAACAATATCTAAAGGATTTGTAACAATCGTAGTAGTGAATCCTCCCAATGTTCCAGCTACTGCTTGAATGAATAAGTGAGAGACCCATTCAGGGAATAATCGGAAAAGTTCCTCTGTGGGAGAAATACATCGAGTTATTAACCCATGAGATCCTATATCTTGTTTCACAATGCCTTCTATATCTAATTACCTTGATAAGATATATAAAGTCCCCACCAAAGCGCACTGTTTGGAACATAAGCGCACAATGATGCAAGGTATCCCCGATAAAAACCTCTATATCCGTCGTTTCGATAAATCAACCTAACTATATCAGCTGAGATCTGAGCATGGGACTTCCCTGGTTCTAATGACAATCCTAATGGATTCATTCCCATCTGTAAATAATTGAAATAAACAAACAAGTGGAAGACATCCGTTCCTCTCTTTCTGCACTTACTTTGTCCATATGATAGTTGGCCCTTTTCGAGCTGTTGATCCCAAGAACCATCAAGTGTTGGCTCAGAATATCAAAGGGAACTACTATTGTTTGTCCTACCACGCTAGCAGCACCACCAGCAATGACTGCTTTAACTCTAGAGTCTATATGACCTATAATATCTTCTTGACCAAGTAAATGACGCACACCTTCGTAAGTCGATACATAAAAGACGCTGGATACAATTTGTATCGAACTAATCCAGAATCCTCTATAAAAACCAGCTGCGCCTTCAGCTTCGTAAATCTTTTTGTAAGCATCTATCATTCCTGTAGAAAATCAGTAATGAGAAATAGCACTTGAATATAATTGAAAGTATATTTTAGAAAACTTACCAGCGTACATATGATTGTGCCTTTGAACTTGTAAACGTGTTTTGATTACTGTTAAGGGATATAAGCAACAACGCACTGAGAACGACGAGAGCATGCTCAGTGGAAAGAACTTTGTCTTGTCCATCATATCCCATTCGATGGTACGAATGAACTGTGGTGCCTCTACCGCAGTCATTGCCTGGATATATATCAATACCTGTTCCAATAATGTTGCAATATTCAAACGCTAACGTTTCTGGGAGTCTATGTTCAACCTGATGCTGCATATCTCATCAATATTTTTCGTGGATTTAACACCCAAATCTTTTACGTAACTGATAAAAAAAAACGGAGACATGTACATGTGACTATGATAAGGCTCAAGAGACTTATTCAAGAAAACAATACGCACATACGTGACAAATTGACTGCGTAAACATGGGCAGATTAATAGACTGCATGTTACAATAATAGATCGAGTGCATTTTTGACACAAACACGGGTCGCCGTGTATATACATGTACATATACACGTGCCAGGTATATGTCATCCACTAAAACGACGAAGATGTTGAAGAAATTCAATTCGCAATTACAAATATCATTTGATGAAACATGGCCATTGATTGCAACATTGTTCGTACATCAAAATTCGTGGCACATCATGGGCCAATTTCAAGATCTACATACATAGCAATTTCGCGAAGGTCACTATTAGTCGAGGTGTCAATAAGATGCACTCGGTCGTCGACATCCGATAATCGGACGAGTAAACTGCGAACACTTACGGTGATGCAATACACTGACACAATCATGAATTTTTTCCAGCTCGTGCAAAGTGTCCATGGATGATTCCACGTTGTACTTGGGTCAGATTAATTTTTCTCGGACGATATTATGAATGTAACGTTGAGTGACCCAATCTCATATTGCACGGCGAATAATCAGTCTTCGTTTCATTCAACAACCGCGGGAAATCGTGCTACTATTATTACGAGAATCCCATGCCAGCAAAACAGCAGAAGCCACGAGAAAGGATGATCTGGATTTTTACGATAACCATACACGCGTATATATCAAGCAGAAAATGCAAACGGTAGCGGAACCTTTCGGTGAATGGACGAATTACGATTATGAACGACTAGGTTCGAGTCCGAGAGATATCGCCTGCGCGCGCGCGCGTGACATCTACTTTACCTGCGCCACTCTACTTTACCCAGTTATGTAAAAGTTGATCACATTCTTTAATCTAATTTCATTTAGTTGATTTCATTTGTTTATGAGATCACAGAGATTTCGGCTGTGAAAATAATGTTTTGGATTGATTAGTAAATTGATTAGTTGAATTAATTTTATCTGTGAAATTTAAGATAATATTTTATTTTATGCATCAGATTTTAAAAATGAAGATGTTTTAATTTATACAACAGATTATCGAAATAAAACTATCTTTCAGCATTAAATTATTGAAATAAAATTAATTTGATCTATGTATTTATCTATCAGCTGACTAAAATAAAAATACTTTATTTAGTAAAATCACAAACGACGTATCTTTTTATTAATTACATCTGGGGTCTAATGATAAATATAACGTAATATGAATGAGCTATATAGAATACTCGATTCTCATTGAGAAGTTTAAATTTCCTAAATATTGGTAACGATGATCGCGACACAGGGATGATAATATGACTTCTGAAGCTCCATTATTTGGTGACAAAATAATACATTAGGTGTTAAACCTACCTCTATACCTCGTCTGTGTTATCAGGCATATCTCCAGGTGGTAACTTATCAACTACTGGAAAAATGTCCAATGGTCATCGAAAACCACCTTTAGAGTGCGCAACCCCAGGACACAACCCCCAACGATCCATAAAACTACCCTTCCCTCGCTCTCCAACAAACATTCATTCAAAACTACATTGTCATAAGGCATCAGCATATCAGAATCTTATAAAATGATTACCAGCAATTCTACAAAACAGAATCCACCCCTAACAGTGCCAAACACCTTCTCGTTAGTCTCAGAATTAGATTGCAATTCATAAAATCGATAAAATTTACAGGTATAAATCCATTCTTGGAGACGAAATCCCACTCTTCCCATGAACAGTCGACTGCACGTGCAATACAGATCATACTTGAGCGTGAGGAACGCGATTCGCAAGATTATCAGAAAAGCTCGACGAGGAGTGGAGGTTTCGTAGATGTTCTGGAAGCAGGGGTAGCTTCGCAGGATGAGAGAAGGTCACCAATGATTTCGAGGCTCCGCCTACCAAGCAGGGGATGGTAGCAACCCCCTAGTTGCGGGTAGTCCGCGCAGACCCGCTTTCTATATCACGTTGTGGGCGTAGACGTACCGTAGACACAACCCCCTGATGCATATACCCTGTCTTTTCACCGTTCACCGAGATCAAATCACTCGTCTCAGTCCTATCTTTGATCTTGCCGGTGCAGCAACGTGACCTCGAAAACACGAGCGACGGCTCGTCCATTTCCGTCGGATTGTCGGTATTGTAATCGTGTGTCGGGTCTTGGTGACAACTATTCGAAAAGGAAAACGAAAACATCGCGGAAGCTGCGGGCGACGAGGATGAATCAGGATCAAGAGGTGCCCGCCGCAGCTACGGACTTGGCCAGACTGGTGAGTGAAAGACCAATCTTTAAAATCTCATGACAATTGATAGACTGAGTCACTAATAATCTCTATTTTAACGGAGCAATTTTATTTATACAATAACATAGACGACAATTTTATTGCAACTTTCTTTATTGTTTGCATTGTCTTGTTGGCATTCATCGAGGTGCTGGATTACGTTTGAGAGGACAAATGCGTCTTTGTAAATTGTTCCCAGAAATGGCAATTATTTGTGACTCGATTTAATGATTTCAACACTGTGACTTTTGGTAATAAGATTTTTGAAAATTGTACTAGGTCATGTATCGCTTTCTTTTACATAATAATCCTGAAATATATAAGCTATTAGATTAAATTAGTGCAAGTTACCTGTTGATTCACAATTGAAACAATTACCAGTAAGATGTGCATTAATTTAACGATGTTCAAGAATTCAGAGAAGCTAATTAAACCAATGTGAAACAATTGTACATCTATAACATTTAAAATTTACAAGTAACTATAAATTGTAACTGATATTAGTTCACGTTAAAGTGATCTCATAAATACATAATTGATGTCATGAAATTAGCAATGCATAATGCAACACTTAGAACGTTCATCATTGAACAAACTTCTGAAAAATCATATACTGTATAAAATAATGGTCGAAACCATCTAATTATTGTCGAATGCGCTTTCACACCCGCACCAATTTTGCCCACTAAATCGAGTCGCCACCGTTCCCGGCTAATTGAACCAAGAGTCACGACTGCTTCCGAGAACCACCCCCGTGAAAAATTGCCCGTACATAAGCCGTGTTCGATACCGCGTTTCCGGTCGCCGAGCAAGCCACTCAAGGACACAATGGAGTCATAAGCGTGGACAGTAGCGATCGGCGTGGTCGATCGCATATAATGCAGTGTTCTCGCGATGATCCTCGAGTGTCGAATTGCCGTGGCACGCGCCACCACGGTCCGATGGATGGTCCCACGGGTGCCACCCCTTTTGTGCCCTCTAAACACGTAATTGTCGCCACCATTCAACCCTCCTGGTCCCCTCAACGGGACCCGGAACACCACCGTTCGCAGCGATACACGGGATCCGTGGGTGGTCGACGGGGCACCCCATAGCAAACGGCGAAAAGGGGGGGGGCGACTGGTCTCGCGTCGCGGAAACACTTGATTTATGTTTGTTGATTCTAAAAATCACTCGATTCCCACACACCCGCCCCGTGCCCGGTACGGTGGTTAATTGACTGCCCCACGCTCGCGGGAACATATGCTGCCACTCGAGGTTCCCATGATTGCCGAACCCCTCGATTAAGGGCGCGTGTTACACCGTGAACATTTACCTGGACGGGTCCCCGACGATCCAACAACTGGTCCGACACGGAACTGTAACAGGAGAAGCCGTAGCAATCGTGCCATTTATTCTTGAAACGATTCGTTCCCGACTCGCATCGACACCTCAATAATACTTTGTAATTTCAAGCTCTCGAAACTAATGATAACTTCATGTATCATCTTAAAGCTTTTGGTACGTAATGTGTGGACGGGTCAGAAGCCAATCAGTCCAAGTCCATTCCTTTTTTAAATGAGTTACTCGGAGCACACACATATTTATTGTAAGATCTTTCGATAAATCGGTATAGTGAATTTCTTCGTAAATAAACAATATACATATATCAACGCTTATATCGACTCTACGGAAAGATTAAACAAAATTGTTCAGAGAAAGTTTTTTCTAAGAAAATATTAACGTTTTTCTTTTGTTTCTCTTCTGGTTAAATTCATCTGTACGTCATCCTACAATAAAAATTGTGTTTTGCTTTATGGCTAGTGTCGATATATTTTTTCAATTAATTTGCAAAATCCTTTTCATTTAAAAAATTTTCAAAATCCTTTCCCTTCATTTTAAGATTAACGAACTTGCGCTGACAATGTTGATCTATTAGAAATCCGAAAAACTGAACTTCTCTTCCCAATGAAATTAGGCGTCGGAAAACCCCAAGACTACGGCGTAGCCAATCAGTTCATAATGCTGTGACATGCTTCACACGTTCCTCGGCATGAAAATTCCCGTATTTTCACATTCTAGACAGCGTAAAACCTTTTACTCCTTCCCGTTCGCGTGACAAACGAGACTTTGCCACCTCCGTGGCGTTAAACCTAACAGATTCGTCAAAGACAAGTCCAGTCCATCGACGAGCAACGCGTTTTCGATGAAACACGATTGAACAACGTGGTAGCGTCGTCCCGCAGGGGTGAAGATGCTCGGCAACTTTTTTGGACAGCGGCGAGAGCAATTAGCAGATAGAGTCTGGTTCGGCAGCACGCTGTGATCATGAGCGTCGTCCTGTTACCTCGCATTGTTCGCGTTCCGACCTGACGAAACCGTCATTGTGTTCGCACCCTCTTGCCGGGCTGCGACGGAAAGAAAAAAAGAAAAGGGAAGGGAGAAGCTTTCTCGAAGTGGCAACGCCTTCTCCTCCTAATTGATAAAATTGGACGACGACGAAGATTGGATCGTTAATGAATAGCTCCGTCATCTCTTTCGTCATATTTTGGTCAAGCTTGACGCTTCTCCGGTCTACGCGAGTACGCGCGCGATCGGGAAATGGGCATCGTTTATGTATTCAGAGTCTCGGTAATCCGTTCTCGAGTGTATCGCAACGAAAAGTCGAGATCCGCCGACGGTTAGGGGAATCTGTTTGGAACGTGTTGTCTGCTCGATGACTTTATTATAAACCGAACCGAAGTGCGCAATTACGAGGGTGGCGTTCGAAGGGAATTGGGGTGACGACCCCTCGCAGCATCATCGGGAACGATGGGGCGGTTTCCCCTCCCCCGCACCCGGGACGGTTCATGGGTATCTCGTTTTTACTAGGTATGCACGAATGTTGCCCGTTTGTTTGCTCGTACGCGAAACGCGTGCCCCGTGTACACGGTCCGCTTTGCCGACGCGTCTTTTGCACGGGAACGATGGGAAAGGTCAGGGGAGAAACGGAGACAGAGAGAAGGAAGGGACCAGGAAAAGCGAGCCGGCACGCGACCATGTTTGCGCGTTTACCTTACGAGTCGTTGCCTCGGGTACGCACTCGATTAACTTCTGATCGCTGAAATTACGGCCCGCTGCGATCCAGGATCCGATTGAAATCGTCTCAGGCCTCCGCGAATTTTCGATACCAGATCATTTTTTACCAGATACATTAGCAAACCCGTGGAAGTCAACCGACTCGTGTTCAAGGGATGAAACTACCTAAATATTGCTCTGTTGTTATCATTTTTTCTATGAAGAATATTATTAATTTTTGTATACGTAGCGACTGGAGTTTTTATGGACGAGACTGCCACTTTCTACACTTTGAACCCTTAACCGGGTTAACCCTCAACTGACTCGTCTTTAAGGGATGAAACTACCTAAATATTGCTCTGTTGTTACCATTTTTTAATGAAGAATATTATTAATTTTTGTATACGCGGCGACTGGAGTTTTTATAGACGAGACTACCACTTTCTACACTTTAAACCCTTAACCGGGTTAACCCTCAACTGACTCGTCTTTAAGGGATGAAACTACCTAAATATTGCTCTGTTGTTACCATTTTTTAATGAAGAATATTATTAATTTTTGTATACGCGGCGACTGGAGTTTTTATGGACGTGACTACTACTTTCTACACTTTGAATCCTTAACCGGATCATGGTGGCCGCAGCCACCCTGTGCAACTTCCCTCGTGCAGTTATCATTAATGTACGGTCATATGATTATTTAAAAATTCACGTAATCCTCTATTAACTCATCAAGTTTGCAACGTTTCACCGAAACAATAAATGGCAATAACTGACAATCCGGTTGAGGATTAAAAGAACGAACGAAGATAAGTGATTTACGGGAAAGTTACGTTGAAGACGTGTGTCCATACGCCGGCAACGATGACTGAATTGGTTATATATGCGGCGTGACTCGGTTACTTTAATCGCGAGGTTCGGCAGGCGTTTTTCAGGTTCATTTAACGCTGTCGTTCTCCGGTGAACGACGTCTCATATCGGGTTGGCGGGATTAAAGATTGAACGTAATATCGGGGAATGTAATTAAAATTTATATCAGAGAGAGAGAGAAAGAGAGAGAGAGAGAGAGAGAGAGAGAGAGAGAGAGAGAGAGAGAGAGAGGGAGGGGCAGAGGAGGGGAGCGTAGCTTGTGGATTACGAGTGCCGAGCCACCACGGGGACTAATTATAAATGACTATTAATTGCAATCAGAAGAGGAACCAGGGACGAAGCAATGAACGTAAGACCAAGCCGCGAAAAAAGGAAGTCGATTACGTCTTCATAAACGATAATATCCTGTCGAATTAATCGCGAGAGAAAAACTGTCGATAAAGCGATTCAAAAAGAGGCCACATAGATTTCAATTAACGACTCTCTTTGGCGATTCTTTTTATTTCGGACGGTTTACGGTTCCGCCGTGGGAAGCGTATATCGGGCTTTCACCGGATTATTGTCGGTTTTTGTCTTTTTCTCCAGGAATTTCAAAGTGTAAGCGATCAGCGCAAGCCGCAGAAGCGAAACTTCATAAAGGAGAAGCAGACGGCGACACGGCGTTATTGGAATTTCCAAAACCGGTAACCGGCTTTACCACTAGATTGCCCCGCAAGGAGGAAACCATCCAATCGTTCACCGGATGTCCTCCTTGCCTCCTCGCGCTGGCTCTCGCTCTTCTTCTTCCTCATTGTGCCGCTTTCACTCGCGAACACCAGCTCTCTCTCTCCTCGCCTGACTCCGTTCTGCACCCGAGTCGCCATGTTCGTTTTCGTCCTCCTTGCGGTTCTACATCAATTTCGTCACGATTGTCTCCCCCTTTTTATTTTCCGGAGGCCTAAAAGGCCGAATCACTCTTCTTCATCGGGAAACTATTCGTCCCGCGACGATTCTCATCGAACCTCGTTCCTCCGTCGTCGGTGAAAATAGCGCAGATAGCGCGATCGACACCCTGACAAACAGATCCTCTTCAATTTCGCAAACCGCTATCAACTCGCCGCAAAAGAAGCCAACAGAACACTTGGGTCTCTAATTCGTAGCTCGGAAAATTTTACCAGCATCCGAAAGACCCGGTTTCTCTTCTGCGCGCTTGCAAAACCGTATCTCAAATATGCGTCGACGATATGCGTCTACTAAATTTCAAAATGAAATAATGTGCGACGCATTGAACATTTTATTTACAACAGGACAGAACACGATACAAACAGTCTAACGGTTTAATTTCAAGTGCAGAGAAAGAATTTGAAGACTGTGCGATCACATTGTCGCGTCGGTCATCATAGATGATTAAAATTGGACTAGAATTCGTAAAATTCGTCTCTCTTCGCTCGATGAAAGTAACTTTGGCGTCCCAACGAAATATATACACGGAGGGAAAAATATCGAGTTTCGTTATATTTTCTAAAAACAGCAATATTTAGGAGTGCGCCATTTTTTTTATCGCGGACTGTATTAAATACTCTCATTACCGGACTGTAGTCACTCTGGATTTTATTGCGTCCTCAACTGTCTCATTTAAGCGTAAGGTAACGAAACATTTTCATTGATATCTTTTTTACCTAACGAATGAGATTCGCCATACTTAAATTTATGAATTCCTTAATATATTAATGAGTTGCAAATAGAGTAATCGATTCTCTGACGATCGACAAAGCTTTCGTTACCCGGTGACTGCGACAGAAGTTTTCGCGGTCCATCCAGTGTAGCCAGACGTTCATTAGCGATTTAATAATTTCCACGAATAAAGGTGATTAATAATTCCGGACGCGGCAGACCGCACCGATACCGCCGCGTTTTATTATTGCAACAGGTTCGGATCGCCGCGAAAGAACGACATCGACAATCTTGTTATCGGAATCGAATACACGCGTGGCAATTTCTGTATCCGGGAAGAAAACACGCGGATGCTTTCGGAAAATTAAAAATCAAGATAAACACAAATTTCCGCGGTTTATTCGTAATAGGACCAGAAATCTAGAATGAAATTACGAATGCGAGCCTGGTGTCGGGACTGCGTCGGAAGCGAAAAATCGAACGAAGAGTCTAAAAAATACAATTGTATGTTTTCAGTCTGGTGAAGAGTTCAGCAGACTCAGTGAACCGCTTCAAACGGTGGCCGCGGGTTATTGTCCCACAGATTATTCGGTGACCCAGACGACCAGCGAAGAAAAACTACATTCTGGTAAGTTGCCTGGTTTAATTCTCATTTAACTGCATCGGAAATATTTCAATCATACATATATCTCGTAAATATGCCGTAAAATATTTCGTCAAAATGAATAATTAACAAGTGAAAAACGATTTTTGTTATTACTTCAAGCGTTATTCATTTTATTTATTACATTATTATATATTATATTATATTATTATATTATTATATATTATATTATATTATTATATTATTATATTATTATATTATTATATATTATATTATATTATTATATTATTATATTATTATATATTATATTATATTATTATATTATGTTATCATTATTATTTTATTTATTGTATCAATATAACTTCCCGCTACGAAAAAAATAATCCCCATTGTGAAATGAGTTGAACAAACGTTAATTCCCGGTTAACAGGTTAGCCAACGCCTGTCACATTATAACGACAAGAACAGCGCGTTTTAGGCTCAGAGGAGTCCAAATGGCCCGGTATCAGTCAACTTAGGGTAAAAGTCACTGCGAGCCCGGTTAGATCAACTTGAAATTACTAGCGGCCCGAGTTCTATCGCGGGATCGAGCAGAGTCGCGAAGGGCGGTCCGTTCAGACCGCCATCCCCCAGCTCGGCACGATTTTGAAGTTCTTTGATACGACGTAACCCCGGAATGTCGAGACTTCGGCGTCTTGGGCTTCTTCTCCTATAAACACGCACACATGTCGCACACGAAGACGAATCCAGGGAGAGCGAGAGAGAGAGAGGGAGAGAAAGAGGGAGGAAGACGCACACCCGCTTTGGAGCACGTGCAGGATGTACGCGAACTACGTACAACGGGGGCGAAGAGAGAACCACCCCCTGAAGAGAGGCTGTCAACGGCAGGCAACCAGTCGAGTCAATATCTTTATATAGTCGCATCAAGGACGATATTATTTTCTGGTGCAATTACGTTTCGAGACGATCCCAGAGCCTCGAAAATCGTCGACGAATTCTCGACCTCGTTCTCCTTTGATGAAACTGAAACCGAGGCCTCTATCGTGCCAGATGTTGAAACAATTGAACCTTGTCAGCTTCGCTGATCCCGGTGCTGCGATTACAGCAGATCTTTGCAATTCGTTGCAATTTTTCCAGATGAATCGTCTAACTTGATTAGATCTTTTTTTGATTAATTTTTAAGATATCTGCGTCTAGGTTACTTGTGTACAATTGATCCTTTAATTCTGTGCAGTACTGTACATGCACAGTAAATTCTCTCGAATTGTCCCACAGCTTGTAAACAAAAATGGACAATTTCGGAAGCGGAGATACGATTGCACGAGTCTGGCGGCTCGATTTTTATAGTCGTCGATTCGAGCTACAATGCCCGAATCTTCTCTCCCAAATTGTCCATTTTTGTTTACAAGCTGAGGGACAATTGACGAGAATTTACTGTACTAAAATAATTAGAATAGTGCCACACAAATAATTAGAATGTCGAACACATGTCGTCAGAGATTGACTTTTCCGCCATTTGAACATCAAAGGACTTGTTGAATCGGAAGAATTAAATTCTTCTTACATCGATGCTACGATGCGCATACGTTGTAGCAAGTTCCGAAATGAAAGAGAGAGAAAGAGGGAGGCAACAGTTTGACCACTCCAGGGGTTAATTCGATGAAAAGTTAGCGGTTGTCCCGGTCGTCTCGATTTCGTACTTGAGTCAGGCCTTGACCCAGAAATCCGTCGGCACGGCGAGAAGCCTCGAGGCCGAATTCAATAAGCAACGTATTATCGCCGCAAAGAGCCCCATGGGGTAGTCGATGCCGGCTGTGTACCACCCCGGAGGACTCGCGCGCCACCCCATAGCCGGCGTCTGAGCACGGTGATTGACACTTTATATCTAACATTGGCATGCCGTGGTGTGAACCACCAGCCAGGATGGACCGCCTCCACCTAACTCAATCACAGCCTATAATGCTGCAATTTCTCTATCGTAATCGCGTTACGCCCTACCACCGACTGCACCCCAGCAGCTCCACGTTCCTCGACGTCGACGTCGTCGGCGGCGACGCCGACGACGACTCGCCGTCAAGAAATATCGAAACGCCGTTAGAATCGGTCTGAACGAAAACAACCCTCCTGATACCACCTTTCCGATGGCCTCATAATCGACCTTTCCTCGTTCCTGGCGAGAAAATCAATTCCAGGGGAAAAGGTTTCGACGGATTCACACCTGTCGTTGCTAAACGTAGGCGGCATTAGGCTTGTTTGGGAATAGTTAAAAATAACCTGGATTTCGTTCACCCTCGGACACACTGTTCCAGTGAATCATTCTTCGAAATCTGCAGACAGCGGATTCTATGCATTCGTGACAAAACAGATCAGAAGTGAGGCAGAGAAATCATTTCAATAATTTGAAAGTACTGTTGCACTATTTTTAGTTAATTACAATTATTTAAACGGATGCCTATGAAGCTCCTGTATCTCGCAACGCGCGCACAACAATGTTTATTTTCCATGAAAGTCGCAGTTACATGCGATCAACTGTTCAAGAATTTCCTTATTTAGTTGTTTCAATTTTGTTCGAGCTAAAAATTCACAGTTTTGTTGGCTATTTTGTAAAACTCGTGACCAATATTTTGACTTCTGTTAATATACAAAAATGTACAGTAAATTCTTTCTAATTGACGCTCAAATGCTACTCGTTTTTATAGCTACCGATTGCCGACAACTATAAAAACGAGCCGCAAAGCTCGAATAATCGTATCTTCTCTCTCCAAATTGTCCATTTTTTGTGGGCAATCTGAGCGTCGATTAAGCAGAATTTATACTGCATATGCGATGGATGCCGATACACAATTTATTGTGCATAATGTACACCCCCGTCCATAAGTATATGGACATTGACCACTTTTAATGAACAAGTGATATACAATATGAATTAATGGAAAAAACAAAGTGTCCACATACTTATATGCATGTCAATATATAACAATGTACACATGTCCGATTTTTAATTCTTCCATGAGTGCATAAACATCTGCAGATAACTGCTTGCTTAAAATACTCATTACATTGTTCGACGATGTTACTCGTCCACATTCTACAGAGTTTATGCACTCGTGGCATTGTTGTTTTTATTGCAATTGTGTCGCAACATATCGTCTTTAGAGAGGTCCGCGTGAAGCACCGGGCTCCGGCGAACGTACCCCAACAAGTTAGTGCAACACGATCGGCTAGTTAGAGTGGTAATCTGGCCTCGCATAGTGGGAGACTTTATTATCCAGGAGGCTAAGTAAATTCGATTCGTCAGACGAAACTGTGACTGCGAACAAAACGAGGTTACTGACAAGTGGCTACCCGTGGCGAATCCTAGAGGCCCATTAAACGGACCCCATGCAGCACGCACAGATATTTCTGTCGCGGTCTCTTCATTCTGGAAGGGGTTGTTTTCGTCACTGAATCATCCCCCTACTTTCCTCTTTTGTTACATCTTAGCGCCGCGATCGGCTCTTTATCACACCCTTGAGACCATCGTCTTTCATCGCGGCATAATGACGCAGAAATAATTTCGCGTGTCATAGGGCGCGTTCTACGGCTTGATTTACTATTGTTTCGCCCTAGTATTAATTATTGGTCGGCTGGAATGGCTCGAGAATGCTATCGGAAATATAGGCATTGTTATTTGATTTAATATTGTTTCGCCCCAGAATTGGACGAAAGTGTACAGTGATTTGGAAAAATCGTGGAAGTAATTTAATACCAAATTACAACGACTGATTTTAGTCATTATAAGTTAATAATTAGTTATTATATTATATTATTATATATTATTATCATATATATTATTGTGTATATTATTATATTATTATTTTATATATTATATATTATTATTATATATATTATTATACAATATTATTATATTATTATATATTATTAATCGAGATAATTATTCAAAATATGGACAGTATAAAGAGCAACTCGACTCGGGGTTCTTTCGCCCGAAATTAATTATTACGGGCAAAGCGGTTAATTATTTGAGAGGATTGGAAATACAGACGCTGTTGTTTCCTGTACAATTTATTATCGTGGAAAGTATGGGATTTCGAGCACGCGCGCGATATTACAAAATTAAATAAATTACTGTAACGTGTAAATACTTGCTCGGAATTAATTCCAGGCAATATCTACTTTCTAGTGTCGTTTCGGGTCGATGATGACTCACGGAACGGATGTTCACGGCGGAGCAATCATGCAACAATGTAAATAGGTGGGATTAATTTCGCGGCGGGATAATTATCGCCCAGTAACCATTAATCATTATGCGGTGCGCGCAAATTCGCGGTCCGCCATTTAATTTCTTGTCGAGCTAAGAAAACTGACGTTGCGCGATCACGAAATTATTATAAATCGCATCTGCTCCGGTTCCAATCTTTAATCTATTCGCCGAAAGTGTTCTTATCGACACGATTGCGCCCGTTTACGATAACAGACGTTAACTAGACGCCGCTAGATCTATCTATGTGACGAAATTGAGAAACTATTCTCACGTATGCGACAATTGCTTCATATTAGGTTGACAAGGATGAAATTTGTAGTTAATAATATTGCCAACTTTAACAATTTATTATTTGACATTGGCTTAATATCTTACCGTTCTGTTTTTTTTTGGAAAGTTATAAACAAATCTCGCTTTTTTAAAGAAATTATCTTAAGCTCTAAAAAATATTGAAAACTTTTTTAAAAATTAATTTTGATGAAAATGGAACGGTCGAAAATTCGCACTATTATGAAGTATGAGTTCTTACGTGGAACTACGAAATAGACGCGTGAAACATTAATAGTGTATTTGGCTCTAGTGTAACTGAACAGCAGACAGTATCAAATTGGTTCGCCAAATTTCGTACAGGTTATTTTGACCTCGCAAATGAACCACGCGGTTGCTCAGAATCAAAGGTTATCACACCTGTCTAGCGCAGGTGAGATCCGTTATGATTTTATGAAACCTGGCTCACCGATCACAACAGAAATATACTGCAACCAACTGGACGCAATGATGCAAAAGCTTAAAGAAAAACAACCTAGATTGGTCAACAAACTCCCATCTTATTGCATGATAACGTTAGATTGCACACTGCACAAACGACTGTGACAAAACTACAGGAATTGAAGTTGGAACTTATTCATCATCCTCCATACTCATCAAACCAAGCCCCCACTGTCTATCGCTTCTTCCACAATTGGAACAATTTTTTAATAGGAAAACAATTTAATTCCGACAATGCTGTAAAACTGGTCTGCCAGGAATTCATTGACTCTCGTCCGCCAGGGTTTTATATCACCGGCCTGAACACCCTGCCGCTTAAATGGCAAAAGTGCATAGACAATATGGGTGCATACTTTGATCAATAAAATAATTCCTCGTATTTGTAAGTTATGAAGCAACTTTACCTTCTTTTCTACAAATTTCATACTTGACGACCTGATATAAATGTTCGTTTACGCAAAATCCAGGCGAATGTTGCATCGGAACGGACGTTTAAAACGACGTAATTTTCGTTTCAGAGAACGGAATATACTCCGCGCAGGAATACAGGCAAGAACCCTGGCTGCAAGATGGTGAGTAGCGTTCGTTAGAAATAAACGTATTAGCTTTGCAATTGAACGTGAAATTGTAGCCTCGATGGTCGATAATTATTGACATAGTTCCGAGACCAATCATACCGACTGCCTGGATAGCTCAGTCGGTAGAGCATTAGACTTTTAATCTAAGGGTCCAGGGTTCGAGTCCCTGTTCGGGCGGGTATTTTTTTTTCTCTTCGATCATTTCACCATAATTTCCTTTTCTCCGCTGAAGCGATCGAGCGCCTTTTCGCAATTTCGGATCCGATCAAATCGCGGCGAAAATTGAAAATAACAACGGACAGAAACGTAAGAAAACGTCGTCGGATGCCATGCCTAACATTAAAGCATCGTGCTTTCCGATGGGAACAAGGAGAATCCATTTCTCAGGACGTGAATTCGCCATCGGGCGATTCGTAAATCTTCCACGAGGATTAGCGTTAGCCACAGTGGCCGGCCACTATCAGGAACATTAATTTTAATTACTTCGAACTGTAATGTAATGCACGATGGATGCAATGTAATAAGAACGTTAACGGACGGGGTTGATGCCAAGGGTTGAAGAAAAATCTATTCCGACCCCGCAGGGGGAACACGGTCGATCATTAGCTAAGATCCTCTCTCGCCCATTCCGTTTAACAATGAAACGCGTTTACTTTCCGACGAAATCGACGAAGCTTGCGGCGGCTCGAACGATCACGGCAAAAAAATAACATTGCATTTCCTCTGTATTACATTACAGGTGGCAGCTGCGAAACCGAGGACAGCGAGCAATACGTGCCGGAGTACCACCGTATGTCACATCACATTTCCAAATTTTTCGAAATCGGCTCTCGCCGAACGTGTGTATTCCCGTAATGGTTTTCCACCGGAATTGCCGGATATTTTCGATTTTCGAAGCGTTCCGTCGTAACCGCTCGGGATTGGGTAATTGACGCGACCCGATTACGTTAACCAGAAACTATGTAATGCGAAGGAAGCCAATCTTCGCGAACGCGGAAACTGCACGGAAATGTCTCGCGCATGCAATTCCCCTTCAATTTCGAAAGAAATCGCAACGCTCGAACGGGAAGTTGCGAATTTCTCCGACATGTGTACGGACCGCGCCTGATTTCATATAGCAGAAGCGAAATCCGGATTCGAGGAATGCAATTTGGCGCGCGGCGCAGCTAGGATTCTTCCGAGTAAACTCGCCCCGCGCAAAACGCTGAAAGAGCTCTCGTTCCTCAACGAAAGATTTACTTTCTCGCAAATAGCGAAACGCTTTTGCAACATTGATGCTTCTGTCAGAAGTGGAGAGAAGACGTTTTTCCTTCCTTTTTTGTACACTGTTCCGTGTTTCAGCTCGTTTATCGTCTCTGCCATAGCATTTTTCTATAGTTCTCCGCGTTTACGAAGTTCTCACTTTTGAATACGCGAATAGTATCGATCGGAGTGCAGTTTTTATGCACTTGCAACAAACATCGGTTACTTTATGCTCTATTTTTCGTCCATTTACGTACACCGTATGATACTGCGTTTTTCCTTAAATTTTCTTCTTGATAAAACCACTTTTACAAGATTCTGAATACATACATTTCGTTTGCATGTGACGAATGCAGGCTTGAATCGAATTGTTTATTCAGCGAGGTGGAGTACAAATATTTTATTCGAGCTTTCTTTCGAAACTGATCTCTCGGACATGTTTAAATTGAGCAATGCATTCAAACGTTGTTGTAAAATCGAATCAATTACATTCCTACTTGTATTAATTTTTTAATCGTTGCATCTAATTTAAATGTACCTTTAAATTACTGATTACCGCTGTTTAAGTTAAATCAGGCATTGAAACGTTCTTATAAAATCGAATCAGTGTCATCCTTACTTGCATTAACTTCTCAATCATTGCAGCTAATTTAAATTGCACCACTAGATTACTGAAATTCGAAGCATTAAAACGTTCTTATAAAATTGAATCAGTATCATCCTTATTTGCATTAACTTCTCAATTCTCGCAGCTAATTCAAATTACACCACTAGATTACTGAAATTCGAAGCTTTAAAACGTTCTTATAAAATCGAATCAGTATCATCCTTACTTGCATTAACTTCTCAATCATTGCAGCTAATTTAAATTGCACCACTAGATTACTGAAATTCGAAGCATTAAAACGTTCTTATAAAATCGAATCAGTTTCATCCTTACTTGCATTAACTTCTCAATTCTCTCAGCTAATTCAAATTGCACCACTAGATTACTGAAATTCGAAGCATTAAAACGTTCTTATAAAATCGAATCAGTATCATCCTTACTTGCATTAACTTCTCAATTCTCGCAGCTAATTCAAATTGCCCTAATAGATTACTGAAATTCGAAGCATTAAAACGTTCTTATAAAATCGAATCAGTATCATCCTTATTCGCATTAACTTCTCAATTCTCGCAGCTAATTCAAATTGCACCACTAAATTACTGAAATTCGAAGCATTAAAACGTTCTTATAAAATCGAATAAATCTCAACCATACTCGTAATAACTTTGTAATTACCGTACCAAATTCAAATGTATTTCTAAATTACTGAAACTCGATGTTTCAATGAAGTTGAACACTAAGGCGTTCTCATAAAATCGAATCAAATTCATCGTTCCGTACGAACATTTTAGCGATCCGCTCTTATCGAGCTCGGATGTAAAAGACTCTGTTTATTATACTCGATCGTGACCTCTTTGTATGGCGTGCACGGGGAGTACAGCGCGCGCGATTTTAACGATCCATGACCCTCGCATACGATTAGGTTTTATCGAGCGGCGATCGTTTCTTCGACGCGATGATCGACCGGGGTTGAAAGAGGAGGGCAGCAGGGGCGCGTGTCGTACCGGAAGTGGAAGGCGCATCGTTGCAGTGGCACGTGGGGGTGGGTCCGCATCTAATGGGGCCGCCGACGATTTTACGTGGCCGAGGGAGCGCCCCCGATAAATCAAACAGACTCCAGGCCCGTGGGAAGCATAAGTCGGAGGCCTCCGGCGATCATTGTATTTGCAAACATCGGAAGTTTACTTGCTGCCGGAGAGCACCGCCGCGTCTCGATTTCGACGAAAGAATCGTACGGATTTGTGTAATCGCTCGGACCTGATTCTACGCCGGCCTCGTCCACGTTCCTTCGATCCGCGATTATGGTAGTCGAATCATTAAACGTTACCGGGGGGAGAAATTCTGTTATAGTGTGCCTAAGAACTAGGCAAACATCCTTCGTATTCGTAAATGGTTAAATTCCGCATTCGTGGGGAAACTTTGCTAATAGTAGGATTTACCGAAGTAATTTTCCTTCCTTCGATCGCTTGCAAGAATTTTGCATTTTCACTTTGTTGGATAGTTTCGATAAATTGTCGATAGTTGCACTAGTTTCGCGCGACATTTTATGTCTGCGGTTTATTGAGTCGACCGAAATCTAGTCGGTGAATTATTTTTCAGTTACGTCGATATGATTTCGAGTCTTCGTTCTTGCTATGGACATAAACTTTTCTCGATCGCTGCAGCTATCGAGATTTCGAATAATATGAAGATTTCTTTAATATGAAGATTTCGTATGTCAAACGTTGTGATCGAATATTTTCGCAATTGACGCAAGCTTTGACAGATTGATAGCATAATAAATATTATGTACATCGTTGAATTATTCTCTATCTTTACTGGCACGATCTCGGTGCTCTACTCTTGCTAGAAATTCCATATAATTTATCTTTGCGCCTCGTGTGAAAACCTTAGTTTCGAGATTTGACCCGATATCAGATCGAACTTGTCGGTTTGACCGAAGATAAAACTACGATGAGCGACAACAAATCGCGATATCGATCACCCCGAAGCGATATGAAACACCGGAACAGGCAGGAAAAAGTTGGCTATCCCATCCGGTTTACCGTTACAGTGCTGCAACTGTAACAACAACCGGTAAACAATGCTCCGAATGAAAGTTTATGGGTAAATCTGGAGCCGCGGATAAACGTATTTACCCCAGGCACGATTCGTTCCGATTGTTTGCGCGCATATTACGCACACAGAACGGGTGGAGGCGGATCGGTCTCTCTCTCTCTCTCTCTCTCTCTCTCTCTCTCTCTCGTGGCCGCGGAACAGCGAATAAAATCAACGGGTGATGAGTAAATTTGACCTTGTAATATTATAAACGTAACATTACAGACGTACAATATTTGATGATTCGTAATTACACGATAAATCCGTAGTTTCGCTCCTTATTTGTCGACTCGCCGGATTCGACAGAGGAAAAGAGGGAGACAGAGAGACATAGGCAGAGTGTAGGGGGGGAGGGGGGATCTTGATAATACGTCGAGGGGAATATTAATCGAGTTTCTAGGCTATTTCAAGATAGCGTGTAACCATTTTTTTGGCTCCTAAAACGAGAATAACGGAGCACAGACATTTTCTTTATTGGATTAACACACGTAGACGGCACACGCGCGCGAGGGGAGCTGTGTAAGCGAGAGCATATAGACACTATCTGTCGTTGCCTCTGGCCGTTTGCTCATCTATTCCAGGCGTATCGAAATATTTGCGGGATTCGCTGAAGCCTAGCGAAAGATTTAGCGTAATCTTCTCTCGGTGAACGTTAAATTTCCCGAACTTTCTTCATTTATTAAACCGTAAATGATACCGTTGCTGCGAGAGACGGATAATTAGACTGCAGATCTTAGAACGGAATAAAAATGTCACGTAACAGCTGCCGAAACAGTTAATCGTTTCCAGGTGATAGCAGAATTTCATAATTTTTCTAACGATGTTCGCTGGGACGTGCTCCGTCTGTCTATTTCAGATATGAATGTGTTAATTTCGTCGTCTGAAGTTAATTAAGAAATCGGCTCGCGGGGACGAGGGAAGGGGAGAAGAATCGTATCGACTTAATATAAAGTGCCTGGCCGTGTAACACGATATCGATAATCGACGGGAATCTTCTGTTGAATCTTTCTTGCCGCTTTAAAAACATCAGCCCCGGGCGGTCCGCCGCCTTTTTTAATAAAGTCTCGATATTGATAGCGGATCGCTCCGAGGTTTCATTAACGGCTGGGGAAAGCGATTTTTCATATAGATAATAATCATAATTAGACCCCGGATTTGATGCATTTACGGCAGAATTAAGTGGACGAAGCAACTTACAAAACGTTTAAACGTTCAAGCAAACTTAGACACACTATATATAGGCCATATAAATAATATAAATAATATAAAAGCAAATTTATTTATATATATAAATAAATAAATTGGCTTTTTCCTTCTTAGAAGTTATTACAATAGAGGAATTTTTAATCCTTGTAACTATATGAAGAAAATGTTACGGCAAGGGGTTAATTAACACGTTGATTAATAGACATCCTTTTACCGAGACATATTAATTTCTTCGCAGTCCGGTAAACCGTATTTCATCGCATCTTTTGGGTCGAAAAGACTTAAACTTTGACTAACTTTAACTTTGCAATCTCGATCCCGAAATTGCTTCGACCATCTGGGATTTCTGGGCGGTCGACGCCGCGTTGACAAAAACAGTGGACTGTAGATGAATTTTCAGACGCCAACGTGAAGCAAGAGTCCGCGAACTGCAGGAGGATCAGCGACGCGAGTTACGCACAGTATCAGGCTTCTGTGAGCCATCCACAAAGTAGCACCTTCTTGGACCTGGATCCAGAAAATCGCTCCACCTGCTTCGGGTAAGTATCGCTCATCGATGAATCATTTGCGTTCAGTTTTTGAACATAAAACAGAAAATGTTCGATTCTTTGTTGCACAGGGGCAATAAACTGAGTTCACGAACGAACGAGCCTACGAAAAGCGTCTCTGTGAAAGAAGAGCCTGCGGACAGGGGCTATGGGGAGCCTATTGTTACAACTATACCCACGACGACTGCTCAGGACACTCGGAACAGTGAGTTATTCGATCATTTATTTATTAAACGTACAATTGCTCGCGTCAATATTTGAAACATCCCTTTAAGATAGAATAACTTTCTAAAACTGGACTTTTTAAAAATGACTTGCATTTTTTGAACTGTTAGAGAGACTAGCTTATAAAGCAATGCCTAAAATATTTTTGTTTAAATTGCAATTGATTGAAATGAGAAAGAAAATAATAGGAAAGTGTAAAAATGTGAGTTCTTTAATTTCTTTTTCGTCATTCCAAATAATAGCAAAATAAAGAGAAAATATTTCAGTCATCGTACAGTAAACTAGTCTCTTCGCCATTTAAAAAAGAATCCAAATCATTCAATTTGAAAAATGTTCTGTTTTAAAAAGTGTCCAAATATTAAAGCGAGTCGTTGTAAACATTTTTATAGTTTCGATAGTCGTAAGCTATAAAATTAGCAAAGTCCCTGCGACGCTTCAAGCATAAAAAAAAGATTGATGAATTTCGTTGCAAGATGATTTCTCGATCTATTAAACTGGCTCGCGGGAGACAGCGTCCACCGAGATCTCGATGCTCGACAAACCGAGCTCTGATTCAGTGATTCCCTCGTCTTAAACGTGCGCCATGACAAATCTCTTGACAATAGGTCCACGTGGCAGGGTGGTGCCCTACGCGTCCCATAAATAACTGGAGCACAGTGCTTGGTGCGCTTCCGTCCATTAATCGAACCCCGGCTCGACTCTTCTTCCGGTTTCTGTTCGCCGAACGTTTCTGTCACCGTTCCACGATTTTTTTCTCCCTCTCCGCTCATAATTAGTATATCAGCTTTCTGGGTCGGGGTACCGTATGCATAAAGCATCGCTGGCTTGATCCGACAACAAATACCGGGTTCAACGAAAACTGCCAGCGTAATCCTGGACAATATGCTCGTCGCCGGTGCACCGGACCCGCTCACGCGTGACTAAGTACACGTAAGTGAATAATTGAAGAATGCTTTCAACTCGAAAGCTACTGAGAGAAAGGGCAGAGAGGGAGGCAGAGGCAGAGAGAGAAAGAGAGAGGCTTGCAGAATCCTGCGAAAGCTGCTAAACGAAGGAAAGAGCATGGAATTCAGTCCCTGGGGAGCTGAGCAAGTCGAGCTTTCTTCGAGCTACGTTGTCGGTAGCAGAAGTAAATGTTGCCTGCAAGAAGATGGACCGATGTGCGCGACTATTAATTGTTAACACTTCGGTTAGTTAGCAACTGTTCCAAAAAGATTGAAGAAATAGCAAATTTTTTAAAGGGAACTAGAAAGGTCACTTCGACTATTCTTTTAACCCTAGAAAGATAACCATATGACAACATACGTAAAAGATAACCATACGCTTCAGAGGCGCATGCTTTTCTAAGGCGTCAATTTTATACTAACAATGGATATTTATTTAAGTTAATCTAGTCATTTTAAAGGTTTGGCATTATTGTAAAAATAAAATGCATTTATATTATATTTTTTTATATTTTAAGTAATTTTAAACTTAAATCACTAGACTTCTATGAAAAATTAACAAAAATCAACAGTCTTCGCAGGCGCCTCTGCGACGTAGGTTATCTTTCTCGGGTTAATTCGGCGTTCCCACTAATTTTTCGATTGCATAACAATGCGTAATAATGAATATCCTTGTACCTTTTTATAACATTAGCGACAAATCCATTATTTGAATTGAAAATGTTCTCATTAAAATTAATTTTGCCAACATTCTGTTAAAGAATGTAAAAGAATTAAATTTGGGTATTTAATATCCCACCATATATTCACTTTGTTTCTTGGAAATTATGAAACGGTATTTTAAACGGTATTTACGGTATTTTTCACTGCTCTTTATTTTATTTACTAATTTATGTCATAAATGCGTAAAATTCTATATTTAAGAAATACAAGCTGTCCTAAAAATTCCAGTAAAATTCGATTCACTTCTACATAGTGACAACTTACCGCGATGATTTCGTTGGACATCCTCTCTCGAAATCGAACGATCTAACAATTTATTACAGGACAAATAAACGACGCAGAATTCAAGTCCTTCCGTAATATAATATTCAGACACGATGCGATACCGCGGACGAATTTCCCAACACTGGATGAGACAGCAGCGAACGTGTTAAGTTAATGAAGTTGCAACAAGAAAAGGTTCCGCCGAAAGAAACGAGGCGATTTTCGTGGCAATCACCTAATCGACGTGTGGATAGAGCGCGAAAACCGGCCTGCTAGCTCATGCTTCGTAATCATCGCGATGATTAGTCTTCCTTTATTCACGGGCCACGAAAACGAATCCTTTAGGAACTGCCGTCGAGCTCGCCGGGCCGACACGGGCCGCCGCCTGTATACCCATTTACTTCCAAGTCACCCGGGAATTATGCTTCTACTTCTCTTCGCGTAATTCCTCCCTACCATTAAGCCGTTTCAATTATTTACAAGCAGTTTAGATTAATAATAGGATCGTACCTATCGCTGATATCGATACCTCTCGACACATATGCTGCGGCTCTATCAATTTCCTATCGGAGGGTGAACGGCGGTGCCGGGAAAATACTGTCAGCGAAGTGAACTGGCCGTCGAACAAGCTGTCGCGAAGCTTGGTCAGGTTTTCTTGGTCACATTCGCCACATCGATAGAAGATGGAATAAGACGACGGAGATTTGTATTCTGTTCGGTGTCCCTCGATTTCGTCGAACAAAGTTTTACGGTTTCGAAAAATGTGGTACAGTAAATGCTCCCTAATTCACGCTCAGATTGTACACAAAAGTGGACAATCTGAGAATAGTTACCGATAGTTACCGGTTATCAACAACTATAAAAACAGTTACAAAATTTTTGTGCGCAATCTGAGCGCCAATTAGGGAGAATTTATCGTAGAAGACTGCAGCTGATGCAGCTAACTAATAACGACGCGCTTAACTAATTTTTAGTTAACCTCCTGCTAGCCAATTTTACAATTACGAAGCCAGTAATTATGGTTGTATCGTATTAGTTGATCGTTCGCGAATCCCTCGTTTAAACGTGAAAAATTGTGAGAGAATGAAACGAAACCCGAATAAAACGATCGCCGTTGCTCGCGAACGAACAATCGGTGTGTAAGACACGCCGTAATTTCAAAACCAGTAGAAATCGTGCGAAATTAACGGAAGGCAGGACCTAGGCCCGACGCGAACGATCGCGAAGCGAAATACAGGCGAGATCAGGCGTGTCCTGTGCACCGTCATCGTATCGGGTTGAATAGTAATAACCGGTTAATGGCTACAGATTGGTGGCCGCCCTACTAATTAATACGTGCACGAGGATCACGGGGATTAGAGGTGGTCAGGCCCCGTCGGCACCGAGCTGGCAGAATTCCGCGACAATTACCGTCGCACGAAGAAGTTCGGCAGCGGCTGTTAAATAAACAACGCGCTGGCCGTGAGTAATTACGGTGGGTAGGCTGCGATCACCGCGAATCGGCTTGATTGCGGAACGGTACACTGTCGGTCAAAAGTATCACCCGAAATCATCGTTTTGCCATCCGATTCACTTGGAAACGTGCATCCATCGGCGACATTGCGTTTCACGATTTAATCGTTAGAATCCTTTTAGAATGAGTTCCCTTTAGGCGATCACAGTTAAGAAAACTGTCCACGAATTTATGCGAACGATGTGTGAAAGTACGTTCGCAGTGGTGGATTTTTTAATCACCATTTCATTGTTCCATTCCCTTCCACATATCTCTCAGTGGTATTACATTTAATAGTTTAATTATGGAAACTCTTTTAAATGAATATACGTTAAATGATCGCAAAGAGAGAGATATTGTCCATAAAGTTACGTGAATAGTATGCGGAAGTATGTGGACACTGGTGATTTTTTGTACGACCATTTAATCGTCCAATTTCCCTTCAAACACGCATTCGTCAGCGGTGTTGCGTCGAACAGTTTAATTTGGATGACTTTAAATAAATTCGCAATTTTGGGAAAGTGTCCGCGAACTTTTGTGCAACAGTGTAGCATTCGAGAGACGGGCTATAAGAGAAAGCGAGAGACAAAAGAGAAGAGAGAGAGAGAGAGAAACGACGACGACGTTTCGGTGCGTCAGGTGGATGGAAAATGGAGGTTGCATTATTAACGAGCCTCTACTCCGGAATTCGGGGATCAGGCAGACAGAGACGGGCGAATAAAGGCACGGCTGTGCCGTAGAATACGAGAAAGTCGTAGGGACGAGTGAGAAAGGTGAATCGTGTGAAACGGAGCAGGAGAGAGACAAAAGAACGAAGCTTCTCTCGTCTGAGAGTGGACGAGTGGAGGCCGTCCTCTTTTCCCGGCAACCCTTCTGCGCACCGCCCCTGGCCAGTCCCGGCTTCAACCCTTTTCCTGCTCGGTACATCGCCACCGGTTTCATCAGCTCGCGATTAATTTTAATCTAAAACTACCCGCAAAGCCTCTGGTCCCGCTTGCACGTTGAGGTCGACCCCCTTTCGCCCCCTCTTCGGAGAGAGTGCCAGATTGGCCCGCAGCTTCCCTGCCCCGGCCACCGCCTGACCCCCGCGACCAAACCCCTCTGGCCTCCGTGCAGGGCTCCGCTGTCTATCTCGTCTGCACGAGGATCAGGGATCCGACCGACGTTTGCCCGGCGAGGAAGGTAAAGCTAACTCGCCGACACGATTAAACCTCGGTAACCCTTCCTGTTGATTTTCTTCAGTGACTGAGATCCACCGTAATTACCGTCGAAAGAAAGAGCAACACCGGCCGCCTGCTAATTGAGAGACGGCTTCTCGGGCCCCGCGCGAGCTCGCATCTCGATGCTTGTTACGATGCCGAATTCCTCCGATTCCGTCCGAAATAGATCACTCGGGAATTTTCGGAATTTTCGGAAAATTCTCACCGAGCCTGGTGTATTGCAACTGCATCCATGCACTGTACCCGAGAAATTTCAGGCAGCAAGCTACCGAACATTCCTTGGATGGCCAAATGTAATCGCCGGTCGAACGAAAGACGTTTATAAAAGACAGCAAAACCTCGATCGGCTTTCAATAAAAAACAATTGGACCGAGCTAGCTAAGAAAATGCAACAGACCTATAGCTTGCAAACTGTGGAGCGAACTTTAACCCAGGTGAATCGTGAAAGGGTTAAAAGCCCGTGACTCAAAAACCCGTCACCGATCGTTTCGAGAAACGTTCGCTTGCCGAGCATCGGGCGAAATGAGAATTTTCCGTGCGTTATGCTCGAAGAAGTATCGGTGTTTTAATTGCTGAAGGGGGTGCATGCGGGATGACAGAAAAATGAGAGCGCGAGAACGGGAACGGGATATAGAGGGATGGAGAGAGCGGCATTCCGGCTCGATATCGGCAGGGGGCTCTCAATTTTTCAATATTCCCCGTACACGACTTGGAACGTAACCGGATTACGGTTCGAGAATAGCTTTTTCGGCTCGAGGGACCGCGGGATCGGCGGGATGCCGGCGGTGTTGGTGTTCCCCGGGAGGAGAGCACCCGATTAATATACATATCGCGCTAGCTCCGCGCGGTATTTCAGGCGGTGCCGCCATCCGCGAGCTTCGCCGAGCCGGCAACCCCGTGGGCTTTGAATATCAACCAATTTCCTGCCGATATTTGTGTGACGAGCACTTCACCGGCAACCGCGCGTGAGTGCAATCGCTAATACGTCGCCCGTTCCTCGTCCTTTTTTCCTTCGGATCCGGTCGTGCTCGGTACTCCGCGCCCCCGATCCGTACCTCGTCTACCTTCCCTACGTTTAATCCCGCGCCGCTAACCCACCGTTTAACCCTTTCGCCGGTAAAAGTCGCGCACGTAAACGCCGAAAGACGCCCGGCGTGCTCGAGAAATTTCGACGGAATCGAAGCTGCTGCTCTGACGACTCAGTGAACGGTATCTTTTGGTGGTCCGAGGAGAAAAACGCCGGCGAGCTCGTAGACTCCTGAAACGTTTCTCGCGCAGGCAGTGCGCATCGTTCGCAGCGAACCGTAGAGGTGTGACACCAGGTGTTGTATAAACATAGAAACGATCGGGGAAGCTGTTACATCGGCTGAAAATTCTGTAACACTGTCGCGCGTATCGCCATCGCGATGGGAAGCTCTTCTTCATGCCCAGCTTCCTTTAAAAGATCGTCTAATTCTCGTCGATTCGCTTTTCCAATTTTATCTAGTCGACTGCGGAGTGATTACATAGTTTCTAAACCGAAGAAACGCGTGCAAAGGGTTGATTAAATAATTGATCCGCGTTGCGAAAAATATGTCTCACTGATTCCGACACGTAGTCTTTACTGGCACGTGTTCGCACTTCGAGAGTCCGTGCAACAAAAAGAACGTGAAGGGGTAAATTCAAACTACAGAGTGTCCCAAAAATGTCTCGCGATCCGAAAGTGGCGGGTTCCTCAGGTCATTTGAAGCAACTTCTTTCTTTGCAAAAATTTTCTCCGAGTCACCGTTAACGAGTTATTAACGAAAAACAGTGACCAGTGAGAGGTGAGCTCGGCTGACGCGTGGCGACCGAGCCAATGAGCGGAACTGGGCTTCGTGCGCTGGGCCGCCTCGCGTCAGCCGTACTCGATTCTCATTGGTCACTGTTTTTCGTTAATAACTCGTTAACAGTGCCTCGGAGAACATTTTTGTAAAGGAAGAAGTTGCTTCAAATGATCCGAGGAACCCGCCATTTCCGGATTACGAGACATTTTTGGGACACTCTGTATAATACCTGCGAATCCAGTAGACGAGTAAATGAAAAGATGTCGCGATTACCGTAAGAACTAATGTAATCACGAACGGTCAACGGTGTAGAGACAATTCGTCCAAAGAGAGAAAAAACACGCGTGTTCTTGGCAGACAACAACCTGGTGTACCAGCAGCAGCAATATGCGAGCGGAACGAGGACCAGCAGAGGCTCACCGTCGCCCAACAGACCCGCCAGCACGTCCTCGGCAGCCTCGCAGTGGCAGTCGACTGTCCCGGCGTCCACCGAAGCTTTCTTTCCGCGCCAGGAGAACTGGAGCTCCGAGGTGTACGGGAAAAGAAGCGTGACTCCCACGTGGACCGAGCTGGGCGCTCAATTAGACGGCAGGAACTCGTCGTGGGAGAGGCAGGGGAGCTGCTACCAGAAAAAGGGCTCGCCGACCTCATGGAACGCGGACTACAACGGCAAAAGGCCTTCATCGGTCACCGGAGTGTCGCCTTGGACCGAGATGACGGTCGGCTACCAGCAGCAGCGGCGTGGCTCCCTTCAGCTTTGGCAGTTCTTGGTGACGTTGCTGGATGATCCTGCGAATGCGCCTTGCATCGCCTGGACCGGCCGGGGCATGGAGTTCAAGCTGATTGAACCGGAAGAGGTAAAGGGGCAAACTTTCGTAACGTGTCCTAATCGTCTTCAGGATCTCCTTAACGTCTTCGGGTACTTTTTCGCATCGTTAGAATTGTCTTAGTATCTTTAAAATTTTCGTAGCAACTTTGGAGTCTTGCTAACATCCTCTTTAAGATTATCATTTCTAAGACGATTGTTAAGCTTACTTTAGTGTAACGATCATCTTCAGGATCTCATTAGCATCTTTGAATTCTTCTTAGCATCGTTAGAATCGTCTTGGCATCTTTAACACCTTCTTTTAACATCTTTAAAATCTTCGTAGTCACTCAGAGTCTTTCTATCATCCTCTTTTAGATTATCATTTAGAAGACGATTGTTAAGCTTGCTTTAGTGTAACGATCATCTTCAGGATCTCATTAGCATCTTTGAATTCTTCTTAGCATCGTTAGAATCGTCTTGGCATCTTTAACACTTTCTTTTAACATCTTTAAAATCTTCGTAGTCACTCAGAGTCTTTCTATCATCCTCTTTTAGATTATCATTTAGAAGACGATTGTTAAGCTTGCTTTAGTGTAACGATCATCTTGAGGATCTCATTAGCATCTTTGGATTCTTCTTAGCATCGTTAGAATCGTCTTGGCATCTTTATCACCTTCTTTTAACATCTCTAAAATCTTCATAGTCACTCAAAGTCTTTCTAACATCCTCTTTAAGATTATCATTTCTAAGACGATTGTTAAGCCTGCTTTAATGTAGCAATCATCTTCAAGATCTCATTAGCATCTTCAGAATTGTCTTAGCATCTTTAACACCTTTTTATAACATCTTCAAAATCTTCGTGGCCACTTCAGAGTCTTTTTTTAACACCCTCTTTAAGATCATCATTTAAAAGACGATCGCCAATAAGTTTCTCGACCAATGTGCCGATTCTAAAAAGAAAGCTCGATCATTTCCCCCTTACATCATGATGATAACGGAGTCGCATCTGCGCTAGGCAAAGCATTAAGATCCGCCGTCGATGTTTCTGTTTAGGTAGCTCGGAGATGGGGTGTCCAAAAGAACCGACCAGCGATGAACTACGATAAGCTGAGCAGGTCGCTGAGGTACTATTACGAGAAAGGGATAATGCAGAAGGTGGCGGGAGAGAGATACGTCTACAAGTTCGTCTGCGATCCGGAAGCGCTGTTCAACATGGCGTACGGCACCGGAGGGTCTTCGAGTCTCCCTAGCGAAGTACAGAACGGTGTACGAAGCCAGTCCATATCCAGCAAGATCTCAACCACGAACGACGTCTCCGACTTGGGGAAACATACCTCCAGTGGCTACGGGGACGCCGTTCTTGCCATGTACTCCAACACTGCTGCAGGTGCGAGACGTATGTTAGCCAATCGCGTTTCCGATCAGTTACTCGGTTGGAAACGCTGGAAACGTTTCTCCATTTCTAGACAAATAAAATTTCGATTCGAAGACTAGCTGAAATCGGACCACTCTTATAAAATGCGCCCCTAAGTTCTCCATTCGAAGACGAATAGGGTGTCCATATAGAAAACTGGTCCAAATTTCTATCGCTCTCTCTCACTTCTAATAAATTCTCTTCTGCGAAACGCAATCCCTAATATCTCCGTTCAAGGACGAATAGGGTATCGATCCGAGATTGGTCCGATTTCAGCAACTCGTACTCGTAAATTTCGATCCGAAGACTAGCTGAAATCGGACAACTCTCATAAAATGCGCCCCTAAGTTCTCCATTCGAAGACGAATAGGGTGTTCATATAGAAAACTGGTTCAAATTCCACTTCTATAAATTCTCTTTTGCGAAACGCAATCCCTAATTTCTTCGTTCAAGGACGAATAGGGTATCGATCCGAGATTGGTCCGATTTCGGCAACTCGTACTCGTAAATTTCGATCCGAAGACTAGCTGAAATCGGACAACTCTCATAAAATGCGCCCCTCAGTTCTCCATTCGAGGACGAATAGGGTATCCATATAGAAAACTGGTCCAAATTCCACTTCTATAAGTTCTCTTTTGCGAAACGCAATCCCTAATTTCTCCTTTCAAGGACGAATAGGGTATCGATCCGAGATTGGTCCGATTTCGGCAACTCGTACTCGTAAATTTCGATCCGAAGACTAGCTGAAATCGGACAACTCTCACAAAATGCGCCCCTAAGTTCTCCATTCGAAGACGAATAGGGTGTCCATATAGAAAACTGCTCCAAATTTCTCTCTCTCTCTCTCTCACTTCTATAAATTCTCTTCTGCGAAACGCAATCCCTAATTTCTTCGTTCAAGGACGAATAGGGTATCGATCCGAGATTGGTCCGATTTCGGCAACTCGTACTCGGGAAATCCATCCCCTAACCAGAGGAAAGTATGCCAAAAATATGTAGAAATTTAGTAGGTCGCATTTCTGATTCCTTAGTGTACGGATCGTCCAGCCTGCACCATCTGCACCAGTACCTGGGCGGCAACGACGGCTTCAAGACCCCACCGAACAGGTACCACCCTCATTACTCGCACGAGTACAACGGCGCCCATCATCACCCGCCATCGAGCTACGCAGAGACCTTCCTGAACTACGGTCGCCTGTCCTCCCACGAAACGCCGGCCGAATCGAGGAGCCAAGAGCTGCCGAGGATTCCGTACAACCAGGAAACCGAGGGTATCGGCAGAGAACGGGAGGCGTCATCGATTTTGTACGACGGGGTGCAGAGAACGCAATTGCCGACCGCCCCGGCGATCTCTCAGCCTACCTTGCTAGATGCTACCACCACCAGCTCCAAGATCGAGCAAACCTCGTACGCCTGCCTCGGCGTCGGGAGCTGCGTCTGCTGAATCTCCGTCCGATTTAAAACGGGTCAGACGTTGGCATTGACCATGACGGTTTGAACAGATGAGCAAACGCTTGTCGCAACGGCCGAGGTGTCCTTGAACCATCTTGAGCCGCAGAGATCTTGTTCTAGCTGCGGTCGCAAATCCCGGGACTCGTGCATGGTACTACGCGCAGTTGTTAGAATCGAGAGGGAAGGTTGAATTACTTGGCGCTCGAGGTTGTAGATTGAGAATGTTTAGAGCTTGACGAGACGTAGATCGAGACGTAGATTGTGAAAAGTTCTTGACTGGAGATTTCAAGGTGACCGGTTAAATTCATGTTCGACTTGCGAACACGAGCCGACCAATGTACGATGCACGGGGTCTTGAGTAAAACGCGCGATGCAACGTCGACGAGGCGGCAAGTTATTTAGGGGAAAGATATAATAAATTAGAGGACTCTCCAAGTAGCCTGGAAGCTCGTGCGACTGTAGAAATAAATGCGGATAGTCGCGCGTTTCTATGGATCATGTAAATAGATATCGACGGCGAGTCGTCAGTCAGTGAGCGAGCGAGTGAGCGAGCGAATAAGCGAGCGAGTGAATGATTGAGCGAGAGAATGAGTGAGAGAGAGAGAGAGAGAGAGAGAGAACGAGAGTAGTCCGGATGATCAAATCACTTGTGATCGCCGCGTCCGAGTAGTTCACCGGTGGATCTGTAATTTCTGTAAATATGAAATAAATCTCTATCGAAACAACACGTTGCCGTAATTCTTTCGCCCGTGGTCACTGCCGAATTTATCTCGTTGCGACAACGAACACGAGCGAATCGCTTTCTCTGCGAATGGTCGGCGAGAGAGCGAGGCGGCCGATAGCGAATTAGCATAAGCGATTGCGCGCTTGACCTAGACACGAAGCGCCGTCGGTTTTCTGCACATCGTTCTTGCACCAGCGTATGTAACAGGCAGTGACGTAAGACCAGACCATTGGACTGACTGAGCACGGCTGCGTATTTCGGGCAGTGACACACCGTGGATATGTTTATATCGACCCCTCCTTCTCGCACCAACCGCGTCCGACTCGCGTCCTTCTCGCACGTGGCTGTCTTGCCGCGAATGTCGCCGACTCCTGGATCCGCCACTCTCAGCTGAGCGATCCAACGGCACCGATCTATGATTCGAGAGCGAAGCCCGTTGCAACTTGTTGACAATCGTACATACTGGTCGAATCGGTGGTGAACCAGTGGCAGAGTGATCTTAAACCAGTGATCGCGACGCGTGGGACTCGAACGTGCAAGCAAGTAAGTATGCACCACGGTTTCGCCGCGACAATCTTTTGTTAGCTGCTTCCCGAGCCCGCGCGTAACTCTCTCGCGAGCACTTCGTACCCGTTCCGCCGGATCAAAGGGATGCGACGCAACCTTGTGCAACAGATACACACACACACACACACACACACACATACTCCACTTTAGACCGCCGTCTGGCTTGTATTGATCTCCGTACCCGTAGCTTCTGCAATCCAGAAACCACGTCAACGATAAAAGTGACCGCTGGCGTCACGCTCCCGTTCGCCTCTTCTGTTTGGCCGCGGACGGCCGTCCGCTCTGATCGCGTGATTCACGTGCTCGAAATTCGCACGTGCCCGCGAAACGTTGCGCGGACACTTCGCGACCGATCCGAAGAATCCGGAGCTCCCGGTTCCCAAGGCGCGCTCCGATTTCTTTTTCTAGGAATGGCGAAGACGAAGTCCACCGAGTCCGAGGAGACCTCGATGGGTTTCAAGGACAAGAAGAAGGCTCTGGACACCTTGAAGACGCTGGATGGCAGGGACATCAGCTACCAGTACCACGTGATCACGAGCTTCGTCAGCCGGGCGAAGAGAACGCTGCAGATTACCCGGGACGAGGAGAAGCTGGCCAATCTGAAGGAGGCCCTGCAGGTCTTCGAGGACTGGCTGAACGATTACAAGGTCAACAACCGCGGCAAAGAGAACCTTGCTTATTTGCCGATCGAGACAGTGGGCGGCTTCAGGATCCTCGCTAGGAAGTACGGCGTTCTGGAGGAAGACTTCTACAAGTACGTTAGAAAGATCTAGACTAAAGGCCTAGAAAGCCCGACGTTCTCTAATCGATGACCGCCCTTTCGATCTTCCAGGGCGTACAAGAAGGAGAAGGGCGACTACAAGAGCATGCGTGGCGTGAGGATCCAAAATGGCGGGCCTACTTGGGACATCGAGAGGAACCGTAGGCTCAAAGAGATCATCGAAAGAATCAAGCAAGGGCATATACAGTGGTACGAAACGGACGTAGGCGATTTCCGTGGGCTGCCTACCAAGGAGCACGTCCAGTGCATCATGCTGGGCTACAGTCCGGACGCGACCAAAGTGAAGAAGCTGATTTCGCAAGTGGAAGAGAAGTTCGACAGCGACGATAGCGACGGCATGGACGTCGACGAGAAAGAGAAGAGCTTGAAGAGAGGTCGCGAGAGTTCGAGCAGCAGCGAGGACGAGGAGGACGAGGAGCCGGAGAGGAAGGTTGCCAAGATGGTCGAGCAGAAGAAGGAGGAGAAGGAGGAAGGTGGTCTCAGCTTCAAGGACAAGGAGAGAGCTTTGAGGAGTATCAAATCGCTGGAGGGCAGGGACGTAGCGTATCAGTATCACGCGATCTCCGGCTTGATGAAGAGGGCGGATCGGGTGATATCGCTCACGAAGGACGAGCAGAAGATCAAGAACATGAAAGAGGCTGTCTCGGTGTTCGAGGACTGGGTCAGGGACTACAACCTGAACGGCCGGGCCAAGGAGAACCTCAACTATTTGTCCTTGGACCTGGTCCGTGCCTTCAAACCGTTGGCTGAGAAATATCAGCTCGAGGACAACGGATTTCTGAAGTGAGCGATCGCTGGGCCAGTTACCATGGATCTGTTAATAATTTGTTGTCGTTTTGCAGGGCCTACGAAGACGCGGATGGCGATTACAAAAAGCTCCGAAATGTTCAGGTCCCGGATTCGGACGCTGTCACATGGGACATAGAAAGGAACAAGAAGCTCCAGAATTTGTTGGAGAACATCAAGGAGACCAGCAGCAAATGGTACCAGGCCGACGGCGATTTAGAGGGTTTGCCTACCGAAGAGCACACCAGGTGTATCATGTGGGCGTTCAGCTATGATACAGCGAAATTGAAGAAACTTCTGCCCGCTCTGGAGGAAAAGTTGAAGTCATAAGCAAGAATATCCTGTGACGGCATTTATTTATATTGAGTAACGCGAGTACGTTACTGTGTTGTACATTACGCAAAGAGGTTTTCGTTAATCTTTTGTTTGAAGAAGCGTCGGAGACGCTGACGGCATGAATAAAAGTGTTATTTTTCCATATACGAAGGACTTTATGTAATCCCGTTGCGTAGGCACTATTATACTTCGTTCGTGCTTACTTTTCAGAAGTTACTTCCGTCAGCAGTAAGATTGTCCGAGACACAGTGTAAGTACGATTTCGCTGGCTGACTGTTCTATTTAGATAAAGGATGCAGAGAAGTCGCTAATTTTAAACGATGTCGGTATTCCGATATGTGCGACACACGTTTGTCTATATATCGTTGCAGCAGATTTTACCGAACAATTCTGTCCCATTGTTTCGTTCTATTTTTGCTCTAATTTTGTCATAATTGTTGTTTTTAGGCATTGTACAAACGAGGGCGACAGCGACGCCAAAACGACAGCGACAGCGACGGATAATCATTGAAGCTCAATTTTGTGGGCGATAGTGGCGCCTCTTTCGGATAAAAATTGAAGCTCAATTTTCAGATCCGTACAGCGCCAATTGTTGCAGCGGCGAAACGCTCAAACTGTTCGCCAAATTCGACCGTTGCCAATTTGGCTAACAGTTTTAGCGTTTCGCCGCTGCCACAATTGGAGCTGCACGGACCTCGAACATAGCTTCAATTTTTTCCGAATGAGGCGCCACTATCGCCCACATTTACATAATACAGGCTCGCCTAAAAACATTAATAATGAGAAAATCGGAGCATAAAAAGATAAACCAAGGGTACAGATTTATCCAGGAGAATCTGCTGCGTCGATATCGCGTGAAAAAAAACAAATGCAACCGTCACAGAATATAATTAATTAACATAACAGCAGGGTCGTTTAATGCAGTTTTAAAAAAGTTATTACATATTTAAAAGGCGTTCGAATGCTTTTTGACAGAGGTAACATAATTATTATTCAACGCTTCAAGCATCAGTTAATTTCTGTTCGCAATGTAGTCATTTGCTATTCATACGCGACATCGAAGCAGTTCGTTTTTACCGAATAATTCAGTAATATTCCTACTCCTCTACGCGTCCGTGCTCAAGCGCAACTGCCACTCGCGGCGCCATTGTCGCAGCTTGCCACCGGCCCAAGAAGATGGCGCGGCGAGTCAAAGTGTTGCCATTCCTGAATCGATAGTTTTTATTGCCGCTGTGCGGCTCGCGAGGGTGGGTGAGCCTTGGGTCCGGTTTTGAGGTTAGGGTTAGTGACTCGGTGACACTGGAAACGGCGGTTGCGGGTGTCCGTAGTGCGGGTCGCGATCGCACCTCGGGAGAGACGAGGCCGTCTCGCCGTTTTGACGGTCGTCGAAACGAGTCGGACCGGTCCTACCCGGGCAATTAACCACCGGCGAGACCGATCGAAAGTGAGCTGGATCCGGGGAAATACGTACGTTCGCGTGAGAATGGCACGCGCGGCCGATTTGTTTATGCTTTATGTCTCGGCTAAGTCCTCGGGAACAAGGGAACTTGAACGCCGCTTTCGGCCGTCTAAAAATAGCCGCCGCCGCTTCCATCGTGGTTCGTAGACCTCGGCCAGAAGGTTGCAGACCCAGGTCCGGTCCGGGTATGCGGTTCTCGAGATCGATTAACGGGGGATCGCGACGCAACACGTGACATAACGATCCACACACCGTGTCCCATCGGCACACTCGCGGGCCGTGCCTCTTTTGTTCGCGGATACGGAAGAGAGAGATCCGTTTCGAGAGGAGGCCGAGATATGCGGGTGGCCGGTTAGAGTGGTAAACGGGGCTCGTCGACGAGGCCTTACGAGGGTTCGGAACCGAGGGGAGAGATGGACACGAAACGGGCGGCTAGTGCGCGGATGGTTTGTCTTACGATGGAACAGCAAGAGGTGAAGTGAAGATGTCACAGACCGCGGATGCTGAGAGTGAGGCGGGCTCCATCTGCGACGAGGAACGCGTCAGGAAGCTGTTCCAAGCATGCGACGGCGACGGAGACGGTTTTATTGACAGGTGAGCAACCGACACCTATAATTACGGTTTCAACGGGCCGCGAGGAACGCCGTTTCACGCACCCTGTTTCAAAGCTTTCGTGCACGGTGCTCGAACCCGCTGTTGCACAAATGTTGCTACCTCTGTTAACACATTTTTTCTATACATAATTGGCAATTCTACACGTAATAGGCGCCGAGGATCTTAAACAAAATCTGTCCATTCTTCTGTCAATAATATTTTTCTAGAAGAAACCAGAATTTTAATCATTGCAGCTATAGATGGGTTTATTCATGGATTTATTTAGTAGCATTGTTCGAGTAGATTCAAGGATGTAATAACAGGGTAAAAGCAAGTTTATGTACGGCCAATACGTTGACAGCCATTTTCCTCTTTCAGACTAGAGAATTAGTTCATATCTATATCAGTTCATATCATTAGTTTATATCTAGCTGAGAATTAGTCTCTAGAATTAATCTCCAACCGTTTCACTATGTTCGTTTTCCCACCGGTGATCTTTTGTGATTCCATAATGAAAAATCTGATTAAAAATCAAGAGACCGTATCCGTTCCCAGAAATTGGGACCAATATCCAATATGGCGACGGGTGGGAACGCGGCGCTCAAAGTACATCAACCGATAAAGTCTATAATCTCGAGGGCCTTATTCCGATGAAAGAAAATTTGAAAACACTTACGAATCTTTTCACTTCGATTTAACTAAAAATATCATCGCGACTGTTGCCGCAAGCAACAGCAGCAGCAGCAATGGCGCGCCAACGAAGCGCGAAGGGTATTTCGCTGCGAGCATTGCCCATCCGAGTTTCCTCAAAGAGAGCACTGGGAACTTGGTGCGAATTAAATGACGAAATAGTAGGGTAAACGCGAATTAACGTTACGCGAGCAACGGAGTTTCTGACACAGTTCGAAAGCGAAACGAAAAACCGGCTGCCGGTGCGTGCACGCGGAGAAATTCCGATTTCGCCGGGGTGAAAAACAATGGCCGGTTGAGAGTTGCTCAACAAAGTTGCCCGTTGCGTACGTTTTAATTATAACCCCCATTAATTAGCCGGGTCTGGAAGCATATCGCGATGCAGCGAGAGAGTTAACCCGGCGAGCGCGCGCGTTCCTCTTCCTTTCTTCTTCCGTCCTCCTCTCCTCCACCTCCTCCTCCATCGCCCTTCTCTTTTTCCTTATTTTCCCGCCCCCACCCCCCTCCACCGTCGAATGAATAAAACCCGCGAGATAATGCGCGAGGGCGTGTGTATGCGGGATGCTCGCGCGGCAACGCGAAGCCACCACGGTGGTGGTTTTCCATTAAACGCGTAACCGTTTCCCCGATATTCAACCGTTCCTCCCGGTGCCTCTCCCCATTCTTCTTCCCGTTGCCACCCGCAGCGACTTCCACTATTCAGATCGTTCTCGCAAAAATTAGCCGTCGATCCGTGGCTGCCAGTCGCGCGCGCGCTCCCTTTGTTACCCGGTCGAAACCGTCGAGCTTTTACCGAGCGTTTTTTTGCTCGTCGAACCTAGGCATCGCGATAAAAGCTCCGCGCCACGGGGTTAGAAGCCTTCCAGCACGGAACCCGGTCCCTCGTTCCGCCGGAACGAACGAACGAACTCTCCTGTCCCGCCGATGAAACGCATCGGTTCGAGAAACAACCCGCGTTCGCGGAAAACGGCCAACATTTTCGTTCGCTTTAACCGGGTCGTCCTACGGCGACGGCGCTTCCAGCGGCGAAGATGTTACCAAGGCACGTGAACGGCCGACGTTCCTTTGACGGGCCGAGTATTTATTTGGAATATACAGAGAGGGATGTCACGGATACTGGCGGATTCAGGCGGGATGCCCGAAAGCCCGGCTAGGCCCGTGTTTATCCCCCGTTACCCTCCATTGTGGCCGCGCGTCGCCTCGGCCCTTAGTCGCCTCGGCTCGAATTGATCAATGGGATGGGACCATTGTAATCGCTTGGATAGTAAACTTGTCGACGAATCGGATTGTTTGCCGGAAACTTTCGACTCCGGACCTGCGAGAGTGGATGACTTTCGTCGTTGCACGATTTTCTGTGATTAGGAGAAGGCATATTTGAAGAGTCCTATTTGTAGTCGATTGCAGTCTTCTTGCATTTCTGACACGATCGAGTCGATCTAATTTAGAATAGTACGCGTGAAAATCGGGATTTCTTCGTTTACCCTTTTAGTGCCATGCGAAAAAGAGATGCCTATGCGAGAATAACCGGCCGAATTTCACGGTTTTACTAGGGTTTGGGAAAATGCTCATAAGAACTAAACAAGGAACAATATTTACATGATTCGAAAAGCAGTAAATTAAGGACTGTTGGAATTTTAGCCTCGAACAAAAATTAAAAACGTCTCTGATTGGTGGACACGACGAACCCAAAAAGAGTATAAAAGAAGCGTTTCTTCTTACCGGACTCTCAGTAGAGTTTGATCGCTCGATCGGTTTCGCTCATATACCTTCTCTCATTAAAGAGAATAAATAAAGTCCTTTTAAGCAAAGTATTAGAATCATATTCATTTTCATTACATAATCCCAATAAGGACGAAATAGAGAACAAAACAATGACACTAGATTTTCTATATTCATTGAAAACTATAGAAATAACAAAGGTATAAAAGATCATAAAGAAAGTAAAAGTCCAGTTTTCTCTCTTACAAAACGTATTTGCACATACAAAAAGTCATCTTTTCCTCATAATTTTATATAGACCATTTATTACAAAGTATATACTTTGCATTTCTGATATAGTTTGTAACAAGATAAATAGTATTACATAACAAACATAAAAAATAACTCGAAGGTACATGGTGAGCGCCGGACGGATTATCTCTTCCGAAATACGTAATTGTTATAGGTAATATAACATTGCTGAAACAAAATTATGTTGTCATAAATATATTTGTGATATAATTTTGCATAATACTTCATTATAATAACATAAATATTTATATTTATATATTGTAAATGTGTAAAATTTTGTTACTATAAAGCGCTATAAGACGCGGGCCGATATATCGGCTCTGGCACTTCTCGCCAGTGCAGCAAGAGCCGATATATCGGCCTGCGGCACTAAAAGGGTTAAGGAATCTACGCACGGCAAATATCTTTCATCCCCAATTTCGAGGGTTGCGGCCATAATGCACGCACCGACACTGTTATTTAAAAAATAAATCTCCGTCGAAATTTTGTCTGCCGCGTTCGCAGCCGAGAATTTCCCGTTCTAATAATTACCAACGGTAATTAAGGGAACGCGGACCGATCCGAGGGTTTGGGCAGCCGTCCGGCCGGGCGGCGTTTCGATTTCAGCCCTGAATAGAGCGATTAGTTTGTCATCTCGGCACAAGTGGCGAGCATGACGAGCGAGCGCGCGCGCGTGTGCACAAGCGCTCACAAAAGCATCCACGTAGCACAGCAACTATTGACATTTCGAGCCCGGAACTGCTCTCTTGTCTGCGACATTTGCGTTCCCGTTTCCTTTCTTCCCTTTTCCAGCCGGCTCTCTGCTCCCTATTTTTTTTTTCGTTTTATTTGCTTTCCCGTGGCCGGGCTTTCGAAAAGCTTTCTCGTGTCCCGGTATCGACGGCGTCGACAGGACTCGCGCGACGCGGCCGACGCGATTCCTATGGACGGGCCTCGAATTCACGCCGGGGCCCGGCGGATCGATAAAATTAGCGATTACCATCTGCCGTTCCTCGATCGAGTCCGCGGCCTCTCGTTAAGACGATAAATCGAAGATTTATCGGGCCCCCGATCGTATCTCGCCGCACGGCGAATGATCCGCTCTCGGGCCCGTAACAAGTTCCATCGATTGTTTTAAAGCGCGCACGCATCGGGCCGCGCGCGAGCCCGCGTGATAATTAACGGCCTCCCTCGTTACATCGATTCCCGTACCATCGATAATTATCGCCCGTGGGGTGGATTCGTTAAACAGCCATCAATTTATCCGCTTTATCGTCTTAAAAATTACACTTTACACGCGGCCCGGCCCGGCCCGGCCCGCCCGATGCACTTCGTCGAATCGAATATTGCCGTGCAGAAATTATCAGCCGAACGTTCCCTAAATTAACATTTCCTCCCGATCGAATTATGCTACACGCCATTATCCTCGATAAACGCGCCGTATTCCGCTCCAAGTGAATAAACCACCTTTCACGGCTTTTAATGCTTTTGTGTTCGCTAATCGATTGATATCCTTGAGGAATAATGACTGATAGATATATGAAAATATATTATTGATATATGATAATACTATGATATATATAAAATACTGATTGATATATGAAAATATATCAATGAATTTTTCTTGAACAACAAACATCTTTTATCGGTGTTTAACGCTAGATTTATCGGACCCGTGAAAATGACGGGTCAATAATTTTTTAATTTACGATTATTCGTAAAGATACGTTTACGAGTTATTTATTTAATTTATACGTTATTTATGGCGAATGTTACAATAACGCTTGTTCAAAATCAGAACAAATGTCTTATTGTTACTTTCGTAAATTAATATAAAACAGTTGATTTTTGTGCTCCGTAAACCTAATGTTAACATCAAAAATCTTCAGCACATAATTTCTCTTTCGTACGAGAATTAACTTGCGCTTGGTCGATCGGTAAACTCGAAGTATTATATTTCGGGTCCGCTAAGGGTTAACTATAATTCTTCCAACAATTTTTCTGTTCTCCTAGATTACAACACGAGCTTGCTCTTCGGACAATCTCGCGTGAATGTACCGTTTCAAAGTCGAAATTAATGGCGAAGCTTTAAAATTAATAATCAAATTAATTATCAATATAATAATAATTAATTAAAATTAATAATCGTCGCTAAAATCGTGCAAAGTCTCGGCCAACATTGCAAACATATTAGTTTCAGCGCTCGATAGCGACGGCACGAAAATTACTTGCACGTAGGGTGATTCAATGACCGAGAATACATCGGCAACATTGCGAACGGCGATTGGCTGCAAATAACTAATCAGCGAGCAGAACCGGCGAGCGTTGCCGATCGCAACGGCCAGGAATCTCCATTTAATCTCGCGTCGCGGGGGTGAACGTGACGCGGGCCAATTAAAATGTTGGCCACGGAGGATGATGATATTCGCGGCGAGGCGACGCGACCGTTCTCAGGCAATTTCCGTTGTGTGCGCTGCGCAGACCACAGACACAGAGCGGACGCGGTGTTCGTCGATAGGAAAGGCTCTCTGTAATTCGAGGGGCTCGATCCGAGATGAAAATGAAAAGGGGAGGAGAGGAACAAGAAAAACGAAAGAAGACGGAGTGCGGGCTCTGCCGTCCTTCTCCGTTCCGCGCCGCGAGACTCGACGTTCCGACCTCGGAGAGATCGTTCTCCGGCCTCGAAGAGCTTCCCACCCTTCTTGTACTACCTCTAAATGCTCCCCCGAAACGTTTCTCCCCCCCTTGTCTTACCTCGCGATTACCGTCGCTCACCCTTCCCTACGCTTTGATATATCGTAGAAATAGGCAATAGGAATACGAATATACTCCGGCGCTGGCTTCTCTCACCCTGGACCACCACCCTCGTTCTCTGTCCTTCCTCGCCGCCCTTCCTCGACTTCTTTAGCGAATCAGTTTCACGGATCGATAGCTCGCGAGATTATCCCCCGCGTCGCGTCGGAGCCGCGAACGAGAATCGGGTTGCTCGTCGATGACACCGATAATTTAACCTGGACTCAGTGGCATTTTTCTTGCAATTTGTGTTCGTGTTCAGGAATTTATTCAATCGATTCCAACGGAAAAGCCTGCGTAATTTCGACGATTTTAAAATGAAAGATATGGGGTCGGCCATTTTGACCGCCACGGTATGTTTAGTATTGAAAACGTTCCTTTTTCTTTTTACAGTTTTCCTTGCAATTGTGAACAACAATTACGACTACAGAACATGAATAAGCAATTAATCACAGACCGTGAATGGTAGTTAAGGGTTCGGTCGAATGAACCTTGTGCCTTGTGTAACCTGTAGGCCATCGAACCGAAAATAGCGAGAATCCCGAGAGATCTGCCGCTGTAATTCCATGGCCGAGGTAATCGCGATTAATTCCATCCCAGTTCCGATCAACATCAGCTAAGAGTGCGCGCTATTCGCCGGGAACGCTTTTCAGCCCGCAAGGACAGCTTGCGCAATCACGTCGGCAACTGTTCGGCCGTGAACAGAGGGCTGTTTTCCCGGCAACGTGATCCCGGCTCCTCGTGGGAAGAAAAAGACGGGAAAACGAAGGAGAAAGAAAAATGGTTACGGCGCCGTAAACGCGACAGGGGGCAAACTGCTGCCATTAGTCGAAATTCAGAGCAGCGAAATTTCCTTTCCTTTTTCGCGGTTCATTATTGTCCGCCCTTCCGCAGCCTCGTTAACCTTAGCCCGACGAGATTCGCGTGTCCCCGGAGCTCCGCCCCGCGCGCGTCTCCCTGGCTCCTATGGCCTCGGCACCCTTTCCGAGCACACCCGTGCGCCACGTCCCCGTGTGCATCCAGCCGGATGCAGGCTCGAAACCGAACGCTCAAGTGCATACTCACGCGACTTCCTCCTCCCTCGTGCGTCTTGCTTTCCCGCCATCTTCGACTTCCTTTCCAGCCACCCTTCTCCCGCCCGCGGTCCTCGCTCTAGGATCGTCGTCCTTTATTACTAGTCGACGCGCTCTCCTCGCGCGAACCTTGCAATTCGCGCGTGCAGAAATGTTCGGAGGTCGCAATTGGAACCGGCGGATCGCCGGCGGAGGCCGCATTACACGATTCGACGGAGACTGGTCACGTGCTTTGTAGCTCTGCGCTTTTTTTCTTTTGCATAATTCATAACCGAACAATCGTTTTTCATGTTGTCCTACGAGATTTCGCGTCGCGTGCCGCGTCGCACGCTTGATCGACTCCGTCGACCCTTAGCATCGCCGTGGCAACAAATTACGCAGGCGCGGGACTAGCACGGGGAAATTCGTGGCGACCCTAAATTTGGCATTTCCGCGAGAAATTGCTGCATTCCCGATAATCCGATATTACGTCGATCTCGTACTAGTCGCGTAATCGCGCAACCTAGTCTGGGCCCGTCTCGGTTTTCGGTAACGAGATTTACCCCTATTCCGAGAAGGAGCCTAACCCTCCGCGAACGGCCCGGGGATCGTTTGATCTCGGCCTCGGCTACGCGAACAGGGTAGCGCGTTTATGCGAAACTTCGGCTTCGAACGCGCAAGGGAACAAGGGCGCAGCGACGGCCGTGGCAGGGTTCGGTGGGCGAGGGTGGCAACGGTGGAAAAAGGAGAAAGAAGAAGAGTAAATGGTACGAAAGAGAGCGGGGCTGGTAGAAGGAGCAAGAGAGAAAATAAAAAGGCACGAAATAAGGGTTGAAAGGGGAGGCTTACGGTCGGATTCATTGGTCGGGCGTAGAGGCCCCCGAGGACTTAAGCTACAACAATTACGCCGATGTAAATATTAGATGGTCCCATAAAGTCGTGTCGATTTTTTAATTAATGTCTGAATCAATGTTTAAAGAGTCTGGCGGCCGTCTGCCCGCGTTATGCTCCCATAGTATCGCTCGGGAGCATTGGTCACGGCTTCATCGTGAGGCCATTTTCGAAGCAGCGCCTCAAAAATTCGCGAACATAGTAATTTCTTCTGGAACTGACAAATTTCGGGTTGCTGTGAATTTCCCTGTGCTAGTCCCACGTCTGTGTAATTTATTGCTACGTCGATGCTAAGGGTAGTCTCCAAAGTGCCGTCGAATCGCGAATGGCCTGCGAATTGCCTTCGAATCGTGTCGCGTGGTCTTCGAATTGCCTTCGAATCGTGTCAAGTGCCCTCCGAATTGCCTTCAAATCGCGTCATATGACCTCCGAATTGTCTTCGAATAAAAACTGGGTACGTGACCGTCGAATCGTGGCATGTGGCCTCCGAATTGCCTTCGAATCGTGGCAAAAAATTAGAAATAAAAAAGTCAAGTCACCGTTCTTATTCTAGCATCACTATGTACTCATATTAACACGTTGACTGCCGCGTCACCCGTATTCGGGTGACAGCAAAAGTTCTCATCAGGCCACGTCACCCGTAATTCGGGTGACGCTGATTTGACTACTTACAAAGGATTCCCGAAAATATTTCGACAAATATTCTACAGGAGATAATGAAACTATTGAATTCTTATAAAAATGGTTTATTAAAAGATTATTCGCAGTGTATAACATTAAAACATTCTCTGCAAAGTTAAGGTTGATCAGGACAGCTTGGACAAAAAGTTGTTTGTTTTTTCAGATATGCTCGTGCCTCTGATCGGTCCATTTCGTATCTTTTATTTGAACTGTAGCTTCCTCAGTGTCATCAACATTTCTTTCTTCTTCCATGACCAATTCTCGTAAAATCTTGTCAATAGTATCTTCATAACATTTATTATCACTAAGATTGTATTTATCAGTATCCAAATCAGAATCTGACGATGTAATTTTATTTATGCTTCTCCTTCCGGGCAATCCGATCTCTTTTCATTATTGAAAAAAAAATAAGGCCAGAGATTTTAAGTTATACCATTCGGTACTCGGCAAAGATTCCAACTGTTCATGCAGGAACAGAAACAGATATGAATTAACAGCGCACGCTTCCTATAGCGGCACGGGTAGCCTGTAGGAGATTTTGTTGTAAATACGCGTGGCAGTCAACGTGTTAATGTACACCGGCATGCTGGCCGCTGTCTTTATCTGCCGACTGGCCCGAGTTTCTATAAAAACGAGCCACGAAGCCCAAAGAATCGCGATTTAGTATTCTCAGATTTGCCGGTTCCATTTCCGACAGAAAAGAAAAGAATATTTCCCGCAGAAATTACTGTATTGGCTCGCGTGACTAGGCGGCCGATCGCCGCGCCGTTTGCCTCGGATTTTAAATCGACTAATGACAGAGTCACGCCCCGGAAACATTTGTCTCGTAATTGGATTAACGTCGGCCTCCCTTTTTTTTTTGTCTCGGAGGCGCCGCAGCCCTCCGCCGCATCGATCCGCTCCAACTGTTGAACTCCCTTTCATCCAGGCCACCTTTAATCTGAATTAATACGCACGTTCCTGACGGCGGGTTTAACGATTTTACTTCTTCTTTCATGTTTGAGCATTGTTTCAACAGCCGCGAGCCATTGTTTCATTGCCGAGAAATGTACTTGCTACGGTAAAAATGGATTCTGGACAAACGACTTAACGAAGGTCGATGTAATTATTCTGGCAGGCAGCTAAGGGTTCGCACGCGAGGGTAGTTCATGTGGTAGAACGAGGATCGAGCCGATGGTGTAACCGAATCAATTCGGAGAGAAAATGTGATTGTTCTGCAGTGCGCCCCGTTCTAGCGTAAACGGCGTAACGTCTAAGTCGGTTGAAGATATGCAAAAATAAAAAGAAAAGGTGTTTGGTAATGATGTTAACCCTTTGCACTTGAAGCCGAATTAACGCAAAATTTAATACAGTTTTTCTCGCCTGGTGTTAACCCTTTGCACTTGAAGCCGAATTAGCGCAAAATTTAATACAGTTTTTCTGATCCATGGTATTTCCATTTTATATATTGCATTTTGAACATATGAAATTGAATTTTGTGACTCATGCAACAGTTACGCTTTCGACAGTTCTTTAAACATAAACAAATTTGATTAATAAAATTATTTTGAGACGTGACGTGACAGTTTTTATCGGTGCCTCGGAGTCGCCAGTCGAGTGCAAAGGGTTAATATTTTTTCGTGGGTGGAGTAGTGCGGAAGATTTTAAGGACACGTCCATTTTTTCGAATTGCACCATATATCTTGTTAGCGATATATTATAATTGTATAATATATTAAAATTATTATGACAGCATAATCAAATTAAAAACTTCATGTTATTAAATGTTTCGTAGCTGACAATTCAGTTCTAATTTATGATTCACTACATGTAATGATATAAAATAAAAAACTTCATGCATAAATAATTCCTGCATAATAAAATTAAAAACTTCGTGTTATTAAATGTATCGTAGCTGACAATTCAGTTCTAATTTATGATTCGCTACATGTAATGATATAAAATAACAGATCGCTGAATTCTGCCTCGAAACCCACTATTATAATATCACAGAAAAACACGTGGTCCTATTAAAAGAAATTAACAGGTCCATAAAATTTCTACTACTACACCCACGAAAACAAATATTAACACCAGGCAATGTACCCCATCACATCAAACAGCTTTTAAAAGAACACCTTTTTCACAACTCGAAGCCTTCGCGAGATATTCCGCCGTTTACGCTCGAACGGGACGCACGGTATGTTAAAAATCGTGGGAATCGTGGGGAGTGAAAATTGCGATATGCGAGCGAACTACTTGAGAAAAGTGAACGAAATTAATACGGGGACGTAGCAGAAGGTTCCCATTGTTTACTACACCCACGAACGTCCAAACGATAAATCATCCCCCATACTTTCCACGTACTCCATTATATTCTTCGCAAAGGGAACCGCGGAACAACAATTGAAAAGAAGAAAAAGAAATTCACCGACGTCTTAAACAACCTGCAGGCGATAGTAAATACGTACGGAGCACCGAATTCGCGAAGCCATCGCGATTCGAGAAAGTTTCTCGGTTCGGGGAACTCGGTTCCCCGAAGCAACTGCAGTTTCGCAGTCGACGATCGACGAAAGCTGGATATTTACCGGCGAATGGCGCGCCACTTGCCTCGAACTCTTCCAGAAGCCTCGCGCAGAGTGTCTCATTCTCGGCGGAACGGTTCCCGGAGGTCCGTCGAACCCTGTCCGTAGCACCTGACCCTTCGAGACTCCGGCTGGAAGAACCGTCTCCGAGCACGGTTTCTCTTGGCCGAGGTCTCTCGAAGGGCTCGGGACGCGGTTAGCATCTGCTACGGCTCTCGAGCGCGCTCGTGCGAAATATATTCGCGGGCTCCGGGTTGGCAAACGCTGTCCGCTTCTAGGATACCCGAAGCGTCTACGACACCCTGGGGTTGCTCGCGAAGGGTGATCGCGTTTTATGGCAAGTGAGTCACACACCGGCTCGGCCGCCGACCCTTCTCCTTTCGTTTTGCTGGCACGATTACGCCGCGGAATCGGCTGCGTTCGCAGAGATCCCTCCTCCGCGCTCCTTTACAATGAAATTACACTCGTTCCCGTGGAGCGGCCCTCGGTTGCGTCGACTTCTCCGTTAAAATCCACCGACCCGCACGGAAATTCCCAGCAACCGAGGCGAATTCAATCATTTTTTGCGAGTCTGGCCGGGCAATTGTGCGGCGATCGGTATCTTTCAAGCTGGTCTTTAATTCATCAGTTTCACGGCGACCTTGCGTCCCAGCGAAATTAATAGTTGCTGCGGTTCTGTTAATTTACGGGCTGTACCGGAAACGCGATGGAAGTGTCTCCAACGATCCCGAACGTCTCATGCGTTTCCTAAGCTTGCGGTTTTACCGAAGAAACTCCGTGGAAGGCGATTGATTGATAGAATTCAACTCTTTCTCGTTTTAGAATTATTTTAGGTGATTTTACAAATTTTCATGTTTTGAAAGTTCGATCAATTTGGTAAGATAAGAATTGTCCGCGTCGATTTCAAAACGCAAGATACAAGTCAATTCTTTCTCTCTTTCAAATAATTTTAATAAGCGGAATTAATTGAGTCGAATTGAATTGAAATTAAGTCGGCATTAACAATGTCGGTTTCTTTTAACACTCGGGCGGCGGGGGTCCAATTAAACTCACAATATATAAATATTGTTGTTTGACAAACAACAGTTTCTGACAAACGATTTAAATTTCTCGCTGTCTCATTAAAGACTATAGCAAAACTAATATGGCTAGGAAGAATATATAAAAATATATTGAACGAAAGTGATATTATATATATAAAAATTATAAATGATCCTAAGCATACTCGGTTATACATTTTTGTCAAAAAGGTCCACCTACCCGTTTTTGTCGCAACTACATAAAATCCGCTGTCTGCTAATTGCTTATTCTAAAAATATTTTCAAGTCAAACTAGATCCTTATCGGACCTAACTCATCCAATTAATTTCATAAAATGTTTATCAGAAAGTAAGACTTTTTGTTTACGACAGCTGATGCATGAAAATCGATAGTATTCGACATGAGAGTAATAATAATCAAGAAGGGTATTTCTCGCGAAACAAACGATAGTACCGTCAGTCCCACCGACTGGATGTCAATTTTTGTCGAAGCCGTCCGTCTCGAACGGATAATTAAGCATTAGATGGTATCGCCGCGGATGATTTACAGCCTCGGAGATCAATGGCAGATATTTCTCTTTCCGCGCGATGGAACACCTCTTCCGCTTTCTAACCCTCTCTCTCTCTCTCTCTCTCTCTCTCTCTCTCTCTCTCTCTCTCTCTCTCTCTCTCTCTCTCTCTCTCTCTGCAAAGGTCCGCGAAGGTCCCCGGCGCCGATAAAAATCATGGTCCTTCCGTTACTATAATTTAAAGATCCCCTCGACCCTTGACACTCGATTAACCGCGTGCAATACGCTCGCGGATTCCTCGGTGCCGGCCAGTCCCTGGCCGCCTCACCTGCGCGAACGTTCCCGACCTATCCGAATACATAGCCGTCGTGCACGCGGCGAACACATATCCAGGGAACAATTTCAAAGGAATTCCGTAAACGTCGATTTCAAGGCCGCCGATCTCTTCCTTCTCGCCGAGAAAGTGGACCGCGAATTTTTTCGCCCGCGGCACCGCGTTTTCTGAAAAAGGCAGCTACGCGGATTCACTTTGCAATGTCATTCGAACGGCGCAGCTTGCGAGAGAGCGCATCGCATTCCATTCTTACGTTGCATTTTCTTTTACAATTTACGGGCGAGACGCGTTCCAAGTTCCGTTCTCGACTCTGCAACCGGATGTATAACTATGTAGAAAAACTCGAAAATTGTGTGATTCGGCCCTGGCCCGATCACGCATCGCTCGCGTGCAGCTGTTTATACCGGGGATATAATTAACGAAATGAATTTTAATTCGATATCGACGTTTATTTTGTGCCAGTTCTCGTCGGATGGAGGGTGGCATGGCAGAGGAGCCAATTATTGTGCCCTGTTCGCGGACCTACAGGAATTTTCGCTATTAGACACAAGTTCAGCCATTTTAATTGACATCTCGTGACTTCGAGATAATTTGAATTGTAATAATCGATTCAGCGCAGTGCTTCGAAAAAATGTATCATAATTAGATTATTAACAAAATTGATCCTATTTATATTGTCAGTAAAGTATATCGTAATGGCGCTATTGAAAAAGTGTATCATAATTACGCTGTTAAGACTCTGCCGTATGTCGGTGTGAAATAATCGATTCAGCGCAGTGCTTTGAAAAATGTATCATGATTGGATTATTAACAAAATTGATCCTATTTATATTGTCAGTAAAGTATATCGTAATGGCACCATTGAAAAAATGTGTCATAATTACATTGTTAAGACTGCTATATGGCGTTGTGATATTGAAAATAGAAATAAATTTCCGAATACATAGTCACTGTTTTGTTTTCTTGTAATCTTAATACGTTTTATCAATAGAACTAACATTGTGATATCTTACCTAGAACGATTTATTTCACTGAACATTGATCTTCATACTGTAGAGATTATTCTTGGAAATCCCATGAGACTACGTGGTAAAATGAACAACATACAACTTGGATCACAATAACAATTTCTCCTGAATAACGACAACGTACGAGTTGACTGGATCACGGCTCTGCTCAGAATGCCTCGATCTTTCCATTCGACTCTTACCGATTTTCTTCTTCATTACTTTTTTTTCTTCCTTACATTATCTTAGCACTTTCTCTCTCTCTCTCTCTCTCGCACACACTCTGTCTCGCTCTATCTCACTCGCTGTCGCACTCTTACTCATTCTCTCTCTCTCTCTCTCTCTCTCTCTTACTTCCTCTCTCTTTCTCTTACTTCCTCTCTCTCTCTCTCTCTCTCTTTCTCTCTCTCTCTCTCTTTCTCCCCCAGTCATTCACTCACTCACGCTCTATCTTTCGGCTACGCAGGACTTCGAGGAACCTAAGCAATAAAGCCAGGTCACTCGAAGCTGCCCAAACACTCTGCAGACATCCGCCCCATTCATTCAATGTTTTACGACACTCGACCTTGATCATTCTATCTTTAATACCCGACAATACGAAACCCTACAATACGTGCAGTATTTTTGTAGGCCTCTTAATAAGCTTCGCAGAAAATTTCGCGAATTCAGTATCAAAAGATCGAAATAATGTTTACGACATCTCAAGAACGTCCATCTCTTACATGTTCAATTTTAACGAACAAATAATTAATCGAATTTAAATAGAAAAAATTCAACACGTCTTATTCGATAAATGAATAGTCAACCATCCTTAAATCTAGATTAATAGCACAGTGATTGGCTACCCTACAGTAATTGATTACACTGCCCTAAAATAAGCAAGAATATTTCATGGAACTGAAAAAAAGATGAAGTGTTACGATTATCGGTGCCATCACTTTCGATTATCAAGGTTCGACGAGATTAACAATGAACGGAATCTGTCTCCGGTACACCGAGTAAATCACCGCGTATTAAACCCGAAGGGGATAGCAGAAAGTTGGGAATTCCTCTCTTAATTAGTCGGCCAATAATTATCGAGTTCATCGCCAGCCAGCGTGCCTCCGGCCGTTAATTACGCGGCTCCATTCTCCGGGCTCCATTTTTCCCGACACGTGCTCGATTCTTGTAATTTCGTCGGACAGGCTCGCGCGCCGCGTCCCCGGTTCAATTCGGGTCCAATAAATTTAGAAATCGCGCGGCCTCCGGTCATCGTTATTCACGCCTGTCTCCAGCCGCCGGTAAATTTTCACATTTCTTCCGCGATAGATGCGACAGCCAGCGTCGCCAAAATCGCGAATCCCGTGGCCTGGACAGTTCGTTCCTATTTTTCAGCGATTTTACGGCTCCCAATTAGAAAGCTTCGACGACGTTGATCGTCGACGCGATGTCCTAACAAGCTTGATTTGCAACTATCCGCGAACCAACGTGCGCTTTTACTGTGAAAGTAAAACTCGGTATTGGAAAAAGTATTGGAAAAAGTAGAAACGAACGATGGAAAGGAAACTCTTTAATGGAAGATGACTGCACGTGGCATTTGCATTTCTGGGCGTCGCACAGTGCCGTCGTCAATGGAGAAAATTCAAGATTCATATCCATTCAAAACTATGTGTGCGACGTGTTAAAGCGTCTGAATATATTTCTAATTTATAACTTAATTTTTTAAAATCAAATTTCGAATAATTCTGTCGCCCACGTATGGGTGACGCGACAGTGAATTTGTTAATAATGCGATTATGATACATCTTTTTAATAGCGCAATTTACGATACGCTTTATTAATAATACATAATTCGGATCAATTCGGTTAATAATATACATTCTGGTACGTTTCTCAAAAAACTCGAATCACTTTTTGTAATTCAAAATGTATCGCGAATTCGTCGTGTACGCGACATCGTCGTGGCCGTCGACAAGACGTAAATAAACTCCCATTCTGCAATCGTAGGACGATGTTTGACCACGTTGGACCTTCTCGAGTTGTCTCAAGTAGGCACCAGACAGTAGACAGTCTGAGCTATAATGCAATAGCTTTCCGCAGCAGGATATCACAGCGGCGAATCGGCAGCTCGCTTCAGCCTGCAGTTTTCATCAAGGGGGATATAACGATGATTGAGAACAGGCCTGGAGAACCGTGCTAAAGGGAACACAGACGTTCCCTCTGAAGCCGGAGGCCTCTCTTTCAGCGCGCGATAAAGTATCCATCGAACGCATTCAGCCCGTTAAGCATTGATCTAGCGCGCGGCGGTGTTTCGTTATCGAAAACGCGGGCGCAGCGGAACTCGGAAGAGCCGGCAATTAACCCGCGGGGTTTTGGCCGTTCCGGGCCGCGTCTGAGGACTCGGCAGAGCGAATGCAGCTTCCCCGATTTTCCCCGTTGATTACTCGGAAATCGAAACCCCTCGAAACTTGGCCCAACAAAGGGACAGACGCCGAGGAAGGAGATAACGGCGCGGCGCGGCGCGCGGGTGGGCGACGACAAAGCGCAGACGGGCCCTGGGTGCTGCCGCGAGGGGCGAAGCCCGCGATGTTTCTCCCAGTGAAAACACGGCATTAGGTAATGTTTCCTTTCTGCACTCGGTTTTTTCCCCCTTTCACCGCCTCCCCCGCCGCGCTTCTCTCCCCGTCTCGCCGCGGTTCTCCGCGCCTCGTCTTGCCGCGCGCACCGAAGGTTCGCCACCTCGCGCTGGCTTTTTGTTTTTAATGGCGGGCCTATTCCGACGTATCCAACGGGAACAGCCGAAGCGTCTGAAAAGGGAGGATTGCCTGAAGGAGACGCGGAGTCCTTTCACGCGAGCCCGGAGGGCACCCCGCGAGAACCAAATAGAGCGGAACACGCGCTTAAACGCCGAACAACCCTGTCGCTTTTCAAACGCTGACCCTTTGGCTACGCGGCTCTCCTCCGGTTTTCGGCGTTTCTCACCCTCTTGCTGTCTCTCCGGCAACCGTGGCTATAAGTTCTACTCGATTCGGAAGGTCAACAGTGCGAAAAGCTGATGAGAAGCGCGATTTGGGAACGGGGCATTTAGGGGATGGTTTTCGCGTTGGCCGCGCGGGCCGGTAAACGATCATCTTACTCTTTTATTTTGTCAACGTTGGAATACAAAATTAACTTTATATTTATCGAATAAGACATCTGTTTTATACTCCTTTATTTCGTTTATCTTTGAATAAAAAGATTCGATACGTGTTATTCGATGAATATAAATTACGCCCGAAAACAAATCAAGGCACAGCAATCGGTCAGCCCACAGTAACCGGCTCCACTACCCTAGCAGAACCGAACTGTCCACCGTCCATATTTCACGGTGTTCAGATTCGGATTATCTTCGAAAGTCGGAACATCCTGTTCCGCGAATTTCGGCCAGATTTCGCAGCCAGCGCGCGGCCGCGGACGAATGGGGTGCGGGGGCGTTGTTAACGAGATCCGGCTGGGTGCTCTGCCGGCGGAGGACGAGTCTGTGCCGAGGGCGAGCGGATGGTTCCGCCATTGGATCCGCGCGTCGCAACAATAGGGCGACACTTATTGGGTCGGTTGGCGCATTGTGCGTTGCTTTTGTAAGCGCGAGCCCGCGGTGACGCGGAGGAGAGCTTTCCGATACAAAAGCTTCTCGCGCGCGCGCTCAGCCTCGCTAAACTGCGAGCTTGTAACTAGTCGCCGTGTTACGGCGCGGCGTAACGTCACGCTGAGACGTCCACTTTCGCCCATCGAAAGGGGTTCGTTGCTCGACGTGAGTGCGGCCCATTGTGAAAATCATTTCACCCGTGGAAACGCCCACGCAAAGGCAAAACATTCCCCTTCCTGGCTCCTCGCTCCCTTTTTTATCGTTCGCTCGCTCCATAGTACTCCCCCGTTGTCTTTCGAACCGTCCCCTTGCTCCTTTTTCCCGGTAAATCAAGCGTTCGCCGAGGTGACCTCGATACTTGATCCTGTCCCGTTCAATTTTCATTGTTTCCCTGATTCCTTGCAATCTGCAGATACATCTCCTAGGATAACCAAATCGAACGTGTAGCTCATATTAGCATTTATAGCAGTGCATTTCCATTGATTTATTTACTCTTTTTTAATATCGCTATTATTTATATATATATATATATATATATATATATCTATTTATTTATTAATATCGCTTTAACGAAGGGTGGTAGGGAATAAAAAGTTATCTATTTTTGCTATTTATAGTAAGCAATTTATTATGTTTCCTTACATATAATGCATGTGAAGATCACCGCAGACCCGGTCATTGTGATGCGAGGGTTATGCCTGTATATACCAGAGAGCAAAAATAACAGTTACGCCGGAAATTGGTAAAAATGAACTTTTATGTGACGACATTAAATATGTCGGAAATTATTTCTACTTACAAATAACAATTATCGACGATGAGAATGTCAATTCGTTACAGACAACCGTAACAGTTGGCAAAAACAGTTTTTGGTTATCAATAATCATTATGTACAAGATAATTATGCATTGGCTACGAACGACCATTATCGAATTTTATTTCCAATCAACGGTACAGTTGTAGACCATAGTGATATATTTCATTTGAATATTTGTTGCAACGAGGTAAAATTCATTAGGGAGAACAATAAACACAACCCCTTCGTGAAAGATATACATATAATATATTTTATAATTTATTGTATACATATTTATAACATATTATATTTTTTATATTATATATAAAATATATTTTAATTATAATACAATATAATGTGTGTGTGTGTGTGTGATAGCTTTCAGATTTTAGATTTTCACCGGCGACAGCGAGAAAAAGAGAATGAAAGAGAACAATGTGTGCCATAAGACAGCTATGCGACAGCTGTGTAATTAAAAAAAAAGGTCATACACGCTGTTGCATAAATCACAATTTTATCGGAACGCTCCAAGTCGAACAGAAATGTTCAGTGTTAAGAAATGTTTATACTACATTCTCTCTACATTTTTCCCTTGTTATATAACGTTCCAGCCGTAACGTAACAAGATAGCGTCGCTTTATCTCGTTTCTATCGCAAGTTCTTTGATTTTGACCCAACTTCGTCGTTCCACCCCGGCGTGCGGCGTAACCCGACTAGGAAGGAAAGTCTCTGATTTCGCCGCGGTGGCATAATGGCTGGCCGATTCGCCGGCGACCGCGATGATCCTGGGAGGGCAAACGGGGGGACGAGTGCCGGCCCGTGGACAGGTAGGGCCCCTCGGACAGGTAGTGCGACGACCTGGCGGACGTATTTAAAATAAAGCCGCGCGTCAGCCGTAAAACCGCACACGGGACGTCGAGTGACACGCATCGCGGTGGATTAAGTCGCGTCCGTTTCACGCTCGCGAGAGCCCCGCCGTTTCTTCCTCCCCCTTTTTCCTTTCTTTTCGTTTCGTTTCCCTTCGGCCTCCTCTTGTCTTCGCCTCGGTTCTTTTTTTTTCCTCCTCGCCGGGTGGAACACAGCGAGCCGCGGCCGCGTCCGCGTCCGCGTCCGATCCGCTGCAGTGGCACTCGTCGCATCGCTTCGGCCGGACCTGAAATTCGCCGATCGCGCGCGCCCGTGCGCGTCATCGGCCTCGGAGGCGAGGATTTACGAGCCTGTCCGGAAGAATGATGGAACCGCTGAAGAGGTGGGAGGCCAGGACACTGGAGAGACTCTCCCTTCGCAGGCTCAAGCGAAAGCTGTCGCGATGGTACGTACCCGACGGACGGCCGCGCGCACCTGTTCGAACGCGTTCGGTTGCTCTTAACGGCCGGCGCGTGTACACGGGGGTTGGTGCTCGTTGGTGTTAACGTCGACGTTCATTCGGCCTCTGTGACGCTGGATATTGGATGAAACGGAGCGAAGCTGACTCGTTTTATTTTCCATCGATTGCGAGAGGGGAGCTTCGCCATCCTCAAATCGACCCTCTTTGTAAAATCTGGCAAATAGAGAATTCAAAAAGAAAGGAGAAACAAGTTATTTATGAAAACTATTAAAAAAACGATATTTTCTCGAGTGTAGCCAGCAACGATATATCGTTGTCCGGCACTGAAATGTTCGACGTTGTCGTCTCTCTGGCGTAGCGCGACGCTACGGAGGAAATACTTGTTCGCGCGATCGCATCGGCAATTCCCGACGCAAAATCGTCGCTTACGGAGCACCGCCGTGGCGCAAAATCTGCCGGCGAGATCGCAGCATCAATCACAATTTATGGAGCAGCAGAAGGTACTTTCCGCGCATAATTACGCCCGAATTATCCGCAGGGCCGGCCGAATAATCCCGGCGGGGCGCGCGGGTCTGAAACGGTTAATTCCCTTTGACAAGCTCGATTCCGTCGGCGACGCACGGTCTGCATATCAATAATCACTCAAGTCCCGCGCGCCGGTCCCTGATTAATTGATTTGTTACACGGGCCGGGGTGATGCATCGCTGTCTAAGTGTCGCGGCCAATTATTGGCTGCAGGGTGTCCTCGATGCGCTCCGCAGAAGTAATAATTCGATTCTGTTCCGTCGCGCGTTCGCCGGGCGTCGTCGTTAACGATTCGAAGCGAGTCAATGAACCGCGCGCGCGGCCGAGCCAGTATCTCCCCTTGTCCCGTTTCCAAGATAAAACTGCCGGACCCGTCGATGCAAGGTCTGATGAGGTCATCCGGCCGCGAAACAAGAACGCTACGCTGACACCGTGTCAGCGATCGCGGAGACGTCGAAGATCGAAAACCGAGATCGATCGCGCGGCGACCGTGCACGCGCGAGAAACACGCTCGTAAATCCGAGCCCGATGCGAGCCGCGTTTCTGACGAAGTTCTTTTCGAGATCTGACACGATGACGCGAAGTTCGAACGATCCTTGACTGCTGGATTCCGGCGGAGAAGCGTAATAATAAGCGTTCTAATAAAATCATTAGGCGAGGCTTATTTAATCGCAGTAAGAATTTCTTCGAACGAGAAGAAGACAATTTACATTTCGCTGTGACAATTTCACGCTGAGGTATTCGAAAAAAATACGCGATTTCGAGATATTCTACTATTTTTATACCGAATAGTATTATCTCTATAATGCAATATTGACATAGCTTTAAACGTACAAGGCAAAAGCATTAATCGCCGTATCTCTCACTGTTCTATTTCCACGTTCTCTGCGCGTAGCTGGAGAAATATTGAGATACTGTGAAATATCTATATTTATATAGATTTATTTTATTTTGTTCAATATACATTAGTACAAAATTTAGTGAAAATAATATTTAATTATTTTCGAAAACCAAATTATTACTTTAAATGCCTGTTTTATATATATATAATGAAGAATAATAATAAATAATAATAATGATATATATATATATATATAATTATTATTATTTATTATTATTCTTCATTATTTAGACGTATCTCGGTATTGAATTAGAGCAGCGATTCGTCGTCTGCTGAAAACTCCAAAGATTGATGATTAGTGTCGAGAGAGAACGGAATTTTATTTCGACGAGAAAGAAACAAAATAACGTCATTAGAAAAGTGCTGTTTGTTGCGTAAAGTTTGCCACAAGTTGAACGCGCGTCGCATTGTTTATTGGAACATGTTTCGCGGATTGGTCCAGGACACGCCTGCTTTCCGTCTAACGATTTTCGGACGGTGGACGAAACGCGGGAGAGCACGGATTGGCGACGACGTAACCGGAACAGGCGGCAGCCAAGAACTTTCCAAGGAGGAAAACTTTTCTCCTCTGTGGAACTTTCCGTTTTCGTGGAATGTGGACCAAGAGCGAGGAACGCGGGGACGACGCGGGGACGACGCCGATCGGATAACGCCGGATCATCTAATTCTCCTTGTATCTGGATTCGCTCGGGCAGGCGTGAAACGCGACACCGCAGGAATGCCTCTGGTCCGTGTAAGCGTTAATATTTTAACGCGTCTCCGTTTCGGTTTCCAGCGACGCTCTTGCCCGCGCGATTTCCCTTCGTAATTTATGCCATTCCGGCGACGGCGGCGCGGCGGCTATGAACACTTTTCGCGGAAGACACGCGCGAACGAGCGAAACGCGACTTCAATGTGCACGGAAATGACACTTCAACGGTAAACGGAAAACCGCGAGAGGCACGAGACCTTTGAAACTGGAATTTTCCAAGTGCATATTTTCGAATTATAGATCGATCCTCGAGTCGAATACGTTCGACGGAGAAATACGTATTCATAATTCTAAGCACTGGCTGTATTAATTCTTTCAATAATTTCCACTTTATTTTTCGTTGCGAAGAATTTCCCCGTCGAATTCACCAAATGAATGACAATAATAATATCGCGAGCTGTGCAGGTTGTCTCAAAATTATTGTACGAGCAGGAAATGAGGAGTTCCCGAGGTCATTCGAAGTAACTTTTTCCTTAGCGAAAATGCAATCCGCGGCTTCGTTTACGAGTTATCAACGAAAAACAATGACCAATCAGAGGCGAGCTCGATTGGCGCGAGGCGGGCCAGCCAACGAGCGCGCGGAGCTCAGTTCCGCCCATTGGCTCGACCGTCTCGTGTCAGCCGAGCTCGCCTCTTATTGGTCACGGTTTTTCGCTAATAACTCGTGAACGATGCCTAGGAGAAAATTTTTGCAAAGAAGAAAGTTACTTCAAACGACCTCAGGAACCCGCCCATTTCTCGTAAATACCATAATTTTGGAATATCCTGTACACTATTACCAATAAATGTCAAATCTTACCGGGAGTCCATGAGCTCCTTACTTTTGTTTCGGATAACGATGTGCCTACCGCCAGGTTAAGCGGTAACTTTAAAACAATCTCACGTGACACGTTACTTGTTCGAACGTGTCCACGTAATTGCAATTGCGCGTCGCGGTTACAACGTTGTCGCGAGTATTAAATTGATGAATCACGGCGAACGACGTCCGCATTATATTAACCTCGATTCAACGAGTCGCGAGCTGAGCCGATATCTTTGCCACATTCCGGATTTTACCGTCGTTAGCTGCCACGATAATCGGCGCGATTAAAATGTCTTGCCGGTAAGTGAACAGCGCGCGTCTGCCTCTGAGACATTAAATTACGCGGAGATGCTTCCTTATGCTGTCCGACGCAATGAAACGATCGAATAGCTCCGATTGAACAGCGTCGACAGCACCGCAACTAAATGAAAGACAACAGTGGCAGCCTCTGACAGCGAGATCCACCGTATCCGGAGGGTAAATGCGAACAGTGTATACAAAACCTTGATGGGCGAAGAAAAGGGTCATCGTGATTGAAGGCTCGGCCGCGTAAACCCGCGTATCGCGCCGGTTCGCTCCGTAAGAACTGAGAGCCGGCAGTGTAGGGTCATTCGAGTGTCATCCGGATGAATCGCGGCCTCTTCACGCTGGTGAACAGATCCCGGGGAGATGCTCGCTTCCGCGGCTCGGATCGGAGAGCCGACGCCGGAAAAGAAGCGGTTAAGCTTTCTACGTAGCGCGGAGCACTCGAGATCTTACGAACGAACGAGCATCCGCGCGAATTACCGGCTGCGGGGGTGGCTCGAGACGCGAGGCTGATTCCTACGGATCCGTGAAAGCGGATTCGGGTTAACAGCGAGTACCTGTTACGTTCGGCTTAACGGCTTAACCCGTGGGACCTGGCCGCGATCGTAAAACACCGTTTTACGATGATCGCCGCTCCGTCGCGACGATTCCGCTTTTCAGATTCACGAGCTTTCGGTTTCCCATCGCATCGGCCACGCTGCACGGAAAGATTATTCTGCTCGGTGACAACGTGCACAAGTCATTTGGGAGGTTCGCAGTCATGAAAAGAAATATTTCTTCGACGTGTTGGTCTTTTCTGTGTCGCTGCACGGGAATTTCGAGGACAATGTACGTCTGCGTTTGCTCGACATCTTTTTCTTTAATTCGTCACCCTTATAGACAACAGACGATTTTTATTTTTTATTGAAATATTTTCGAACAAACTGAATTTTATTAAAATGTTTAGAACGCGATTGCATCAATGCGCCATCCGCTGTGATAAATTTTGATTTTCTAGTTTCAGTTTTATTGAATTAACTACGCTGACTTTGCGAGAATCTTTGGTCTTCATTTTCGGCATTTAACGTGCTAAAGGAAATGAATAACGTTAATATTTAGCAAATTATGTGTAAGATCGTCTGGATAATTATTATACATACGTGGAACATTTGAATTGGCTTTGAATTGGCGAATCTGAAAATAGAATTGCTTCCGAAAGATATTTACAGTGGTTGCTAACTCGATCAATACTTTTATCATAGGACTGATTATGTATGTAAAAATTGCATATTTAATCATTTTATCTAACAATATTTCTTAAATAAGAATATTCAAATTGTCGTTCATCTTATACCATGACGTTTGTGTATTATTATACGTCTTTCCTCGGAAGCTCGATGTTCGCAATTATTCGGCAATACATTAGCGAGAACGTGTATGTAGAAGATCTTGCTGGGGTCACGGAAGACTCGAGGGTACCATTGGAGGGTTAATAAATGTAGGTACGCAATCAGCGTCTGCAAATGTAATGTTAATCGCTGAATGGTGGAAACTCGGGCAGAGAACAGTAGGCGGAGCCGAGTCCCTATCCTGCATTAAATTTATTTCCCTAGACGGTTGATAGCCTACTTTATTAGATTTTTATCCGAGCATGTGAAAATATATAAAATATTCATATATCCATATTGTTTCCCATTTGCGATATTAAATATCTTATACGCGGAATATTTATCGGACATGAATTTGCTATTTCTTCATGGAATTGTTGTGCACATAATGCGGCTGCACTATTGCGGTGAAAATAGAAGATTTAACAGAATTGAACTAAATCAGATGAAATAATATTTTACTTTATGAACAACGTGGTTAGAATTTTATTACAATGAAATTGTATCGATTAAGCTTCTAAAAATGTGTCTATTAGGCTTGGCTTATTACAAGCCTATACTGTTTGAGAAATTATAATAGTAAATAATAAATATAGATATATTATATATAAATATAAATATGTATAAACATTATATAAATAATAAATATAATAATAATAAAGACGAAATGTGTACTGTATACAATTGACATCCGGAAGGCGGGATCCAGGTCCATTTGCATCCAGAGTTTAAATATTGTTATTCGACTATCTACTTTCTGTAAATTAATTAAAATATCCACACGTTTCAATGAGCTCTATAAAAAAACTGACGTGTCCGGGAGAAGTAGGTTAAACAATTTGTTGAACAAAATTGATGAATAAAAATATCGATGATCCTAAGCATGCTCAGTTATATTTTTGTCGCTCGAGTGTTAACGAGAAAATCTTCGACAAATGTTTGCACGGCGTGCGTGTGACATTTTTTTTTTTTTAAAGAGGATGTCGTGCGGAATCTCTTTTAGCAGCTTTTACCAGAATGTTCGTCCGCGGCGCGAGTGAATCTTTCATTCCATATCGATCGGGCCTGCATGTCCGTCTTCCACGTGATTCTCGCCCGAACCCGACGCTGACGTTTTAATCCGCCGATACTCCCGGTCCCGCTGTCAACGAAAATTAAGAGAGACATTGGAACGCTGGAACGATGCGACGGGGGGAGGGGGGGAACGTTTTATAGTCACCGACGATTTTAATTAACCCGCCTCGACCACCGATGAACGTGTCTCTCACTCTTCGCGCAAAGTGTCTTCCATCTTGCGGTATTTGCTCGTGTGCACCGTGCACGGATAAAACACTTACCAGCACAGATTACGCTTCTCCCGATCAGCTAACACCGTAACTGCTCCCTGAATATGTCATTCTATACATATTTCACGATCGCTTGAAATAACGCTCGCGACAAGACATAATTAATGTCATCGCACGAATCGTTACACTCCATTAACATTAGTTGCTACTTAGTTAACTACTTCGTTTAACTACTATGTTTGCTTGTAATTTGTTTATGTTTCCTGATGCGATCCAACGATTATTTCTTCTTTCTTATGCAGTTCACCGTTAATTGAGGTATAAATATAATACGGAAATATTAGACGGTCGACTTTGAAGAGTCAACGTCATTTCAATAAATTGCATTTCAGGCTTATTTCTCACACTTGGATTATTTCTTCTTTCTTATGCAGTTCACCGTTAATTGAAGCATAAATATAATGCGGAATTATTAGACGGTCGACTTTGAAGAGTCAACGTCGTTTCAATAAATTGCATTTCAGGCTTACTTCTCACGCTTGAATTGTTTAAAACGGGATTATTCTATCACGAAGAGAAAATGATGAATTCCGAAGAGAATAATGAAGTAAACGAAATGGCCGTGCAGTCGAAATTTAAGAATAAAATAGATGCGGCAACTGTCTTTATTATGCATTCGACTCGATAAAATTTACGAACCGCAGACTTTTATGCACGTGTCATTCAGGTAACCTTGCGCATAATTCTGCAGTCGATTAATTAAAGATCGACGCAGTGCTGTACTTAAGCCGCAGTGAATCGTCGTCGAATGAACTGCAGAGTGCAATTCGCAGAAAACTGTACCAGGTTGGTCGATTAGCGAATCGATCTCCCGTCTAATCGCAGTCTGCATCTATTAGCACTTAAAGAAACGAACGTACGTGACGATTCGTAATCCAAGATCATTCAGGACTGCATTCTTGGCGGTTTTCGCGCTAAAAATGACGGGCGAATAGCTTCGAAAAGGCGGGGCTGCGCGACGATTACGCTTGATCTCGTAATTTCCTGGACGAGTGAAGAGCATTCTTCTGGTTTTACATTTCAGCCAGGATCTGCTGACGGTATGCAGGGAACTGAACCTCGAGAACTCGGTGGAGGAGTTGATGAGGGAATTAGGGGCGGACGAGCACGGTCGCATTTCCTATCAAGAGTTCCTCAGGCGCCGCTTGGCTCTGCGACCGGAAATCGAGGCCCTCAGGTCCGGCAGGCATCGAACTAGCTCCCATCACACCCACACACCAGAATATCTGCCTACTAGCAGCGACAACAGTCTCGGTGAGTCGATCTGATCCTATCTTCGCGATGATTAGAGTGCTTGTTCTAACTTAATGATCGCTTTAGGTAGCCTATTTATTCTCAGTCACTCGGAAATTGAGGTTCTTCGTTAGCATCGTGCAAATATCCTTTTGCTTCGTACTACTAGCTATTATTCTCTTTTTTTTGTCTTAAATGGACCTTCGAGGTAACCTTCTTTTATTATCTGTTTACAACTCTTCCTCATTATTTAAAGAATTAACGTATAAAACATGATAGATTTGGACAAAACAAGTAACTTTTGTTTGAAGACTTTTCTCTTGTCTTGTACAGTTTGCGAATTATAGCAATAAAATAAAGAATTGACGAATATTTGTGGGTTAATTTCCATCCTTCAAGGTGAATTTACGGAAAAAAAACATTGCGTAGAACACATTTACATATGCTCTACAGATTCCCAAAGTTTCAGAATTTCTCGAATTTCCGAGTTGAGAATCATCCCTCGTGAGTTAAGTTTTTTGAAAATTGCTGAAATATATCGTTTAGCTCGGAAACGAATTTTTCTGTGAATTAGAATTTTAATTTTCCTGTTTCGAACAACTGCGATGTTTCCTTGTATGCCAAAAAAGAATGTAACGGTACAATTAATTCATAATTAATAAATTTCGCCTATGACAAGGAATCGCGAAGAGCAACGAAGAAACCCTACGAAACTGATTAGCAGCTTAGAAATCAATTAGTAGGCCTTTTACGTCTTTCAAAAATTGAAATTGATCTTTTGAAATAGCTTTTAAGAACGCTTTAGACGGTAGCAGCAACGCGTAATAGGCTCTGCTTTGTGAGTGCAGGGCTAACGAAAGTGTAACTGAATTTATCGATCAAACATCCCCCAACCATGTCCATTATCGCCGATAACTTTCGGCGTTCACGGTACGATATTCTCCGTGTGTTCAGGTACCGTATCGGGCCGGCATGAAAGTTGGGAGTTCGACAGCGGTGCACGGGACCTTTCCCCGGAACCTCACACCCTTCAGAAGCTAGTGGAAGCCGCGGCAGGCGGGACCGGAAATATGCTAGACTTGGCGAACAAGGTGAGCCCATGAACTATCAAAGCTTAATAAACTTTCCTATGCTCGTAACCAGTGGACCTAGACGATCCTGGGGCGATATTACATCTCGCGAAAGCATAAAAGAAGTCCTAAATTCTATGACTTCCAGAAGGTAGCTCGAATGAAAAGCGGAGAGCCGAGACAAAGAGTAGAGTGTTTCGCGCAACTGGGGCTCAGCCATATCTCTTAACCAGTTAGCCGTGTTCGACGAGTATACTCGTCACGGAGAAGTGACCATTGGCTATTTAAATTGTAATTTTAATGTAAACAAAAACATATTCTCAAATTTCAAGACGTTTAGAATATTTTGAGGCCAGGCCAGAATAAAACAAACAAATAAAAAAATATTAATAATTGTATGAATAATTCACGATATTGGTGTTCGACGTGCAAAGTGCCATTATGTGTTGTTCCTTGCTTTATTGAATACCACACTGCAGCAGTAATTTGAATTTTTAATTCTTATAGGTATTTGATTTTTCCAGCGTTTTTCGTTTATCAAGTGTGTAGTATACTATATGTTGCGATTAAATGAATAAGTAAATATTAGTAATAAAATTGTTAATTTTATAAAATAAAATCGTCTTTTTGATGCAATATTTTAACAGCGACGCTTACTCTATGTTTGACGAGTATACTTGATTCTCGCCCTGAAAAGGAGGCGCCACAGCTAACTGGTTAAAGGCCAAATAATATCGATAAATAATAATCGAGAATAAAAAAATAAATATAATGTAAGATCGCTAGGACACTCCTGTCCAGTCAGGATCGAAAGAGTTGAAATTAAACCGGCAAGATGAAGAACTCCGCCTCTAGGATCGCTCGCTCGAAGATATCGTCCGCGGGTGTAGTCCAGATCGATCGGCGCTCGTTGAAAAGCGCATCCGACGCTACCGGTGTCTCTAAAACGCATCTCGGAGAGACCCGATAAAATAAATCTCGCCGAGAAGGAGCCGGCGAGTCTCCGTTGTTCCTCGTTCCTTCGGGATAAGTCTTGAATATCGCGACTCGTTAAAACCGTCCCAGTTTCCGAGGGATCGATAACGTCGACGCCATCGCGGTGCCGTTTGTTCGACCCACCACCCTCTCCCGCCACCCTTGCGCTGCGTTTCAGCTCCGAAACGTGAAAAGATCCGGCGACGCGGGTTGTATCTAGAGCCGCGGTTATCGCCGGGGACACGCATTCAATCGGATTCGCAGCACGCGAGGAGGAGAGGAGCGGAACGCCGCGCCGCGTCGGCGAAGCGTATACGAGCGGACAGGAAAGGATTCCCGGAACAAGCTGTGCCGGGAGCCCGAGCGAAAAGGGAAATAAAAGTCGACCGAATTCCAAGCCGACGGAGGAATTATCGCGGCGAGGAAAGGACGGGGAACGGGAGCCGGCAGAATGGCACAGGGCATTTACTGCCTATAAATAACCGTTATTACGCAGTGCATTACCGCACCGAAAAACCGGGAACAGCGGCGAGCTAACTGCGCGGAGACCTGCGCAAGTTTGCCAGCCGAGCTGCACACAAAGTGCACCACCGCTGCGGTTTTTGCAGCCTCCGACAGCCCGGTGTCGTTCCATCGCGTCTTGCATCTTGTTTGCCTGATAATTCGGTCCGTGTTCGGTCACTGCGATTGCTAATTCATAAGCGCGTTCGATTTTGGCCACTCCGATTGCTAATTCACGGCCGCGTTGGATTTGGGTCACTCCGCTTGCTAATTCATCGCGAGTGTGCGTGATTCGCGAGTCGGTTGGAGGGGAATGATGCGATCGGTGGTTACAGTGTGGACGTATTAACGGGTCGGTCGCATATGGCCGACACTGATTTTTAAGTAGGCTTTGAGATTCATTTTTCTTCGGATATATTCGAAGCAAACCGAATATTGCTGATTTTATTGATTAAATAACTTTGATATTTTATTTTTGGAGTTCATATTTGGCGTTTACAGTGTTTAGGTACACAGTGTAGGAGGTTGGGATCAGTCCTGGACACATTTTAAGTGGCATTATTTGGAATATTAATATTATTTCATATAATATGTTATTTTATTTTATTTTATAATTGTCTGGAATATTCTTTGAAATAATTATGAAATTAAATTTAATGCTTGGTTTACACCTTTCTGCTTTAAACAAATTGTTGCGACGATTTCATGAAACAAAATCGTTTCGTTGATTGTTATCTTGTGGATTATTTCTTTGTGAAGAGGGCACCGATTTAAACAAATTTTTGCATAGATGTCATAAAATAAAATCATTTTGTTAATTACCATTTTCAGCATTGTTTCATTTGGCCAATTTGAAATAAAAACATAACCAATAAGAAATACAAATAAATAAATATCAGAAATCTAAATTATTTTCAAATAGTTATTTCTTCATTCTATTTCGAATAAAATGTGCCCAGGTCTGGATCGGATCAAGAGACTAGGGTGCAGGGCTATATTACACTAATCAGGGCCTAATTCCTTCGCCCAGCAAGCTAGCCATCTTTTCATAGAATTCACTTAGAGAGAGGGTGCGGAGGCTAAGAGGAAGCGATAGGACAGAGACGGGACCAATCAGATGCTCATTTCTCAGTTTAACCAACTTGTCATGTGAACGATCGCGCACCGCGGCAGCAACGGAGCAGAATCAAGTAGGAAGGCTCTCGCCCCCCCGATGCGTCGTCATTCATAGGATAAAATTGCACTAACGACCAAGAGACTAGGCACGCTCTAGACTCGCGATGCTCTAACGACCGGAGCCCAGGCTTTCCGAAGCTTACCTGAACTGGACACTCGTGTGTCACGGAACTCCGGATCCCGCTGCTTTTCCTGGACACTCTCGGGCTTAGCTCGCGCGCAGTCAGCTCCGGATTACTTTGTCCGGAGCGTGTGTCGTAAACTCGTTTCTCCCGTCTCTCTCTTCGCGAACATTGTGGCAAGCTGCTCTCCGGTCTCGCGCTTTAAATACTGGTTGCGCGGATCTCCCGTCGTCTGCCGGTCATGGGAACCAGCGCGATATGAACGTCGCCGCGTCCGCGAAAAAAAAGAGAAAAGCGTTTCGGCGTTGCGCGGACCCGCCTCTAGGCAACGTTTCATCAGATCAGAGCGAATGTAGTTAGAAGGGTTAGCCTCCGGTCGAAATTCTCATCTTTCGATCCTCCCTGCCGGTGGGCGTTGAAATCTTGTCGCGCTAGTCGCACCGGTTTACGCTTCGTGATCACCCGGATCGTTGCCAGAATCATTTTCGTTTTATGATGTACTGTCTCGTAAACGTCATATCGTTAACCCGGCTTCGACTCGAGATGCAGATTTCTTGTAATAATCTGTTGAGCGTGATCGATTTTCTTGTCATCGATGCTTATGCATTCGAGCAAACATAGATCTCGTTTCTCTTGGATGAAATTATTACAATCGTCAAATGTCTAAAAATATACAGGGTGTCCCAAAAATGTCTCGCAATCCGAAAGTGGCGAGTTCCTCAGGTCGTTTGAAGCAACTTTTTCCTTTGCAAAAATGTTCTCCGAGCCACCGTTAACGAGTTATTACAGAAAAACAGTGACCACTGAGAGGCGAGCTCAGCTGGCGCGAGGCGACCGAGCCAATGAGCGGAACTGGGCTTCGTGCGCTGATTGGCCGGGCCGCCTCGCGTCAGTCGTACTCGATTCTTATTGGTCACTGTTTTTCGTTAATAACTCGTTAACAGTGTCTCGCAGAAAATTTTTGTTAAGGAAGAAGCTGCTTCAAATGATCTGAGAAACCCGCCATTTCCGGCTTGCGAGACATTTTTGGGACACCCTGTATACCGTGGATTTTTACGCATTTGTTTTACTTCGCGCAGAGAGCTATGATCATAGATAATATCCAAGTCAATCCTAAGAAACAGCAATGAAATAAAAACGTGTTTTCGATGTAAACTCGCAAAATCCTCGATCGAGCGATCATAGTCGATACGAGATATTGGTTGCCCAGTTTTATACGCTGCGCAACGAAGTAGAACCTGTTGGATTTTTTCAATTGGTTATTTTATATAGTCGCAAATTCCAAGATGGAACGAACAAACGTATTACGAAGATATAAGATCGTAAGGTTTATAGCAACGTTTGCAACATTGCACGACAACGATTGCACGTAAAGGAATCGACCGTATCGAAAATTACCATGATCCACGAATGAAACGCAGAATACCGACCGTAGCAGGAATTCGCACGAGCACATTTCAGCGAAGTTTCAGTCTCAAACCGATCGTTTCTGCGAAAGCAGAAATTCAACGGCCCGCCGCGGATTACGTTTGCCTCCCCGCAGCGCGTTATCTTCCCGTGCGGCGAATTTGCATGATTACGCCTACAAGACGCGGCTTCTACGAGCCCGATAGCCACCCGCCTGGTTTGCTCGCGATTTTCCGCCGGCTTTTCGCCCGTGTACCAGCGCCGGCCTGACGGGAACGATGCCGCCGCGGACGTTAACCCGCGACCAGAATTTCCATGGAAATGGGCCGCATGTCGGTGCGTTCGCTGCCGACACGCAGCCGGGCAAACGAACCTAACGCTGTCGTTAATCCTCCGAGCGCATGTTGATATCGCGCGAAAACAAACGCAAACGAAGTCGCGCCGGAAATTAATTCTCTTATCGGGCCCGCTCATCTGTCCAAAGACGTACGTCTGCCACCGTTAAAACTGGCTTGTTCCGCGGTTTCGACGATGTTTATTATAATACGCCCCGCAATAAATCTGTTCGGTCAAGAACGGCTCGTAAAAGCGTCCGTGAACTCCGTAAAACGAACGATTTAGGAGACGCGGGCCAGCTAATTGCGCGTGACGGGCCAAAGGATTTCGGAATTTTTATGGTTGCACGTAGATCGCAGATTTTTCTACGTTTCTATTATATTTTAGCATCGTTATTATTATTTATTAATTGTACGAGCCCTTGGCGCAAGATAATAATACGATTACGTCTGACACATGCGGATGAAATTGAAAAATTCGACAAATTTTTCAAATGATTAAGGTCGAGGAAAATACGATTTAATGTGGACTAACAAATTGCCGTGTCTTCGGTTTGCTTTCGGATATAATTAATTCTATATGTATCGAGTAAGATATATTCAATTTTTGTGCTCCTTCATTTTGCTTATCTTTCAATACAAAATTTAACACGTCTCACTCGTGTACCTATACAGTAACCAGCTCCATCGCTCTGTGCACATGACTCTCCTAGTCGGCGAGAATCGAATTTCTTCCTTATCCAGATTCTCCTAAATAATCTAATAAAATTAGGATTCGCTCGAAGAAGCACAGCGCGTACACTTCGAACGCAACAGAGGATAAAAACACGGCAAACAATAGTCCGCGATCTCGAAATTTCATCGAACGAAAGTGTTCGGGTGCAGCAACTCCCTAAAATCGTGACGCAGCTAGGCGACCCTTTCCCGGCGTGTCCGCCAATGAGAATCGCAGCGAGCGACCTTGATTTCACAAACGGCGTTTCCCCGGTGTACAGAGAGCGGGTGCCGAGCCCCCGGTTGAAACTTCCGGTGAATTACGAAATGCACTTTGCCGTTGCGACGCTAACAAACGACTTTCGAGGAGCTCGCCGCTTCCAGCGAGCTTTAACTCCCGACCAAATCTCCGAGTACTTACGTCAGCTCGCGTGATCCACGCGCAAAACCGGCGAGGAACTTGCCGTTGGTAACCGCGTCCGAGGATCGATCTTCCCGAGCGACGAGCGCCGTTATCCTCGAGGACACCCCGTCTCGCATCCTGCCGCTCCTCCTCGCGTGCCTTCCGGCTCACCCGCCGCGATTTTCTTCGCCGCATCGGAAACCCTTTCGGCTGACCTACTTCCGGACCGTATTTCACCGACCTCACCCTGCCCAGAACCTTCATCGGCAAACCTCTCCGGCTGATACGTGCCCTGGACGACGATCGGGAATCCGCGCGTCAATCGATAACAACGATTTCCAGATGTCGATTCGCACCTCTCGGGCCCGCACTCGATTTTTCTCTGCTATCGTTGCAGAAACGGTTGCTACACGCGCGCGAACCGGAGATTCGTCTTCGGGCGAAAATCAACTACAATAATGTCTCTCCTAACTGACGCTCGGATTGCGCGCAAAAGTGGACAATTTGGGGAAAGGAGATACGATTGTTCGAGCCTTGCGACTCCTTTTTATAGTTACGAATTGTTAACAATTATAAAAACGAGCCGCAAAGCTCGAATAATTGTGTCTCCTCCTCCCAAATGGTCAATTTTTGTGCACAATCTGAGCGTTAATTAGGGAGAATTTACTGTACCCGCAATATTCGGATCAAGTTTTCATAGCATTTTCTTACGCTGACACGCGAAGTGGCTGCAAGTTATTCCGGCAATTAATTTTTCTAATAACAAGAGATTTTTATTCTTGTGAAAAATGATCGTTTCGGAAAATCCACAGCCGATTCTCTTCAACATCGTGCACGCAAACCGCAGTGCATAGGCTTCGATTATTACTCTCCCTTCAAGGTTATTTCATTAGAAAGAAATAATAATAATAATTTATTATTACACAAGATTACAAAAAAGAGATTTTGTATAAAAACAGCAAGAAATAGCGCGGTATATATAAATATGTTGCTTCCGTAGACGAGAACTGTCGTCGTCACTTGCGAGAAACAGGAGTTCGGCAAAATTCGCGAGCAATATGATCCTATTCGATGTCGCGTTCCATTGTCTCGTGCTGAATCCAGCGGAAAGTTAGCCGAAACCCTTGGGCAATGTTATCCGTTCTTCGAACACGCGAGCCCAATAATCAAAGGGCCCAGGGATTAATTAAATCCGAGGTAAACGCTGCTGCGAGAATGCAAAGTGCGTCGACAAGTAGAACAGGCCGGCACTGGTCAGACGCGAAATAGACTAGACAAGAGGCGTAGCGTTGCACGATGAATTCGAAGGTGCAAGAGGTAACCGTAGGGAAGCTGAAAAGTAAAGTTTCGATGGCCGAAAAGGCGGCGTTCAGCGCGGGAACGGTGCATTCAGTGTTCGCTGATTAAACAGGAGTATCAGAAGTTGGCGGGCCGGCGAGCGAGAAAATTGTTTCCGGCTAAGGAGTGGATTACTTTTATTCGCCGGGTTTAATCTTCGTCCGGGCCTGGGCGAAATTGGAGCGGAAGGAGTCGAGAGCCGGGTGTTCTCCTTGGAAAACTGAATCCAAGTTGCCTCGATTGGCCCGGAGTTTAACGAGGCGTCGGAAACTGAACGGACGCGTTGCCGGGCCGGTCAATTTGAAATTCAACAAGCGGCCGAGGTTCTATTCGACCGACTGGATGCAGTTATCGTAACGTTCGCCGAACGATCGCGAAGAACGATGCTGCACACCGTTGATCCCCATCCCGCGCGGCCCGCGAAGTGGACCAGTGCTCCAACTTCTTCTGTTCCGTCGCATTCGAAAAGATCGAATTCCGATTCGTCGGGAAAATATCGATTTTGGAGAAAGTTTCGAGGAAACCGATCGAAGGGCTGGAATGAGAAAACTTATAACCGACTGTAAAACGTGGCGGAGGCTAGGTGATGGTTTGGGATTGCACGGCAGCGTCCCGAGTGGGTAATCTTATCTTTATCGATCGAATCGATTAAACCGAGCAATAAAGCATCGAGGTGGTTCGACGAAATACTGAAACGATAGCATAAAATAATGAAGTTATAGTAATATGCGATTTTTTTAACAAAATATAAGCTACAGAATTTATCTTCTATGTGAAATTACAATGAAAAAGAACAAAACTGTCTTTGTTAACATTTAGCCAACCGAATGGGGAGATCTCCCCGTTTTAAATTCAGTCGATTGATGACCGAATGGATGATTAATGAAGAATTAAAAATGATTGCTTCATTTTATTAAGATTTGCAAGAGGTACGAATGCTGAAGAAGTAATTGGTGTCACATATGTTTGCTTCGTAATTTTTGTTTAATTGAATGAAATATTTGAATTTTGTAAAATTTTTTGAGGTTTCTAGCGCGGTCGTGGAAGTGTTAAAATGTGGTACGATTACTTTCCTGGATTGATATTACGTATCATGAGAATTAAAATCAAAATATTTTCTTTATTCGTTACTCGATTTCGTTGAAATCTAGTATAAGTGCACTTTATACGCGCGCCCGTTTGCAGTAAACAATTTACAGCAAAATCTCCATCGCATCACTTGATTTCAAAAAATTACTTTTATATACAGTGGCGGTACAAATGCTTGTAGGACCGACTGTAGGTACAGTCAGTGACAAATATACGTGGACACCCCGTAAAGCGGTGTAACCAACTCGTTTCCTCCCAACGTGGCCCAGAGAAACTAAGAGGTTGGACTCCCCTGCGCTATAGCGTATGGTGCACGGTGGTTAAAGGTACGGCGAAAGCACGCGCAGAACGAGGACCGGCCCGACCCGGCCCATAAACAGGAACAATCGTTCCCGGATCGGACAAGGATGTCGCGGATTTCTGCTCGCGGATTTCTGCGGGCCAACGCCGGGGACAGTTTCCCGGGAGGAGTTATCGATCGATGACCCCAATAGGGCTCTCATAAAAGTTATCGGCTCGCCCGGGAACGATACCGGCGCACGATATAAGATTACACGCTCGATGCGCCATTGTTCCTCGCGAAATCCTCGCTCCGCGGCTCGTAATCGCGCCGCGCGCGCTCGTCCGCGAGATAACGGGCGCACATAATCGTGCGCTGCTTAATTCAATCTGTCGTATCTCTAATAAGCCGTGTTCGGTTTATCTCGAGTCGCACAGCGGTCGCCTAACTGCGCCGTGCGCTCGCGACACGCGAAAAATTATGGCGGCTGCCACACCTCCGCGGAATTCAGCCGCCTAAATCCACCTATCATCTACGGATTCGGAATTATTTCACGTGTTGTTTACACATTCGCATATTCGCTACCAACATGTTACGTTCGCAATTCGGCATTCCACGCGACAATGGTCAAATTAACACTATGCCGTCCGGTGGCACCACGCTGGTGCCATGGAAAAGCTATCTGTTGTATGCCGGTGATACCACTTTGGTGCCATTTTAAAAAACTGAAATAACATTCGAACTATATTCCTTGGGTGTTAAAAGGCAGCAAACTAACTATAGCATTGTGCTCATTTAACTAAGAATTAAGTACGAAAATTCTTAGATTTTAGGACTTTATATTACCGCCATCTTCGAATTTTTTTTTAAATCCAAAATTTCCAAGCTGTTATGCCAGCGTCAAGCAAAAGAATCATATCTAAGATCTGCGGACGGCATAGTGTTAATTTCATGGCGCTATGTCATGAAATTGTACGTGATAATAAAGGAGTCCATAATCTTCTTTGCTGAACTGTTTCATTATTTTGTATAGATCTCACGCGAGCCTCTTAGTTGACAAGCGGCATAAGTCCCGTTTCTTATTATTGTGAAATATTAAGATATTTGCGTAATAATTCATTAAAATCTAAGAACATTATATAGCTTTATTGTACCACTTGGTCAACTACGAGACATTGGAACAACGAAGATGAACGAAAGAGCAACGGAAGCGTCGATTCCGTGATCTTTTGTCAATCTTTTATCGCGATTGCAGCACGCGGGACACTCGGGAGATGATCGTTCCGCCATAGCAAGCGTGTCCGACGTTCCCACGGCACACGTGCACATATTTATTATTGCGATTATGGGTATAAGAAATTCAAGGGTGGGCGGTAGACCCTTTGTCCGGCAATCTAGAGAGGTCGCCGGCCCTGTAGCCAGTAATTGCCAATAAAAATCAGTCTCATTTGATGTCGCAGACGTCCAATATCGCGGCACGAGGTCTCTCGTCTTGTCGTCGGGGCGTCGGTGGAGACGCGGGGTTGGCTCGTGGACGATGTTTTTCTAGGGCAGCACGATCGTTACTTTCTATCGCGACGGTCGGCCGCCTGCCCGCCTTTTCTTCCCCCGGATATTTACTTCCGGCGGCGGCAGTGTCTTCCAGTCCCGAGAATTTCATCCCCGCCGGCGTCTACGAGCTCCGGGCTCCGGGGTGAATTCTTCGGGCGGCGAGCGCGACGCAATAAAGCCTAGAGGCATCCTTACACACGGAACCCGGCACACGTACGTACGCCGCGCACCAACGCCGTCAGATCTCTCGCGCCGCTGTCTTCGAACCGTCTCGCAATTAACGGCTCTCTTATTTCTTTATTAACGCAACCGGCGACCTGTTTATTGCAACGCGGAACTCACCTTTGGGCGGGCCCCGCAATTTCGGACGCGGGCGCAATAAAACCAACCCCAGTCCTACGTATGTCGGCTTCGGGTGTCCACACTTAACCCTTTGTACTCGCGATTAACAATAAAAATTGTTATATCGCGTACCAAAACAATTTTCATTTTATCAGTTGGTATTTAAAAAATTGTTGACAGTGTAACTGCTGTGTGAGTCGCGAGGTTCAATTCCATATGCATAAAATGCACTAGCAAGGGATGATATTCAATCCGGAAATTCAAAAAATTCAAAAATTGTCAATATCTAGAGCGTAGATTCATCTAATTAAATTAAAAATCCGTAAATTAAAAGAGCGTTTTTTCTCGCGTAAATTCTCCTTAAGGGTTGGAAATTAATCCACAGAGAGAGAGAGAGAGAGAGAGAGAGAGAGAGAGAGAGAGAGAGAGAGAGAAAGAGAGAGAGAGAGAGAGAGGTATTCGTAAATTTTCTATTTTAATTGCCACAATTCGCGAACTGTACAAGACAGGAAAAATGTGTTCAAACAGAAGTTATTTCTGTCGAAATTATCTCCATCACCCACTATTTTAATAAGGGATCGCGCGTCGAAATTCGGACGACGATTAAAGCCACCCCGAGCAGCTATCGCCGAGCGGAATTTGAATTCGCTACTCCCTAGAGGTTTTTGTCCCATCAGAAAACCAACCGGCTGTTCCTCTCCGCTGGCCCCGCAACGGAAGACGGCGTCGTGTTAATTGAGAAATTAGCGAAGTTAATTAAGAAGCCACGGCCTGCTGTCCCTCTAATTGCGCCGCCACAATCGCAGCTCGCCGGCGTCCTCCTATTTTCCACGATTCAAGCGAGAGCCTTACACGCCTACGGTTTCCCGGTTCCCGCAGCTCTTTTCCTTACATCCGCCGGCTGAAATTATTCTCTGCTGCGAATTTTTCTGTTTTCATTAGACTGATTAAATTCGAGCCTCCGAAGGGGATGCATTAGCAAAATTGCGGATGAGCCTGCGTCGTCTAAAATTCTCTCAGAACGCTTTCTTCGTCGTTGAAATCTCTTCTGTTGTCCCCCGATGCGACGGGCCCGAGACACACGAAAGACCATTGAATTTTTAATGTCAGAGGATCAAGGATGCTGATCTCTAAATCGTCCGGAGCAGAAGCCGCTCTCGAGAGCCGGTGCAATCAGTGACCAGGCTAGTTGGAATTGCATAGCCGGAGCCGAGCATCGGAACGATTAAACCCGATCGTCCCGTCCAAACATAGGCAGAACAAATCGATTAACCGACCGATGGCTCGCTATTTCGATCGACTCGTTCGATTTCTCGAGCGAGTTTCCGCGAGGCGTCGCTAATAACTTTCGTCTTCGGATAGCCGACGACCGGTCGGCCTGCCGAATGGGTGCTGGTCCCGTTACGCTGGTCGCGTCCCAACAGGACAAATATTACAAGGCGACGAGCAGGTGTGGCCGTTAAACGACAGCGCTCCCTTCGATCCAGCCATTCTTCACGAGCCAGAACCAGTTTTCACCGCGGAAAACCCGCGGAAAGTAGATGAAATAACAAGAGCTGTCGATCCTCGAGCGCATCGAGCATCGCATTCTTTCACGGTGTCGCGTCGCCGCGACACGTCAGAAAAGTCATAATGCTCCGAGCGTTATGAACTCGACGGGCTTGTTTGGCGACACTTTGCTTAATTGGCAGAAACATTAGAATACGAACGAGCGTGCCTCAATCACGGTGGTTACGGCAACACGTTGATTATTGCTCGACTTTTAACGCAGCCGTAATTTTTATTGCGCGACGGAGATAATAATTTATACCGCCCGTATCTTAGCAAGCAAATTGCCCGGGGCGTGCGGTAGAATAATGATTATTTATTAGCATTTATTTAGTATTTACGGATCGGAATCCTTCGTTGCGAAGGGCGAAGAGAGAGTTCAGGTTCGTCTGGTTCAGATTTTTCAAGAAATTTTAATTCGCCAATGTACTTAGAGATACACGGTTACGTGTAAATCAGTCTCGTCGTGTCTCTTCACGAAGTGTTCAGCGTGAAAAAGTGTGTACGAGCGTTAGGTTATGGTGTCATAAAAACTGCGCAATCTCCGGTATAATTGCGATGTGCAGGAAAAACGGAAGAAAAATCTCGTTCACGACCGAGCGTTCGTAGTCTCGAACGAAAGAAATCCAAAGAGTCGCAATAATGTGTCAACATTTTTCCGTGTACAATAACATCGAAGCGCTGCAATCAAATAATTTTATAAGGCGTCACGATCGTATCGAATGCTCGGCGAAACGAATTAATGAAAAAAAAAGAAAAAAAGAACAACCGAGCCGACTGGTTTAATTTGTCGAAACCAGATCGACCGAACTAAAACGTGAAACGCGATTTTTGTCTGTAAAAGTACCTGGTGTCGGATGCGCCTCGAGTGGTCGCGAATTCCAGCCGATTCTCGGTAATTATGTCAGGTGCGTACGGGTTCCAGGTCGTTCGGCTGTAAACGGCGATCGGTCCGCGGCCGTTAATGGAATCGTTGGTGCGCAATCGCGTCCCCCGTCCCTGTAATCGAACAGAGTCATTAGTCGGCAGTCAGCCCGGTGATTTTCACACTTCCTGGCAATAAATAACGGCCGGCCAATGGCGGCGCGAGAGTACGCGCGCAATAAACGCTCGCGACTTTGTATCGATAAGGAGGAGGTCCGCTAAAGGTCCTTCGCCGTTCATAAATCGTCCCGGCTGCGAATCGTAAAGTCGTATAAAGCGTATAAATCAACGGCCGCTCGCATAATAAACCGTAGCGGCGGCTCGCGCTCGCTCACCCGGCGAGTACAACGACTGTGGCAGGGCGCACACCGTACCATGGTGCACCGTAAATACACCCGGCACGTTTGGACACCGGGAGCAGGACGATAAACCGCGGGCGTTATGGTGCCGCGCAATTAAAACTCGTGGCCCATACTGGGATACGTCCTCCGTTAGGGCGCGCATAGCGGGATTGACTTCGCCACCCGGTTTCGTGACACCGCCGACTCGAAGATACTCCTCGCGTGTGTGGGACGTAATAACACCGTGGACGATACAGTCGGACCGCCGATGAAACTTCAGCTGACGACTTCACCGGATGGAACAGGAATACGCGGTTGCCGGGGCTCGCTTTTAACCTGATACCGCGTGTAGGCGAGTGGATCTTTTAGCCGGCTCGATTCTGCCACCGATTGGAAGTACACGTGTGATATAGATTTCATGAGTGCTTAAAAGCTTGTACAATTCTGCCGGGAGACGTTTTAAAATCGATTCGAAGTGGTCCCGCGGAGTTCGGACATTTTTCTCCGAACGCCGGTCGCGATCTTTCGACACAATTTCGTGATGTAAAATGTCGATATCACGATTTCATTCGAATCGAAAGTACCCTATCTTAAAATGTACTCCTTTAGCTTTAATTCCAGACCTGTGACGTTCAAAAATTCCTGTAGGAATACATACAATTTAAAATTAACTCGAAGTTTCCCTTCAAAATCGAGATACAGACGGTGGTCGGGATTTATCTGTTTGTCAAAATAACGTCGCGATTCTTTTTCAATTTAATCTATCCTATCTTAAAGTACGCACTTTCGGCTTTAATTTAAGCTAACGCAGGTTTGAAAAGTCCCTCGGGAATGTAACTGAAAATCGACTGGAAATCTTTCAGTAAAATTAGGTATTGACATCGGCTAAGTTTCGAACGTAAAATCTTGTTTCCAGATAAAATCACCATATAGACTAGAACAGACCGCCCCGAAACTCTCCTGTATTCAATAAAAGAGTTGACGGTAACACATTTGGCAAACAGGTTCGATTCTTCGCAATATTTGTCACGAGCACACGATAACCGACGTTCGATCGTAGCTCGCCGCAGGGACGGGGTTAATATAGCGTGCGGTCTGCTCCGCAGATCTTTCCAGGACCGTGGACACAACTTCCTGCGAAACTTTCGTCGTTTGTCTCGGGGAGTGGTGCAAAGTTGGTCTTTCTCTGCTGAGAAAAATTGAAGTTGACCGGCGGGTCTCTCCTAGCCTTTTTACAGTACATTGTTGCGACCGTAGCGTTGTAATACTCAACAGGCATTGACCGTTGTCACGCAATTCCTAAATCTCACCAGACATCGGGACTGAATTAATATAAAATTGTTTGGGTTTCTGTAAGATAATTTAGTGGACTGATAGAGGTTTTTATGACAATAAGAAAAGAAGGCGCAATTTGAACAAATGAAGAGATTACAAGAATGAAAGAGTATCAATATATTACTTTCGTTCTAATAGGATTGTTAAAGAGAGAAAAATTGTAGAGCATTTTTAATTTCTATAAAAATGTCCACAGTCTACTTATTCGCCTTTCTGTTGTCCCCTGTGTAACAACAATTTTATTTAATTGTCGCAAATTGGTGTGATTAGCCGAACGATTTAAACGCTCTGGGTAAACATATAAATATTAATAAATAATAATAGATATAAATAACCTTGTTGCGAGGGTTAATCATTTTCATAAATTGTACATAATACAAAAATATTTATAAATTCCTCTAACATCGTTACACTGCTATTTTTTGTTAAACCTGCATAGAAACCGCAGTCCAACAATTTATTTTTGATGGAAAGTTAACAACAGCCAAATCCCGTGACATCATTATGATATCAGAGATCATGATATCACAATCTAGTCACGAAACGTATAAATAAAACCTGGAAGTGTCCTAAAGGGTAGCAATTTCCTCAACCGCCCCAATTAAAACCATCCATCCGGGTTGCAAAACATAGCCTAAAATCTTGTTTCCGAAGCAAAACCTCCCGGAGGCCGATGAAGACGGTCCAAGGGACGGAGTTAGGTTACCAGAGCGGATCGTGGTAGATCTAACAGACCGATATCCGGTTTTTTCGCGCGCGGGGTGTTTCCGTGGTGCACACGCCGCCGCGAGCAGCCGTATTAGTTTTATCAGCTGCGATAGCCGCGGTTGGTCGCGTATCGGCGGCCAGCGTTACACGGTTGTGCAAGCCTCGGGAGAGAGAAAAAGAGAGCCGGGAGAGAGAAAGAAAGAAGGAGAGAGAGAGAAAGAGAGAGAGAGACAGAGAGAGGAGAGGGTTGGATCGTAGCTAGGTTTCGGTGCAACGAGCCGCGAGATCGGCGTCGCTCGGCGACCCTCGGTCGGCCTCGGGCTCTGCTACGCGAAATGCGGCAGGGGTGTGGGAGAATCGGTGGTTCAGTCCGTCAGCGAGCGTTTCGCCCAGCGTAGCGGCCGGTCGTCGCTCCGATCGACCGATCTCGTGCGCCGACACACACCGATCGAGATTAATCGCGCGGGTCCCCGGGCCGAGTGACACTGTGGACGCTGGTGAAGTGCTTCTCCGTCGATCCATCGCTTGGTTCGCCGATTTCGAGGGAGATCGGCCGAGGTTCGCGCGCTGCGATCGGTACAGGACACCGTCCCGATTAATCGAATTAATTGGCGAGGAGCGGATTGCGATTTCGCGCGGCGTCGAGAGGTTGCTGTCTACGCTGCTCGCAGATCGTCCGACTGATATTTAGAACGACGGAGAGGATCGAGGCGATCGATCGAGCGGTTACGGTGCTCCTGGTACCCATTGATTGGGGCCGTGCGCGACGCGAGATGCCGTAAAATAGTCCGAAACCCAGTTACATGTTAAGCAACGCCGCAGTATACGCGGCCGTTGATCGAATAATCGAAACGCGTGCAGTGCGGCAATCCGAATTGTTCGCCGGATCGATTAGAAATTTAATCGCGGGGCTCGATGGATCGAATCTCCTCGATAGCTATCGAGGAAACGTCGGCTATCCTCGTAAATGTATCTCATGTAATTCGTTTTATTTTCCTAAGATTTCTTTCTTGTACCCGATTCGAACGATTGCCATAAAAAAAAAAGTAGGCGGAAGATATATTGCAAGGGATTTTTTCGAGGGTGGGTCAACGCAGACCCAGGCACCGCCCTACGAAAAATAACGGAAGAATGGGATTGCGATGCGAATCGTTTCAGATTCCTCGGTTTACGAATTACCGAAATGGTAAAAGTGCTTTCGGACTGGTAATTGAGTAATCTTGTTCAATTAATTAAGCGCGAGTGGTTTCGACAGTTCGGGGGTTCTCTAGTGCTAAACTTGGCCCGATCGTGTTCGAACAAATTGATAACCTCCTTTCGCGGGCCGTTAAGCCATCTTTAGTTTCTTGGCAAACGCAAACCGTACGAACCAGCCGGGAGGCAATTAGGACAAATTAATTATACCGTTTCGAAAGTCCTGCGAAATTCATAGATCGTGCAAGCTCCAACACACACACCCTACGGAATCACGAGGCACTAATCTGAAAAACTTATTAACCTACATGCATGAAGCTGCAATAAGTAATCTCTGCATAGTCAAGCAATACATGCCACAAAGAGGACAGCAGAACACGCTCGAAACTGTAGCATGCCCTAAAAAGCTCTAACAAAATTGCCCTCCTTAGTTAAATCGTCTTATCTAACGTTTCTGGTCAGCCAAGAAACGAAGCTTGAAATTAATAAAAATCAATTTCAAATAAATGAAAACGAATAAATGGAATTACATTACATATACTTCGTAAAGTATATAGAATATTCTAATTTTGTTGAAAAAGGTAAAAAACTCAAGTGATGTTCCAAATATTTCAAAATATTCTGAAAAGTCGCAAATTAGCGGATAAGACATTTCAACACTTTGACGGCCGCGACAAGTACCTGAAAAATTTCATAAAATTAAAGTATCATATGAAATTAAATTAAAATTGCAAAGTAAAGTCATACGACGTCAATTACTTTTTCAACATTCTTATCTCTTGCGAATCTTAATAAAATGAAGAAATTATCATGGATTGGCATACAAATTAAATTTTACATAATTCTGTCACCCACATGGGTGACGCGTCAAAGCGTTAACATAGTAATTATCATACACTTGTTTAATATCTCACTTATGATACACTTTATTACCAATACAAATCGGATAAATTTTGCCAACAATATCATTATGATACATTGTTTAAAAAACAACGCTGAATCGATTTTGCTCGGTCTCCCAGGGGACGCGAATTTCGCCTAATCTCGGCGTGTGATCGGATCGCGATCGAGTGCCCTCCTGGAGCAAAGGGAGCGTGACGCTGCCCTTATTGTTAGTCATAGGTCAGAGTGCGCGGAGTAGTCATAGCTGGGTGCACCCTTTCCACCGGGTATCGAAACGCAGATCGTTTATCACGGGCACATCGCGATGCAGTTCGCGATCGATATCGCGTGTCCCGCGCCACTATTTTTCTCCGTAGATCGCGGGTGGATCTGGATTGGCATGGCGGCGGCAGGAATTGGCGCAGGTCCGCGTTTATGTAGGGCGCGGGGAAGACTGGCCCGACCTCGTGAACACAATCGATGCAAAAGCAATTACGTTCCCGGCTACGTAAATCGCGCTGCGGCTCGCGTTATCTACTGCGCGCCCCGTGGATTCCATGGGGGTAGCTCGCCACCCAACCTATCTCCTGCGAACGGAACCGCGGGTCTTCTCAGACACGACCATAATGGGGTAGGATCTCCTCCTGATTGAGCCGTATCGATAACCGGAACGCGATCCTTCTTTTTCTCGGCGAGCTCGTTTCGCCCGACGACGAACAGACGCAATTTATCGGTATCATTGATTCTCGGGGGTGGGGGGCGAACTTCTTGGTCGCTCAGAGGGATCTGAATGTTTCAGGGAATATTCCTTGACTGTCGGATAGCTTTTTCTGCTGGACAACGTGGCTGGGAGAAGGGGTAGAGACGCTTCAGGGTGTGATACATTGGGATAGTTAAATATATATAGTTAAATAAATCAATAGTTGTTAAATAGATCGTACACTTCTGAAAGTTGGCTTAACCAGAGCGTGAAGTAATCAGCTCTGAGAAAATGATTCATTTATTGGATTCACATTGTTATCGCGGTCTACGTCGTACATCAGACAGAGGCTTCTACCAATTAATATTGCGCGCTGAGATCAGAATTGGGCATTATACGAATAACATTTGATTCGAATAAGCTTTCGAATAAATTCTTCGAATGAAGTTTGATACGAACAAATTCTTCGAATAAAATTCTATTCGAATTTCTTATCCAAATAAATTCTTCGAACAAATTTTTATTCAAATAAAATTATTCGAATAAAATTTTATACGATTAGTGTTTCAAATAAATGAGAGCTATATACCAAAGAAATATTTTCCTAAAGGACAATTATATGCATCTTGACAAAGTTTATTCGCCTATCTATAATAATTTCGTAGAAACAAAATTCCTAAATTCTACTTTATATCGCAAGAAAGTTTCATTGTAATAAGTGATATTTTTGTCGGAACTTGAACCGTGATTCGCTTTATTCTGCGAACATAAGTGGCCCAATTTCGCGGACAGTGTACGAGGGGTTAATTAGGCGATGCCATCCGTCGGCCGTTAACAGCGCAGCCAGCTAATGAAACCGGGTCGTTAACGTTATTCGCTGATCGCCGGCGCGCTCACCTTAACCGGTGACAATTTACATTAGCTAATGGGCCGATTCGCAGGTCCCGCACGGTGACGTATCAACTTCGCGGGGACCACGGCGGCCCGCGTTGCGTAAATTTTCGAGGTCCCGGCCTCTGCAACGGGAACCGGCCTCGAGACGGTAAATCATTCGCTAACGAGATCGATTCGCGAACAGACACGCTCGAATCTAGGAAACTGCGATCGTCCTCTTTATCGTCGCTCAGTCGCCTTCGGAGATCGATCGATTTCCGCAATAATGGCGCTTCAATGCTGCGACGATTGCTCCCTTGCCGCTTGTCGGTGCTCCCTTTGTCGCAGGTGGGTGGATCGTAAAGCCTGGGAACCGTTTCGGGGCGATACAGGCTGGCCCAGTTGCGAAAAAGTGTCAATGGGTTCCCTTTGTCCGAAAAGATTGCCGTGAAATCAGCGATGGAAGTATTTTTATGCTCGGTTCTTTCTCTAGAAAATTGATTCTATAAAGTAAACGGGAGCATGTAATACAAAGTAAAAAAAAATATTGCAAGAAAATAGTAAAGGGAAAGCCGAAATAACGAATTCGAATATATTTTTTATTATGCTTTCATATATTCTAATCATTTTCCAATTCCGCTAATTATTAAAATTCCAAACAAATTGAACGCAATCGTAGCAAAATCTCTGTGAACGCGTTTACAAAAACTGTTTGAAAACCGTGAACATATTCTCTCACTTCTAAAACGCTACTTTTCGGATTTAAAAATGTTGAACACATCGTTCGCAATTTTTGCACTACATTATTTATTACACCGTTTCGATGTTCCCCGTAAAAGCAGCGAATTGATAAATGACGGGATGTTTGGGATGTTTCATTTGATTGAATTGTGTCGGGAACAAAAGCGCCGCGGCGAGAAATTGTCTAGCGCATTTTTGACCGAGGTGTCACGAGGTCGATGGTTGCGCCACGATTGTTGCTGCAGCCCGCGTTAAATATTAATAAGCTACGTCCCGCCTGAGCCCCGGGAGAATACATATTTGTCTCTCCCGATGCAGAACTTCGTTCCGTTTCCTGCGGAAAGTTTCGTGCCGTCGCAGCGGAACTCCGGCCGGTCATTAAGCCATTACTTATTACGCTCATTTGCCGTTGACTCGTTTTACGGTGTTTCTATTAAGAATTCTCGCTTGGCGCAGCGCGATTACTGCGCTTCGAATACGTTTGAATATTAATGGGCCGATGAGTTTCACGGAACATTAACGTTCTCTTATCAACATCGATTTGTTACGGAACAGAAAAACACAGGTAAACGACGCGTACAGCAGAGCCCCGTCGCTTTGTTCCCATTTAAAAATCACTGGCCTGGAGAACATGCTAGCGCATCCGCGCGCTTAGGCGCTTCTTCCCCTCCTTTACACCGCTCCAAGTTTCCTGGCTCTCCTCCAAAAAGCTGCTCGACCATGGCAGTCCGTGCTTCCCGGGAACAATGCGATTCATTTAATTTCCATTAAACCCGATGTCTCGCGCTCGCCGAGGTCCAACGGCGGCGGCGCGTCGCACAGTGGTCGATTCCTTCTAAAGAAGAAAAAAAACGGACAAAAATCATTGCCGCTTGAAAACTTGCTTATCCACAGGCAACGAAACGAATCATTTCTTTCCAGCAATGGCATAACGTCGTCATTGATTTCTGCTTCTGTTTTATTGCTAAACCCATGGGGCTTGCTATTAGAAGCATGCTGATTTTAATAGAAGAGAGACATGATTTTTTTCAGTTATTAATCAGAATGAAGATTTAAAAGCTACCAATTATATTAGACAATAATGAAACGAATTACATATCAATTTTTTATCACGGTTTCTTGCAAATTTCTTGTTTTCATTTGAATCCCATTTTCTGAGAAAATCGACCACTGGGCGTCGCGACGTTCTCCACCCCAGTGTCACCCTGTCTGGCCAAAGGAGCGCCGATACTACTAGGAGGCCACCGGGCCAAAAGCAAATGAAAAACAATGACTTTAATCGCCTCGTTGGCTCGAATTCGGTCATCCTCGATTCATCGCCCGTCTAGAACCAGCTTCCGTGACGGGAATCGCTAAAGCATCTTCTGAAATCGCCGTTTCGTTTTACTCCACCCACGCCATTGTTCTCTCGGAAATAGAGCTTGTTCAGGAACCCATAGAACTCCGGATTTTTACAGCTTCCTCAAGCACGTTCGTACGATTAAACTACGGTTAGATAATTAACGCGTTGTCTGCCACGTCAACCGCTGAAAATGAATTCACTGGTAGATCGTATCCACCTTCGAGTTGATCCTTTTGTAAATCGTACTCAGCTTTTTGTAAATGAAATTATCCTTTTCGCGGGTTTTATTCGTCCTTTTGCAAAGAAAATTAATCTTCTATTCAATTTTTATATCTAATATGGATCTTAATAATTATTTGTACAATAATATACATAGCTTTTATTACACAAATAATTAATCTTCATTAAATACTTATTTATATTAATTCAATAATTATCGAAAAAGTCTCGTTCAATTTTCAAATTTAACGAGAAGTTTAGTACAAGCAATTGCGAATAAGTGAATTTAGTTTGCAAAAGAATGAAATCAATTGTCCTCGTTGGTAACTGTTACAACCAACTCCTAAACAATTTCCAAATATAACTATTATTTATAGCTAAAACTATATGAATCGGTTCTTAATTGTTGCGTCTTTTGAATGCAAAAGATTTGGTTGCAAAATGTTCACAGGTTTGCCTAAGAAAAACTCTTGGTAAAGTTAGTGGACGGAACGAGGGTTCCTTGCAAGCGTTCAGCGGATCTTATTTGCCCCTCTGTTTTCCGAAGCTAAACTCCGTCCATTGATCTACAGATTAGCGACAATGTGTTGTATGCTTGTCAATAGCCGGCTGCAAACACCGTACAATGTTTACCGCGTGTTGCCGAGCGACACATCGCGGTCGCTGGCTGATCGAACACATTACACGCGTTTATGTCTAATACTCTGCATGACCGAGCCTTGCTGACCAACGGGAATCGGATAAACATACCTGCTTCTAGCATGTTGGCCAGTGCCAAAGTCACCGGTGCTTGCTTGTCGAACCGAATCCTCCTCTTTGGCACCGGTCAACCCTTAATTCCCAAAGCGCGACTATTTTCGAGTTCAGTCATTAGTAGATCGAGTCTGGACGTTAGATTGTTATTTGATAAATGCAAGTGGTTGTATGCATTACCAAATATCCCATTACTGTAAAAATAGATAATGTATTCAATGTGAAAAAATGTGGCTTTGCAATAGTTCTCTGGAAAAATCAGTTAGTGCACCTTGACATTCAGGAATCTTAAATTCTTAAAATTTCTAGGATAGTTAAATGTCAGATTTGAGTAAAAATATGTGAACAAAGTGTTACAAATAATTAACGGTATTTCCTTTGTTTGTATGAAATAGTATTTCAAGATTTATTCGACGTCGTTGAGATAAGCGCATGTATTCAAAATAGTTATTTATGTTGAGGTATAGATGATGATTAATATAATGGCATTTCATGTGCCTCAATTTCTAGTAATTATTCGAAATTCGATTTCTCGCTATTAATATTCATGGGAGAAAATAAGCCTATAGGAAAAATACAAGCACCTATTGCTTTGGAACATACTATAAGCTTTTTCTTATATCTCTCTTAATTAATTATAAAATATATGTTTCAAACACTTATCAGATATTTGTAAAATCAATCAGGTATCTCAACTAGTATTTTATTGAATACAAAAATAAGTTACTATTTCAAAGGAAGCATATGTAACACAGTAGCAACAATATTTGCAAATATTTGTATTTCTTAGTCAAGAAAATAATTTCTTCCAAGATCCATCTATTTTCGAGTAAACGGAATTTGCGCCAGATTTGCAATCGTAAAAGCCTCGGAATCGAGCTGTAGCAACTTGAAATTAGGCCGTCCATTTGATAAACCGTTCGATCCCCCGGCATTTCAAGAAATTTCGCAAGAATCCGCCTTGACCGAGCATCTGGAAATTAGCTGGAAGCCGTCGAAGTAGTCGAACGGTTAATTCCGCTCGTTCGGCGGGATGAATCGGCTCTGCACGTACGTCATCCGCGATTCTCCGTTCGAGGAGAACTCTGGGGAACTCTGGGTAGATTCCTTGCATCGGCTGTTTACTTTCCACTCGGGCTGGCGTGGTTCTCGGCAGCACAATCCTGAATTATCCTTCCGCGGAACGGTCTCTCGAGCGTGGCGTGTTCGCGGTATCATTAGCGCGCGCGTAGACCTTCGGCTCGCGTGCACAGTGCACAGACCGCCGCCAGACGTTATCCTACTTGCCCGATTCTTTGTTTCCCGCCTTACATATTCATTCACGGTATTAGCGTAATCACCGGCTGCTGCCGCGGGTGCTGGTGCCTCCGTTCATCATTCCCGCGCTTTCCCCCTTTTCAATTTCCAGCCGAGCTCCGATTTCGTCTCGTTCCGTCTTGTTTCGTTTCGTTTCGTTCCGACTTGTTTCGTTTCGTTTCGCGTTCCCCACTCTTTGTCCGACCGCGGCGGAAAAATCGCCGGGCCGCATTCCCGAGCAACGATTTCAGGGATCGGTAACAAGTTTAACGAACTGCTGCCGTTCCTCGCGAAACCCGTCCCTTCCGCGTTCCTGCCGTTCCGACGGCTCTTCACCGCCGTGCTCCGAGAAAAACACCCCCCCGTTTCCCTGGAATTAAGCGATCCGCTGGAAACGACATCGTTCCGACAAATGAGCTCTGCATGCTGCCGGTGACTCTCTCCACTTCGGCAGACGTTAACGCGTTAACAACCGCCGACGAGTGCTCGCCGCGCGGTTTATGCGCACCACTCTTTTTTCTCTTCCTGTTCGATGTCCTTGCGTGCTAAAGCAGTTTCAGTTTTTTAAACAGATCACGCGAACGGGGTAGGTGAGATTTAATGGAAACGCATTGTTCTCGATTCGCTGAAATGGATCGAACAACGAAGAAAGTTTTGTTCGACTCGTGTCGAAGTCTGTTCGACTAAGCAATTGTTGGCGCAAACGTGCAACCGTTGCATTTTTATTTCGCATAAAGATTCGCGGGCTGGTTATTCTATTCTGCGATGTACTTTATGCTTCTCAATTCTTCCCCTAATCCTGGAGAAAAAGAAGACCGTAAATCTGTGCGCAAGACGAAAGTTTCTTAAATTAATAGCGAGACGTTAAATGAAATTATACTTCAACGTTCCACTGGAAACTGACTAGAATTCTCGCGCTCGATGAGAGTCAAACTATGTTCTGACATATTATTCTTGATCTTTATCGAATTACAGGTGATTCCGCAGACAGTTTTACAACTTCTTAGTTAGTTGAGAACGAAGCGCGAATGTTCTCCAGTTAATCAACCAAGAATGAGCAAGAAACTTGCTCGGTCCGGTTTCTTATATATATTCGTTTACGGTCACTGTAATAAACACCGAAGAGTTTTGCACGGTTAATGGAAACGATAGTCGATCCTCAACTATTATCGCCGGTCTGTGAAATCGTTCTGCCTGTTACATTAGAAACGGCAGAAAAATGACGAATAGAATGAATCCGTAAATAGCTTGAAAAGTATGCTAAAATAATTCATAGATAAAACTGCAGCTATTCTAGAATCCGAATACACGCACAGTAATCTTGTACACGAAACATGCACCGGCAATCGAGATATTGTCCTGTAAATAGAATAAAAATGAAGACGAGAAATCACCGCGTGTTCACAAAAGCTCGACAAACTTGTCTCTCGGATACAAAATCTTGTCTAATGGTGGTTGCAGTAAAACCGGGAGAGGAGCTCGTTCCTTAACATGTAAATTAATATCGCCGTGGCCTTCGAGCTTCGTCGAACGGTAATGAACGCGGAGACGGACGTTTAACGGCGCGGCGTTACAAAGCGTCAAGAGGCGTGCACGGAGCGTTTTCGCCGCGAAACGAAAACGTATAAAAGGACCGAGAAAGAGAGGAGACGGAGGAGGGAAAAGAAAGAAACGCACAAGTCGTAAACGCGGGGGTAAGAGGATCGTATCGACACGCCGCGAGCAACGGGGACGTCGAACGCGTTTCTGTACTCACCGGCGCGGACTTTATTGCCCTGGGATTGCCAGCCCGAATCCCGGCCCGCGCCGACAAAGTTAACAGACGGATGAAAAGCCTCGGGCTGGGAAAAAGTCGGCGTATTTTCGATGCGGACATGTCGGTGTCGCCGTATCTATTAGGCTAATCCGGAGATAAACTATCGGTCGAACCCATCTGCTGCTTTATAGGGTTCTGCCGCGACAAAAGAGCTATTTGGCCATTTTTTCCCCGCGGAAACTGCGAGTCCTCGTTGAACAAGAGGTACCGTGTTCGAAGGGGCACACTTCGAAGAGTGTCCCGTAATTTTTTGGTTGCGAAATGTTGATCTGTTACGAAGTTATGGTCGATCTCTTGGGGGTCCTGCCAGAAAAGGCGATCTTTTGAATGTTTCGAGTGCTGGTTCGTCTGACACTGAAAATTCGACTGAGATTGATTTAAGATACTATTTTACGTAGCCTTTGTACCTCGGCTTGAAGGTGGAATCGCAATTTTTCAGGAGAACATGAGGTAGAACGAAATAGTTCGCAAAAATGAGGTGGAATAAAATAGTTCGCAAAAATGAGTTGGAATAAAATAGTCTACAAGAATGATAGCTAGAGAAAATATATCCGACATACGAATGAAATTTTGCCCAACTCCACCATGCTCTGGCTGTAATCAAACATCCTGGCCACACGCGAAACGAGATCGAGTCCCGGCAGACTCGAGGAAAAGAGATTTCCGCAATCGATTCACGGCTGGGAAATTATAGCTCGCGCCGATATCAATGGCGGCTGTGAACCCGCAACGGGTCCCCGAAGGGTTAATAAACCCGGCACGAGGTATACGTGACTGCCCCGTTCGACGAAGAACAGCCGCGGATCTCGCCGATGGCACGTGTACAGTCCGGGCGTGCTAATTACTGATATAATAATATCCGCGCACGCGGCTACCTTGGCATTCGGACGCCTGCTTTGGCCAGTTGTTCGGACCTGACCCGGGTCCTCCACGGTGAATCACGCGTCTCTTCGAGAGCGACCAGCTGCCAGGACAATTGTCCTCCCCCTTGCCCTCCCCCTGCCCGAGAAGCCGCGCGCGTAATTAATAATCAAGATTGGAATCTGCACGCGATAGTGAGTCAACGTCGCGCGAGGCGAAACAGCGCCGTTATAGCGTCGCCTCGGCGAAGAAAAAGGGTTCCGGCGTTCGTTGAAAGGTGGGAAAACGAGCTGGCTAATGTAAATGTCCGCCGGATACGACGACAAACGATAAGCTAATCCGTTGAAAGCGCAGCTGCTGGAACCTCGTCGTCCCACGAGCACACACGCGACTCGTCCGCCTCCGCTTTTCACCCGTTCACCGGTTTTTCACGGTGTTTGGGCAGCGCTAATGGAACCACCGATCGCCCAACTCGATAGAACGCCAGGAGCTGGGGGCTAATCGGTTTCCTCCAGATCCGTTGACGGATCTTATGGGGCTCGGACTTTTTGTTTCGCGTGGAACGCGACGTTTCGTGCAGCTCCTAAGGTGATAGATCTAAGAAAGATTCTGCCGAAAGAGTAAGCACTCTCTACCGGAGTCAGCAGATTGTTCGGTCCGATTGGCCTCAGATTCCTATTTGTCACTGTAATAATTTTGTTACTTTTAATAATCCATGGAATTGAAGCGAAGGAATACGATCGCGTCAGAAAATACATCTTTCTAAACGGAATAACTTTTATCATATTCGTCCACACGATTTGCATTTATTTTGAGTTGTTCGACCAACTCTGAAAAGATTATAAAAAATTATGTTCTCTTTAATTTCTTATCTGGCCTTCTAACGAAAATTTCCGTTGCGAGTGTACACGGTTCGATACAACTAATTTGTAACAGCTGCAATCGGCAGGACAACGTCATAGCGTGCTAGAGATAGTGTTCCGTTTCAAAAAAGGAACAGCGCGCGTTCTAGAAGCATGAACGCAATCACGAGAAGGGCGGTTCCAGCCGACTAAGAAAAGAAACTACTTGGCTAATGCGGGACGCGAGAGTTGCAGGCCACAACTTACCTCCAATCGGACACTAAATCTGTTTAGATAGCCCTTCAGACAAGAGATCGGCGAACGCTCGTGCTCGTAATTTCGCTTTCGAGGACTTTTGCAGTCCCACTGAACCGTGCCGAGGAAAAAATCGGGCGTCCCGATCGTAAAGAAATCACGGGGCTATTAGCATACGTTCGAACGAGTTACGCTTTCGAGGGAACAGGGAGCCATTTGCCTTAACACGTTCGCCGTCTCGAGCATCGCGATTACAAGCTGTAACGAATCATGTTTATTTAAGACGCGACCTACGGTACACATAATCGTCTCGTTTATTGCATGCTAATGAATGTAAGAAGAATTTGTCCAGAGAGGATGATCGTTCGCCGGGAATCTCGGGAGCAGAATCCATCGGCGGTCTCGGAATCGGCCGTTTCACCGACAAGAGGCGACCGACATGCGGTCTCTTTGATCGCATTGACCCCGCATAAAAACTAATTGCGACCGGTAATAAGGGCGTCGTTAGGTCCGCGCCGGATATCCCTGTCCCCTCCCATACCACCCTTCTCGCCGGGCTCATAATTGTCGGTCGAGCAATTAATTTATTTCGCGAACGCGACGGCTCCGCCCGTTTCGCGACGAGTCCTCTCTCTCTCTCTCTCTCACTCTCTCACTCTCTCTCTCTCTCACTCACTCACTCTCTCACTCTCACTCCGTCGGGTCCAGGATCTCGACGAGGATCGATACGGCCTGCCGGAGCAATTAAACAGCCCTGTAGATCGGCGAGTTTACGCGAGCACCATGCGAACTCAATTACGGGAACCCACTGGCCGCGCGACTCTCCTCCTCTCCGCCCCTCTCGTCTCCTCTCTTCACGCTTCTCTCTTATGGCCGGAGAAGACCGAGTTACGCGCTGCACATCGCAATCCGTCGATCAGACTGGATTTTTAAGGGAAAGGAATCTCGATCTTTGCCAGGATTCCTCCTAGAAAGACCTACACGAAATTCTACTCAGCTTCTTTAGGCGGTGTCCGTTGGTGTCAAGAAGATACAGTGGTCAATAGCACGACATCGGTTTTTGCACGATTTTATGACACGTCCACACGTTTCACGATGCGACGTGAAATAATTAAAATTAAATCCTTGTGCTGTGGATCGATCTGTCAGACACGTTACGAAAATTTCGAACTTAATTTGCTAAAAATAATTGTCACGTAGTTCATTGAAAATGAAATAAAATTCTACCCTTCTGTTATCAACGGATACAGGATTTTATGCATTTACGATGAAAATGACTAAGTGAAGTGCAAAACTGTGAACACGTTACAAGAATTTATGGATATCGTTACGTTAATTTTCAACTCATTATGGTTATTGCAAGAGGAAATACATTTACGTCTAACATTTCTTTTTTTACGATTAACTTGAATAATTTTTATTTTACACGAAGATCCGCAGTCTAGTCGAAACAAAGAAGAAATTTATTAGCTAATCGATGTAGCTGAGAAAGAAATCGTTCTGATAATGATTGTAATGATTTGATAACATAAATCTCACTCTGATTGTCTCCGCACTGCGGGCTATTTGGGCAAAATGGAAAAATCGTTTACGTTGAGTGCAATAAATGAAAACTAGTGCCGCTCCAGTATAGCAATATTTCTAAATTATTTCTCTCTCTTCTTGTCTTTTCTTTCTAATTTTCGTCACGAAATGCATAAAATTCACAGTTCGATCGCGACTTTATTAATACGTTGCCGCGTGAGTCGCGTATGAGTGACACTAATTTTTGACTAAGTTTTCGAAATTCATTTTTCTTGTAATATATTGAACAAATTGAATGCTACTAGGATTCGTAAAACAAGCTGAACCAATATATTCTATGGTAAATTTTTACTTTCTAGTTTGGTTATTGTTGCGACGGCAACACCGAAGGTCGAACGTCCCTGGCCATCCCTTGAGCAATTAAGCGATATACCTTTGACAGTAAGAAATGCACCCGAACGAAAATACTCTTCGACCCGACGAACGGACAACACGACTCATAAATTCCATATTTCCCAAAACGGAAAATTTACAACCCGAACTTTCGAACAGTTTCCCACTCCTCATTTCAAGTTCCTTCCGACACACCCATCTCCAATCAAAAACGCTTCATTTCCTCCACCAAAACCCACCATACACCAATCGACAGAATTGTTAGAACCACCAGAACTGCTAGAACCACCAGAATTGTTAGAACCACCAGAACTGCTAGAACCACCAGAATTGTTAGAACCACCAGAACTGTTAGAACTCCAAGAACTGTTAGAACTCCAAGAACTGTTAGAACTCCAAGAACTGTTAGAACTCCAAGAACTGTTAGAACTCCAAGAACTGTTAGAACTCCAAGAACTGTTAGAACTCCAAGAACTGTTAGAACTCCAAGAACTGTTAGAACTCCAAGAACTGTTAGAACTCCAAGAACTGTTAGAACTCCAAGAACTGTTAGAACTCCAAAAGAACTGTTAGAACTCTAAGAACGCAGATAGAACGCAAATAACGCATCGATAAGAACATAGCTGTACTATAATATTAAAGTGTACATAAAAGCAACCAGCGACTTCGTTCAACTTGATTCCATTTGGAAACAACGCGCACATACAGTTATCATTAATTAAAATGATTTTGCTATTGCGTGAATTTTTCGAGTTAATATCCAGCACTTAAGCTGTTAAATGCAAAGATCGTCTTCCCAGCTGAACCGAAACGGTCGAAAGAAAGGCCAAAGCGAAAACCGCATCAGTCGATTACAGACTCCGCGCCTGGGTTCCGAAAATTCCGGAATTCCCCGGGACAACACAATATTTACTCTCTGCACCCGCTTCGGCTTCGTCCCCCCTCACGCCCCCCCTGCTCCGTTTGTTTCTCCTAGGGCTGGAGCTCGCTCGCGGATAAATTTACGCGGCGCGGCACAATATGCAAATACGTTTACGCCCGCGAGAGATTTATCGTCGAGGCAACGCGGGAACCGTTTGCCGGCGGCTCGTCCCGGCGAAATTAGTCGGTTGTTTTCGGACGTTGCAGCGCCTCTCGGTTTTTCCGCGAGCGTTATCCGCGCGAGTTTCGCCGCGGAATCCGGCGAGGCGAGGCCGAGCAAACCTTGTGGAAACGCTGCGGAAAAGTCGAGGATCTCGCCTGGTACTAAACAGGGTGGATGTACCGGTTGTGGCCACGTCGAGGACTTATATGGATTTCAACGAAAATATTCTTGAAGAGTCTCGTATCGCATAAGAAACGTGCAAGTTTTCAGAGATTATTAATGCATCCATTTTTGATAAATAACTTGCGACAGGCTGAGAAAATGATTAAAGAATTATCGTAGTAGAGAAATAATAATATACGCATTTTTTCACCGTATTTTACTTATATATGAAGCAATTTTGTGCATCGTTCTTTTATATTTTTCTTGTTCCTTCCATTCTTCGTATTTTCCTTTTCTTCCAATTTCCTCCTGTTTCTTTCTAATTTATTTTTCTTTATTTCTTCTGCTTTCTCCTGTTTCATCTCTCTCTCTTTTTCGTTTTTCATTTTCTTTTCTTTTCTTTCTTTCTTTCGATGTTACGTTTAGATTGTTATATTTAGAACTAACTGTACGCAGTCGTTGTTTCTTTGTACCGTATCTCGTCTCCGTCACTTTCTACAACAAATAGAATAGTTTTTAAAACCATCTTTACACATGTGTAACGTAATTCTGCTTACTTCGTACGTTTAATTAGTAAATGTAGCTATTCTGCTTATCGTGCGACTCTTATGTTTATTGTGAAAAACACTCACAATTCCACAGGTTCTTTACTAAGCTAGTTTGTGGTGTAGAAAAAATAGTTTTCTCATATACTGTACGTGTCCACTGGGAACAATATATTTGCTACTTTGTATTGCCGTCGATGACTAAGAACTGCAGCCAGCTTCAAATAAGAGAATACGAATAATTTTATTCAGATGTCCGGAAACGGTGCACCGGTCAGAGTTTATGTCAGGGTACGTCTACCCTGCTGCAAGATAATAGGATTTTGTAGCGAGTGAACTCGAGGATCTCGCGGTTCCTCGACAGCAATCTGAAATAACCGAAAGGATCGTTTCTCCCCTTTTATCGTCTCTGTTCCTCTTTTTCTTATCGGGCCGAGTCGTTCGCAGAAAATCAATTTGCTACCGGCGAGAGCCGTTCAAAGCATTCCTCTCCTCGGGCCGAACGATTGCCGCGCCGTTTCCTCTGGTCTCGAGAAATTAAAATACTCCGTCGGCCTTAATAACAGCCGGCAGACACTCCGCGGAATATCCAATAATCAGATTAAGTATCGCGGCACCAACCGAGCTGATCTCGATGCGGATCTGTTAACGACGGTGAACCTGAGCTATGACCGCGATGGTCCTCTTCGTTCGAACCGCGGACCACCCTACGCGTGACCTCTGCGTCTCCCTCGCCACCAATTTTCTGCGGTTTGGAAGTTGTCGGGAATTGGGGCACGCGATTTATTTTACTCGCGATTTGGGTTTTGGGAATCGGAAACGCGAGTCTCAACGATGACCGGGTTATGTCAGCGTTATCTTAGGGTTATATGAAAGCAAGATTACAGTAATTTCTGCCGGATGTTCAGAGGTCGTAATTGAAACTGGCAGATCTGAGAATACTAAGTCACGATTCTTCTTGCGGCTCGTTTTTGCCAAGAATTATAAAAATGAGACGCAAGGCTCGAGTAATCGTATCTCCTCTTCCCAAATTGTCCATTTTTGAGCGCGAATTAGGGAGAAATTACTGTATATTGTAACTCCGCGGTTTTTCTGACGTCGACTCTTAGTATCGACCTAGCAATAAATTACATAGCAGTAAGACTAGCAGAGGGAAATTCACAGCAACCCGAAATTTGGCATTTCCCGGAGAAATTACTGTATATGAAAGCAAGATCATAATTTTTAGTGTGTGATTTTATAACGAAGATCATTTTGTGTAGAACTAGAGAGCGTATAAAATACAAAGGGCAGTAGTCCTTGTTTCAATTAATAATAATCAAAACTAGTATTTCAAAACAATATTTCATTCTGGACTTAAGAACGCCCTAAAAAATGCATACACATGTACAATTTGGTTCAAATGAAATTTGTCAAATTGAAAACATTTCGAATTAAAAAGTGTACTCCAAATCGAACGATTCGTCACTTTTACATTGATAAAAACAAATGCCTCTGGTTTTTGTAGCGGTAAGTCCACAAAACTTATTCAAATCGAAATGGTACCACGGTCGAACAATTCTCCAAAGTGTGGCAGATTTTTGCGCGTGTCTCGTAGGCGAACTCGCGTTTTGTTCGGGAAGAGAACTGTATAATTCGTATCGGATTCCGCGAGACACGTCGAAACCCATCGTTGAAAAGCCTAACGAACGACCTATGGGGAGAGCATCGGAGACCAGCGTTGACCGGGCCACTAATGACAGGTTAACGAGCGGACGGAATGCGCTCGTTAAACACGTTGAAAGTATATTAAAGAAACAGGATTAGGGAGAAAAAAATGCGACGAGAGCGCACGGAAATCCGACGCCATTACAGCGCGACGCGGACTTTTCCACGATTTCGAGATTGGGATCGCTGCGGCACGTGCCGAGCGGAAAACACGCCTGCCGCTCTATGAATTCTAATTAGAGTCTGGCATTTTCTCGTTGCACGGCTCTAAACTGCAATCGTTCCTCTTCGGCTTCCTTCTTTTTTTACTCTCGGTACTTGGGATCCCTGAATGCTGCGCCACAGGGTGCCTCATTTCCCCAATCCAAATGCGTGAATTAAAATCATAAATTTTTCGATCGAAATACCTGTTTCGCTGCTGGATATCGAATTCCGTTGCGACCTTGTACTTCGGACATTGAATTCCTGATGATGTTGAAAATGACTCGGTAGCGAATCTTCATAGGAGACAAAAGATTTGTATTGTCCGATGATAACAGACGCGACCTTGAGGTGATCTTCACTCCACACATTTTTCCTCGGAAGTGAGAAATCTTTTCCCCAATTGAGTGGGTCAGAATGATAATGGCGTAAATCACATTGTGAGAAACAAGGAGTTTTATTAATTACTGTTTAATTACTACTGACATTTACTGACCAAATTGTTAAGACAATTTAGAGTTAAGTTAATTTAAAGTTGAGTTAATTTATAGTAACATAATTGATTTCACTTGTCTCTCTAACAGTTTGATACGTGTACAAGGTCTCCCAAAATTATGGTACTTCCGGGAAATGAGAAGTTCCTGAGGTTATTTAAAGCAACTTTTTCCTTAGCGAAAACGCAATCCGCGGCTTCGTTCACGAGTTATTAACGAAAAACGGTGACCAATGAGAGGCGAACTCGCTTGGCGCGAGGCGGCCCAGCCAATCAGCGGCACAGTGCTTCGACCGCTCATTGGCTCGGTCGCCGCGCGCCAGCCGAGTTCATCTCTCATTGGTCACTGTTTTTTGTTAATAACTCGTGAACGATGCCTCGGAGAAAATTTTTGTAAAGGAAAAAGTTACTTCAAATGACCTCAGGAACCCCAAATTTCCTGGAATTGCCACAATTTTCGGAAACCCTATAGTCACAAGTCAAAATTTTCGAAAATGTCGCTTGCCCCGCCATGATTCTAACCCTCTTGTGTTTTCCACAACAAAATATGTTAACAAATATCTCGAACTGAGCGAACAAGATGGAGCACCCTGCGCAAGCCGAGACAGCAATACCTAATCGGAAAACGCGTGTCAGTACAACGATCCTGGCTATTCGAATTCCGTATTTCTGACAAAAATAAACCGATTGCGTGTACGTAGAGATAAGAAAATCGCAACGCCTCCTCGCCAATCGTCGCGGTAAAAATCGCATCTTTGCAAGACTGTGCGACTTCGGCAGATAGGTTGAACCGAAGCCCGATGATCTAGGAGGATGAGGATGATGAGGGATCCCATGGTGAGCAAGAATTAAGGTGAAGCACGGAGACAACGTGGCGGGCTTCACGGTGGCCTTGAGCAATGGCTCCGCGGAGCCGGCATACTACGTGGATCGGCTGCACCGGCAGAGAGTGCAGCTGCAACACCAGCAACACTGTCAACAGCCGTCCAGATTCCCGGCACAACCGAGCCACGTCCCTGCCACCGGCAAAGAGATCCTGGAGGCGCCGCGCAGGCACGATCTCGTCTACGTGCACTGCGCCACTACGGAAGACGAGGATGCTGAAGAGGAGGAAGAGGAGCCGAAGAGGTTAACCAGGTCCAGGTCGTGGCTTTGCTGCCCCGGCGATCACAGCTCCGATAAAACCGTCCCCATACAGGTGGAACCTAGTCACAAACACCAGGAGACTGTAAGTTCGCCCCCCGGTCATTTGCTATTCCTTCATTTTGGCAGCTGTTCTTTGCGAAATCCTTGCCAAGGGACTCTCAGAAGCGATGCATCGGGCGCTGCATGAAAACGCGATGAAAATTGGGGGTTGCTTCGATTTTGCTGACTTTCGATCTGTTTGCAAAATGTCGGGTCCTCCGGAAAGCTTGTTTCATATGACAGAAAAATTTTGTTTTGCAAGGATGTCGATAAAGCACTTGATTCAGTTTTTTGCCAATGGAAAACAGGACTTCTACGAGCATGAGATTTCGAAAGCTATAAAAAAATGTTAGAAGGTTTTTCTTTGTTTATAATACACATTAAAAAATCGTCTTTTGGCGATATTTTCCCAATATCAGCCAAAACTGAGTTCCCAATTTTTAAACATCTTTCTGTAGACTCGCAGCGATTGTGAATTTTTTCAGCCTAGTCTATTTCTCCGATTCGGACGGATCTTTTTTAGTCACATTCCAGAAGGTTGGCGCTATTGAAATACGTTTTTTTCATTGAGAAAATTAATTTTATTATCGTAGAAATTATATGCCAATCCTTCGAAGTTAGTTCGACGTGGTTAAGTCAGCTTAGAGTAGAGGTCTTTGAAGTTAACGTTTAATGAGGTCTAAAGTTAATTATCGGGAGACGTCGCACAGTAGAGCGAAGTGACGAAGTTGTATAAAAATCGAGGAACTTTCGATAGAAATGCGATAAGCTGAACTCTTTTGTTACGTTAGAACTGAAATATTATGGGATAAGAGCAAAATGGAGAGAATGTAGTATGAATATTTCTGCCAGCACATGTTCTCGATAAAAATTCTACGGTGCTAAAAGATTGGAATAATAAGACTGATAAGAATAAAGTGGTGACCCTTCCCCTTTTTCGATATTGATCCGATAAGCCCGATCGAGGCGCGCAAAATTTAAATCAGGATCTGATCTTTCGACATCAATTAAAACACGATCCAGGAGCCGACCCGACTCATTAATCTACTCGGCTAGCACCAATCAAATTTAACGAGCGACCTGTGCAAGTGAGCAGGATCCTTCGAACTCTGGACGACCGTTCTAATCTCGTCGCCGAGAGAAAGCGTTAGACGATTAACTGTGTCATAAAACGAGCCTTCCATTCTCCTATTAGTATTGTCACGACAAATCTATGCAGTTTATGGTGCACGTAAATCATCGTCTAAAAAGATTTGATATTTACAAATACTGTCAGCGATCGACGGACGGATCGAGAGTGATTAGCGACTTCTACGCTGCCATTATGCGTCGATAAACGCTCGTGCTAGAAAGTCGACTAACGATTGAGCCATTTAGGAGCGAACCGCCTCGAACGTTCCGTTGATGACATTTTCTATGGAGAAATTTGTCATATTTGACAGTTTTATCATATCTTTTCATTAGACCGCGGATTTTTATGCGAAATAAAAGAAATGTCATTAATACCGAGATGCAGGAACTACATTTATTTCTCTTCTTAGTATCTTTATAAATGTATAAAATCTGCGGTCCATTTATCATATTCACCATAATTATCATCGCGAGTTGACTTATTCAAACGCGCGTTGTGCAAATGTGGCCGATTTTTGGCGGATCATCGATTGCATCGGGAGAATCGACGGAACTGCCAGAGACCACGGTGATCAATTTGATTTCAGTGCCAGACATGGACCGCGAGAGACGCCACCCCCACCCATTCAATTATTTTCCAGCGCTTTATCCAACGATGATAAAACTTGAGTCGACAAGATTGCCTCCGGCACAACCACTCCGCCTTGAAAAGTTATGCAAATTGCGGATCGCTGTAAGATCGCCGGGAGACCGCATTTTGCAACGCAGGTTTCAATTTACTCCCGCATCGATCGTCGCCCACGAGATTGCAGTTCGAACCGTGTCCAGACGGTTCCGCGGATTTCCTGGGACGGGACAATTTTCGCGTTTATTCCGGCATCGATTAGGGGCGTGCGTGGGTCGGAGCACGGGGCGGCGGGGGTGGCAGCGATAGAGCCGACAGAGCGTCACCGGGCGCGTTAACGAAACGAGACGGAATGGAACGGGACAGAACGGAATAGAACGGAACGGAACGAGAACGAGAACGCGGGAACAAGCCAGAGGCGGCGGATCCCGACACCCGATAATGGAGTTCCGTAATTTTTGCCGCTGTCGTATTCGATTCGAGAGCTGCGCGGAGGATTGAGAGCTGTCTCTCGGCAACAGGACAATGTTTTCTGTCCTTCCGGTATACACCCGCCGCCGCCCCTTCCTCCCCGCGCCACGCCGACGGTGTCCATATTCATCCGGGAGCGTCTCGTTCATTTTTTATCCTGCTCGTCTTTCGCGCTCGCCACGTTCAGATTATCTTTCTCTCGTGCCAGCCGGTTCTCCCCCGTCTCCCACCCGTCATCCCCTTTCGCTGATCCGCCCCGCGGTCCTCGTTCAGCCGTCTGTCTCCCGGAAGCTTATACAGAATCGACTGCTACCCTTTAAACTTTAATCCGGCGGAGACAGAGCCAGCCAGTGCGACGGCCGACCAATCGGACGATCGATTTCACCGTGGTATTTCCGGATAAACTTCTGTCCTCTCTCTCTCTCTCCTCTCTTTCTCCCTCCTCGTCCTCCTCCCTCCGGCCCTCAAGCTCCGCGAGATAATTTCGTTTGGTCTCATCCGACACCTCAGACCACACCGAACGCAGCCAGATCTATCCAGGTTCGCCGAACGATGCCCGAAAGAACCGCCCCGACCGTACGTCCGTCATTACCGATCGCTTCTCCTCGTCCGACGTCTCGTTAGCGACGTTTTAGACGCGCCGCCCGGCCAGGACGAATCAATTCTAGCGACGGGATCGTTCCACTTCAGGACTCGCCGCGGACCACTTCTGAATATGTGCATTTCCACCGGCCGGTCTGATACAGTGCTCGATGGGAAAAAATGCGAATAACCGGTCTCCCCGGGATCGCGCAGTCGAGATCTTGCGCCGGCTTTATGGGGGATCCGAGGAATCATCGTCGAGCTTTTAGATCCGTGAGAAGTCCCGGAGGTCCTTCTTGCTCTCGCAGATCCCTCCGGGATCTTGGGAATCGACCCGAACTTTCGTAAGTCTGTCTGGAAGCCGACAGATCCATGCTCTTTTAACGGCCCTCCGGGATCCAGGAAATCGACCTTAAACTTCGGAGCCTGGGCTGAATCTAGATGATGCTCTCCGGTCGCCAAGAGATCATCCGGAAGCTGCGAAGAATTCGTTCGATTTTGAAAAGACCCGTTGGAAGGTCCCAAAGAACCCAAAGGGTTCTCCATCGAGTTCGAATCATCATTCGAACTATACACGCATGTTCTAGCATGCATAAAAAGAACCTAAGTAAAAGGTGGGACGGTTTTTAACCTAATCCCACAGCGACCTGCGAATGACTCCGTAACGTTTCCTCCGGTGGGTGTTCTCATTTATTAAATAAATGAACTTAAATCCCGAAGATTCGGAGATCCTTATAAAATTAACAGAACCCTCAGGAGTCTTCAACCTAATCCCATAAACGGCAATTGCTACCTGCGAATGACTCTGTAACGCTTCCTCCGGAGGGGGTGTGTTCCCATTTATTAAATAAATGAAATTGTATCCTGAAGATTCTGAGATCTCTATAAAATTTACAGAACCCTTCAGGAGTCTCGAACCGATCCAACAAAATCCTAAAAATCCCGAGGATTCTCAACGATCCTCTAAGTCAGTCCTCTAACTAATTTACCTGCCGAAGAAAATTGCGCGACGTCGCTCGAATGCCGCTAATCTTCGTTCACGTCAGAGCCCGACCGCCTCGAGCTTCGGCGGAGAGCTTCGCAGGCAGCCGTCGATACGAAAATTCGATCCTGCCTCGGCATTAATTATGCGAGTCGTGTGCGTCGCTCGAGATCCTCGAGAAGAAGCGGTCCGGAGGCAGGGCATTTCACGGGCCGGAGTCTTGCTCGGAGCTGGCTGAACGTGTCCGTGGGTTACTCTTTTGTCCCGGGGGCTCACAAAAGGACCGTTTGAAACGGTGTGCTCACCCCTTGGCCCGGTTCGTCTTCGCCGAGCGCGGTCCCTCGGATCAAACCGGGGCCGGGCTGCTGCTCATCCCGATGGCGACGTCGCCGGGACAAAGGGAAGAAAAAAGGGTCACGGCAGACTGGTCAAGGAATTTGCGTTCTTGAAAGGGATAACCACTTGACCCCTTTAACGGATTACCGGAGCCGACTCCATCCTCATCGAGAGGCGATCTCCTTCGAGACTGTGGGTTATCGGTGATCTTATTAACCTCCTCGCAACGACGGGACACTGGAGGCCCTGCGGTGGGTCCGCGGGAACCCTTTCTACCTCGTGCAGCTACTTCAAAGAAACTGTCCGGTGGCAGGATTAGCAATTTTGTTTCATTTTCCTCCGCCGCGATGTAACGTCGGGAACTAGTTGTAGAAGTTTTATGGGAGGTTCTGGACACGTTCGGGATGAAGTCGTTAAGTCATTAGATGGCGGCTCGGTCGACCGTGGGCAGGTGCAGCCGACTTCCAATTAAGGTAAATGTACCTGTTATGAAACGTCGCTGAATTGTGACCCCGCCTTTGAAACGGTAGCACAAATAATACAATAAAAAATTAGGATAGAGCGTATGGATGCGGATGTAGAAATTTTACCGATATTTTGGAACATTCTCGTGTTATTTTTTTCATTCGTATGAAGTAAATATTTGAAGGTTCATCGCGCAATCTAGAAACATCGATCTATCGAACGGTGGCATAAATATTCAGCGATAACACTTTTCAATTGTAATCAAATCGATGAGAATCTTATATACCCCCTGGAAAGCGTTGCATAATGGGTACTTCCGCCTTATATTACCTTCTATTCGATTACGTGCTCGCGGGCATTGTCTGAAAGCTCCGAGTCACCTCGGGACGCTTTTGCTTCGCGAATTTCCGCGCCCCATCGGATATAGCGCCCTTTGAACGACTAACAGCCGCGTCATAAATTATTCAACGCCGCGGTCTAACTACTAATTTTCAACGGCCACGCTACCAAAGCACTCTTTACCATTCAAAGGACTCGGTTTTTGCCGGAAAACGCAACCGGTCGGTTATACGCCGCGATTGACTTTCATGCTCCACCTCTGAATGAAACTTTTTCGCTGGACCTGTTCGATCGGAGCGGACCCGGCTGCCGGACACTGCGGCAGATGTTGTTTCGCAACTTTGTCGTTCGAGCAAGTGTAGTGGCCTCTTAAGCAGTCCACTGCTGAATGTCAATGGTTCAAGAACGAAGCTGCAGCTCTTGAACGCTGTCGCATTCGATGGAATTCTGTAGTAGACACGTGGGGGTCCTGTGCACCCCCAATTATGCTATTATATAACATCGTACAATGATGCTATTATATTATCTAGTACAATTATACTATTATATTATCACGTACAATGATGCTATTATATTATTTCGTACAATTATACTATTATATTATACTAATTGTAATAAAGAGGTATAAAATATACTGGATGTTCCAAAAATGTCTCGCAATCCGGAAATTGGGTGTTCCTGAGGACATTTGAAGTAACTTTTTCCTTTACAAAAATTTTCTCCGAGGCATCGTTCACGAGTTATTAACGAAAAACAGTGACCAATGAGAGACGAGTTCGACTGGCGCGAGGCGGGCCATCCAACGAACGCGCGAAGCTCAGTTCCGCCCATTGGCTCGACCGTTTCGTGTCAGCCGAGCTCGCCTCTCATTGGTCACTATTTTTCGTTAATAACTCGTGAACGATGCCTCGGAGAAAATTTTCATAAAGAAGAAAGTTACTTCAAACGACCTCAGGAACCCCCCATTTTCTCGTGAATACCATAATTTTGGAATATCCTGCACATTATTACCAATAAATGTCAAATCTTACTGGGGGTCCATGAGCTCCGTACTTTTGTTTCGGAAGATGGTGTGCGTACCACCGGGTTAAGCGGTAACTTTAAAACAATCTCACGTTACACTTACCTCTTCGAACGTGTCTATGTAATTGCAATCGCGCGTCGTGACGGTTACACGTTGTCGCGTGTATTAAATTGATGAATCGCAGTATTGTCATTCGTTCGCGATGATTCCAGCGATAGCACTAGACAAGACTTCTTTCGACGAAGTCACGATACTTCAAAACAATTGTGCTTCGTGTCTCGATAGAATCACGCTGAAGCGTGTATCGCTTCTCGAGAACAAAGAGCTTCCTTTCGCCTAGCAGTCGGGACAATCGACGGGACGATACGAGATTAACGCGTGGGACCAGCTTCGACTCGTTATCTGGCGATTGTGTAACGGTCTCGAAAAATTAAATATTCAACGATGGATTTCTGCACGGATCTAGAGTTTTCCGGACAAACTGGAAACCACCTTAAGATCCTCAGCATTGCAGCAGTGTGAATAATTAACTTTCACATTTTTACTGATATTGAAACATAAATGCAGCAAAATATCATACTTGCGTATTTCTATATTGGAAATAAAAAAAAAATTATACAAATATAGTTTTTTTCTGTTTTTCTTTAGATATCAGCGAAATTGTAAAAGTTACTCTGAGTATATAAAAATATGCACACCACGGTATTTCCTTCTAGACCAAGGAAACCGCAACCTCTACGAGTCGACAGCGAAGCGAGCTGGCAACAAAAGGCCCTCGGAAGACCATTGTCGAAGGTGCTGGCCTAATCGGCCTCCAAGAGCACGCGTCGCGCTTTTCCCGGTGTGCAAACGTTCTTCCCCGGGACCGTCGGAAGTTTTGCAACCTCCGCCGGCTCCGGCTGTTTATCTTGGAATTCGCCGCGTCTGTTTGCATTCGAAACTGCGATCCTCGCTGCGGAAAGTGCCCCGGGGCACCTGTTGGCCAGCAACGGGGGATCCTCCTCCGCGTTATTTTTCTTTTCACGAGCGGACTCGCCGCAATCGTGGACGAAATTCGCGACGTGCCGAGCCACGAAGTAGCGCGACGAGTAGTCCCCCTGAAAGGAGAGACGAGAGAAGGATCCGCGGCCGAGCTTTGCTCGCATTCGCGCGAGTTCACGCTTTTCACCGCGGAATTCGAGGGAACGCTCTTCAGCCGCGCGGCGTTCCGCGAACAACTTCTTGGACTCTCGACCGAAAACACGGCAATCAGAACGCGTCTCCGCCTGCGGGGACCATGGGAACGGCTAAAGAGCCGGATAAAGAAACTTCGTAGACCCGCGAACACCCTCGCTTTTTGGAAAAGATGCTCTTTTTGCGCGATTTTGAACCGTCTGTCGCGAAGAACCAACGGGTTTGAAGATTTTTCGAGCTATAATTAAGAACAGCCTCTTTACGAGTCTTTGGCGACAGACTTCGGGAACTGGGAGATCAAGATTGCAGATTTGAACGTTGATGCTAATCAACATCTACGTTTTTTTAACGCTAAACGTATGGAACGTCTGTTGTGCATGTAAAAATATATTTATGGAAAACGTTCACTGGAGAGAACGTTCGCCATTATCTGCGAAAAATGCAGCGTGTAATAATTTTTACTTATATTTTTTACTATAACAGTTTCGAAATGACCGAGGTAAAATGTAATTTTTTTTTAAAATAAGTGTTTCCTGATTATTTCCGAAAAGTTATTTTGCGTTTGACCGTTTTCGGTAGAAATGTGTAGAAAAAGCAGTGACCATTGGCTATCTAAATTGTAATTTTAGTGGAAACAAAAGATATAGAATATTTTTAGGCCAATTCTACACGAGGGTGTTTAAATTATTATAAAAATAAAATTAGAAAAGAATCACGAAATTGGTGTTCTATATTTTAAATATTACTATAAATAATAAATAATATTATTTATTATAGTTTATTATATTTATTTTAACTTTTATAAGTATTCGATGTTTCCTACGTTTTTCGTTTATTATGTACGTAGCATATGTTCATATTAATTGAATAAGTAAATATCAGTAATAAAATTGTTAGTTTTATAAAATAAAACCGTCTTTTTCATTCAATATTTTAACAGCGACATTTGCTCCGTGTTCGACGAGTATACTCGTCATCGCTTACCTCTGTAAACTCGCGTGTGCTGTAACTGTAGAAGAACCTGCAGTTGAAAATAACTTTGAACAAGGTCCAAGCGATCGCTCGTTGAACCAAGGACTCGATCCGCCGAACAAACTAACCGAGAGAAGGGATATCTTCGAGAGGCTGTCAAGAAAGTCGATGGCCGGGTTTCCAGTCACCCTCCCATGTCGCCGGCTTCGCACCACTTTGCCGCAATTTCCGGTATCGCTTTACGGCAGCACTCGGACACCGTCTCGAGGCCGTGGTCCGAGGAGAAACTCGGTCGAATTCGTCGGCCGATGGCCCCGGGGAGCGAACGCGACCGTCCGGAACGCGAAACGAACCGAACCGAACCGAAGCCGTCCAACCTGTCCCCTATAATCGTGACACGTGAGTCACTCGGAAGAATTCGCGAAGCAGCGTTGCGCAACGAACCGACGGGACGCGTGACGTTTCCAGGCTGACGCGATGCATCGACCACGCGAGGACAGATTCGCACCGATTTTCAGCCCGTTGGCTATCGAAGGCCCCGAGGATACGTCCTCGTCACTTTTGCTTCTCGATCGGACGCTGGCGACGTTCAGCAAAATCCTACTATGTTGCAAGAAGTCGCGAAACTTCGGATTGCTGAGGAACTGGGAGCTAATAGAGTCTTGTTGTGTTTGACGATGATCCTTGCGATGCTTTGGAAGTGCAGTGGTGTGCATAATTACGGGCTCAAAGTAACTTTTATATTTGTACTGATATTTAAATGAAAGCTAAAAATATTATATTTGTATATTTTTATCTTTTGTTATTTTTAATGTAGAAATATACAAATGTGATATTCTGTTAAGTTTCTTTTTAAATACACAGCGTGCATCAGTTAAAACAGACTACTCTCAGTGCTGTGAATAATTGTAGGCTCAAAGTAACTTTTATATACAGGCTGTCCCAAAAATGTCTCGCAATCCGGAAATGGCGGGTTCCTCGGATCGTTTGAAGCAACTTCTTCCTTTACAAAAATTGTCTCCGAGGCACCGTTAACGAGTTATTAACGAAAAACAGTGACCAATAAGAATCGAGTACGGCTGACGCGAGGCGGCCTAGCCCAACTAGCGTGCGAAGCCCAGTTCCGCTTATTGGCTCGAACGCCTCGCGCCAGCTGAGCTTGCCTCTCATTGGTCACTGTTTTTCGTTAATAACTCGTTAACGGTGCCTCGGAGACAATTTTTGTAAAGGAAGAAGTTGCTTCAAATGACCTGAGGAACCTCCGACCTTTCGGATTGCGAGACATTTTTGGCACACCCTGTATGTACTGATATTTAAATGAAAACTAAAAATACTATATTTGTATATTTCTATTTTCTATTCTTTCTAATGTAGAAATATATAAATATATGGTATTCTGTTAAGTTTCTTTTTAAATACACAGAGTGCATCAGCTAAAACAGGCCGCCTATAGTGCTGTGAATAGGCTCAAAGTAACTTTTACATTTTCACTGATATTTAAACGAAAACCAATAATATATATATATATATTTCTATTTGCTATTATTTCTAATACAGAAATATACAAAGACTCCCAAAAGTGTAAGACTTATTTTGTGTCTATCATTATTCACACCACTGTATTACCATGAATATGAGGATTTTGTTTTGAAAACCTAATTTACGGACTCCACCAGTACTATGTATGTATTATACTTCTTAGACTATGTACTTATTCGATGCGATCAACTGCTCAACTCGCGATCCATGATCAATACGCATCACCAGCGACACAACAAACGGCACAGCGAGTCTCGAGAAGGTTGATCTCTTTTCAACGACGCATCGTCTGAAGAATAGTGTGGTTTATTTAGCCAGATTACAGCCGGTACATTGTCAAACGTCGACGATCAGCATTCTCGTCAGTCGGTGGACGATGAATATGAGGATCGGATTTGCGACGTCCAATTGTACCGCGATTGGTACTCCGACATTCACGATTTCGGGCCGCAAGTCGGCACAGGATCTGTTCCGCAAGTGCCCGAGTTGCATCGCGGCTTCGCCATCACGCAGGGTCTGCCGTCGGGACAGGGTGGCGCATCGCTGCAGCTCTTGCCTGGCAGATGGATGTAGTCGTCTTTCTGTGCCAGCGTCATCGACACGCAGAGCACCGTCAGAAGCAACGTCAGGGCGAACAGGAACCTCATCTTGTCTTTCTGGAATCACAGCGGCAATGTCTTCACCACGGCGACTATAGCAGTTGCGTTAGGTTCTTTGTAAAAATAGCGGCAACTTTTGATCATTATTTTTTCGACGCATATCGGACAAATGTGCGATTTTTTAGTATAACACCTAGATAATATTTTATATTTTATACTTTATATAAATACTTTATACTTTATAAAATTCTTTAAATACTAAATACTAAATATATATTAATAATAATTAATGTATTAATTAATATATTAATTAATATATTAATTATTATTAACACATATTTAGTGGCAATCAATGATTCGCGATGACTGGATTGCGGATTGTTATGCAAAATATTAGGTCTACCGGAAAGTTCTGTCTGATAATGTCATTGCAAATTTCGATAGGTATACACATGTTCATTTGAGACATATATTTTTGAAAAACGTTGCTCACAAATTGCCATCACGCTGGCAAGAGGTCATAAGTAACGACGGAAATTATATTGTACAGTAAATATTACTAAATTTATGAAAAATCTATTATTTCCTTTCATTTCTTAAACGGACAGAACTTTCCGGTAGACCTAATAAAAACGGCCTGCGTCAAAGCTTTTTCTTTCTTCAAATAATTTCAGTAATTTCATAAACAAATAAATTCGATAATTTCACAGATAACTCAGAATATCATAAATTCTTTGAAACCATCCACCATGTTAAATCGAAGCTACCCGTTTCTGCCGTGAACGCATAAAATCCGCAGTCCAGCGATAACTTTATGAAACATCAGCGATCCGGTGGAACTAAAAAGCGATCCGTCCGTCGATGAATACATCGACTCCAAAAAGGGACGAGAAAAACCATTGATCTCGGTCTCGACGAAGAAAACCCCATAATCGAATAACGCCGGCGGACGGATGTTAAGAAAGTTCATAAAATCGGTGATTCCGGCGTAGTGAGACGTCAAACGGCACGCGTGTAATTAACCGGGGAGCCATCGCGGAGCGGAACCAGGTTTTTTAGGCTCGTAAATAACTCGCCGCATCTTTGTAAGCTTCCCCGGGCAGAGACGTTGTACCCGGCGAACGTGTTAAATGTGTGAAGCACGATGTGCCCGCAAAAAGACGAGGCCATCTCCGCCTCGAAGAAGGACGACGATAGAGAGACGCCGCCGCGGAGAGGATCCGACGGAGGATCAGGATCGGCAAAAACTATCGGCGCAAACTAGTTTACCTGTTGTGTGTGCTACGGGGTGCAGCGGTGTACCGCGGCGTATTCGAACGAGACTGGCAACAGCACACGATCCTCGCTCGGCGGGTCGGGCTCTCGACTGATATCGCGGTAATTACGACCGGCGATTCTTATACGTGGCGCCGTCACGTGGCCCAGGAATCATTAGCGGCTCGTTGTATCGTAACCAGCGCCACGCATGACTGCCACCGCGAAGGACACTCCTCCGTACGACGAGATGCGGCTCGTAAACGCCTATTCCGCGACACCCACGCGCGCATTTTTCTCCCTCTACCGGATCGTTCACGCTCGGAACGGCCCGAATGCGACGAAATTAATGAGGACCGTCCGGTAATAAGGAGGAAGGACGATCGTCTGCGACCCACGGACCGCTGGGAACTGTCGTCCCGACGACAATTAGAGAGCCAGCCGGAGAAACCGTTTCCAACGTCGCGTTTCGCGGAGAAACGTTCCTCGTCGAACGCCTTCTCTCACCTCGGAGAGACTGTTTCGCAGACCGCTGTCGTTGCACGCCGGTCTGAGAAACAATTTTTCACGGCCAATTTTATGTTTGCTTTCATTATTTATTATTTAGCTATTTTTGCTCATTTTTATTTATTTTTATTTATTTTTATTCATTTTTATTGATTTTTATTTTATCATATTTAGTATAGTTTTTGTTTTATTTCATTTATTTAACACTTGTGGGATAACATTTGTGATAATGTAATGTATACAATAGCTTTGCATTACATTTTTGCACTATTTTCTTAATCTAGGCTTCTTCTAAGCATGACAACTTTTGCTGTTTGTTCGTAGTTATCCAAACATTCTTTGATGGTACTGGACATTTTTACTTTTTTTCTAATATTGTTGTACACTGGACATTCTATTAGTCTAGTCCTTTTTACCATAAAATTGCTAAATATGCGAAATAATTTTTACGTCAAAACCGGAAGCCCAGGTTTTAATGTTCAAACTTTGTCAATATATTCTATGGCACAAAGTAAGAAAAAAATGTTATATAAACATAGGGCATATAGAGCTTTATTAAGAAGTTATAACAAAAATTCAGAATAGGATTAATAATGCGTTCAATGAAATGAAAGAGAATAGAAACGAAATTCGCACGGTCATAAATTCGATCTTCGATCGATGTCAATCGTGTATTGTCAACAACGGTAGACATTTCGAAATGTATTAATAAACACAGCTTACATAAACACACGGCATGTGCTGATATATTCAAGCCAATGCTCGCAGTAACAGCAAGTTGATTACTATTCCTCTATTCTGAATTTTTGTTATAACTTATTAATAAAGCTCTATATGACCTATGTTTACATAATATTTTTTTCTTACTTTGTGCCATAGAATACACTGACAAAGTTTGAACATTAAAACCTGGGACACCCTGTATAATATAATATAATATAATATAATATAATATAATATAATATAATATAATATAATATAATATAATATAATATAATATAATGTAATATAATATAATATAATATAATATAATATAATATAATATAATATAATAATTATTTGTATTAATTTAAATTTTGTTAATTTTTATTTCACGATTATTCAGATTGTCAACGTACATTTATTTATTTATTCAATGTACGTGTCACTTGCGGCAAATATTACAACAGCACTCGTTCAAAATCGAAATAAATGTCTCATTCTTACTTCTATAAACTAATATAAAACAGTCGCTTTTAATGCCCCGTAAATCTGGCGTTAATAGTTATCCTGAGGTGTTAACAGGAACAATCTCCGCTGTTTCATAGACAAGGCGGTGCAGCAGAAATTAAAGTGACTAAAGGAAAACAATATTCCGTCGCTCGTTTCGCGCATAGTTGATTATAAGTGTGCTGCGACTTAGTTTCCGCGACGCTAATTGACGGAAGCAATGCAAGGACGATTTTTCCTGCGCTTCGAGATTAGCGTGTGCCTCCAATTAGAATCTTTTTTTAAGCTTGACGCGGATGACAGAGCCGACGCCGCGAGTTACAATTTGCAACTGCGTATTTGTTGTCTCGCAAAGGCTGGAATGTCTCTTTCCCGGTCGCCATCTTTAAATGCCGTATTTAACCTTGCTTGTATAATACGGTCATTTTAATTCGCGATACGTGAACCATCATTGCAAATGATAGACATTATCTTGTCACTAAGTAGTTCCAAGTACTTCTATGAAAATATTCTTGATATTGATCTGAGGAATTCGCATCGCTCGCGACTGATGCACACGATGCAAATTCGGCGTAGTGTTTCGAGCGAACGGTGCGGTCCTGAAACCGTGCGAACTGATCGAACGTTCGCAAACAGCTGATCGTATCGTGTTGTCCGATTTATTAGTACAATTTATCAGTACGATTTATCGGTACGATTTATCGGCACGATTTATTAACGCGTTGCGAAATGAAGCATTCGACGATTGAATATTGCATAAAATCTTCGGGCCGAAAGGAACGAAGCAATTTCCACCGGATCGAACGAGGGACGAGAATTGTTCTCGCAGCCATTTGCGTCTCGGATGATACCGTAACACCCTGAATATTTGATAGCTCGCTCCCGGGGTTGGAATAGCAGCGCGCGGCGTCGCCGCAACGTTCGTCCGAATAAAATATGCACGCGGCCGAATAAAATATGCACTCCGCCTCCGAGCATGTTCCTCTGGTCCCGATGCTGCCTCCGTCGACCGGCAATCTGCAATCAGGACAAATCCTTATCTGTCCGTCCCCGGATCCTTGGCCGGGACAGGTTGCGTCACGGACCCGAGTGAAACGCGCAGAAGGCAACGCTGAATCACACCTGCGACCTGCGACGCCGCAGAATGCTCGAATTACCTGCACGTTGCCGATCGATGATTCTCATTTGCGTTTCACGTGTCTCGCTGGGCGAGCACCGCACGCCAGCCCACTCGAGGGAAAAAAATTCGAGTTTACGAAGACCTTTGCAAGACATCACGATTTCGTCGTCGTCGTCGTCGTCATTCTTCGTACTTCGCGTACCGTAAGAGTCTGCGTACAATAAATTCAGACACGTGAAATACGATTTCGAATAGAGAAAATACACTACTTCGATTAATCATTTTCTTTACCGCGGCATAAATAACTATTTTTAATACATGCGCTTCTCTCGAATTTGTTCAAGTATGGAATATTGAATTATTTGAAATATTGGTTAGCTACCCCTTGCGAAGGGTGTGCTGTTTTGAACTGCTGCAATTTAATTCTGACAATAAAATGTTTATCCAAACTGAACGATCGTAGCACAGTGTGTACTCGCGTATTCAACGAAATAGTAATGTAATATAGTATAAGGTTATATAATAATATAATATAATATATAATAATATAATCTAAGGGGGGGGCAGCATATGTATACCCGGTGTCTCATAATTATGTTAATACCCGTAAAGGGGTGATTCCAGAGGTCATTTGAAGCAACTTTTTCCTCAGCGAAAATGCAATCCGCGGCTTTGCTTACGAGTTATCAACAATAAAACACTGGCCAATGAGAAGCTAGCTCGACTGGGCGGTGGGCGTTGGCTCGTCCGCTTACCGCCAGCCGAGCTCGCCTATCATTGGTCAGTGTTTTTCTTGAATAACTCGCAAACAAAGCCGTGGATTGCAATTTCGCTAAGGAAAAAGTTTCTTCAAATGACCTCAGGGATCACTCCTTTCAGGATATTAACATAATTATGAAACACTCTGTATAAAAGTCTGTGAAAAGAAATAAGAACTGCGCGTCGCTCTGCGACTCTGACGAAACTGGAAACAGCGTCACAGTCCTTTCGATCGTTCTACCGAAAATCTGAAAGCAATGCTTGAAACAAACTGAAAACTAAAATCAAACTTCCAACATGAACAGTCTACTGCATCAATTTTTGGGGGGAATGTTTGACCACGACGTCGGCAAGTCGTCAATTACGATTAGCGAGTGCAAGCCTGCTTCCTTCGTCTGACGATCTTGTTCCCGATTTCTGTTGCAGCTGCACGCGGCTGCGCTGTCATCCCTGAGGAACGAGGTGGCAGAGCTGAACTCCAGGCTGGTGGCAGCGACAAGAGCCAGAGAGGCAGCGGAGGCAGCTTTGGTGAGGGCCGAGGTGCAGGCGGCCAGGACCGAGCAGAGGGCCGAGCAGCAAGCGGCTAGACACGAGGAGAGGCTAACCGAGTTGCATTCCGTGATCGCCGAGCTGGGCAGGCAGCTCGAAAGGCACCGTGCTACCGTAATTGCCGAGGAGGATGAGTCCGGTAAGCGGAGGAAAACCGATTCCGTAAATCTGTTGCTCCGGGGCTCGGAGCGGAACCGAGTCGATTGGCTCCCTCGCGAGATCAGCCGGGGCTCCCTCCTTCGACAGAGATTTATGGCTCGTCGTTTTGTCCCTGTCCCTCCTTTCGCAGGCTTTTCGAAATTCGACGATTCCACCGAGACGCCCCGCGGCCGCGCCTCGTTCCCCGACGTTCCGACGCCGGAAAGCGGCGCCGGCGCTGCTCTTTATACGCCGCCGTTACGTTCGTCTATCGCCTCCCGAGAACTCGTCGAGGAGCGTTAACGTCGTATCAGAGACGACGCCGACGGCTGTTCGCAGCTGTCGACAATATCTGTTACGAATCCCGGCTCAGAAGTCGCTTTATCCTCGGATGCTTCCGCCGTCGAACGCGGCTCCAGCGTCGCGAGTCTCGTAAAAACAGCGGGGCGCGTCGAACAGATCCCCGTCTCTGGGTGGCCGGAGGATCTACGATTCGACGAGCGTGCGCTCGAGTAGCGTACGCGTCGCTAGAATGTTGATTTCTTCCGTAACTCTGTTATTCATCTTCGTACGGAAGGGAAATGCATTTCCACTTTAAAGCGTTCTATGTCATTCACCCGCAGATGTTCGTTCGCTACTTCTTCGAACGAAACGGAACTTCGTCCGCGTTTAGATAACATTTTGAAGAATGTTCGCAAACATTTACCACGCGAAATTCTGGTAAATCGACGATTTATACGTATTCGCGGAGCTTCTTGGATTCGGAAGATGCTAGCGAGCAGACGTTCTTTATCGATTCTGTCCGCTGTTCGGCTATGTTCGGCGACAAAATGGCCGGACAATAAATACATCAAATTTCCTGCATGTTTCGACAACACTTTGAAGAAGATTCAGAGGAGTTTTCATCGTAAATGTCTGGTAAATGGACGCAGCTCAATTTGAAACAAGTCTCCGTGAACTGTTCACCTGATTCGCCGATTTTTTACGCTTTCTTCTACGCTTTTATTTTTGTTATCGTAAAAATGGCTATCCGCTCGTATATGTCATACATAAATAAACGAAACGAAATGACATTTCCACGTACTCGTAGACTTCTCGATTTCGGAAGATGACTCGACGGAGCCGTAGCCAACAGACGTTCGCGATCGATTCTGTCCACTCGGTCGACGCCCTTCCAAGTCCTCGAACTTCCCGCCCCGTTCCCGCGGTTCATGGTGTTTTATGATTCGCAGAAATCGAGACGAGCAGGGACGCGGAGGGTTCGATCACGAACCCGGTTGAAGAGAGCGAAGCCGGCGGCGACATCCAAGGCGACGGTGACCGTACCTTAGGGGATGCCGATTCCAGCTGTTGCGAAGACATCGAGCCCCGCGCCGTCGAGGTAACAGCCCCGCATCCAGCCCCGGCCTTCAGGAACCGTTCACTTTTCCATTCCGCGATCGATCCTACTCTCGCTCGATTACCAACTTCTCTAATCGGGAGCCAGCGTCTGACCCTCGCGCTCGCAGACCTATTAAATTTCGTCCGATATATGCTGCTTCGGACCAACTAATTTCGTCGAACGGCGAAACTATGGGAATACCCGTCCGTGAGCGTTTGTTCTGCAAGCTGCGGCACGAAACTCGTCAGATTTCACTGGGAACCGGTCCCTACGATTGCTTTTTACCGATTCGATTCGCCGCCGTGGATCAGTTAGCTACCCCTCAAAAGAAGAGGCTACTCCGCGAATTTATTTCGAACGATCTGTTCCACCGATCTTCTTGAAATTTTCAGGATATTTTACTACAACTCTGAGATAACCAGCGAAATTTTTCTGACCCGGAGAAGCTAGGTATTGCTCTGCTATGGCGACTAATGTCCAGCCTGTCATCGTCCTCAATTTCAGCAAGCCAGGACTTGCTACATTTATCAGCCTGAAAATTTATATTTATACCTGAAAATATCGTATATAAAATTAGATTTGCCTCCAACGTGGTATAAAATTGTATAGAGTGCGAGCATAAGAAATTGTTTCAACCCGCCACCCCAGGCAACCCTTGAAAACCCGTCGGAAAGGTAATGGAACTTCTGGACCGTGGGCATTGCCGTAAACCAAAAGCTTCTCGGGTCTAAACGATTTCTAAGGGACTATTTTATCGAAACGACTCCTGTGTTTTTTTTATCGATAGAATGGCAGAGAACAGCTGGACAGTCCCGCCGCGTTACCAACCCCCGAGCCGACGCAGCAGGCGGCCTCCTGCCAAAGCGTTGCCGTCGCAGCGTTACAGGACGAGGTCACGGCTTTGCGAGCGGAGATTTCGAGCTTGCAGACGCAGCTCGCCAATTTTAAGAATCAGGCGAACAACCAGAGGCAACAGGCTGGCAGCGACTCGCCTCGCAGGGATCTAAGGGTAGGTGGCAAACTTCGGGACGACGTTGTCTTCTTTCGAATACAATTGATTTTTAGTCCATTAAATAGAACTTGAGTAATAATACTTTCACAAATAATAACGCTATAGTAACACTTTTTATCACCGTGTCAAGTAGCTTCTCTTCGTTTTCGTCGCACGATTTACCCCTTTGCACTGGACGCCATTTTAACCGTAAACCCAAAATAGCTTTCGACGATTTAGCTTTTTCTATTTTATGTGACTTTTTAGTGCAATTTATGGATATTAAATTGAGTCTATACAACGCAGTTGCACTTTTAATAATTCTATAAAAATAAAGAGATTTGTTAATGTGAAATATAATGTAACAAATATAATATATTACAAATTATCATTATACAAATATAATAACAATCTTGAGTGGTGTCTCAGAATAAAACAGCGTACGTTCGCTATTTTACCAAGGATCAAGCGAACGCCGTGTTTGACTTAATCGCGTACGCTCGGGGATGATCGCAAGGGTTTCGAATATCTTCGAATATTTTCGCAACACGCGGGCACCCAGGCGACGCTGAGCAAATTTTTCGCATGGTTACCCCCAGGCTCGCAGGCCCAACCTTTGATCAGCCGACACTTTTCAGAAAAATGTTTATCAACCCTTCCCGCCGTAATGTTTCCTCGTCCTCCTTTGATTCCCCGCAGACAAGAGGCAACACCAGCTCGCCGGAACCTTTGAGTGCACCTTGCTCGCCACTCTTGCCGCCCCTGCAGACACCGCCAACAAAGAGCGTAACGAGGGAGGAAGCTCCTGTTCTTAAAATGGCCGAGAGGGTGAGACTCAGGAGGACGGACGAGAGGCACATCACAGGACCCGATATTACCAACTTGGGGGTACGTTATCGTTGCCGTTGTCCGCGCGCCTCTTGTCTCGCGACTTTTCCGTAAAATCGTTTCGTTCGCTCGCGGCAGCCGAGCTTCTCGAAAAATTCACTTTCGTCGTGAATCGAATTTCATTGTTGCACGCGGATGGTCGAAAAATGGTAGCCGCTGTGACAAATTTCCATTTTGTACACCTCGAAGTATGGCTACGTTTGTTAATTAATTAACCCTTAGAGCTCTATGGACGCATATATGCGTTTGGCGAGAGTCATCCGTGTAGCCTAAGGCCGCATTTATGTGTTTTCTGTAAGTCATCGGCCTGGACTAAGGGCGCACATATGCGTTTGTCGATTTTTTCAATCAATATGCAGTTATTTTCGTGCAAAATTAATACAGGGGCACTCGTTAGTAATTTGCCTTCCTTAGGTAGCGGTTGGGCAATATTAGGGTCATAAAAATCCCCGGGAATTTCCGAAACGGAAATCCCATTTTATGTCCCACTCTTTAACCAATTAGACTTCAAAATAATTACCTGCACTGTCACCTTCTCGCGACTCAAAGCACTCAAAACGACTCAGTCAGCAGTATCGTCTTATACAAGACGATATTATACAATTTATTACTATAATTTATTACTGTTTGCGCCTTGAATAGTCACTTCAGTGTGGCAAAAAAGTATTCCGCCCCCAGCGATGGTCAGCGATAGCCGCGCTCCGTCCCTACGAACCGTTTCGGCCAGGAGTATTCAGAGCTCAAAAGGTTAATACTTAGCCGACCGCACGCGCCACAGAGACCTGTACAGTTTCCACCGCGCTCGGGAAAGCCAAACTGCGCTGTCCACCGCGCATTTTTCTGAGGTAGCACGGACTGAATTTCGCTATTTGAAATCGAAAACGTCCGAAAATTATTTATGTGATCAATTATATCTTACGGTAACAATTTCGTTCAACGATTTCACATATTGCTTATACAAAATTCGAATTTAAAAGTTTATAATAATCATTTTTTAATGGTTATTCAAAAAGTATAGTTAATAGAGTGAGAAAATTAAGGACAGTAAAGATGACGGATAAATCACGTAACTCAAATATGGAACAAAAAAGCAGTAATATATCGTGATGTTCAGGCATTGTGTTGATGCATGCAGTTCGACCATATGCTTCAGTTCAACTCTAATATCATCTTCTGTCCAATCATCGACGCCATTGACAATAACATTTGATTCCGAGTCATCGACGGAATCATCTTCCGATTCACTCGAAAGGATTCGTCGATTAGTCTGATATATGGGAACGATGGTGCTATTATTGTCGTGAACTTTTCACAATCACTTACCAGTAGATCAATGTCTTCAGAACAGTCTGATAGTGTGTCCATAAACAACTCATCACTTGAATTGTCACTCATGTTTCTGGACATTTTTAGGGATATTTTTTCTATACTTCGTTTCACACCACTTGTTGAGAGTCTCAGCAAGGAGCTTAGCTTCTACACTAATATTTGCAAGTTGAGCGGAGTCTTATATATTCGAAAAAGTCGTGAGAGTGAGGTGTAGGTAGCATTTCGATTTCTAATGGGTGTGGTGTTGGTGTGCATTTTATTATGTGTTGTACTCTATAGAAATAAGAAGTTCTACAGAGAAAGAAGCGTTCCTCAGGTCAAAGTGGTAGATCTACCCGATCGATCGGCTAAGTGTTCTAATAAAATAATCTTATGGCTGGTGGAGGCACCTTCGAAAATCCCGAACATAAAGAACCGTAATAATGGGCAATAAAAGACTTCAAAAATTAGTGCATGTTATTATAATTATGTCGTACTCTATAGAAATAAGAAGTTCTACAGAGAAAGAAGCGTTCCTCAGGTCAAAGTGGTAGATCTACCCGATCGATCGGCTAAGTGTTCTAATAAAATAATCTTATGGCTGGTGGAGGCACCTTCGAAAATCCCGAACATAAAGAACCGTAATAATGGGCAATAAAAGACTTCAAAAATTAGTGCATGTTATTATAATTATGTCGTACTCTATAGAAATAAGAAGTTCTACAGAGAAAGAAGCGTTCCTCAGGTCAAAGTGGTAGATCTACCCGATTGATCGGCTAAGTGTTCTAATAAAATAATCTTATGGCTGGTGGAGGCACCTTCGAAAATCCCGAACATAAAGAACCGTAATAATGGGCAATAAAAGACTTCAAAAATTAGTGCATGTTATTATAATTATGTCGTACTCTATAGAAATAAGAAGCTCTACAGAGAAAGAAGCGTTCCTCAGGTCAAAATGGTAGATCTACCCGATCGGTCGGCTACCGACTAGCTTGGAAATGGGTAGATCTACCCGATCGGTCGGCCACCGACTAGCTTGGAAATGGGCAGATCTACCCGATCGGTCGGCTAAGTGTTAAAACGGGTAAATATTGATTCCGACTACGTTAGGTATGCTCGACGATGGTGGCGGAGCACTTGGTGTCCGATCTCCTGGAGCACTCGAACCTGCAGGAGCTGAACGGGTCCGAGAAGCAGTTCGAGGTCGAGACGGAGAGGCTGAACAGCAGACTGGAACACGCTCGAGCGAACAACGCGGTCCTCGCTCTGACCTTGCACGAGAGCAAGGCGCAATGCGACAGGTATTGCTCTGCTTCTCGAATAACGTGGACCACGTGTAAGATCGCGGTGTATCTCATTCTTTTCAGATTGAGCCTACTGGTAGGAAAGTACGAGTCGAACGCCACTGCGTTGCGTCTAGCTCTTTCCTACAGCGACCGAACGATCGAGGCCTACGATGTTCTCGTGGCGTTGTTGGAGAGCGAGATCGCTTTGTCCACGGAGAGGAACAGCATCACGATCGACAACAGGAGGGCGGCCGAGCACGTGGCCTATCATGTTTTAAACAAGCTGGAGAACGAGTGCGTGAACAGCCTGAACGCGCCGTGGGAGGACAGCATAGTTTTGTCCGATGAGTAAGTGGCGCGACCTTTGCGGTCGTGGATTCCGAGTTCGATCTGTGATTAACCCTTTCGGTACGAGCGCCGGATATATCCGGCATCCATCTAGTCACCTGTGTGGCCGAGCGCCGGATATATCCGGCATCCATCCGATGACCAATATGGACGAGTGCCGAATACATCTGGCATCCATGTAAGCCATATTTCTGTAGGCCCTTTACAGGATGTTTACAGGAAACATTTAAAGAAAGATTTAGAAACGGATTAAGCACAGTCATTACTTAACGCTTAAGAAAATCTTCGTACAAAAGTGGACCGACCCTGCGTTATGTGCGCATTTTCGGCGCGGCACCCCGTACAGTGGGAAGTGTCACGGCGGACAACGTGCTCGTACCGAATGGGTTAAATTATCGTCGAGAACGCATTAAATGCTTTTGTGCATCGTTAGGAACGAGGTGGCGTGGAGCGTGGAAGACGAGCAGAGGCTCAGGAGACACATCAGCCAATTAAAAGGGGACCGCGCGATGGTCAGATCGACCGCAGTGGAATTGGAGAGCGTCCACGCGGAGCCTCTGAACTCGAAGAACACGATCTCGCTCGCGGAGGCCAGGAAACTGGACTTGGAGACCGCAGTGTTGATGCAGGTTCGTCCCCCGGTTTGTCTTTCACTCCGGCGAGTTTCTCCGACGGATAAATACAGAGATCGGGTATAATGATCACGCAGGAATTGATGGCCATGCGGGAGGACAAAGCTGAGTTGCGGGCAAGAGTTTTCCTACTGGAGAAGGAACGGGCTACCATTGAATTAAAATTAAACGCCCGCGACACGCAAATCGCGGCCCAACACGCTGCCATTGAGCACCTTCAGGGTCAGCTGAACGACACGGAGGCCATGCTGGCAATGGCTACGAATAAAGTATGAATGCGACCGTCGTTTCATCCTTGGACCTTCCAGTGTCCGGGACTGTTTCGATCCATCACGTGCTTCTTTACGTTCAGATGTATTTAGTAACGTTGATTGCAGGATCGCAGTCTGAGTGATAACGAAAGCGAAGGCATAGAGTCAGAGCTGATAGAGGCGCTGGGCCGTGAAGCTAGGCTGAAAGAACGTTTGCAGGAATTAGTATCGACCTTGGATAAAGTTAACAAGAATTCGGAACTCAGGCATCAACAGTCCGCCGAGCTTGTAAACGATTTGAAGAGAGCCAATGGGTAATTGAATTTGACGCGGCATTGGGATAGATTATGTAATTTCTGACGGTGTGTATGATTTTAGAGCACTGGTGCAAACTCTAGAAAAATCCAAGAAGAAGTACCAGTCTAGATTAAAGAAGCTGGAGCAGCAAATGTTGGGCATGGTTGAAAGGCATGCTACACAGGTACAAATAATGTAGTATAGAGGATGATGTAGAGGACATTGAAAATAAGCACCAGAATCGTGTAGGGATAATCATAAAAGTTACTTTATTACAGTTTCATACACTCCTCTAATTTATGTATGTTACATTTTGTTTGTGACTTTCGTCACCGCTTGATTATCCTCTGAAGCTTGTAACTTTGGTTTCTGGAAGTAAAAATTATATATGGACGATGCCTTCATTCGTTGAAGCACAATAATACCAAAACATCAGTATCGTACAATACTAATTCAATCATGAATACGTACAAGTTTCTGCAATAATGCTTTGCGAGTTTTTTAAGTGTTAGCATTCTGCGCTCGCGATCTTATCTCGTTTCGTAATCTTTCTTGAACTGCCTCTTCGATCCGTTTTTTCTTGTATGTATTGTAAAAGTTAACCTCTCCTCCAGCGTGCCAGTGTATCATAGTATACTCCAACAAACCACCAGCGACAAAGAATATTGGTAAGAAACGAAAGTTACCGAGAAATTTCCCAGGCACTTTGTTGTGTATCCATTTTATAATTCTTCTTCTTATACCCATTCGTTGCACAGTATTCACAGCCTCGCGAAATCACAACCTTTCTCATCTGGTGGACGCCATCTTGGTTCTCTTCGATTAATACTTCTACGCCGACGCGTTTCGCCAACGTCGAACACGGTCACACTAAAATTAAGATTACTTGAACAAAGAGCAAATTTTATTTGCTGAAAAGAAAGCAAATCATTTCCTGAACATTTTAAGCTAATTTGATTCTTTTTTCGTCTATATATTCATTCAAAATAAATAAGAACAGTACTCCAGTTTCGATTAGTACTTCTACGCTGACGCAATTCTCCCACGTTGCATTGGTTACATTAAAGTCAAGATTAATTAATTCACTATGGTTTAAGGCCAAATTTTATTTACCAGAAAGAAGAAATCATTTTTGGATATTTTAAGCTAATTACATTCTTCTTTGATCCATGCATATTTATCTGAAATTAATTCGAACAAGTTATCTCGAGTTGGAACTTTTAAAACTTCCATAATATATGAAACAAAATTTTTGGAACGAGTTCATCCAGTATTATGGAAAAAGAATCTATTATTGTTTGACAATACATTAATTTTTAGGTGAACTTATTGAAACAACGGATAACATTGCTAGAGGAGGAAGCTGCGGGATACAAAACGAGTTTACCGCTTCAATCCCAAAGCTCCGGGGCCAGCGAGACGTCGTTATGACAATTTAGTGACTAATGGAAACTGTTCGACGCCAGTTCAAGGAACGAGTATTTTTTACTATCTTTCCTGACGTAATAGAACGTTCGAAACTGAGATGAAATTTACGTATTTTTTTACACGGATAGTTGGCCGAGAATAACGCTTGATTATTCGCTTTGTAATTCTATAAAGGACAAAAAAAAACACGTGTAGTGGCTATCCTAATGGATTTCAATTTCTAAGCTAGGTTTTACGCGGATCTGCTAACTGAGATACAGCAATGCAAGCAAACTATATAAGAAAGTCCTCCAGGTATACTGTGAAATATAAATAATTGTTACTTGATACTATATGTCATTTATAGACAGTGATATTCATCTTGTACATATGTATATTTCAAGCATTAAAGAAAAGCGTGATACGTGTAAACTATGATGAAATAAATTGTGCTTTATTAAATTCCCTACTGTTTTTCATTACCCACGGAATCCCGAATAAAATTTTTAATATAGAACGAAATACTTCATTCGCATTAGGTTCAGTGCAAGAGTATATGTGAACATAACTGTTCAATTTTTAATATCTAATTTATTATACTATTTACAGATTTCAATGCGGCTTCATTTCTGATCCAATTCCGCAAGTCTCCTCTTATATTCCTCTTCTATTAGATCGTCCAGATCTTTTAGAGGTTCATATTTTTTATGAACATACTGCGAGCCAGCAAGCATCGATATGACAGCCAATGTTAGGAAAGCATAATGTCGAAACTGTGTTGAGGCGTACATATTATCACTGTTGCAAATATATGGTCTTAATTCTTTAATCACTAATTACGTTGTGCTGACGTTTCTTCGACTGTATCTTCTAAACGGCAACTAAGTTTTTGTAACCTCCGAAGAGATATAAATTTTTGAACTTGCAGCAAATTATTTCAACTAAATACACTGAACGAATTACTGTTCCATCAATATGACTGTTTTTTTATTAATTCCGTACATTTCACAGCATATGAGGATAATTTCTTCAGTACAGTAACTAGCAGTAGTTAGCATCCAACATGACCAAACATTGCCATGTTGGTACAGTCACATTCAAAATTCTGCGCAAACTCGCTACCACTGTACAGTCCACTAGAAGAGTTGAAGGCAAAGTTTAATTTCAAACGATATACATACATATATTTAAATATTTATATCAAACACACTTATCAATCTGTACATGTCCATTTATACAATTTCGCAGATTCTTTAATCGTCTTGATCTTGTTGAGTCATCTCTGTTGCCATAACTTCCGTAGCACTTTTTCCTGGAATGTCAGGTTCTTCCTCTCCTGGGACATCATTAATTTCAACAGCCTCCAATTTATTCACTATGGATTTCTGTATTTCTTCCTCTAAATGAACGCAAGCCTGTTCAATTTCATAATTCTTCGACACCAGTCCCACCCACTGGGCTTCTAATGCTCTCAGCTTCTCCCCTCCTTGAGTTTGCATAGACTTTCTTTGCCAATTGACCTCCTGAATCTTTTTTCTCAGGGACTGGAGTTGCTTTTGTGCTTGGCCCACTAATTGAACTAAAATCTCCAGATACGATTTCCAAGCTTCGCATCCATATTCCATCATTAATTCAAGATTACAAATTCTGTGGAAATTTAAAGCATCTCAACTGTAATTAAAATTAATAATTGCAGCGCATACAACGGTTATACCTAGTAGCTTGGTGTTCCAGTTGCGCGCTACTGTTCTCCACACTTTCGTTCCAAGCAGCAAGATCGTTCATCTTGCCTGGAGGTGGAGGAGGCAACTCATAACGTTTCATGCTGAGTACTTCCATGGGCAAACGGTTTTGCATTCGCTCAAATTCATGTTTCATCACGTCCGTTTCAAAAGCGTTTATATTCAATGACGATAAATGCTCTAGGTAATTCTTCGTTGGTCTATATCGCCGCGTCTCTTCTTCGACCATCGCCAAGGCCTGAAATATTCATCGGTTTAGCGACATTAGACTAACAAACATTGGAAGAAAATATAAACAATATAACCTAAAAATAATTCCGACATTACACTAATCAATTAAAGAAAATATACTCACTGCTTCTCTAACACCGGGCTCATCGTATCCTTGATCGATGTAAGGTAACGCATCTACGATTACTTCTCCTGCCATTTAAAAAATACTGAGAAATTCAGAGACTTTAGTCTCATGTAATTTCGTGTCAACAAAAATAAGGACGCGAAGTAAAGACTCGAAGCATTTAGTTCCCAGCTTCATCACGCCGAACCGATGCGTTAGCATGCAGAAATAGAATCGAAGACTTCAGATAAATCTGCGATGGAAACAATACGTAGAATTGATCTTGAAGTTTTTGAAAAATGACGCGCTAGTACGAGTCTGGTAAATTAAACTGAATGAATAACAACGAAAATAAAAAGCTTGCTTTACCAAGAATTAACAATGGCATTCAAAGGAACCGCCACACATGGCGACAGTGGCGCCGACGTGGCGAAATTTCAAAGCTTAGTTAGGGTTCGTACAGCGCCAAAGCACGTAGTGGCAAAACGCTTAAACTGTTGGGCAACGTGACCGACGGAGCAAAAGAAATTAGATGCTAGTGCTGCCACTGATGGCAATTCTTGGAACTACAGCTACGAGGTCCGTACAGCGCCAATTGGAGCAGTGGCAAAACGCCGAAACTGCTATCCAAAATTACCAACAGTCGAATTTGGCGAACAATTTGGGCATTTTGCCACCACCCTAATTGACGCTGTACAGACCCCCTAATTGTAGTTCCAAATGTTGCCACCAGTGGCAGCACTAACGACTTTTTCGCGGTTTATTTGAAGTATATGGCTGCGTACAAATGCAACCCCTACGAAATAAAGCGAAACAGAACGAAACGCAACGAAGGGTATTTTCCACAAAAAATGGAGAACGGAATACGAGATTTGGGGCAACTTTTAATGTACAAATGTTTCGAAGAATGTTTACATCGGACACATTATTTTACTTGAAATCGTATCGAGGGCTTGCAGTAGAAATTAAGCATACGAGATACTCGGTTCTTGCTAACAGGTCCGAAGTCACGAACAATCGGTAATGTTACACACGGTATTATAATGTTGTGGGACATTAGACAAAAAAGCCTATAAAATCTCTTTAATTACGTAGTAATTTGTCGAAACTAAAGCTCACACGTATTTTAAATCTGCGGCAGCAACTTCGTCTGTCGAAAATAAAAGAAATCTTTTTCATCCACAAGTATTAATCTCTTCAGCGCCGAGTTATAACAATTAATAATTAACTTCATCATTAGCCTTCTCAAATATTTAATTTCTACGTTCCGAACGATATAAGCAATGCTTCATAGTTCTCACTTCACCCCCAACTGCGAGAACAGACATTAATTAAGCGGAAACTATAACAATCCATAATAAAAAAAAAGATAAAACAAAATAATAATATCAATATCAACAAAATCAATAATAAATATAATATAATATAATAATCAATATATACAAAATAATAATATAATCCATAATAAAACAAAATCAAAGAACAACAAATCCATCCATTAACAGCTACAAACATTTTCATCTTCCCTAGATCAAAAACCTTGTCAAAACTCGTTCAAAACATTATGCTTGCTGTAAAAACAAGATCAAAGAACAACGCGTTAATCCATTATCAACTACAATCATTCTCATTTTCCCTTCGTCGAAATCTGATCAAAACTCGTTGAAAACATCATGCTCGCTGGATAGAACGAGGCCACGAATCATCAGCTAGCATAACACATCTTCGTATCATTTACACCTGCCCTCTCGAAGCCATTTCCCCGAAGTGCCCTCGAGAACCAGCCGGTGAACTTGAATCCGCGACATTGGCCAGCCCGTGTCTCGAAATTGCATGTCCCATCCGTTATCATTTTTCCAGGTGTCCCGACGCCAGCCAGTTACCTGTTTCGCCTGCGAACGGCCGCGAGCCGTCTCTGAAAAAAATGATTTGTTTCACCTGGTCCAGTCGGTCGGTGTGCTCTTGCGCGGCCGGCGAAGGACCTGCGCACGTGTCGCCCGGCCTGGCCAGCCGTGCGGGATCAATAATTCCCAGGGTATAAAAGATCCTGTCCCCGTAACGTGGCCACCTCTTTGAGTTCCGGTGATCGGTGTGTCGCGGCACCTCGGGCTCGAACGTGTTCAGTGGCACCTTCGGTTTTCCATTCGGTTGTTCGGTTCCATCGGAGAGAAAGAGGGTATACGAGCAGGTAGCCTCGGTTAAGTGACTAGTCGTAAGCCCACCACACCACCACACCACCAGCACCAGCTGGTGTTTAGCGTATAAGTTTCTCACAGAAAAAAGAAAAGACACCCACGGACGATCTCGGCGGGAGCCTACACACTCCGTCGTCACGATCGTCACGATCGTCCCGAAGCGACGGAACGACGCCTCGACGGAGTCGACGGGCTCCACTTCCGGCGTCGCGTCTCTCTATCTCTCTCGATCTCTCGTTTACCATCACTCTTTACTCTCTCTCTCCCTCTCTCTCATCGATGCGATCGATGGGATCGATGCGGTCAATATATCAGAGACTCGGAACACCGACGATCGACGATCCGCCGATTTCCACGGTCCCGCAACCGGCGTCCATTAAGGATTCAAACGATGCACCGTAGAAAGTGCAGCCGCACGTGGCACGTAACACCTGGAAAAATCGCGCACCCGCGCCGCTCTCCTCGCCGGTAGAATTTGCACTTTCACCCGGCGGAACGCCGGACAGACGATCCTCGGTGCACGCGGCCCTGTTCGAATCGCGTTGGAAAACCGGCCAACCCCTGCCGGTCTTTCTCTCTCTCTCTCTCTCTTCGTGCCTCCTCGCCGATATCGTCCGTGGCGAACAAAAACATATATAAAAAAAAAAGCAAAATAAGACAACGCAACCGACTTCGTGTCAGATGTAAAAAGATGAACTTCTTACGAGATTTGCATACATCCACGAGACTGACGGCTTAAGGATTTATACACTTCTCTTCTTGCTATAAACACCCTCTCTGTTCTTTGTTTATTTTCGTTTGAAACTCTTCCACAACTCCCAGTTCGCTCTCTGACATTCTATTGTCCCCACCAACCCCCCCTTCTTCTTGTGTTCTCCACACGGGACAAAACCGTGTGGCATGGTGTAGGCCTCCTGGGGATCCCCGCCATGTAAAAAAACGGGAACGCGTCCCGGCACAGTACCCCTAGGGTGACGCGGAAACCTGTGCCAGCAGCTTCGCCTTCGTGTTTGCCCTTCGTCTTCGGCCTCATCCCCTTCCGGCTTTCGGCCTCGAGAGACCTTCATCCGGTCGGCGAAGATCTCCGACCGGCCCGTTTCGTATTCCCGGTTCTCCGCTACGCCACGGAGAAATCCTGATCCCCGGCCTTTCTGCACCCAACAACCCGGGGGAGTTATTCCGGTTGATTCGTCACATTTTTATCGCCGCGTTAATCCTCTCTCGGTTCAACCCTTCCCGAATAATCGCCACTTCTGCGTACTCGCGTGTTTATCGGTTGCTCGCGCGTTTCGCTTGTCGTTTCGGAATTGTCGTTTGTGCGCGGCGACAATCGGTTCGCAGATACGTTGCGAGGCTGTCGGACCTCGGGATGAAAATAAGGCAACGAGATAGCTTAACCCTTTGCGCTCGAAGTCGTTTTAATTCTGAATTCGAAATCATTTTTCCGACTTACAGGATATCCACTTTGTACGAGTCAAGTGCATTTTATGTATACGACATTTTGAATTTTGGGGCTCGTGCAACGATCACGATTTCAATCGTTCTTAACCTTTTAGGCACGACGCGCCACTATAGTGGCTTTCGCGGATGTCATCTCTCTGGACGACGCGCCACTGTAGTGGCTTACTCTAGTAGCTCACTCGGTCATCGTTTGAATCAAATAATCGTCTTCGTATGCATTGTTTCACACTTCTTTTGTCTTCGCATCGATTTACAATATACAGACTTATCTTAACAATATAACTGTATCCTAACAATATACAGACAGAATATGCAGACACTCTGTACAGTACATATCAGACTCTGCCGCTCAGAGAAATAGCCTTGCGCAGAATTCAGCCGTACCTGAAAGGTTCAAATATAAACAAATTCGATAATGTCGAAATTACTCCGAAACGTTGTGTAACAATTTTAAGTTGTGAGTCACCAGTCGAGTGCAAAGGATTAACCAGTTAAGTGTGTTTGACGACTATATCCGTCATGGAGATGTGACAGAATTTTGTGTCATGACGATTATGCCCGTCGTTCGTAAGATTTTGTTACAATTTGATATTTAAATTGTAATTCTGGCGAAAACTAAATTACATTCGTATAACTTTTAATATGTTTAAAATGTTCAGAGGTCAAGACGAAACGAAACAAACAAATGAAAATTATAGATAATTTGAGTCGGATTCATCGCTTCATCGTTACATTCGTATAAATTTTAATATGTTTAAAATGTTCAGAGGTCAAGTCGGATTCATCGCTTGATCGTTCGATCCACACACTGGTGGGCGCTTTGCAAAGAGATCGCCATAGTTAATTGGTTAATAGTGCTACGAGACGATTTGATCTCACGACGCGTTCCGATCGGTCCCAAGAATGGCTTCGCTTTCACCGAAATGTTCAAACGACTCGACTCAACGAGATAGCTTAACCCTTTGCACTCGAAGCCGTTTCAACTCTGAATTCAAAATCATTTTTGCGACTTACAGGATATCTATTTTATACGAGTCAAGTGCATTTTTTGTATATGACATTGAATTTTGGGACTCGTGCAACGATTACGATTTCAATCGTTCTTAAAATATAAACGAATTCGATAATGTCGAAATTACTCCGAAACGTTGCATAACAATTTTAAGTTGTGAGTCACCAGAGTCGAGTGCAAAGGATTAACCAGTTAAGTGTGTTTGACGACTATATCCGTCATGGAGATGTGGCAGAATTTTGTGTCGTGACGATTATGCCCGTCGTTCGTAAGATTTTGTTACAATTTGATATTTAAATTGTAATTCTGGCGAAAACTAAATTACATTCGTAACTTTTAATATGTTTAAAATGTTCAGAGATCAAGACGAAACGAAACAAAAACAAATGAAAATTATAGATAATTTGAGTCGGATTTATCGCTTGATCGTTTGATCCACACACTGGTGGTGGGCGCTTTGCAAAGAGATCGCCATAGTTAATTGGTTAATAGTGCTACGAGACGATTTGATCTCACGACGCGTTCCGATCGGTCCCAAGAATGGCTTCGCTTTCACCGAAATGTTCAAACGACTCGACTCAACGAGATAGCTTAACCCTTTGCACTCGAAGCCGTTTCAACTCTGAATTCAAAATCATTTTTCCGACTTACAGGATATCTATTTTATACGAGTCAAGTGCATTTTTTGTATATGACATTGAATTTTGGGACTCGTGCAACGATTACGATTTCAATCGTTCTTAAAATATAAACGAATTCGATAATGTCGAAATTACTCCGAAACGTTGCATAACAATTTTAAGTTGTGAGTCACCAGTCGAGTGCAAAGGATTAACCAGTTAAGTGTGTTTGACGACTATATCCGTCCTGGAGATGTGGCAGAATTTTGTGTCGTGACGATTGTGCTCGTCGTTTGTAAGATTTTGTTACAATTTGATATTTAAATTGTAATTCTGGCGAAAACTAAATTACATTCGTAACTTTTAATATGTTTAAAATGTTCAGAGGTCAAGACGAAACGAAACAAACAAATGAAAATTATAGATAATTTGAGTCGGATTCATCGCTTCATCGTTACATTCGTATAAATTTTAATATGTTTAAAATGTTCAAAGGTCAAGTCGGATTCATCGCTTGATCGTTCGATCCACACACTGGTGGGCGCTTTGCAAAGAGATCGCCATAGTTAATTGGTTAATAGTGCTACGAGACGATTTGATCTCACGACGCGTTCCGATCGGTCCCAAGAATGCCTTCGCTTTCACCGAAATGTTCAAACGACTCGACTCAACGAGATAGCTTAACCCTTTGCACTCGAAGCCGTTTCAACTCTGAATTCGAAATCATTTTTTCGACTTACAGGATATCCATTTTATACGAGTCAAGTGCATTTTATGTATATGACATTGAATTTTGGGACTCGTGCAACGATTACGATTTCAATCGTTCTTAAAATATAAACGAATTCGATAATGTCGAAATTACTCCGAAACGTTGCATAACAATTTTAAGTTGTGAGTCACCAGTCGAGTGCAAAGGATTAACCAGTTAAGTGTGTTTGACGACTATATCCGTCATGGAGATGTGACAGAATTTTGTGTCATGACGATTATGCCCGTCGTTTGTAAGATTTTGTTACAATTTGATATTTAAATTGTAATTCTGGCGAAAACTAAATTACATTCGTAACTTTTAATATGTTTAAAATGTTCAGAGGTCAAGACGAAACGAAACAAACAAATGAAAATTACAAATAATTTGAGTCGAATTCATCGCTTGATCGTTCGATTCACACACTGGATCAGTTTGATCGCCACAGTTAACTGATCAACAGTGCTACGAAACGATTCGATCTCACGACGCGTTCCGATCGGTCCCAAGAATGCCTTCGCTTTCGCCGAAATGTTCAAACGACTCGACCGAGTCACCATAAACGCCCGGATCGTACGACAAACCGCAGATACATCCTCCAGTCCCATGATTAATCCGTGAATCACGACGATTCCGCCCGAATTCGTAATAGCGCGTGGTTCGGGGGGCGATCGGCGCCGCGGACGCGATTAACCTGGAAGCCATTTTGAAACCTGTGGAATGACATTAACCGAGAAACCGTTTCCCCCTAAACAACTGGCCGCCGCGTTTCACCGGGGGAACTTCATAAACGCGGAACACTTTAAACACCGTAATCCCGATTTCCCCTTAAACACGAACGATTGAAATCCCCGCGGTAAAGAACAGGGCCGCGCGCTCGCGCGCTCGTGAGCGGTAAAATATCAATCGTAAAACGCGGCACACAATGTAGAAACTCGGCTCGCGCGATCGGATATTCCGCGCATACTTCGCGCTCGGTTTTCCCTATCGCGATTAAAAGAGGAGCGCGCGCGAGCGCGAGCGCGTATCGATTGTGCGGCGCCGGTTGCGCGGAATTTCACTTTAATGGGAGAAATTTGTACCTGTTAACCATTAAACCGTTCTCGCCCCATTTCTTGGCCGGCGCACGCCGGCCGATAACGATCGTTGTTCGCTGGAAAGTTTGATTAAAAGCTGGCCGCGGGAACCGCCGAGTGATTCATTGTTCTTGGAAGCGTGCGCGTCACCGTGTTCACGGTGTCCATCGGTGATACAGTGCGACTCCTGGGCCCGATCTACGGCACCCTTCGCTGCCGCAGCGTTAATCTTTGAACGGGCGACTTCTCGGAGTCTCGGGACCGATCGGCCGAGAACCTTTCGTTTTTCTCACGGGACAAAGCAATCGCGCTTTATGGCATCGCGGTCGTCGCTAATGCCGCTCGGTCAACGCCGAATCTGTCTCGCGCATCGAAAGTGACGAATGTGTGTTGCAACGTAAGAACGAGAGGACCGAATTCGTTTAGGCTTCATTTGCTCTTTTTATCGCAGTGATGGCTTGGATTCGAAAATTGTTTCAAACATTTACTTAGGAAAGAGTCTTTAGAGTTTCAGCAATTTTTAAATACAAGATGCGGAAGCGATTGTTTCGACCGGCTTTTGGTAGATTTAGGGTGAAAGTCGAACGACTGAGAAGTTCAAATTCAATCGGGATTGCTCGAGATTTCGTTTAAAGAAGACGCGAATTGGTGAAACACACTTTTTTTGAAACCAACGAGAAAAGCAGAGAAGCAAGTCGCCATTGGTTTAACATTGAATCCACCGATTCGTAGAAGTTACTAATTTGTTTATAAGAACGATGTGCTTATTTTGACCTACTGTCATTTTTACTAGAACGTTCGCTTCGATTAAAGAGTCTCTTCAATCATTTTCCACGATTGAGAGTTCTTATAAGTGAGTTCTTATAATTTAAATATAATTTAAATGTAATAATAATTTATGTACAATTTGAATATAATTTAAATATAATGATAATTGGAATATAATTTAAATATAATAATAATTTGAATATGATTTTAATATAATAATAATTTGAATATGATTTTAATATAATAATAATTTGAATATGATTTTAATATAATAATAATTTGAATATGATTTTAATATAATAATAATTTGAATATAATTTAAATATAATAATAATTTGAATATGATTTTAATATAATAATAATTTGAATATGATTTTAATATAATAATAATTTGAATATATGATTTTAATATAATAAGAATTTGAATATAATTTAAATATAATAATAATTTGAATATAATTTAAATATAATAATAATTTGAATATGATTTTAATATAATAATAATTTGAATATGATTTTAATATAATAATAATTTGAATATGATTTTAATATAATAATAATTTGAATATAATTTAAATATAATAATAATTTGAATATAATTTAAATATAATTTAAATATAACAATAATATGAATATAATTTAAATATAATTTAAATATAACTTAAATATACTAACAATTTAAATATAATTTAAATATAATTTAAATATAACTTAAATATACTAACAATTTAAATATAATTTAAATATAATTTAAGCATAATTGTTCTCATAAAACAACTTTGAAACAAAAAAAATATGTGAAATCGGTCGTTGCGACCGGCTCGGTGGGCTCAGTGTTGAGACGAATCTGGTCGCAGTGCAGTGATTCCTGGAAACATTGAAATAATATGGGATCCAGGTGACAGGAATAATGGTTAGCGGCGGCGTGGTCCAGTGAAGCAACGGTGAAACGGGTTTCGATTGTCCTAAAACAGTTCCGTTGTCGGCGTCCCGACGCGACGGTAAAAGTCCGTGAACCGCGTCTCCGGTTCATCCGACGGCGAACAACGCGTCGCGGCACGCCGGCGAAAGGCGCTTCCCTTTTGTTCGGGGGAAAAGAAAACCGATGGATTTTCTCCTTGGTAATATCGCTGAGTGTTTCCCTCCTTCTTCCGGTTCCTCGGGGGAGATCGATGGGAACCAGCGTTGAATCCCGTCTTCCTCCCGCCGCAATCACCCAGATGTACTTTGGATATTGAGTCTTCCGCTCCGCGTTGTTTGCCGAGGAGCGTTATTGAATTGCCTCGCCGATGGGAAAATAAGGATCGAGCTGCGCTCTCTCGCGAGCCGCCGCCCGGCCTGTTCATCCTGCGGTTGCATACGGTTGTCGAAGAGTTTAGCTACTCGAGGCGGCCTGTTAATCCTTCGCCGACTTGAATTTCTCGGGCGCCGGGAACCGAGAGCGAGCATCGCGAAGATTTCACACTAAACCTACCGCGGGGTCAAAGTGACCGCTTTCTTATTTTGCAATTCTGCAAAGTTCCGAGACTCTTTTCCTGGAAAACGCTTGAATAAGTTATATTATTGGAGCAAGTTTTATGATAAAAACTTTATAAATTCCAAATAAATTCGGTCTTCTCACTTTTGTGAAGCAGAACATGCCAGTTAGTATTACTGCTTGGTAGATTTAGTGTTAAAGAATAGCAGAGATGAACGATATACAATAAACTTTGAAATAAGGTTAACCCTTTGCACTCGAGTGGTGAGTTTGAGGCACCACTAAAATTTGTTACATCACGTTTTAACATAATTTTTACATCAATAAAGTTTAGATGTTGATGATGAACAAAGTTTAGTACATGCCAGTTAGTATTACTGCTTGGTAGATTTAGTGTTAAAGAATAGCAGAGATGAACGATATACAATAAACTTTGAAATAAGGTTAACCCTTTGCACTCGAGTGGCGACTCTGAGGCACCACTGAAATTTGTTACATCACGTTTTAACATAATTTTTACATCAACAAAGTTTTGATGTTGATGATTAACAAAGTTTAGTACATGCCAGTTAGTATTACTGCTTGGTAGATTTAGTGTTAAAGAATAGCAGAGATGAACGATATACAATAAACTTTGAAATAAGGTTAACCCTTTGCACTCGAGTGGTGACTTTGAGGCACCACTAAAATTTGTTACATCACGTTTTGACATAATTTTTACATCAATAAAGTTTAGATGTTGATGATGAACAAAGTTTAGTATATGCCAGTTAGTATTACTGCTTGGTAGATTTAGTGTTAAAGAATAGCAGAGATGAACGGTACACGGTAAACCTTGAAATAAGGTTAACCCTTTGCACTCGAGTGGCGACTCTGAGGCACCACTGAAATTTGTTACATCACGTTTTAACATAATTTTTACATCAACAAAGTTTAGATTTAAAAAATTGTTAAGAGTGTAATTGTTACGTGACTCCCAAGAGTCAATTTCATATGCATAAAATGCAGTTTTGCATTTTGCATAAAATAAAAACACTATAAGTTAGAAAAACGTTTTTATATTTACAGCTAAAATAGCTTCGAGTGCAAAGGATTGAAATAACGTTGATGTAATCTTGACATAATACTCGGCTTGTACACAAAAGTAGAGAATTTGGGAAAAGAAGATACGATTATTCGAGCTTTGAACCTCGTTTTTATAGTCACCGATTGTCAACAACTATAAAAATGAGCCGCGAGGCTCGAATAATAATAAATAATTGTACCTTCTCTTCCAAAACTTCCATTTTTTTTTGTTTGGAAAAGCTGAGCGTCAATTACGGAGAATTTACTGCGCCTTGATACATTGACAATATACAGGGTGTCGCAAAAATATCTCGCAATACAGAAATTGCGGGCTTCCGAGGTCATTCGAACTTTTTCCTTAGCGAAAATGCAATCCACGACTTTTTGTTTATAAATTATTAACCAGAAACACTGACCGATAAGAGGCGAGCCATTTTAGTTCTAAATCCAAAATAGCTTTTCCGATTTATAGTATTATCATTTTACATGATTTCTTGCATTTTATACGTATGAAATCGAGTCTTGTCACTCGCATGTAAACTGTGAATTTTATGCATTTATAACAACGATGAAAAACGGTGAAAATATTGAAAGAGTTTAAAGACATCTATGTATTATCCTCAGCCCATTGAAATTATTAAATAAACAAAGAAATTATTTCACTAGTCTTTGTCAGAATTGATGAAGAGAAGTTTCGTTTTGCAGAAAGATCCGCAGTCCACTCTTACAACAATGTTAACAGTTTCTTAATATATTAACAAATTCAACAATGTACATATTATTTTGAAACGTGCTATAATAATTTTTAATGCTGACTCACAGAGTCGCCACTCGACTGCGAAGGGTTAATCCTTGTTCGAAAAGCTTTCCTAGCATTAAATGATTCTAAATTAAATTAAATTGAATTAAATTAAACGATTTCCCAGCAGAAATTAGTTGCCAAGCTCCTCGCTGCATTTGCAGAGCGAAGTATTTGCAGTGAGACATTATTACCAAAATGTTGGCCATATATTTTAGAGCGGGCCCATTTTAGGAAAGATTCCGATGTTCCGAAAGATCGGAAGATCGGAACGGCCGAGCCACTTATCTCGAAAGCGGTGCGCCTTTGCCGTGCAGAATGAAACAGTGTCAAAGTTAAATGTTGATATTACCAAGTCCTTATTCAGGATTCTAATTTATCTTGACTGGAGGCAATGGCGCAGCCCATCCCAGCTGCCAGAATTGCACAGCGGCAGTTAGCATCGCGGCGCGATGCGGCGCGCCGGTTTCTCTCTCTCTCTCTCTTTCTCACACAGGAGGGTGGGGTCCGCGAATAATAGTGATTTCAGAGAAAGTATCCAGCGGTTTCTACGGATCTAACGATCCAGAATCCCGTGGGTATTAAAGGAAGACATTGGGTCAGGCCGATCGCCGGATCGAGGCCTCCTAATATTTCACGCGGCGCGATTCAATTTGCAGTGGCCGCGTATCCAATTTGTAACGTTCCGCGAGGCGTGAGAAGGCGAAACCGCAGCGCGCCGGCAGCGAGTTGCCGGTGCAGTTGCAGTTGCAGTTCGGCGCAGCGCGGCGCGGCGCGCATTAGCCGACGCGAGAGAAAAAGAATCTATTGATTATTGCAAAACGACCGGGTAATATCTCTCGCCGCCTACTTACCTACTTAGAGAGGCCTCCGCGGTTTTCGAGGCTGCCTCGAAAAACTGAGTCGACGGAGCCCCTCTTCGCTCGAGCACCGCCATCCGTTGCCAGCCACGATATATGTTTATATATACATATATATAATGGCCTTTTATCGGCTTCGCGGCCGAACGTTAGGCGAGCCGCCCCGGGGAGCAGATTTTTCGCGGCGGCTGGAAAACTCGATTTCGAACGAGCCCGGAGCACGACGAGAAATACAATGGCGGAAGCGCGGACGTGTTCTCCGACGATGCGCAACCCTAACTGTTCCGTTGTATGACGGAATCCTCATAAATTACACTTGGACGAAACAACCGAAATTCCAGACCACCCGTAGTAAGCAATTTCGTTAAAAGCCGTTCCGTCCTCTGCTCGAGTATTTCCTTTATGATCCACAGTTGGTCACCAAACGTCATTTCCCAGTCGTTTTTTTTTATGGTATGCATGTTCCACCGAGAAAATGCATTTTCCGGACTATTGTTTGCTACGGCTAATTCTTGGGACACTCGGATTCTTCGTGCGCGTCACCCGAGTTTGGGGCGATCACTTTCATAATTTTGCAAACCAATCAGTCAGGATGACCGTTTCCCTCACTCCTCGCAAGAATTGAATAATCCACGAATCCGACTATCTCAATTTTAGAACACACCCACGCCGAGTTTACCTCCGAGAACACACAACACACAACAGGCAGTCTACCATCAACCCGAACACAAAATAGTTTATTCGCTAAAAAATCTACTCCGAATCGGTGTTAAGTTCAATATTCAAATATATTACAAGTTAACCCCTTAACGCGCAGAAACGTATTAACACGGGCGTGCAAAACCGGCCAAAATGTGCAGACCCGTATATATACGGTCGGCGTCGCAACTTATGTCGCTAAAATGTTCAGATTCGAATATATCCGGGCAGTAAAAATAACTTAATAAAAACCAAGGAAAACATTCAATTTATTGATATTCATCGTGTAATTCTGTATTGTAAGCTGTAAAGTTTGTTTATTTGGGATTATAAAATATGGCCTTTTAGGGTGACACTTATAAGCATCTCTGACCTGGTAATTGTTTCTATCTATCTATATCCATTATTGCGTATCTAATTAGCGTTGGCATTTTTGTGAGTTTTGTTATGACTAATTTATTTATTACTCTCCAGTTATCTCCGATCTCTTTCTATTTTTTGCTTATTCAGGAATAAAATATGCACTTTTAGGATGGCACTTATGAACATTTAGTGTATTATTCGTGAGCAAGTCGTGAAGTAAAGTAGACGTTATCAAAGTGAATTTCTTCAAAGACAATTGTTTTTTATTTTTTACAAATATTATTAGTGTCAACATATAAAAACGTTTTTGTTTTATGGTGTATTTTTATAGAGAGTAAATTGGATTTTTAGTGTATAAAAGGTATGTTTTCTAATGTTGAAATAAGGAATGTTGGGCTATGTGCTGCACTTTGTTTTGAAATTTACCATACAAAAGAAAATTTTGAATAGTTTTAGTTTATTATATATTTTTCAGCTAATAAATATTATTATTATATTATTACAAATTTAGGTAAAATTAAATATTTTTCAGTTTTTTTTTCCGTCTCCTCCTTCCCCTTCAAAATAGTAACTGGTAATTGAAAAACAGTACAATGGGTACAAAATTCGATCTGCAATGCGATTCAATATTCACTATAATTATTTATCCACTATTTTTAGTGAATTTTTAGTAATTTTTGCATTTTTTTTACATATTTATTGAAATTAAGGTCCAAATATGTATTTTCTTAGATAAAAAGAATTGATTTTTTTTGGTCGGTTTTTTTTTTAAATTGTGCATTAAGGGGTTAAAGAAAAAAGAAAAGAAACACAGCTTATTATCCCTATCATCTTAAGAAATCGTAGGGAACCGCGTATAACAAATACGCGGAAAAACACTAACCGTGGCCTATTTCCTATCTATTGTCCGCCGAATTCGACTCGGTGATCTATTGGCAATTAACGGGATTTTTCGAACGATAAATGACAGGCTTCGTACGTAGATACGATCGATCGTTTTTCCACGAACAGAGGAAAGTAAAATGTCCAGCGTGGCAACGGTTATTTATACCGGCGTTCATTTTTCTTTGTTTTTTTTTTCTCTATAAGTAACGTTTTATTCCCCGAGTACGCGTAATCGACGTACGAAGAAGCTAACTTTGAAGTAATCCGATGTAAAAAAACGGCCACACACACAGCCGCGATTTTATAGATTGTTTATCAGCCGGCACGGGCCCGAGCCGAGTCCCATTAAAAAGATGTTCGCACAGATCGTTTCTCTTCTGGCGACTTGGAATTGCCACTAACTCCTATACCGTGGAAGTTTATGGTAGTTTTAAGACTTCGGAATTGCTTTACAGCCTTGTCCTTAGAATCATCGAGCAGGGTTTATGCGGATCAAGCCTGAACGAGAGGATCGCTCGTCCACGGAGAATTTATTAGACGAGGAATATTGAATCGCTCGCGGTCGCGCGCGACGACGACGCGACGACAATTTTTGCAATCGCAACGCAAACGCGTCGCGAGGTGAAACGATGCGCGCCGCGGGACCCGGCCGAGACACGGAGGATTAGGGTCAAGTGTATTAGATTTTGAAGCAATCGGCAGAGCCGCGTCGAGCGCCCATCAACGATACGGGACGTTGCGCCAGCTCTTTGAGACGGCAACCAAACTGTGTACGGTGCTCGCCCCTTTAATCCGAGCCCCGATCGACTATTATTAGGCGAAATCGCATTGTCTCCGGCGGAGGTGGCCGTGTAATCGGCCCGGGGAGCGCTAATGGAACTCTCGAGAACGCCCCCACGAAATCGAGCCCGTCCCATGGAACCCGGGGAGGATCTCGCGAGCGCAACCTGCAACGGCGATTCATCGTCCGCGGAGGGTTGCAGTCACGCGATGCATCGACGCCGAAGCCGAACGGACCCCCTGGACGAGTCGAATATGCTAATCCCTTTCAGTGGAATCGTCTGTTCGTCGTCTGGCGTCCGAATGCGCCATACATTCGGGCGAGCGGCTCTGGGACGCTGATCGAGCGACGCCAGCTCCAGGATGCTCGCTTCTGGCGCTGACAGCGTGCAGAAATTTGCGAACATGGTTCGAACGCGTTTGAAATAGTCTACTAAGTTTTGTAATAATATCTCGTACAATTTGTCCAAGAAAAATTCGCGAATAGCAGCTTGAAACCTATCGACGACTGCGAAAGTACGAAGTACCATTTTCTCTGTCAACGAACAATCGTCGCAATTTCCAAGATAACAGTGTAAAACATTTTGTGAATATAGTTCAAATATATCTCAGAACGTTTGCAAAGTTCCGCAACAATATCTCGAGAGGTTTATTAAACAAAAATCCCGAAACTGCACCCTCAAACGCACCTACATCTTCGAATGACCACTCGAAGTACCGTTTCCTTTTCCAACGGACAACTGTCGCAATTTTCGGGGCAACGACGCGCAAAAATTCACGAACACAGCTCTGAATATATATTGATAGATCCGGTTGGTTTCGCGAAGATATCTTGGACAGCTTCCGATACAAAAATTCTGGAAGCGCGCTTTCGACACCTGCCGAAAAATGCGAACGCCATTGCGACGCCTGTCTTTCTCGCCTCGAAACGGTCGACGCGACCGTCTAATAATAATAATAACAATAATATAACAACGTTTAATATCGATAAAAAGAAATCCACGAGCATCCGCCGGCAATGATTTTTGCGTGCACGACGTCCGCGCGGAATATACGACGCGCGGCAGCGTCCGCGGAAGCATGTGCGGCGTGGCAAGCCGCGCGGAACGCATTATTTTCCTTTGGCAGGTTGAAAATATGTTGCTAGCTGCGGGGCGAGCACCGTGGTTGGGGCGAGACAGAGGCACGAGGCGGAGATAAAGAGAGGAGGCTCGACATTTCGTGGCCGGCGTGGCAACGAAACTCGCCGCGGAAACGGGGACGGTCGATGAGGCATGGTGTTAACACGTCCGCGCGGAACAACGGCGCGCCGTGGCCGAGCGCCGCTCGGAAATTAGCGGGCGCAAACAATGGAGTACGGTGTAACAGCCGCATTTCCATAAAATCGATGCGTTTCGGCTGCGAGCGCCCCGCAATCCGCGCTCGCGAATCCGCCCGGGGGATGAATCGTCGCGTTCGAGCCTGTCCCAGCGCGTTCAATTAATCTCGATGGAGCCTTATTAGCGGAGGCAGCGCGGAGAACTCCGTCGCAGAGCACACCGCGCTCGATGCCCAATTTATAATAATTAATTAACGCGCGACAAGATCGAGCCTCCGATTAAAACGTGTGTACGCCAGATGTTTGCGCATTCGGAAGTTCGCCTGTCGTTTCGTACGAAACGTACGCCGTCGTTTTCTCGTTAAATCGGTGTTCCAGAGGCGATCCCGCATTCCGCCGCGGCGGTATCAGGCCCGTTGCGGTTCCCGAAATTTTATGGCAGCCGTCCGAATGGGAGCTCGGCGGCCCAGCAGGGGCGGCGATCGGCGAAAATCGGAACGTTTCAATCGGTGGAATCCAATTACGTTTTCGGTGCACGCGATACGAAATGAGACGTTCCGAGATGTCGCGGCGTCGCGCGCCTCGCCGTATCGTTTATCCGCCGGTAATTATGCTCCTAAAGGAACCTAATTTCGCGGGCACGCGGGGCCCCACCGCTCGCTCGCTCGCTCGCCGTCCGTAAAAAAAACTTTCTCGACGGGAGCCGCGTAAAGTCAATCGAACGACAGTTAAGTAAATTTGGGTTTCTTGGACGGCCCCGGAGCGGCCGGAGTAATTCGTGTCAAGCGATATCCGAGCGGATGGCTTGATACCTGAAATAATACTGATTTTAGTGAAACCTTGCGGTTACCGGCTCGGCCACTCTCGGCTCCGTTCGGCTCCCGCGAAATGCCGCCGCACTCGGCTCGGCGGCCCGTTTCGGACGCAAATTCCGGGAGAGGCTGGGAAGTAGCGAACGGATGATCGACCCCTTCGGGCGGTTGTAACTCTCGCGACGCTTCCGTAATTATTTTAAACTCGGTTTCTCTCCTCGTTACTCCCGGACCGGCGCACAGTTCCCCTAACTTTAGAAAGTCATGGTGCTGCGAACCTTTCGGCGGGCGCGTCGCGCGTTTTTCACGGTCATCGACGGGAATTGGGTCTTCGATGATGAAAGAATGACTTCTCGGTGGGCTAGGGCTTTTTAATGTTTTTCAATCGGCTTCGATATCGTTCGATCTTCGTCGTCTGGTACCTGGTTGTCTTCTACAGGGTGCGCAGAAAATTCCTGTATCTGTATATGTGTTCGTACACCTTCTAAAATTTAATAACTTTTTTGAAACTCAACTAAACGTCTTGAATTTTGTTTAGATGATAGCGGGACTAGTCTACTATATGATGACTGAAAAGCCATTTTTAAATTTTGATATTACTTAGGATGACAAAAAAGAGAATAATTTTGGTTAAAATCGTGATAAAACTGCGATTTTTGCCATCTTCGATTTGTTGTAACTGGATGCATATAAATTACCGAGATCTACGAGAGGTATTTTTATAAATTTTCGCTATAAGCTCTGATGAATTCATTTGACATTCACTAAATTTACGAAAAGTCACTTAGTCCGGTTTTAAAAAAGATATTGCGTTTTAGAAGGTGTACGAACACTTTTGTGGACCACTGTATATTCAGCTGATTTCGAAACAAGGACACTTCAATTTCATATTCTATACATTTCTCCAGGTTAATAAACATATTAATCGCAAAATTGAACAATAAAATCTACGTTAAGTGTTAATGTACATTTTATTGTTTAGGTTATGATCAATTCATGCACACTACGTTATTATAATTTCGTTCCACGCATTTTGCAAAGCTGATTTTAACTCATTCGTCGATTAGATAACCTTTGATATCCTTTAATACTAGAACTGTCGAGCCCTAAACGCGACTAATGTACATGGTTATATAAGGTGCCCCATGATTATGTTGACACCCGGAAAGAGGTGATACCTGTGGTCATTTGAAGTGACTTTTTCCTTTACACAAATTTTCTCCGAGGCACCGTTCACGAGTTATTAAAGGAAAAACAGCGACCAATGAGAGGCAAGCTCGGCCGGCGCGCGGCGGCCAAGCCAACGAGCGACCAATACCCTGTTCTGCTGATTGACTGAACCGCCTAGCGCCAGGCGAGATCGCCTCTCATTGGTCACCGTTTTTCGTGAATAACTCGTGAACGAAGCCGCGTATCGCATTTTCGCCAAGGAAAAAGTTATTTCAAATAACCTCAGGAATCATCCTCAGGGCCTTAGGATATCCTGTATAACAGTAATAAGATTTCATTTATATAAACTCCGTACGGCTTCTATTATAATATACGCTTCGATGAAGAAGTACGTCTAAAAATAATATTATTTAATAATATCGGAAATTGTGAAAGAAACATCTTTCGGAATTCTTTAATATTCTATAATAATTTTCGCTGCACTTCGACAACCCCGAATATTCGTCCACATTCCTAAATACTGATTTAGTCACCATTTTCCCTCAACATTCACCGATGTCCTTGCCGCGACATGTTCAAACAATCTCCAATATTCCCCAACGTTATCACTTTACAAACAAACCTAAAGCGCCAAGAATAAAAGAAACACGAACAGATCAGCCTAGAAAAGAAAACGAGAAAAGAAGAAACAAGCTCGTCGCTGTATCCTTTCACGAACGTGCGCGAACGGGTCTCGGGAGTGCTTAAATTTCCGCATCCGACGACGGTGTCATAAACGTCGGAATACCGAGGCGCGTATTGATCGAGCCGTGCACGCGAGCTGATCCGGTGCCAAAATATCGGTAAAAGGATCCGCTGGTGGATCGTAAGCGGAATCTCCGTCCCATCTGAAAGGCATCACCGCGTATTTCACGATCGAAGCACGGATTTATCGTCCGGCGAGGCACCGCGCGGCTCGCAGACCCGCGTAGCTCGTAAGTTCTCGCCGAAAGCTCGCCATTGCTGCCACCACCAAACATGCAGGTACATATACAATCTATACACGGGCACGTGCACGCGTACGCGCGCGCGCACACACACAGGCCCACGTAGACGGACGCGCACACACACGTGGATCGTATATTTCTCCGTTGATCCCGTGACACGCTCACAATATACAGTTAGCAGAGTTGCGTAACAGGAGGGTCCGGGAGGATCGCGCGGCGTAAATATAAAAAAATAACGGTACACCGGGTATATTGAGCGCGGACAATGTTCGGTTACCTACGGCCTCGTTATCGCCGGCCAGCTGAGTCGATACTCTGGTTTGCGGTTAATTAACGGCCGGCTTTTCGGATTACCCGCGACCCCCTGTACTCGTAAATCCCGATAGAGGCATCGGGAGATTAATCCTTTAACAGGCGACCGCGTCGACGAGGACCCTCAGGAACGTGTCCGTCGGCCCACGGATAAAACTACGAACCTGGCGAGCCTTTGCTCTCACGGGAATATGGATTTTGAGCCGGCCGGGAAGACCGCGCGGCGATAAACCTCGCCGAGGCCGCGCTGCATTATTCGACGCGGGAACAGAATTTAGTGTTGCTCTCTCGCAGCCACGATCCTATCCGGCCGCCTCGCTATGTTCACCGTAGGTCGATCAGGCGATTTTTTTTTAATTAAACGCTGCGAAACGGACGCTGCCGTTCATCTCCCCCGATATTTCACGGGCGTCCGTTCGACGAGTCTTTATCCGGCAATTTTTAGACACTTCTCAGCCGCCGCTTTGATGTCAAAGTCGATCGCGCGCGGTTTCGATACCCTTCCGCTCCGACATCCTCCCGACAGGGTTAATCGGGCGATTTTTAATCAGACGTTGTAGGCAGATATTGTCCGTGATAGAGGACACCGCGTTGACGCCGGCAAAGCGGACGCCGTTCACGACTTCGTCGCGTCCGCATCGTTCAAGTCCATTGCTAGACTGCGGACTTTTATGGAAAGTAAATATTGTCCGCATTAATCGCCGGATTCAGAAGATGATGGATAGACGTTTATCTCGCTTTTGAATTTTTTGAAACGAGTTGAAAATAACGCGGCAGCGTTATCAAACGCTTCAAGCGTTCTTGCCGTTTCGCGGTTTGACCTAATCACTTTTCTCGTAAATGCATAAAATCCGCGCGATTGTGCGTCAATTTCTTGCACATTCTTTGGCCTACTTCTACGCTGATCTCATTACCGATCTCGATAGGAACAGTGACGGTTTTAACGGGCTACTAAAACGTTAGCATTTAGATAGAACGTTTCCTCTCGGATAAGCTGACCCAAGTCCCGCTATCAGAAAGTTAATAAGGATTGGAAATCTGCGAGTCGAGCCTCGCGGCTCGTTATTATAGTTGCCGATCATCGACCGCGATATCTCCGTTTCCCAAGCTGTCCATTTCTGTTTCGAAACCGAGGAACCGTTTGGGAGAATTTACGCGACCGATACGCTTTCGATCGGACACACACGCGCACACGTACACAGGATCGGCCAATTTGGCTCGCGAGCATCGTTCGAACGGCGATAAAAAACGCGCCCATTCTTCTCTCTCGCAGTGTTTTCCACGCGAATCGAAAACCAGCCCGGTTTCACCGGCATATTCAGATCCGCGCCGAGACAAAGATTTTCGTTCTCAGCGTTCATCCGCGCGACGAATGCCAGCGCATCTCGTCTGCGTGCAAACTTTCACCACTGTCCATTGTCTCTATCATTATGCTAACTCGCACGCGCCGCGGACGCGGCCAGGCTTTCGTTTCGCTCGTGACAGTCTGCTCATTCAAGAACGAGCTGGTGAACCGACGCGAGCGAACCGGGCGAATTGCATCGCGTCGCGGCGCGTTCTGCTTTGCATTTGCCTCGCGTTTCGCAAAAATCGTTCCACGTTCCAAATTCTAACTCTAGTTAGAAAAGTTAGTTAGTTCTAAAGCTAGCACGCCGATAGATTGTGCACATACGTTTAGCCAGACTTCGGAGATTCGTCTTACAACTTGAACGGGAAAAGATCGAACGTTTCGCTGGGTTCTTTGTGCGAAATGAAAGTTGTTCTCCTGAATTGCACGAGATGAGAGTTAAATTATCATTGGAACATCCGAAGTTTTTTCTTAGCTTTCGCCGTTCCGTATCTCGCGCATGTTTGTCGCAATTGCACAATTTTTGTGGCTCGTTTGCAGCTTCGCATTCGAAAGATTTCTTAAATGCTTCTTGTAATAGATATCAAAAAAAGATGAAACGTTTTAATAGGATCTTTAGACAAATTAAGAACGTTCTGCGTCAATTGCAATAGGCAGGAGTTAAATTATCATTGTGGAGCATGCTAATTTTTGTCAGAAACGCATAACTTGACACGATTCTATTTGCAGCTTCGCATTCGAAAGAGTTCCTAAATGCTCTTTATAACACATATTAAGAAAAGATGAAACGTTTTAACAGGATCTTTAGACAAACTAAGAATGTTCTGCGTCAATTGCAACACGCAGGAGTTAAATTATCATTGTGGAGCATGCTAATTTTTGTCAGAAACGCATAACTCGACGCGATTCTATTTGCAGCTTCGCATTCGAAAGAGTTCTTAAATGCTCCTTATAACACATATTAAGAAAAGATAAATCGTTTTAACAGGATCTTTAGACAAACTAAGATTGTTCTGCGTCAATTGCAACACGCAGGAGTTAAATTATCATTGTGGAGCATGCTAATTTTTGTCAGAAACGCATAACTTGACACGATTCTATTTGCAGCTTCGCATTCGAAAGATTTCTTAAATGCTCCTTATAACACATATTAAGAAAAGATGAAACGTTTTAATAGGATCTTTAGACAAACTAAGAATGTTCTGCGTCAATTGCAACAGGCAGGAGTTAAATTATCATTGTGGAGCATGCTAATTTTTGTCAGAAACGCATAACTTGACACGATTCTATTTGCAGCTTCGCATTCGAAAGAGTTCTTAAATGCTCCTTATAACACATATTAAGAAAAGATAAATCGTTTTAACAGGATCTTTAGACAAACTAAGATTGTTCTGCGTCAATTGCAACAGGCAGGAGTTAAATTATCATTGTGGAGCATGCTAATTTTTGTCAGAAACGCATAACTTGACACGATTCTATTTGCAGCTTCGCATTCGAAAGAGTTCTTAAATGCTCCTTATAACACATATTAAGAAAAGATGAAACGTTTTAACAGGATCTTTAGACAAACTAAGATTGTCCTGCGTCAATTGCAACACGCAGGAGTTAAATTATCATTGTGGAGCATGCTAATTTTTGTCAGAAACGCATAACTCGACACGATTCTATTTGCAGCTTCGCATTCGGAAGATTTCTTAAATGCTCCTTATAACACACATCAATTAAAGTTGAAACGTTTCAACAGAATCTTTAGACAAACTAAAAATGTTCTGCGTTAATTGCAACATGCAGGAGTTAAATTATCATTCCAGCATGGCAATTTTGTCACAAACGCATTCGTTTGTAACTTCGCATTCGAAAGAAACGTTTCTAATTACACGGCAAGAAAAGATCGGACATTTTCCTAGGATCTTTCCACGAAACAAAAATGTTCGATCGCAAAAAGCACGACTTATCCTCAACTTCTCCTTCGGAATTCACCGTTCCGCGTTTCGCTCGCATACGTCATAAACGCGTCTGCCGACTCAGGCTCGCTCCCGTCGCCAGCGTCCGGACTACTTAGCATTTCCGAATCCCGTGGATCGTGGCGCATACGAGATTGATCCGACGGAATTCCGGTGGATCCTCTTCGTCCGATCCACGCTGACAAAAGCTGCGGTTCGTACGCCGTGCCGCCGCAGCCTCGTTTCTCACGCGCGAACGGCTAGCCATTTCCGAGAGAATGGTAACTGCTCACCTTCGGGGGCCAGGAGGTTTCGTTCAACGAGCTGCAGTTATCGCTGTCATCCCCGAAATTGCATCGTTGCACGCGAGCGGAGACACCTGGGCTCGATTCCGCAGCTTTCGCCGTTCCGACGGCACCAATTACAAGGATACCGGCCGATTGTTTCAAAGAACGGCGCGCTGCTGTCTGGACGTTTACGGTCCCCGGACAGACGGCACCGTGAATATTCACCGAGGGCAAAGCAGAAATAGAAAGTCCCGACATCATACGATGCGCCGAATTTGCATTCACGTTGCACAGAGGGATTTTTGACGGCGCCCGCCGCGCGTCGGCTTTCTCACGATTGGTAACCGGCGTAGATTTCCATGCTCCGAGGAGGAGTTTAATGCTAGCTTCGTCTCTGACGGCTGATTGATCGACTCTGCACGTGTCATCCTGTAATTGTTAAAATCGCAAGCTCGCGTTGCGATAGAACAGGTCACGAATGCAGCTGTAATTTAGCCGGAAACTTCTTTTTTTAGACGTACCTTGTTTAGTAGACTTTTATTTTACGAAGTATTTCCTCTTTTGTTTCAACTTCATTTTTACATTAACACTTTGATTCTGTTGTATCAGGTCAATTTAACCCTTCGCACTCGAATGGTGACTCTGAGGCACCGTTAAAATTGTTACATCACGTTTCCGAGATAATTTTTATATTATAAAAGTTTAGATGAAAAAAAATTGTTAAAAGTCTAGTTGTTGTATAAGTCACAAGACTAAATTTCATGTGCATAAAATGCACTTTGTCGTATAAAATGGAAATACCGTGCGTCAGAAAAATTAATTTAGATTTACAGTTAAAATGGCTTCGAGTGCAAAGGGTTAAACAGTATTTTCTATAAAAATTGCGAAGGAACGTGGATTTGACTGATATTTTAACCTAAAATATAAAAGCTTATGCTCGATTTCAATTTATTTAGCATTGATCGATCCAATATGCTGGTATGCTTTCAATCAGCTCTTTCTAAGACTCAACTACTTTTAATACTAAACGGTAAATTTGTTTGGAAGTATACATTTTTTCAAAGCAGAGTAACTGTTACTGTCGAACTAGAATTTCTCCCATTTCCAAAAAATTATCTGTTTATGCACAAATATATGGAATACAAGTTTCAACGAATTTGCAACTATTTTCTTAGAGCAGGAAAGTTAAAATTGAAAAAAATAAATGTCGCATCAGAAGCGATAGAAATTCCGCAAGACCCGAATAAATCTCAATCATGGAATTTTCATAATTCGATGCAGAATTGACATTGTACACTGTAAATTATACACATATAAATCGCTCTCGATTAATGATCATGCAATGAATTTCATGTACGACGAATAAATAACAAACAAACAAACAAACAAAAAAATGAGCATTTTCTTCTCCCCGAGTGGCAAATCTGCCATCAAGCGAATCTCGCACGTCCCGCGTCGTCCAGTACGTGCGCAGAAATGCAAATTTCGGCGAACAACCGTGGATTGCAAACGACCGATTAGGTGTGCATCGAAAATTAGAAAAAGAGCAGCGCGAGCGCGAGCGCGTTCCACGGATCGGCGAGGCACGATCGCGCGTCGGCACCGGACGCGGCCGTGGCAACGAAAAACCTGGATATCGCGGTGCCGCAGGATTTATAGGCGGTAAATCATCCGGCAAAAACATTGTTTTGTCATCGTGCTGGCCCGCCGTCGCGTTTAACAATGCAGCGGGGCCGCGATTATTCGATGGGACGTCGAATCAATGAAAACTCCGCGGGAACACGTGATGTACGACGGGCCTCGATCCTCCAGCCTTAAAGCAGTGTTTCCAACGGTCTCCGTCGGCATCGGTGATTAAGCCTGATTGGGGTTCTAATTGTACCGTGCGAACTCTGTCACGGGAAAGTTAAATATGCAGGGGAGCGGATGGAAATGGAAGACGCGCGCGCGGATTGGAAGACGATTTTTCCGTGGTCGTTCCGGTGAAAGGGCAACTTTAAGACGCGATTATCCGGGGCCATTGAGGGCGAGGCTCTTTAACCGAGAACCAACCGGAACTTCGAGCAATCGGGCTCCAATTGCGACTAACTTTCTCCGGTGGTTTTGAAATCTCCCGTGATTTAAACACGCGGTTCGGTTTAATGAAACGATTTTTCTACAGAGCGATCGAGTTCTTTGAATACGGCGGCCGTAGCAGCGTTGGCAAACTTTGTGACATTTTATTGTTTTATTTCATTTTTTATTCGTGACATTTTATTTTTATTATTATTACTTTTATCAAGAGCGTAATTCAAATACAATGCAATTTAAATAGAATGCAATTGAAGTACGTTTCTTCAAATTACAGTCCAGAATTTTAAAGAAGTTTGATACATTTTTGCATTTTTCTTTCGTATACTCGTTGCTCGTTTCTTCTGTGTGTTTTCTTCTTTTATCACCTATTAATTTATTTTTTGATTCGTGATTTTAATTCGATTACATCGTAATTCGTAATTTTAATTCGATTGCATCGTAATTCGTAATTTTAATTCGATTGCATCGAAATTCGAAATTTTAATTCGACTACATCGTAATTCGTAATTTAATTCGATTACATCGTAATTCGTAATTTTAATTCGATTGCATCGTAATTCGCAATTTTAACTTGATTGTATCGTAATTTATAATTTTAATTCGATTACATCGTAATTCGTAATTTAATTCGATTACATCGTAATTCGCAATTTTAACTTGATTGCATCGTAATTTATAATTTTAATTCGATTACATTGTAATTCGTAATTTAATTCGATTACATCGTAATTCGTAATTTTAATTCGATTTCATCGTAATTCGTAATTTTAATTCGATTGCATCGAAATTCGAAATTTTAATTCGACTACATCGTAATTCGTAATTTAATTCGATTACATCGTAATTCGTAATTTTAATTCGATTGCATCGTAATTCGCAATTTTAATTTGATTGCATCGTAATTTGTAATTTTAATTCGATTACATCGTAATTCGTAATTTAATTCGATCACATCGTAATCCATAATTTTAATTCGACCAAATCAAAATTCGTAATTTATATAATTTAATTACATTATAATTCGTAATTCAATATAATTTAATTACATCATAATTTGTCATCAACATAACTTAATTACATCGTAATTTGTCATCAACGCAATTTGATTACATCGTAATTCGTAATCGATACAATTCAATTACACAGTACATTGTAATCCTACTTCAACAGAAATTACGAATTAGATTGTAAATTCATCGAACGGAGATCAGAATTACGAATTACAATGTGATTATAGTTACAACACGATTGAATTGCTTTGTAATTATTATTCCTCGAGTAATTCGAATAAAGATTAATCGAGTGATTAAGATAAAGATCGATCGAGTAATTCGGATAGTTCCAGGAAAGAATGAACAATGCTTTTTCACGTGGCAACACACAAAAAGCTTCCGATCGAACAGGTTCACGAAAGGTCGACGTTACTTTTTTCAATCGCTGTGTTCGGTGTTCAAGAAATTGGCCTCGAGGCTGTAGAATGGTACGGGCAAAATATTATTTCACAAGTTCAACATTTCCAGGCCTGCGCAGCCTTCCAGAAGAAGGCCAGGATTATCACCGGCACTGATTGCCATTGTTTTCTTCGTTCGGAAACACGCGCCCGCACTTGCGCGCTGCGCGTGACAAACAATGGCAGCCGGCGGCGCGGCGCGGCGTTACGACTTCCTTCATAGTTATTCTATTTTTCTACGCTTCCTTTTGTCGTGCCATTACGAAACCACGTGTCGTGTCAAGAAACACTTTCGTTTCTTCTTTTTTTTTTCGCGCCGGCGATCCCGTCATTCGTGAAATTGCCGGCTTTACATAATGCCTCGTCGGCGACAATCGCACGGAGGAAGTGACCGTCGCTGCATCACAATGAAAATACCGGATTCGTCCACTATTATCCCTTCGAATAACTCGATCTTGAATTCGTCGGCAACGCAAAGATCGCCCCGTGAACGTGCCGATCACGAAATTTATGCGATTCGCATGGTTACGGCGGATGATCGCCGAGTTCACTTTTCGGCGACTGCCCACCGCGTTTTGGGTTCGCAGTCATTCACAGTATCTGATTGCCGTAATCGTTCGATCATCGTCTCTTGTTTTTACAGCAGCAAGTTCTGTGAAACGATCGACATTTAGACAATTTTCGACGGAGTTCTAGTTAATGAAATTTTCTGATCGCAGCGATAGAATTCGGAGCGATGCATTTCTTTCGTCAGAGCTTTGCGTCTTTTGCTTTGAGCTCTGCGTAATCGCATCTCATTCATGGTATACAGAGAATTGACTGTAACAACCGTAAAAATTGATTAACGATCGTCAATTGTTGTTTAATGATTTATCATCGTACAGATATAATTCTTGTTTTTTTTTAGCACATTACAGGTTACAATATCTTATCTTATCGTTGCACTGCGGATTTTATGCATTTACGAGAAAAATACTGTGAAACCGAAACACTGAAAACGGTGATTAAAGATTAAAAGAAGTTAAGTATGTTATTGCACTGTTTTCAACTTAATAATATTCTTTATTGATTAATAACTTATAATTTAATTTTGATCATGAATAAGTTTCTTATTGAAGAAAGAAAGAAAATTATACTCGGCAGAAATTGTTTATCTTGCGCGAAGATCCGCGGCCTACTTATCAGCGCAATCGACCCGAAGCAAATCGAGCCATCGACGACATCGGCGGACGAGCCTGATCGAAATAAAAGCAATCGATCCGGCAAAGGGCCGCATGTTAACGGGCCATGGATCACCGAGTTCGACGCGTTTCCGAATCGGCTTGCCCGTATTTTTTCATCCGGGGATCGGCGCATCGTCAGCGGCGACCCGTCTCGAAAATAATATCACCGTCCTGCTAAAAGTGTTAAACCGCACGAGAGCGAGGTGGACCTGTCGGCAATTAAAGCCGCGCCGGGATTTATCATCGGCCGGCCAATTAAAAAGTGGGAAACGAGAAAACGTTCCGTTCCGTTCTGTAAAGCCGCATTGGCCCAGTAAGGATCTCCGCGCGCAACATTCGGCTGTAAAATCACCATTCGTTCCGTGTCGCGGTCTCTCTCTCTTTCTCCTCTCCCCGGGCCTCTTTCTCTTCGGCTGAATCCGAGGATTTATCACGGCTTCCAGCGAGCCGAGCCGAGCCGAGCCGAGAGAGAGAGACCAGGCCGCGGCAAGCGCTCGGAACGAGCGCGTACCTCGAAAACCAACCTGATATATTCGCGACTCGCAGATTCGATGTCCCGCTGAAATACGACCGAACCGGACACAATCCGGCCCATTTTTTGCTTCGTTTCTCTAGCCGAATCGAACGTATGCGTCCGGAAACAGCTGCGGACGCTTCTGTAATCGTCGCGGCGGATTTGTTTTGTCTGACCACCGCAGACATATTTCACTTCGTTTAGAAAGTCCATTATTATCTACACGGAATTCTATGTACACACGGTTAGCATCGTAACATTTAACACAACGGCCGCCGCGTCGAGAGCTAACGAATTTCGTAAGAATAACGTGTTTTACTTTGTGAAATGAAAATCGGGAAGTCAAGTTTTGCTCGACATCGTTTAATTCTACGTTCACGTTTTACGTATTGCAATCGAATTAAGAGGGTACGATATATCGGCGAAAAAATTAATTTACAAATCAGAGCATGCGGCAGCGTTTTGTCTGATCGTGGCAGGCTCGTTTCACTTCATTGCTTCACACTTGTCTTTTTATCTCTTAGGTTCCGGGAAAAAGTAATTTTCGATAATATAGTTACACCATTTTCGATTTACAAGAATTTTCCAGAGATACGATTTATTTTTTGTTTAATACCTGTTTCTTGAGATCGTCTCGAACAATGTTTATTTTGCACAAAAATCCGCAGTCTATTCGTTAGTTTTTTAAAATCTGTTGGAGTTAATTTGATGTTCTTTCGATTCCGAAAGAAATGGGACCAACTAACGCTATTTTCGATTTATAAACATTTTCCAGAGAAACAATTTATTCTTTGTTTAATACCTGTTTCTTCAGATCGTCTCGAACAATGTTTATTTTGCACGAAGATCCGCAGTCTATTCGTTAGTTTTTAATAATCTGTTGGAATTAAATCGATGTTCTTTCGATCCCGAAAGGAGTGGGATGAACTAACGCCATTTTCGACTTATAAACATTTTCCAGAGGAACGATTTATCTTTTGTTTAATATCTGTTTCTTAAAATCGTCTCGAACAATGTTTATTTTGCACGAAGATCCGTGGTCTACTCGTTAGTTCTTACAAATCTGTTGGAGTTAATCGATATTCTTTTGGTCCCGAAAGGAATGGGACCAACTAACGCTATTTTCGACTCACAAGAATTTTCCAGAGATACGATTTATTTTTTGTTTAATACCTGTTTCTTGAGATCGTCTCGAACAATGTTTATTTTGCACGAAAATCCGCGGTCTACTTGTTAGTTTTTAAAAATCCGTTGGAGTTAATTTGATGTTCTTTCAGAGTCCCGAAATAAATGGGACCAACGTAAGAAAGATATAGAAACAATAAGATACAATTAACACGAGCGGTTCCGTTAGGTTACGATCAAGCTAAAATTCTTTAAATGGACAAGAGGATCGAGAACAAGCTATAAGTTTAGAGAATGGTCGAGTGATACGGTATCGGAATAACATATATCGTCCGCCCCGGTTAGTAGGTTAATTTCCCCCATTAACTGATGATATCGTTAGGATTCTCATTAGTACGAACTTCGTCATTTTATTAACACCGCGTATCACATTCCCGAGTGGCCCATTGATAGCATCCGCCATTAATCCAGCCTTTTAAAAATTTCAACATTCTGTTCGACGCGTTTCCCACCGTTATTAATCGCGGACGACGTTGTCCAGTCGTTTCGCGACAATTTATTATAAATTTCTAATTTCATTCAGATTCGTAAAACGTAAAAGTACCAAAAATAAAACCAATAATCGATGCCGTACAACTATGCATTACAATTTTAATTTGATCCGATAAAGTACTTCAACTTTATGAAATTGCTAAGGCTATTGGCGTGAAAGTCGAAGCGTTGACTGTCTTATTAACGCAGTTAATAAGAGCGAATTGCGCCGAAGATCAATTTTCAAAGACGCACGAAGTGTCTGCACGGACGATCGACGCGACGATCGACGTGTCAATAAAGAAACTTTCCAGTTTCTCTCAGCTTCTTTGATCGGAGAGCCGTGTCTCGGACGATGCTCGCCGGTCCGTGCAAAGAAAGATGGCGGTGCCCGGGTTCAATATCACGAACGGCAGCGGGCCCGTTTTTCTCCGACGTCGGAGCCAGCACCGGCGGGACAAATTACATAATATTCCCGCTGGGAAATGTTGCTCGTCGTATTTATTATCATTCCTGTCGAGGCCCGCGCGACCCGCGGCCGCTCGCCGCGCCAACGAACCGGGGGCCCACGGAGCGGGGGCCCAAGAAAATGCCGCTAGAAAATGTGTATTGCGACCCAGTGACACCACCGAGAGATCCCGGCAACCGTTATCGCGTGCTGCCGCGACTTTTTCGCCGCGTACCCGCGACACGTTTCAGGAATGCGAGAATGTTATCGATGCCTGGATAGTGGTTCTTGATCCCGAGCCCCCCTAACAGATGGCCAAGCGGCATGCTAGCCCCCGGGAAACAACCGCGAGAGTCCCGGAACAACGACTTCATTCCGAATACGTGGGACCGTTCTACCTTCCTCTGGAATTTCTGAGTGCCGAGCTAAGGATCGTCTATCTGTCTCTCTGTTGCCCATTTTTCTGTTTTTTCTTTTTTAACATTACAGAATATTTTCAGCCAGAAAAATCACCCAGCTGTCTCCTAAATAAGAGAATAATAATAAGAAAGAGATAGAATAATAAAAATAATAATAATAATAATAACAGAATAATAATTCTGTTCAATCCGATCATTGTCTCGTTGCCATATTTTTTTTTCTTAAATCATCTTGGAGCAATGTTTTATTCATTGTCAATCCACAGGTCGCATTTTTATACTGAAAGATATTCTCCTGATCTTGCGCTCTGGGTGCAACGAGTTCGGAGTTCATTTTCATTCAGAGAAATGGTCCATTCGGTTTCTAGCAAACAGTACAATTCTCTAAAATTTGTCCTTCATTATTGTCCTATTCGTTGACTTGTTGTCCGTCATATTTTTATGCAGGAAAATTGTTTCGTTCGAATCAGAGATTTACGTACTCTGTTGTACCCTTAAGTTTTTTAAAGATGAACTAGCAATTGCTCGCATTCGATTATCGGAACTGATTGCTCGGTCCAAGTGAATCAGAAAAATTGAAAATAAAGAAAGAATGTGTTAAAAATTTCAATTTCATTTTAAGAATCGTCTTCGGATCGTTTTGATTTCGTTCGCAACGAAGAACGACGTGAGAGCAACGTTAAATAAAATTGCACGGGGACATTTTATCCGAGAGCGAGTCGCTGCGAGGGAGAAATGTCCAAGCAGGTACACGCGAGCCGGAACACGTTGGACAAGTGTCAAAAAATTCCGAGGATCGTCGAATTTACGAAGCGGCGGCGAAAGAAACGGCGATCCAGCGGTGGGACGGAACGGCACTGCCGATTTTCCGAGAAGCCCGACGTCACCGGCATTCCCAAACGTCGACGAATCGCATTCCCCGGGGCGGCAACCACCGGTTCGAAAGAAAACGCTGCGCCGTCACCGGCTAACTGTATTTTAATTGTATCAAAAGACGCGAACGCGAAGGCGGTCATCGTTCCACGGGAGTTAATTAAATTTTATTGCCGGGGCACGTCGTGCGCGTACGTGTTCGCTCGGTTTAATGGAAATCCAGGTGGGTGGAGGCTGTGGAAGCGTGAACGAGCCGCGGCCATAATTCAGAGAAAATTAGCGAGCCTACTAATTGAACCGTAGGCGGCTCTCCGTCGCACTCGCGTCGGCTTCGAAACGAAGAAACGGGATCGTAAGGGGGTTGAAGGGTTTCCATCGAAGGGATCGATCGGATGACGCTTCGTTACGGTCTTCCGGAGTGCTCTCTGTCCTTGAGATCCAATTAAACGCAAGTGCGGGACCGTGAAGGGACCGAAGACACAACCAGAAGCAGATGCTCCCGGCGACGCGCGACGTGCCCGATAATTAAGAAGAGAGAGTCCCCGGGCTCCGGTTCGCCGGCTATCCGGCATTATGCCCGCTCCACACTCTTCGAAACCTCGATTCGAGTTACCTAACCAACTCGAGGATCCTCCTTGCAACCATATCTCCAATTGTAAAACGCCGAGCCGAAGTTATTTATTTTTTATCATTTATAATGTTCCGCGTTTTAGACACGCGGTTTTTAGGCGATCCTTCAGATCTTTCGTTCCAATCCTTTACAGACGAGAACTCTTCGGTGCGCTGGGAATAATTTCATCAGAAAATTAGATCATCAAATATTTGAATACTGGGAACAGTGAACAGTATATTCTGATCTTCTGTTACACGCATAATCAAATCATAGGTATGCAATTCCCAGAGTAAGACACGCAGTCCTGATGCCATCATTATGTCGACATTCGTCCTCAAAGGGTTAAATAAATCGTGGACTGCTTTATGTTGAGGTTTCATACATACGTTTAGCTATATCTCTAACGTACACGGTATTTTTTTCAAGCAAAAATAATGCCAAATGTATAAGCTGCATTGAAGCGAGTCCTGTTGAAAAAGGTCTCCACTTTCGTCACTTCTGTGCAGTCAGCTGCAGTCACTCGGTTTCGAAACGTAAAATAGCATTCGAATTTGGGTCAAAAGCTTGCATAATCGTTTTCGTTTCAAGGCTTTGGGCTGAGCTACGAAATGGACGACGGTGGACGCGTCTCAAAGCGTTAAATCCATCTACGAGCAGATCGGACGCGTTTATTCCGGAAGCAGTCAAATTAAAATATCAAATGACGTAACGTCGCAGCTAATTACTTCGATTGGATACGATTTTGTGTGCAATTTCGTCGGTACAGATTTAACAGCCCTTGAAAAGAAACGTTCGAATTACCGGCCCGATTTGCAACGTATCCTCGACGATCGAGATCAATGCATTGATCCGTTAAAAGTCACGTTTCTTCTGAGATTTCCGAGCAACGAGACGAGCAAGAAGATTTCAAGCTCGCGCAACGACTATCTCAAATTCGTCCGCGCACGAATAATTAGGCAAAGGGCCCGAGCGGCGATTTCTATATCTCATCGGTCACCGGGGTGGGGAGGTCGGGGACCGCGCGGGAATTAATTAAAAAAATAATATTGCCGCTCGCGGGGCCGAGGCTCCCAGTGACGAATAAATTGGTGCGGCAATCGGAACGAGCCGTTGTCCCTCCGAATGAGCGGCCCACTTATTACGATCGCGGAGAGTCGGCCATCTTGGCCTGGCATAAAGCGCAGGAAACGTGCATGTTTTCTTGGCTCGGACGCCAAGAGGACGGGACAAGGGATGCTGAACGGGCCCGGAATCGATAAGCGGACTGTTCGAACGAATTCTGTTCGAGTGTAACCGGGAAAGTAAAACGGAAGACGGACGGATCTCTTCTACAGAAGAGGAAAAAGAAGAACCGAGGAGGTGGGGTAGGAGCGCACGATCGATATCGAACTCAATTACCGGCGAGATGCGAATAAATTCGATTCGGCGGACGCCGCTTGTCCTCGGCCCTGGTCCAAGTAACCCACTTCCATCGGGGAGCAGGGGCGTGGGGGCGAAGGCGGAACGGCCGATAGACGAAAATGTCGGAGGGGAACGAAGGCGGTTTCGAAGGAAAGGGAAGAACGGCAGCCTGGAACCGGAGATGGGAATCGTTTCGCGGCGGGTTCCGTACAGGGAGCGATTTAACTGCGCCGCGTCCATAAACCTTGGCGCAACGGTGTTCGTTATACGTGGAAATCCCCCTTTAAGCGACCGTAAAGCTGCCATCGGGGCCGCGTCAATTAGGGGCGCGCGGACGACCACGAAAATCCGGGAACCAGGCCGGGGCCCGGCCCCCCCTCGCCGCTTTTAATACGCTCCTGGTCACGAGATTTCGGGAACGATCGTTCCGCCGCGTCGCGAACCCTTACGTTTCGCTTCTGCGACGATTTCACCTGTGAATCTCAACCCTGACGGACGACGGAATCCGTCGAAGACGCCGGATGCGACTTTCGGGAACGCAAAATGTTCAATTGAACGGGGGAAACAATTGCACCGCGCGTCGACGACGATGGATGACGGATCGAGAGTCCAGATCACGGTGTAAGAAATATATATTTGTGTAAGTGTGTGGTACGGTGCGTCTAGTTATCACGAAACCAACAACGAACCTTCGATTTATAATAACGAAAGAAGTTCGCCATATTTGAAATTGAATCGAGAAATGATATTTTTCTGAAAAGGGATCGGTATTCGGTAAAAGAATGGAAATCGGGAGAAAACTAACTTATGCTTGTTTCACTTTTTCCAAAATTATGATACTTCCAGGAGATGATGACTTCCTGAGGTCGTTTGAAGTAACTTTTTCCTCAGCGAAATTGCGATCCGCGGCTTTGTTTACGAATTATTAACGAAAAACAGTGGCCAATGAGAGGCGAGATCGGCTAGCGCGAGACGGCCGAGCCAATCGGCGGAACTGAGCGTTGCACCAGCCGAGCTCGCCTCTCATTGGTCAGTGTTTTCTGCTAACAACTCGTGAACGACGCCTCGGAGAGAATTTCTGTAAAGGAAAAGGTTACTTCGAATGACCTCAGGAACCCCTTATTACCCGAAATTTCTATAGTTTTGGGACACCCTGTTTAGAACCAACAGAATTGAACATATATATAGTAGCACACCGCGTCTCGTTACTAGTGTTTAATTCTGTTGGTTAGCAGAAAACACTGACCAATGAGAGGCGAGCTCGGCTGGTGCAACGCTCAGTTCCGCCGATTGGCTCGGCCGTCTCGCGCTAGCCGATCTCGCCTCTCATTGGCCACCGTTTTTCGTTAATAACTATATATATGTATATATATATATATATAGTAATGTAAGTATATATATATAGTAATGTAAGTATATATATATACGGCAGCGTTACTGTGGTTGATATACTCACAAACAATAGAAACTCCCATCGATGGTACGAAAGTCTCTTAGATCACCGAGCGAACTACATCACAGGTAACCTTTTAAGATCGCAGGCGTAAGGATGAAGTCGGGGTCCACCTTTCCTTCTTACGCCGTGGTCTAGATATACCACCGAGAAACGCGTTAACGAACGAAAGGCGTGCTCGAGACAAGAATCGCGACGGAAACGCGCTGCGACTTTTACGACATTGTTAAGGGGACTGTAAAGAGTTGCAAAATGTTACAGATACAATTTCCGAGGCGACTTATTTCCCGGCGGACAGTAAATTACGCGTCCCCGCGACGAATATCTTAATTATATGTTCGAGTATCGATAGTATAAGAGGTTTTTAACGACGCGATTGATGCCCGGCCAACGCGATAAATTTTTCCGGCACCGGGCGTATTTTATACGCGCAGTCAAGTTCGGGCTTTTTTAAGACTGTCAATGGAACGCCGGATTTGCATAAAGATTTCGTTCTTTTCTTTTTTTTACGCCGCGTTTTACTGTTACACGCGGCTCTCCGACCGCGTCGATTTAATCGCGGAAGAGGAGCAAACGAAGCGAACGGCCCCGCGGCCACGTCGTTTATGTCGATGCAATGAATCCTCGATATGGATTAACCACTTGACGATTCAATTAAAACTGTCTGGCGACGGTCGAGCTGCGGCGCTCTCTCTCTCTCTCTCTCTCTCTCTCTCTCTCGAAAGACATCTCTCTCGAGGGTATTTTCTTGTTCCCGGTTACCCGGGGACTAATAGCGGCCGTTCCGCAGCCGAGTCAACCGGGGCCCGGCGAATTTTAATCGATCTATTTCATTGTGCGTGCTGTTCTTGCATTATACACCGTCGGGGATGTTATTCGCCGGAATTGATTCGAACGGCCGAGTCAGCCTCTTCCCCGCGTTTTCACTGCCGGCATATTATTCCTGGGACAACTTTATTGCTTAAAAATTAACGCGTCAGATGACATTCTTCGAATCGTGACGACTGCAGCGATGATTAGACGTATTAAAAGAATTTAGAAACACAGTTATAATTACAATATTTCCAACTGATTAGAACCGTTCAGAAGAGGATCGAACCTCTGTTGGACTCCTTTTCTTTGCAATTGGTGCGAAGGATTTTTTACTTTGCATAAAAGTCGCCAGACTAATTAATGACAATAGAATTTATGGCGTTTTATCGTAAGTTCTCTGAACCATAATCTGGAATAAAATTAGCGTTAATTTTGACATCTTTTCAATATCTAGAGGTACGTAAAGCACTCTTTCGTACGCGAAACAATTTGTGCTCGACGTCTACAATTGGTAACGCCGTTTGTACGAAAATCAGCAGTGGAACGAAAAAAAAAAAAGTTTTACCATTTATTTTAGCTAGTAAATATCACTTGATCTCGCCAGCGATTTTCACTTAACTTCAATGGCTATTTCGTGGACCTTTCGAAACGCGTAAAAATAGTTCCGTTTATACAACGGTGTCCCAACAAAAGGCCACCGGAACGAACGAAAAAGTCAGAAATGGATAATTGTCGTTATCGTGCAATTCTGGCAGTTCGTTTCCGTTAACAGAACAATCCAGTCAAAATATTTCGGGACCAGGTACAGCGAAGCGGATCGAAACAGAGCACGCGTGTTCTGCGGCGCGGCGCGGCGCGGCGTGATCCTGCGCTTCGTTTTTCATTCGGCGCGCGGCGGTCTTATAACGAGCCGCAATTAACGAGGCCAGGCGGACCAGCAATTTCGAGTATTCGTGTAACGAAAGTTGGTGGCCGTTCGGGGGCAGCAGGGGGGGAAGAGGGTGTGGGAAGGATCGCCTAAGTCATCGGACAGTGACGCACGTTCGGGCAGCCTACGATTCTGTTGAAAGTCGGAGACTTTTTACCATTCGCTGGGACATTTCCACGAACCTGTTGTTATAATTTATAATTACAGTTGTAATTTATAACTGTAGTTATAATTTACAATTCCTCGTGGCCGTTTCGGGAGAGGTTTTGTAGAGTGAGCAAGCTTCTTTTAAGCGAAGGTATCGTTCAGTCAAATCAATTTGCTCTGCCAGCCGGGATAATCGAAGAAACACTGTCTAGTCAAATTTAATCGGACCTCCTGCAGAATCGATAGGCGTCTCGTCGCAATCGTTCAATCTTCTTCCCCTTATTTTTACAGAAACGAATATGTCGTAACGTCATTATCGGCACACTCGACTCGAAGCAAATCAGAGAGCATCGACAACATCGTCGAAACGGACTGCGCGGTGAATTCGGGTTCGGCTAATCGGCCGTTGCATCCCCATTAGAGCGTTGCAGCGTTGCGGGTGCATGCCGTTGCAGGATCCCGGGTGCATGCGAGATGAGGCCGGTCCCCCCCAGAGGGTCTCATCGTCTAAAGTCTAAAGCGTATGCAAAGCCTCAGACCGAGATTGGTTTCGCGATTTATGCTCTAATATCGCGGAAGATTCCGCGTGATACAATTACGGGGTAATGGTAGCCCGGGCCCCCGGTTCGTCGCTTATCACTCTGCGAGTGAAAATTAGGGTCGATGGATGATCGATACCATCCAGCCGTCCGGAGTTTATCCGGTGAACGATTGGCCGGTTCTCCGAGGCACCGGTGAACGATGGGATAAAGATTTCGTTTTTTATGGGCCCCGGGCCCTCCTGCAGCTCTAATCTTTTTTCCCCTCCCATTTCTACCGGCATTATCTGATCGTGTTTCGTAACAGTACATACGCATATATCGGGGGTACGGCGGGCGGGGAGGCGGGAGACCCCGCACCATTCGAGCCGGAAGAACTCTTTGATTCGTCGAACGCCCGTTGGCATCGGTCCCAGCTGTTCCCAGAATTGATCCCTTCCGAAAACTACCTACGTGACAAAATGCACTTTCTCGGAATCCAATTACCGTCCCGCATTCCTCCGGCTAGATGCAGTCTAACTTCTTTCTTCGTCTTCTTATTCTTATTCTCGTTCTTCCTCTCTTCTTCTTCTTCTTCATCGCGTTCGACGACGGAGATGAAGACGGAGTAGCGCGCTCATTGCTTGAATACTGAAGATAAATCACGAGGAGTATGTGTATCGTAACGCGGAGGCGCGCCACGCGGGAACAGTTATTTAGCTCGATCGCGTATTGTGTAAACATACGAATCGATTTAGATCCGTATCGGAAGTCCGTATCAGACGAGATGCGCGCTATGACGTTGCTGTTCGAGGGACAAACGTGTAATGCGCGCGCGCGCGCGCGCGTTCGTCTCTCTGTGGTAGACGAACAGCTGAAATTGCGTGAACGATGCGTTAGTTATCGATGCCTGAGAGGTTTGTACAAGCAGCGAGCAAGCAATCACAGTCAATTTAGAATGTAATAGAGAAAGGGGGACTAGTTAGTATGCCGCGAACAGTAGGCATAGCGTTACACAATCGGAAAGCGTCATTCTTTGTCAGACTTCGTCAGTTCGATCGTTCCATTTTGGGATCCGCATTTCGAATTGAAGTGGCGATCTTTATGGTTCATTTTTCCATTGGTACATATTATCCGACTGATTTAGGTCTAATTAGATATGTCGTTCTCCTTTTTCTTTTTCTGATAGAAGATTTTAGGATGTTTCGTAAGATGTTGGAATGACGTTGCTATATGATATAACGTTAATCGTGATAATTGATGATCGAAATAATAACGGTAATAATAATAATATTATTATTTAATATTATATAATATTATATATATTATAATTATATATAATATACATAATTGATAATCGAAATAATAATGGTAGTAGTAATATAATAACAATAATATAATAATAATAATAATATAATGGTAATAATAATATTAATATTATATATTATATATAATTATACTTATTTATTAATATATATTATATATGATTATAGTATTATTATTACCGTTATTCTTTCGATCATCAATTATCATCGTTAACATTATATCGTGTAGCAACGTCATTCAAACATCTTATCAAGCATCCTAAAATCTTCTGCAGTCGCATGATTTCATCGTTGACTCATCCTCAAACTCTGTCTCTCATCCTCGATCACTGTCCTTGCCGCATCGTAATCTTGAAATGTAACCCATGCGTGTGTCAAAATGTCAGAAAAAGACAAGTGAAAGAAACGATGAAGTTACCATAAACTAACTTATCTCTAAACCGTCTGAACGATAAATTTTGGTCGGAAAACAATACACGTGTTAGTGAACAATAACACTCCTCGCAATAAGGAGAACGTGACTTCACGGCACTATAGTTCTAACCTACTCCATGTAACGTAGGATCATTGAGCATTCAAAGATCTAATCAGGCGCGTTGAACAGCATTCGGTATTACAAGAGAAAACGATCAATAAGGATCAAAGTAGGATCCGATCGCCAGCGTTTATCGGATGAAGTAGAAGAATGGTCGTACAAGTATATGATGCGTGTTGCGTGCGCGCGCGGGACACGTAATCCTTCCCCGACATCTTCGATATTGTCAAGGAGGTTTCCGTCTAATCCGACCTGTTCCACGAAACCGTTCAACAAAAGCTAGGCTCGATAACTTAGTGACAAAATACTGCGATGTCACGCGAGCGCAGGCGATGCATCGGGTATGCAGCGAGAGACCGACTGCATCTCCGGCATCGATCGCGTGAGCTGGTCGGCGTCGAACGAACCAACGAACGAACGAACCGGCGAACGAACGAACGAACGAACCAACGGACGAACGAACGAACGGGCCACGGTAAAAAGAAAGCGATTGTCGACGCGAGGAGAAATTCCATTTTCAACGAGTCCTGTCGGGACCGCGCGCGCTGTCCGACTGGAAACAATAGAATCAACGGCGGCCGCGATGTATGCGGTGCAAGTGTACCGTGAAAAGAAAATCCATCTCGAACGCGGATTTCGTTCTCTTTCAGTTTCATGCGCTCTCTTGTTCCCGGCTAAATGACACGGTTTCTTCCAAAATGCCGACAAACCGACACGCGATCCGCGAGCCGCATTTTCTAAGAGGCTCGGCGCAATGTTTTCGAGCGTCTCCTTCGAGGTCCAAGGAAATGGGAAATCCTAACGCTGTACCAACCATGGCGGTCCTGTTTTTCTTTATTTCCAAATTGCTCAAAATTATGAATCGAAGAAATTCCTTTGTTCAAGCTGACGTTGCGACATTGAATACACAAATCAGATCTGGTGCGAATAGTTTTTTATCGTTCACCTGGTATAATTGAATCGTGCTGTTTTCACCGAATTGGAGAACATATCTTGTACTTTCTTTGATTGATAAAAAGCTTCGATTGAAAGTTCGAATAGCGGAAAGTAATGAAATCATTCCTACAATTAAATATAAAATTCCAATAGTAATAAATACGACGAATAAAATTATTTCTATAACTGAATATAACTCCAATAGTAATAAATACGGCGAATAACATTATTTCTATAACTAAATATAATTCCAATATTAATAAATACGACGAATAAAATTATTTCTATAACTGAATATAATTCCAATAGTAATAAATATGACAAAAAGTTCAAATAAAAAAATTCGTCATACTTATAAAGCAGCAAACGTTAGTCCCTTTTAGAGGTCGACAGGTCCACTGATAAGGAACTTTCCGAAAATTAAAATGACTTTCGAGAGTCCTTTAGAGTCTGATGACAATCGCCGATATATTCTTCCGAACGAAACACAATGTCAGCTTTTAAGTAATTTCTCTTCTCTCAACGAGAGATTCTGGTTAATTTAAAGGATTCTCGATGCGCCCGATGAACTTCCGCGAAATTTATTCATCGAAAACACGGGGCCCGGTTTTACTATCTTGTCAAGCGTCGTCTCCGTAGTAAGAATTTCTGCCAAAATTTGAATAATTCTCGACGCAGCTCTTTAGATTTCTTGTTGCACACAGGTAGAACCGGATTTCAGCATCCTCGCCTTTCAAACAGCAATTTTCTCTCATTCAACGTCAAAGTGACACGTACGAACGTATTCGGAATCGTAACCAGAATTTCCCTCCCGATACTAAATCGAGACGAGTTCCAACAAAACAAGGAAGAGCATTCGAATTATCTCATCCGCTAATATATTCGAGGCGAAGCAGAACTCCTGACTTTCCACCTCTTAAATAATCAATTTCTCTTGTTAACGTCGTAGTAACACAGTTTCCAACAAAACGCGGATAAACGCCAGCTGATGTTCGATGAACTCTCGTCGCGGGAGCTTGCCCGCTGCACGGGCAGCAGAGAATTTCAACATTTCCAGCTCGTGAATGCTCAATTTCTATTCCTCGAGATCCGTGCTTATTTAATCCCGCTAATTTACCGAGCGTCGGGTTTCTATAATAGAGAGATGATAATAGGAGATTACAAGTGAAACTTCTCCTCGTAGTCTAGTCTGAGCGCCGCAGAGAGAGGGAGAGGAAAAGAGAGAGAGAGAGAGAGAGAGAGAGAGAAAGAGAGAGGGGAGAGAGAGAGAAAGAGAGAAAGAGAGAGAGAGAGAGAGAGAGAGAGTGGGACGGGCTGGGTAGAAGTCGCTCGAAGAAGGACGGAAATTGGGTTAATTAATCGTGTCAATTACCCATTTACCACCCGGAGAAAAAATCTCGGTTTCATTAGGCGTTTACGCGCATTTCCAGTCTGAATCGCCGGACTCTTGTACACGGCGGGACGCCATGCGAGCCCCTTATAACGCTTCTCTCTCCTTCTCTCTTCCTCTATCTCTCTCTTTCTCTCTCTTTCTCTCTTCCTTTCTCTCTCTCTTTCTCTCTTTCTCTTTCTCTCTCTCTTCTTCCGTATCTAGCTCATCGTAATATATCTGCCGGCTCACGCGTTCGCAATTAGTGGACGCGTTTAATACAAAAGCGGCTGGTTAATTAACAAGGCGATTTCCAGCGGACCGTGCCAACTTATCGGTAAACAAAGCTGCAATACCTTTCGAGGTAAAAAGTCGAACGCGTGTCCCTCAACGGCGACAAAATGTACGAACCGCGGCGGGTTTAACAGTTAGCCGCGATAAAAATGCCACGATAACGGGCAACGGTATTAACGAATCGCCGACTGACGTTCGTTATTCAACCCATTAAGGCCCGAAGCGACGCGACGCCGTCGCGGGGACGCAACATTTTTCTGCCTGCGCTGCCGCAGTTGTAAAAGACGGCTTCCAAGAGTTGCTCAACACATTTCTCATCGCCGTTTATTCTCCCGCGACGAGGCTATAAACAAGTCATTTTACGTGCGTTATTTTTAAGGTAATCCTATTTTGGATCTATCCTAAAATATTTCACTTTGTCATAAATATCGGCGCAGAAAAATCTGTCCGTCATCGTTTATACTCTTTATTTAATTTAAATTTGCCTTGCACGATTTAACAATGACGTTTCCTAATTTTCCGGCCGAACCTAAGCCGAACGTCACGGTAACGAGCGTAAATTAAATCGGTAGAAATAATTTGCACGCAAAAATGTCGATCGGCGATATACAGTAACGTCTCTCTAATTGACGTTCAGATTGTTCACAGAAATGGACAATTTGGGAAGAGGAGATACGATTATTCGAGCCTTGCGGTTCGTTTTTATAGTTACGAATTGTCAACAACTATAAAAAACGAGCTACAAGGCTCGAATAATCTTATCTCTTGTTCCCAAATCGTCCATTTTTGTGTACAATCTGAGCGTCAGTTAGGGAGACATTACTGTACTTCTAGAATTATTTCAATAATCGAGCATAGTATTTTCTAATACTGCATCGTCCAAATGAGATACAGATTCGAAAGCCGATCGAATTGCAAAAAGGGGAAGCTAAAGGCAATGCGAACGCTTGCGAAATGACAATCCGTGACTGAACAAAACGTCGAACCGCGTGCAGACAGACACTTTCTTTAAATACTTCAAAAAATCTTTTCGCGGCGCGCACTTCGCGGAACGATCACGAATTCCATCCGGACCATGGAAATCGGAGAAATTTCTACGACAAAGTTCCTGCAACATTGCTGCAGGCGGAATTGGCAATTATTTCCGCGGTGCATGCTCCGGCCGAGAGTTGAGAAAGGAAATGCACTTCGCGGGGAGAGCGTCCGGCTGCGCTCGATGCACACGATGCATTATCTCGTCGCGTCTGGTGTCCGCAGTGCCGCCGTCACTTTGTCACTCGAACGTGGCATCGATCCTCCCCGTTGTCTAATTCTCCGACAATCGGACGGAGTTCATAGTCATCTCCGGCAGCTGTCTGCTATGGCAGCGGCGATCCTTGCCAATTCGCGAGCGCAAATTGTCTCTTTACTACTGTTTGCTCTTCGCCGGACAAACTCGCGGCGCTGACTTTGAGCCAGCCGAGGTAACAGGGTCAGGAGCCATTCAACTTCAATTGCTCTTCATTTCCTCGTCTTCTTTGTTTTCGTAATTTTATTCATGTATTTGGAGATGATTCGCTTCGCGAAGTACGAAGCGCAAATGCAAATCACGGAGACATGAAATACTAGGACCGAGGTTATCGTGATTCTTGAATTGCTAATATTGTAGACTTTATGCATCGATGGCAAAAATAAGTGAAACGCGGTATGAAAGGAATATTGAAAAAATGTATTACTGGAATATTATTAACGACCTATTCAATTTAATTTAATTTCATTGATTCAATTGATTTCACATAAATGGGCTAAATGTGATTTTAATCTTTTTTACACAAATTCAGCGTAATAATAGTAGTAATAATAATAGAATAATAATAGAATAATAATAGAATAATAATAGAAAAATAATAGAATAATAATAGAATAATAATAGAATAATAATAGAATAATAATAGAAAAATAATAGAATAATAATAGAATAATAATAGAATAATAATAGAATAATAATAGAATAATAATAGAATAATAAAAAAATAAATAATACAAAGAATGAAGTATATTTATATATATATATATATATATATAAATTATTAAGAGGAGAAATCAATTTCCGCTGGACTCGTTTTTCTCGCAATCGATGCCGACAAGTTTTACATACATTCGTTACATTGTTACATTACATCATTACATTTCACGAAGATGAAACGCCCGTTAACGGAGCAATCTGTAAACGCGGTGAGATTCATTCAGCGTATGTAGGCATTACGGAAGAAAAGATTTAAGCCTCGAACGGTTTAAACTGTTCCGATCACACGAGGGAGCAATTAAACGGGGACGTGTTTGCGCTGGGCGTATCAAATTTTTCTTTTCCTTGCCGGTTGGCGGAAGACGTTGCTCGTTAGACCAGCGAACTAGAGCGAAAACTTCAAAAACTGGTGAGAGTGGCGCGTCTCGAGTGCTCCGGCCCGATGTCTCGATCAACGTCCGGCAAGGTTGCTACACCACGAAACTCCGATACGGTTCCCATCGATCGCCGGGGATCACCGTAGAAAAATGATCGGATCGTTCGTCCTCGGTTTCGTTTTCCATGGAAACTCTCCGTCTCCCAGTCTTTCCGGGAGAGCCTGCCGCGCGCAACGGCCGTGTGGTTAACGTTCGTTTCGGCTTGTCATTACGTTAATTAACAACGAGTATACGTGGCACTTAACCGACTCATGAGCCGACGGAGGCCGGACAAATTACTTTCTTAAACAAACTGCGCCGCCGTGTTCCCAGCGCCCACCTACAGTCCCACTTATCCACCCAGCAGAGTACATTTCTCGAAGCTCTCTAGAACAAACGTCCCCTTGTTTCCTCGTCAACCACGAGGAAAGTCACCCGATACTTTCCGCTTTCCCATGGAACTTTCGGATCGTAATTCGCGCGCCACTGAAAATGAAATTAGGATATGTTCATCTTCGATCTCGATGCCGTCTCATTCGCCGTTTCATTCAGGAATTACCATCGCGACCGAGCTGGACGATTCTGGACTTTCTGCGACCATTCGCGGCCATTTCTGAGCAAGTTGAGCGACGATCGCAAGCAACTTGGAACAATTCAGCGTGGAATCGGACACCTGCGAGCAACTTGGGCGCTCGCGGACATCTTGGACACTTAAATCAGCCCCCTGGAATTACGAAATATCGGGACACTTGCAGGCGATTCGGATTTCCCGGAGGCAATTCGAATATTTATGGGCAAACGAGCGTGACAGTTTCGACAGTTGGATAGTACTGTCGGCATTCGGGGGCAACTCGGGCACTTACAGGCGAGCAGAGAAACTTACAGGCCCCCGCAGACATCCTGACTATTCACCAGCAATTCACCTAAATGCATCTGATTAGAGGCGTTCCGATACCAGCAATTTACACATTTGCATAGAAAGATCCCGTTGGAGGATCGATGTCGTACAGAAAAACGTACTTCTAATCATCGGCTCGTGTGCCATTTCCACCCTTCCAATATTTTCCGTGGAACTTTCTCTCTTTCCGCGCGAGTTTCATCGAGATCCGCTCTCGAATTGCGGGAGAAGAGCTACGCGGACGGGGAACGGAGTTCGAAGGAGCCGGATCGTGGACGTCCGTGAAGGATGAGGATCGATCGTGTCAGTCCCTATTATAATCGCACCAGGCAATGTCCACAGAGGGAGGAGACGCAGGACTAGACGTCGGACGAGAGGCAGGTAGCACGAGAGGAGGCCGTCGGCCTCGACTGTTCTCCGTGAGGTCGACCCACTTCGCCCAAAGGCGAGAGGGACCGTACTGGTAGGCAGTTACGTACGTGTACGTGCACCGTACATACGTAAATATATCTACGATCTTCTCTTTGCGTCGTATAACGGCCTCCCTCGCCCTCTCCCCGCCCCTCCCATCCAACGGCTCGTTCTTTCTCCTCCAATCTCCTTTTTCCGCTTCTTTATCCCTCTTTGTTCGGCTACCGATGCACACCTATACACCCCCGTTCATAAGTATCCGCACGCTCGGGGATTTCGTAGAAACGTCTATCAGGCTCTGTCTCTTTTTTTTTCCTCTTCTTATTATAGTTAACGCTAAATCAGACAACCGAAGATCGGACTTCGGGACTTTTTTTTCTGGAGAATATGAGTGGATTTTTCGAACGAGTATTTTGATTAAAAAGTGCGCGTATCGTACGATCCGGAGAACATTTTCTTGCTACGCCGTCTTCAACGGTGTCTAAGCAACGTTCTCTTTATCCTTCGTAGAAAATGGAGGCGCACGACTGCATGAAAGTGCATCGTCTCGTTGCGCCGAGTCGAAAGAAGCAGTCTGGATACGAGTGGGTTAGAATCGGCAGCGGCGCGAGTCATATTTGCCTCGTTGCAAATATGGGAATATAATATGTGACATCTTTCAGACGTCCAGATCTCTGAGGACAGAAATGAAAGGAATCCTCTTTTGCCTCAAAAACGTCAGAAACGATTTTTGACGTCTAAATCGAACGTTAAAAATTCTAATCCACTCGTACAATGAATTGCTTTTAAATCACGTTGTTGCAGATTGTCTGAATCTTAAATTCCAAAGCTGCACTCACGTTTCGTAAATCACGGACTATTTTTCACCATTGAAACGTCGGGAATATCATATGCGAGTTCTTCAGACGTCCAGATCTCTGAGGACACAAATGAAAGGAATCCTCTTTTGCCTCAAAAACGTCAGAAACGATTTTTGACGTCTAAATCGAACGTTAAAAATTCTAATCCACTCGTACAATGAATTGCTTTTAAATCACGTTGTTGCAGATTGTCTGAATCTTAAATTCCAAAGCTGCACCCACGTTTCGTAAATCACGGACTATTTTTCACCATTGAAACGTCGGGAATATAATATGCGAGTTCTTCAGACGTCCAGATCTCTGAGGACACAAATGAAAGGAATCCTCTTTTGCCTCAAAAACGTCAGAAACGATTTTTTACGTTTAAATAGGACATTACAAATTCTAATCCACTCGTACAATGAACTGCTTTTAAATCACATTATTGCAGATTGTCTGAATCTTAAGTTCCAAAGCTGCACTCGCGTTTCATAAATCACGAGCTATCTTTCGTCTTTGGAACGTCGGGAATATATGAGTTCTTCAGACGTTCAGATCTCTGAGGACATAAATGAAAGGAACCTTCTTTTGCCTCAAAAACGTCAGAAACGATTTTTTACGTTTAAATAGGACATTACAAATTCTAATCCACTCGTACAATGAACTGCTTTTAAATCACATTATTGCAGATTGTCTGAATCTTAAGTTCCAAAGCTGCACTCGCGTTTCATAAATCACGAGCTATCTTTCGTCTTTGGAACGTCGGGAATATATGAGTTCTTCAGACGTTCAGATCTCTGAGGACACAAATGAAAGGAATCCTCTTTTGCTTCAAAAACGTCAGAAACGACTTTTTACGTCTAAATCCGACATTACGTCTAAATCCTAATCCACTCGTACAATGAACTGCTTTTAAATCACATTATTGCAGATTGTTTGAATCTTAAGTTCCAAAGCTGCACTCGCGTTTCATAAATCACGAACTATCTTTCGCCTTTGAAACGTCGGGAATATAATATGCGACGTCCTTGAGACGTCCAGATCCCTGTAAACATAAATGAAAGTAATCCTCTTTTTCTTTAAAAACGTCAGAAACGATTTCTTACATCCAAATCGGACCTCGCTCACCAGCCAACAACCGACAAATGAATTTGCCAAGTGTTCACATTTCTCGACACTACGAACACTCTTTCGTCCATTAAAAAATCAATGACGTCATCTCATTGATAATTAATCGGCGAAAATTAGATATCACCTCACGGCCTCCGTGACGTACGGATCGGCCCAGGTTGCCGGTTGAAACTTCTGGTCAGGAGTGTACGCTCGAAAGAGGCATTTCGTACCTGTATCGGCCGGACCGATGCCGTAACGCTACCTTGATAAAGCGTTTCCTTATCGTCACGCTCGATCAACCCCGGAAAAACACGAACACCACCGGCCGGCAGCGGTTTTTCCGTTCGGCCCGCGGCGGAACGTAATTATCCGGGGATAATTTTCCTTTCTATCTGATTGAAGTGCGGCGAAAAGATCCGACGCGGTTAAGTTGATTATTCACGGTGGTGGTGTTCATATTCCGCGCGCGGGTCGTGCATGCACATGTACGTTACATATACACATACAAGAGGCCGCGCGCGTACGCGCGCGCCGCTCGCGAATTACTAACCCATTTTTCACGGCCGGTCCCATTTGGGGATTCAGGTGGCTCGGCCTGGAATTATTACGTGATGACGGTTGCCACTTTGCCGTGTAATTCTGGTGAGTGGACGCCTGCCGGCTTTGGGACACTTGTCTAATGGTTGAATGGTGAAACGTTGTTTTCTGTTGGCGTGACGGCGTAAACGAACGATACCGTGTATATACGACGCGAATTAGGCACCATTTGCTATTCGCATGTTTTGCTGCTTTTAATCTTGATTCATTGACGAGGCAGTCTCGTCTCTTCCAGGTACAATTTTTTAGGCGTGTCTCGCGGAAACTCGGGGTGACCGATTGCTGTGCCTTTGGTTTCTCTTCGGGCATAATTAACAAATTAACCTTGTATCTGTTGAGTGAGACACAGTATTTTATTTTAACATAAACAACATAATGGTCGCCCGACAATAATCGGCTCCACTACAGCAGATACTGTCAGAATAAATGAAGAAGGGGTGAGGGGGTAACAAGGTTGCGCAACACAGTATTAGGAAAAAGAGACTCTCGCTATTCCACGGTTAATAAAGGGTGAAAGTTCTGATCGCGAGCATACCTGAACAGCCTACCAATAAAATGTTCGAAAATCGAAACTATTCGATTATGTTCCCGAGGACGATTTCTTGTCGCGCGATCGAAATTTCTATCCCGCCATTGAACAATATATTGGAAAGTGTTAATTTGATTTCACGCAGAACCAGTCGATCCGTACTTTCATACGCGACGGCTTCCAAGCAAACAATTCGAACGACGATGCCTCCAGAAAGGAAAATGATCAAGGACTGCCACTCTTCGAGCGCGCCGCCGCTAAAATTCACACCGCGCGCAGAAAACCGTAAAAGAGTCACGGGTTCAAGAAGATGCAAAGTGTCGTGCCGAATTGCAGCGAGGTCGGAGCAAACGCGGAGGCTGTCCCCGATTAGCGAAGAAGAGCAAGGGCCCGGTGGAAAGCTCTCGCTAAAAAGCTCGAGCACCGAAAGAGCCGGGTGCCCCCCCACCCCGCGGACGAGGCCGAGACAATAGTCCAGGTGGGTAGAGTGTCGGCCCGCGTGAAATTACTCCGGTATTCCTGGCGGGAGACGACACGTGGTTTCTGCAGTAGCGGCTGGCAGCACGCGGCTCCCTACTCTGCGCTGGTTCGCCGAGTTCTCCTCGTCCACGCTGGACGCAATCAGCCGATCCTCAAAGCGCGACCGGTAGTCGAACCGCGTGCACGTGGAGCCCGACGTGGCCTCTGCCTCCGTGGATCTCCGTGGATCGTCCGTGGATCTCGCGATACCGAGCCCGATCGATCGGCGCGGACGATACCGTCTCGCGCGGCGATCGAGAGCCTCCTCCATTCAAGCCGGCACGTGACCGAGACCGTGGTTACAGCGTGTCCTATCCTGCGATCGACAGCTACCGAATCGATCGGCTAACGAGTGTCCTCGGTCGCGTCAACCAGAGAATTCCGGGTGGAGCCGTGCAGCAGCCGAGGAGGATTCTCTCTCCCGCGCGCGAATCCCTCGCGGATTTTTCTCGCGGAGAAGATCCCGGAGAGGATCCCGTAGAGGATCGGGGACCGGTCCTCGGGGAAGTTCAGTGGCACGTGTGATCGGCAGAAGTTCGCCAGCTCTCGAGAGTGTGTCTATTCGGTTCTCTCTGTCCGGCTCGCGAGGACCATCGCGTTTTTTGTCTTCTTGTGCCGCCGGGGAGGACCCGGCTGATCAGTGGTGAAGAATGAAGGAGGGGTGAACGGTCTGACCGACAGTGAACGAGCTGCTTCAAATCGGTGAGTCGATTTTTGCACGGTGGCCTTGCCCGGGTCCGCGAACGAGCGATCCTCGGCTCGGCTTAGCGGCTGCTGCTGCTTCTGCTTCTGCTGCTTCTGCTGCTGCTGGCACCAGCCAACAGGCCGCCTTCTCTTCCAACAGGTTCTCGCGCGCGCACACTTTCTGTCGTTTTTGTCCGTCGAATGTGTTATTTTGCTCCCGGCCCCCCCTCTCCCTCCCTCCCGCCGTCTGTCGCTATCGCTCACCGACTCTCTTTCTGTTCTACCTGCGTGGAAATCCTGCGCGAACTTCGAGAGATATTGTGAATTGAATTAGAGGCTCCCGGCGTTCCGGAGTTTTCGGAACGGGGCGGTCCCCGGTCCCCGGCGCTCCCTTCCGCTCTTTTGCGGTTGGGGTCCGCGGCGGGGCCCGGCGACGATCGGGCGCTCGAAATTTCGGGGGTTCGCCGGCCAAGATTCGGCAACGATTGTTCCCTCGGGACTCGCGAATCGTTCGTCGAACTCGGAATCCTGTCGATTCCGACACGAATTCTGGCGGGGAGAAGCTCGAACTTTGTTCGACGGCGTTCGAATGAATCGCGAGGGAACTAGTTTCGCCGGTGTTTTCGCGCGGCGTGTCGTCGAGTGGCTCGCGATTTGTGGCCGAGCTATTTAAACTGGACAGGCTTCGCTGGCAAGTGATTTGTGAAACTTCGTTTCAGGTTCTGATTTATTTAGCATAACTGTAATTCGAGATGACAGTTAGCATCGGCCGCTGATAAGGAGCGCCCGATGTTCGTGCGCGTTGTCAATATCTCCAGCGACGTTCCAACTGGATTCCCAAAGTGGAGCAATCGCAGACGATTCGTCCTTGAGAAACGTTGGAGCATCGAACTCCGTTTGATTGGCCGACGAGATCGTTGGCCAGACTTTCTGGCCAGCTGTTCGGAATTCTTGGAACGAGCATCGATGAAATTTTGCGCACAGCTCCACCCAGATAATTAGCCATTTGATCCGTCGACGAATCAAACGTTTGCTTTATCTTCGTAATCATAATTCGAGAGATTCCGGAACAAAATAATACTTTGTTGCGGCGACAAATGTGAAACGAATAAAGACGAACGATTTGTACATGTAATAAACTTGTGTATCGCGGATTGTTGACACTTTGTACGAGTGCTTGCGTGTTCATCGCGCACTTAGAAGTTGCAACGAGTTGTAGCCGAACTATCTCGTCAAGTCTCGTAGTTTCTGAAGGAGTCGAGAAACGGGGGCTCGGAACTGCAGACGTACCGAGCGGCTTGAATTTCGCAGGGAGAGTATCAGCAGCCTCGGCTCGCAATTAGAGTGGTTATTAGCGGCGTTGTTCGCTCAGACACTTTTGGAGGCGAGCGACCTACTTGACTTCCGAATCGACGGCTCTCGGCAGTCTCGTTTCGAAACGAGGAGGATCGGCGGCGCGGAGAGGAGTTCGCGAACCCCGGGCAATTTCCTCTCGGCGTTTGACACGGATCCGGATCACTGTTATAAAACAAATTACACGTCCTGCGCGGCCGCGGCGCGTCGCGCGTCCCTCTGGACGACCAGCCGCATCTCCCGGGGCTCATTAGTATGCCGGTCGCCGGCCCGAAACGAAAGTGACTTAATTTCTGTGAATCGGTACACGCGCGTCCCTCGAATAACAAAAAAAGAAGAAAAAAGAAGAATCGTACCGGCCAGCGTTAAGTAATGGGAATCGAGGAGCCTGCGGGGTGGGGAGACGTGACCGACGATCGCGCATAATTACACGCCTATTCCGTGAAGCTATTATTCGGATCCGATCACCCGGATCAATCGGACGGATTTCACGGCCGGTCTCGTTTCATTCGCGATACTGACCGATAATCCATATCGCCGCGATCTCGCGTTAACACTTTGACCGACAACCGTTACACGTTCGAGCCAATCCGAAAACTAGAAAATCGATCGGGATTCGTCGATCTTGCAATCCGATTGGGATCTTTTTCTGCGAAATTAATTAAAGCAGTCGTAAAGCGCGATTTTTCAGCTTTAACACTAAACCTGCCGCGGTCAAAGTGACCGCTTCCTTATTTTGCAATTCTGAAAAGTTCCGAGACTCTTTCGTGGAAAACGCTCGTATAAGTTATATTATTGGAGCAAGTTTTATAATGAAAACTTTACAAATTCTAAATAAATTCGGTCTTCTCACTTTTGTGAAGCAGTACATGCCAGTTAATATTACTGCTTGGTAGGTTTAGTGTTAATTTGCGTCACCGTGAATGTAGAAGTTTCCTCGTCGATAAAAAGCGTGGAGACGCTTCTCGGTTAATTACTTTTATAAAACTTTGATGACAGCGTTTCGACACGATCGCGAATTCTCTTTCAAAATTAAATATCGTAATGTATCGTGAAGTATAATATCCTAAAGTACGATTTTTCATTTTCAATTTGCATTCTCAGAAATCGAGAACAAAGTTGGACGGAATTGTTTCGAATAAATATTTACGTACGATAATTATCCGAACGAATTTCTTCTAGTCGAATATTTTATTCGACGAACCGATTATTCATTACTCATACATTATTCTATCTGTTCGTTCGAATGTATCGATTATTTTCCCTGTGAATTCCTATTCAAATGAAATCTCGCGCGGACAAATTTTTATCTGGTTGCATTTTTATTCCATTGCATATTCATGCAACAGCGACGAGTACAATTCGATTCGTTAGTATTCGTATTCGTCGACCGAATAAAATGTTTGCGCAACTCTGATCAAAAAATTCCATCAACTGAGTTCCTTAATCGATAAAAGGATCATTTTTTATTCATATGCAATTACTGTATCCGATGATATTCCGCTGCATATTCCACGCATAATTCTTCAAATCGGAAAATCGTTTGCAACGTTAAAGATACGCTGTCGAATACATATCTCGATAAGCAGAACGCGCGGTGTACCATATTTAGCATTTTTATTTTCTCCAAGAGCCGACTAGAATTACGAAATCCGTGCACGGGTTGCTTTCCGACGTATCCAAAAACTTGGTATTCCAGGTCGGAGGCGATTCCGCCGATCGAACAGGTGTCAGCGTGTAGTTACAGTGGACACGTGGCTTCCGTTCCGCCAGGGGGTACACGATGTTCCGTCGTGCCGTCGCGATCAGGAGAAAGTAACGGAGACAATAGATATTCATTGGACGCGTTTATGGACGGGTACGCCAATCGCCGGCCGATTTATCACCTGGCTCGCGACGCCGGACACTTTTCCGTCCCCGATCCGCCTCGATCCCCGTTCCCCGATCCACGATCGTTTCCGAGAATCCGCGTCAAATTTTATCGTTCCGCGAATCGCAGCAACGAGACTCCGCCGATCTACCGGAGTAGTTTATTGGCATCGTAAGTCTCGGGAAGACACCGGTTTATGGAGCCCTGATTATTTCCGGCGATACATTCGACCCAGCCACGTCGATTACGCGGCTCGATTTTATCGTGATAAATTTATTCGCGTTTCCGATCTGACCGGCAACCGGTTCGTCCGACAATACACTCTTCGGCGAGAGAAAGGGAGAGAAAAAGAGAGATAGAGAAAGAAAGAAAGAAAGAAAGAAAGAAAGAAAGAAGGAGCCTCGCGATCGAACTCGAACGAACTCGAGATAACGCGGCTAACCTGTCACTCCTGAAAACTGCCAGATCGCTGATTATGCTCGCCTTTCGGACGAGTCTATCCGATGATTTGAATTTTAGCAGCATCATCGGCGAAAGTTGCTACTATTTTAATCAGGATGACGCAAGGCAATTATTATACACGCAACTCCCGGGCAATTCTTGTTTCCTGTTTTGCGATGATGGGACGACTCGTTAATGTGTTGGTCGAGTGATTCATGGCGGTCAACTGTGGCCGCCGGTATTTGCCTGTTTTGTGTCGTTTCTTGTGTCTCATTCTCAGTTGATAATCGTTGTCACTGTAGTTGGCGCGTGGATAATTGGAGTTTTTAATTAAAGCCGGTGGATCGCGCTTCATCATACGGAACTTGGTGAAAAATAATTCGCTGGATTGGTCTCGTTTGACGATGTATAAAAATGTATTCCCGTAGGAATTTTCGAGCTTGATTGTGCTTAAATGAAAGCTGGAGGAACGTACTTTATGACAGAGTGATTTTCGTGCCGAACGAAAAGTCTGCAAGCCTGTCGAAAAATCCGTAAGTCCCGATCGAAACAGAAGAATGGCTCCGTGTTGTGGGTCTCGTTTGTCTCGATATTTAAAAATATGATTGCGCAGGAATTTTCGAACTTGATTGCACTTAAATAAGAGCTGAAGAAACGTACTTTATGAAAGTATGATTTTGGTGCCAAAAAGAAAATCCACAAGACTGTCGAAAATTTCATAAGTCCAAATTGAAACCTTATAGAAGAATGACACTGTGTTATAGGTCTCGTTTGTCTCGATTAAAAAATATAATCGCGCAGGAATTTTCGAGCTTGATTGTGCTTAAATTATAGCTGGAGAAACGTACTGTATGAAAGTATAATTTTGGTGTCAAAAAGAAAATCCTTAAGACTGTCGAAAATTCCATAAGTCCAAATTGAAACCTTACAGAAGAATGACACCGTGTTATATTGTTCTTTCGACCCGATTTAAAAGTATAATCACATAGTTATTTTCGAACTTCGCTGTACTTAAATTGAAGCTGAATGAACGTACTTTACGATAGAATGATTTTTGTGCCAAGCAAAAATCTGCAAGCCTGTCGAAAAATCCACAAGTGCCGATCGAAACGTTACAGAAAAATGGCACCGCGTTACAGATATGTTTCGACTAGATTTAAAAACTTACTTCCGTAGAAATTTTCGAACTTAATTAGGCTCAAATTAAACCTGCAAGATCCCATTCAATGTCAGGCCCATTTAATTCTCACCCAGCACCTATCCAACACTGCGAAACTCGCGGGAACAAAAATGGTCTCGATCTCCGAAAACGTAAGAGCATCGCAGAAAACGCAAAACGCTGCGAATAAATTCGCATTACGTTATTCCACAACCGATTTGAACAGCGACGGCTTTATTAACTAAACTCTGCCGGCTAATTGACGAACGCTGTTCAGCTTTCCGAGGGCTTTCGCGAGCGGCGGGGGACGGGCGAAGTTGATGTAACAGGCCGGGAAGGAACGAGGGTAATCGAGGAAACGGAGGGAGAATTTAGTTGCGAGTCTTTCGCGGACAGCATTGTTGCGGGGCTCTTTTGTGCGTCGGGTTGCTCGACGGGAGAGCTCTTCGGGGGAGAGAAACAGACTTTCGAAGTTGTTCCGTCTCGGAGGCATTGTTGCGAAAGTCGCAGCGGCTTCGGAGGTCGGCGCTGAAAGTTTCGCCGAGTACGGGGATATATATAAGGGAGTGCTGGATTTTCTTTCCTGGCAGCCGATCCTACGGGAGCTAGATTGACTCTTGGCCCCTGGAAAGTGGCCGTTGGAAATCGATTCGCGGCCTCGAGTAGTTTTCAATTTTCGAGTACAGGCCGGCTCCTCGCGGAACCGAGAAACAACTTGTATCGCGGCGGATTGAAACAGGACTCGACTTTTGCTATTTAATCCCCGACTTTCATTCTTCCGCGCGCGCGCGATTTCTTTCTACGGTACAATAAGAAGTACAGTTTTAAAGATGCAACGATGAAGATTAATATTTGTCGGGGTTCTTGGGTTAAATTAACGCATCAAGTGTCGAATATTAACTCGAGAAATTCACAGAATATCAAAGTCATTTAATTGATGACAGTGAAATTAGAAAGTGAAAATTTGCCGTAGGAAATATTGGCTCAGCTATTTTGTATTCTACAAGTTCTAAGAACATTCAATTTGTTCAATATATTATAATAAAAATGAATTTCAAGAACATAATTAAAAATTAGTGTCACCCACACGTGACTCACGCGGCACTAAAGTTTCAGTTCGAATAATCTCTGACCAAATTATTATTATCGTAATTATTTCCTGTAATCTGAAGGATAATTATCCCGTTTAATAAATAATAATAATAATAATAATCATTATTATATTTATATTATTATATTATAATATCAACAATATTAAAATCGTGTTTATTTCGCGGCGAACGCTGTCCAATATCTTTCAATAAATGCCGACGTTTGCACGGCGCAGAATGATTCGGAATATTTCCTGAATAGCAAATTGGTCCAGTTTCCTGGTCTGACCACAGGCGGCCGTTTTCACTGGGAATCTTTCTCGGAGATCGGAATCGGAGCCAATAATGTTACACTCCGATTGTTCGAGGGTAAACCAGCGTTTCGGAGGGGGACAGCTTAACAGTGTCCAATCTTCTTAACAGCATTCTCAAATGTCTCGGCGAGAAAGTGGCGTGTTGCCGCAATTAACTGTAAAATCATCGTCTCGCTAGCCAGATGGCAGGAACGATGCGACCGAGCCAGGCTGATCAGTGAAAGTGCCACACGGCCGGGCGGTCGCGTTCGTTTTGAAAATCGAATCGACCCGATTCGATGCACTTAACTGCATAATCGTGCGGGGCCACGTGTCGTCCCACGGACGAACTCGGTCATCGAGCCGTCAATTTCTGTCACGCGAGGCCACGGTAAAGATTCCCGCCTCGTTCCTTAAATTCGTCGACTTCGAGATTCGTCTTTAAATTTTCTTCAAAAATGTGCGAAATGTCCCCCGGGACATTTTTAAACAATCGTGACACTGTACAGGAAAGTCTGACAAAATATATCCGCACATAATTGCGTTATGCGAAATCAAAGGTAGCCAAAGAATTATGCAACTTGATCGAAGAGAAAAGTGACAACGAATTAATCAAATCGAATTATACGAGCGATTAACGACACACAAAAATTAATGTTGCAATAACAATCGAAATATTCGACTGTAAATTTTCTTAAGTGCACGAAGTCTCTCTGATCGTGCCGCTAAATGAGGACACTGTAGAACAAAGTCCTCGATTAAAACGACGAACGTATGTATAATTCAGCAAGCTCGCTCGAGCAGCCAAAATTACATTGTAAAGTGCACGGGATATCTCTCTAATCGGTCAAACTGAATTAAAAGAAATGAGGGACACTGTGCGGCGAAGTAGATTAATCTGCGGCGGTCAGATTGAACGATAAATAATTGCATTGTGGGTCGAAAATGATCGGGGTTCGGCTTTTATCAGGCTGTCAGGCAGTTTACAATCAGATAATTGATCTCGATGCGCGTTGAATTAATATCCATCGCGTAGCCGCAACCTGAAACCATGTTTTTGTCATTTTACTGTCACGGTATTCTTAAGTAGGTTAGAGGCAGAGGCAGCGTCCTTATTCTCCTCCCGATCGCCTTACTTATCTTGTAATCGTTCCGAGATGCAATCAAGCAGACGATAATCGTCGTACGGCACGGATGCTTATGCAAATTCCCGTTTCATTAGTAAAGGAACAGAACCGTGCAGAAATTTATTTTATATTCGGCTCGGATTACGTTCAGCCGAATGCGATCGTTTCGTATCAACACGCGCAACTTTGCTAGAATAAACTGCTAAACGTTTGCGCGCGTACTACCTGAATTTCTGTTCCAATTTCTACGCTCCGGTAAGGCATATAATACGCGTTAACGACCATCGTTGACATTATTAGACGGATAAATTCGATTACCTTCCGTAAAATATTACGCGAACAGCCGAATTAGCAAACTCGTCTAAATAATTTCAGAGATTTCATTTCGCGATTATTGGGACTATGGGCACGTATTTTCCAATAACAGCCACCGGTTTCATAAAAGTCCACGTTATGCATCTTAACCAGTTAGCTGCTGCGATCTTGTCGCAAAAGAAAAAAGAAACAACTGCCTGTTCACGCTATATATATTCGAACGATCTCAAAATTTACGAATATATTTCAGCTTTCGCTAAAACTGCAATTTCAACAGAAAATTGTAATTACATTTTGACGAATGTATTATTCGATGTAACAGAAAATATCGTCACTTCCTCGTAATTAGTATGGTCGTCCGAATCATTTAGCCGGATAAAGATACAAAACTTCCGTGATGGAACGTGCAAACCAACGTCGACGCATCGAACGCATCAGCGCAGAGATCAACGTTCAGATCTAGATCCTTTCTTCTCGAGGACAACATTGTACAATCTAACGTTCTTCGACGACAGTGGGGATAGCCCCTCGATCGTACGACGACTGAAAATACGCGCGCGGGGCCGAAGATTTTGAAAAATCGAATTTCTCCAGGCCTGTAGGACGCGAGCAGACACGCGTTTCGCTGTCCACTTTCGCTCATCCCACGATCCGCGAGACGATAATCTCTCGTTGTGTTCTCATGTTTCCACGGCGGAGCAGATACCGATCGATTCCGTTTTCTAAATTTCACTCTGTCGCGTCCCGTCGCCGAGAAATCCTTTTGTTCGCGCGGCGAACGGGAGAAAGAGGGCGCGAGCCGGTCGCGGCGGAGCGAAAACGAACCAGGAGATCGCCGATACATACCGGCGATCGTTGTCCCGATTGGATCGCGCCGGATATCAAGCACGAGCGATCCGGCGCGACGTTCCCTCTAATCGAAAGTCGCAGGTGTTAATTTCATCCCGACGCGACGCGACGCGCCGAGGCCTATTGTATCGTCCGCCCCCGCGACGCGGTTTTCCACGGGCATTCGTCTCGGTTTCCTTCCTCGGGTTCGCGGAATCGGCGTGCAACAGCTCTCGGGTCATCGCGATTCCGTTCCAGTTCCGAGGCAGACGTGCCGATTCGGAACAAATTAGAGCCGCTTTTGCCGATTCTCTCTTTCTTTCGCCGGGTTCCCCCCGCCACCCTTCCTCCTCGCCCTGGGACACTCGTTTCTGACGCAGCTGTTAGACCGTTTCGTGGTCACGATCCTCGGATCGAGATAGATTCGGCCTTTATGCATCGATGATCGATGCGAAATCACGTCGTGATTCGCGATCGTGAACTGCATCTTGCCGAAGTGTCTCCGTTCGCTGGAATGGATTATTGCGGTTTAAGCAGTAGAGATGCTTTTAGGAAATCGTACGCTTGGAAATAGATATAGAGGATAGATTATTTATAGAACACGGGAATCGCGTTGAAATACATTCCAATCTACAATCGAACGCGATGCAATAAATTCTTCCGAATTTTCCTTCAGCTTGTAAACGAAAATGGACAATTAATTGCCGATTAATTGCCGATTATCAATAATTATGAAAATAATCTTCCCAAATTTTCCATTTGGTGCATGATGCATTTGGTGCATGCTATCTTTGTATGCACCATCGAAATATCTAAAGAACAAGATTCTGTTTTATTCCGCGAACAAATGAATGAACAAGTAAACGAATAGATAAATACATCTGGTCTTCCTGCTGCTATAAATAGCATTCTGTTATAAATAAATAAATAAATAAATAAATAAATATATAATTAATTGCAGAAACTGCAAAAGTGTTTCGAACAAACTGCAGAAATAACATTGTTCCTGTTTCATCCACGGACAGTTTTGATGCATTACTTGGCGACAGAAACTAATCCTCGGATTTAGATCTCGAGATTAAAAAGAAGTTCGAAGATTGATGATATTGCCAACACAGCCTCTGCTTTCACGGGGGGATTGAAAAGAGGAAGTATTAGCGCGTGAAGGATCCCCGCGATTCCATCGACGACAAGTCTGGTTCCGGCGATGGAATCGCCGAGAGAATTCCACGATATTATTTCGCGGACCGTGTAGAATGAGTCTCTGCGAAATTGAGTGCCTCTGGTAATTAAGGATTTCACTGGGTGACCACCAATTTCACCGTAATCTCTTTCTTCGACCTTAATGCACGCGGGCAAGAGAGTTTTCTGCTGTGCCTCGTGATGCTGCTGTTCGCTGTATCGAATTACGATCGAATTCGGAGCTGCTGAGTGATGCAGAAAACGCACGGTTGTTTTCGAGAGATGCTTGTTACACGTTATCCGTGAAAGGACTATCTCGTGTGACTGATTCGTTCAGCCTGAAGATCATTTTGCACGTGATCGTTCTTTTTGAAATTCAAACACAGCGGAAGACAGTTAATTAACTAAATCAAATCAAATTAAATTAAATTGAATCGAATTGAATGAATTGAACTGAATTGAATTGAACTGAATTGAATTGAATTGAATTGAATTGAATCGAATCGAATCGAATCGAATCGAATCGAATTGAATTGAATGAATTGAACTGAATTGAATTGAATTGAATTGAATTGAATTGAATCGAATCGAATTGAATTGAATTGAATTGAATTGAGTTGAATTGAATCGAATCGAATCGAATCGAATTAATTGAATTGAATTGAATTGAATTGAATTGAATTGAATGAATTGAATGAATTGAATGAATTGAATGAATTGAATCGAACCGAATCGAATCGAACCGAGAATCGAATTGAATTGAATCTATTTATTTATTTATTTATTGAATTAAATTTATTACACTAAAACTAACTGACGTGTATTGCTTCATAACAACGATAACACTGACAATTTATATAAACTCTGCGCCACTGTTGCTACAATGTCTGCTCTAACGAAGGAATTTATTCAGTCAATTCCAGAGCGGAAGTCCTCACAATTTAAAAACAATTTTTAAATGAAAAATGTGAAACCGGTCGTTTCAGGGTTAAAAAGTAATCCTCGAAATCCCGAATGATCAACTTTCTCAGTATTTGCAATCGATTGCTCCGGGACGATTCGGTACAATAAGATCTCGCGCGAAGCAAAAAACTGGCCGCATTTCATGCTCAATTACAACGTTAGGCTAACGACCGAGTCCGGTAGGGGCGTAAACAACATTAAAAACGTAGCGAGGAACCGTCGACAGGATGCGAAGATAGCGTCGTTTGTCACGTACAACAGGAATCCAGGCGGCGTGGCGCGTACGTAGCCGCGACGTCAATTACACCGTGAAACCGGAAGTTCCGCGAGGATTCAAGGCGAAATTACGAGTGATTCGATTCCCCGATCGGAAATGACGGCTGCTAACACGGCGTTTCTTGTGGAAACATCCGGCGCGGGATTGAGATCGTTGCGAAAGACGACGGAAACGTCCGCGCGCGTCCGGCCCGTTTCCGTGTTCCATCGAAATTCCATGTCGGCCATCTTCTTCGGCGCGGTTAATTAGATCGGCGAGTTTACGCGGCGGGGTTTAATGCTCGGGTTATAACGAAGTTAACAGTTTTAATAAAGTCCGCCGAAGTTGTTATTCAATTGCGGACTTAATGAAACTTCCGGCCGAAGTACGGAAACTTGCGTTAAATATTAACCAGGGATATTATTACGCTGCGCTCGGTTTTCGCGTGCTGCATCGATTCGATGATATTCTGGATACACACGCGGCTAATCCGCGAATATTAATATCTCACCGATTCGACGTTTCTGTCGTAGAGATTGGAAATTCTCCGGCGTCTCGCGAAAATTAGACACTGGTCTTCGCTGTTGTCGCGATGCCAAGATTAGCGACAGGTGAAACGTGATTTGTGTTTAGCACGTCGAACCTTTGGAATCTGATTTATTTTTCGTTAATTCGCGTTTTAGCTAAAGTCAAGTTTTACGTACATGTAGATGCTAGTAAGAAGAAATGTTGATTTTATTGGTGCGGGTTATCCCTTTTAGGCGCAAAGAGCTGAGACATGTAAACAAATATGCGCGCGATATGCATTCGAAGATCGGTATATTCGTTTATTGTAGAAAAACGAGATTCATTTCTCCCAATAGACGTACGAAATACATAGGTGGGACACATACGTTCCGATAGACTCAAAGGGTTAAGTGGCGAATATCAATCACAAAACTTCTCGCGATATGAAAGTCATTTAATTAGCGAAACCGAAACTGGGAAGTTAAAATTTACCACTGGAAATATTTGTTTAACTCTGTCACATACGACAAATCCTGGTAACATTCGGTTTGTTCGATATGTTACAAGCAAAATGAATTTCGAAACCTAGTCAAAAAATTAGTGTCACCCATGCGAGACTCACGCGGCACTCGATGCGTTTAAGATACTTTTTATGCGAATCGTGGAATTAACGACGATGCTTGCAGCAGGAGATATTCTGCTACACTTGTATCGCTTCGGTAATGTTAGCTGTACTAGTTTTCACTGTTTTAAAATCAGTAAAGGCGGAACAGTGGTCTGAATACAAATTATTTAATGTAGAACGTGACACTGATACTCCTCTACACTTTGGACGATGTGATGTACTTATTTTCGTGTGGTCGGGAGTCTGCGACGCTTCGATAACGTCTTCTTCGCTGGTCTTCATTGTTTTAAATTGAAAAACGTCTGCGAAAGTGATTTGAATTGAAATAACTTGCATATGTATTTGACACCCATTGCAGCAATAAATCTACTACTATAATCCGACTAATTTCACAATCGAGTCGACCGATGACCCTCGATCAGCGTCGCATCGTTGCAGATCTATTATTTATTTACGAAATCCTTAATAATTGCATTAACTGTCCTGATGCACCGTTTCGCTCCCTTAAGCATATTTCTACTTTACTTCCTGAACTTCGTCGTACGCGCTATGGTTAAAATAACTGTTTCAACCGTCCACTAGTCAATGCGAATCGCTACGGACTCCTTAATTCATTACTTTTAAAGCCTATGTCCATCTTTCAGACACTCTACTCGTACTGCGGTCACTGTTCACTATATTGCAACCTAATTTTTCACAGTTTTGTTTGAGATCTTCCTTTTGTATCTTTATCTTAGCAACGGTTATTTTTACATTCATTTTACATTTATTGCATTTCCTGCATCTTAAATTTTCTTCTCACTTTTTGTACTGCGCCATTATATTATATTGTTTTTATTGTACTCGTGTGATGGTTATTTATTGTACTCGTGTACAGGTTCCCTGCATCTTAAATTTTCTTCTCACTTTTTGAACTGTACTATTATATATATATATATATATATATATATATATTGCTTTTATTGTATTCGTGTACAGGTTCCCTGTATCTTAAATTTTCTTCTCACTTTTTGTACTGCACTATTATATATATATTGTTTTTATTATACTCGTGAGACGGTTTTAAAGAATCTCTTCTTCTGTCTCTCTTTTTGTAACAGATAGTTGTACCTATGAACAAAGTTATCATTATTATTTAAAATAAAAAATTCTACATATTCGCGAACTACATACACTCTTTAGTATCCTAAAAAATATTAAAAATTACACAACGATTATACAAAAATTATACATCCTACAGAAATGTATCCAAGACAACCCGAAATTCAAGCTGAAATGTGATGAGAATTGTCTGTACTAGAAAAACACTCATTTAACGCCCTAAACGCGAACAATAATAACTGTTAATAGCAATAATTATTATAAATAATCGAGAGGGTTCCGACAAAATTATCCCGACCAGTCGTCGCTGTCCGAGAATAAAAGGAAGGCGAGAAACCGTTCGCGCGGCATCAAAGGGCGGAAAAGTGGCTGAAATTGCGGGAGTTTCCAGCAAACATCGGATTACTGGTTTGCGGGGCCGGCCGGCCATAATTCGCGGGGCAGCCTCGATATTAACAGATGCACCGCTAATTGCGCCGGTATTCAGTGTGCCGGCGTGCAACGCGCAATTTCGAGCATCCGACGCGGAATTTCAATGCGGATTATCGGACGCGGAGCGCTATCGACCGAGCCGCCCGTGCCGGGCCAAACAGCGTCGACCATAATTCGCGGAGCAGCTGACACGGGCCAGCTACTCCCTCGACTCGAATCCGCGCAACAATCGGCACCGGTATCGACTTTTCTGTCAGCGTCCGGCTCGGACGGGCGATCGCCGATACGGCCATTAGCGATCGCGGCACTGTTTCCAGCGGCGAAATTCATCGGATCGGACGCGCTCTCCTTCTCTCTCTCTCTCTCTCTCTCTCTCTCTCTCTATCGCTCCTCGCAGGAGGGATCTAATAAACGGGGACCGATCGGTACGTAATATCGCAGACGACGGTCTCCCGACGCGTTTCCCGCTCGTAAAGCGTGAAAAATGGCCGGCCGAGATGAGCCGCCGTTCGGGAGGAACGGTCCGCGAACTAATCCGGGAAACGATCAAATGGAATTGCCGCGGAAAAATTAAGAGATAAACGCGCGACTCGCTTCCTGATATTAATCTGCCGGCGATTTATCGGACCCCGGTCGCACGGAGAATGACGACGAACAGGAGAAATTAGGGGAGCAGTGTCGCGAACTGGCAGTTCCCTGGCTGTGCAATATTCGGACCTCTGAATTGTCGGATGGCATTAAGTTCATAAGTATTAAGGACGCTTGTTACGTTAATGTTTTACTCATTAACTCGTGTACGCTTTGTTCAATGTGAACGAGAAACAAGAGTCAATTTTATATCGCAATTAAAATGCCTGTAAAAATACCTCGAATAGTGGCGTAAGTCCAATCTCGTGGACTTACAAAATTATTCTGTGGAACATATGGACTTGCTGTTATATTCGACCGTACTGGACAAAATCGTGTTATAAAAATAGCTTCGTCTGTGTTAAAATTACTTGAAATTATTGTACCGAATAATTCAGATTTTGGACGCGCATAATCTGCAGCACGCCGATCATCTGTTCACGTTCCTGCGGATTAGTGTCGCCGTATGAAAACTGCTCGACGCTGTTCTAATCACATCTTTCCAATTTAATTAGTAAGAATTTGATTAATCCACAAACGCTTAATTCCACATAACATAGCTTTTCAATTAGATTCGACTTAAATAGAAAACTCGAGTTCTGTGAAATTCTCGAGGTGGTTAACGTGCGCCGCTCGAACACGTTAAATACGGTAATCGATAAAAATTGCGAGATTACCATGCGGAAACAATCGGTCTGCAAGATAATAAGGTGCGTTTTCTTTGTGCGAGAATATAGCACTGCGAGCGATCGACGCGGAACAAACTGTCGCGGAATCCGATATAACAGGAACACTGTACGGTAACGATCCGTCGATGAATTGGAAGAAAACGGATTCCGTTTCCTTTCAATTTGGACGAAGCTCTCGCGCGCGTGACAAGAGGTAATCGATCGTTCGATTTCGATACAGGCATCGGGCGCGGCGCGGGGAGAAAAAGGGTGGGCCGAGGGGAGAGGCGACGAAGAATTTCCCGGGAGGCAGTCTCGGCTACTTGCCATCGCGTTCACGCAATTGCCAATCAAGGGAACGATCAACGATCCCGCTTGATTCGAGTTCGATTCACGATCGGGCTCGCGAAGGGATCGCGTTTGTCTCGGGCGCAGGTGAAAATGCGGGCCTCGTTCGGGCCGTGCCTTCCCACGAGCCCGATGTCTCCCGTTTCACTTGGCACACACGGCACCTCCGTGCGACGACAGCCCGGCAAGACGAGATGTTAATTATTCACGATGATGCACGTGTTATTAGCCTGCGAGAGCAGAACGGGGCCCCCGGAGCCCTCGGGCCCGGCCCCCGTGTATATCCGTTTCATGGGAAACGGCCGAGTTCCAGGCCCCGGGGCCATTTCACGCTCCATTTTCAGCCGCCCAGTCACGCCGGTTCGGTCGCCGGGCCTTTTAGCGAATAGGGCCCGCGATTGGGCTAGGTCTGGGTCGACGGGATTCGGTTTCGAATCTTGCACAAGAGACCCGGAACGTTAACCTGGCGATCTTCTTATCGTAGAATCTCGTTGCCACCTTTCCAGACCGGGGCAATTCGTCTGCGAGGCTGCCTCGTTGACTGCGATTATGGTCGACTGCGGCTCGTGTTAGGTGGACATTTATTTTACTTTTGCAGTGCGCCGTATTTAATGTTTAATCGTTGCCCAGGTGACTTTGATGCCTGAAAATCACGTTAAAGTCAACCGAGACTAGACACGTTATACTAGAATGCTGCATCGTTGACCGATGCGCTAGAATCTGGCTCGAGTTATGTCTAGGAAGTCGGACTTTATTTTGCTTCTGCGCTGGTTTAGTGCAGAAGTAAATTATTCTGCTTTCTTCTGCTTTATTACGCTTTATTCTTACATTCTTTATTCGCTCTGAAATTGCCATCTTCGATGACTTCGACGCAGAGTTGACGATTCACAATTATAGCCCGCTAGTTGTCATATCTAATTTACAACAATTTATGATAACTAACAAGTATTATAAGTATTACAGTTGTACTACAAGTATTATAGTTGTTAGTTATCATAAATTGTTGTAAATTAGATGTGACAACTAGCGGGCTATAATTGTGAATCGTCAACTCTGCATCAAAGTCATCGAAGGTGGCAATTTCAGAGCAAATAAAGAATGTAAGAATCATAGTTGGTATAATTAAGTATTATAGTTGTTAATGATTAATTAGGTTACTTTTCGCTAAATACTAATAAATTAGTTATAACGACCCACGAGTTACAATCGTTATCCTTAATTAGATCACTTTTCTCCCCGCTCTGCTTTCGCGTAAAAAGAATCTCGCAACCAATTCCAAGAAAAGTCGTACTGAAAAACTGCATCGCGGACCGAGTACATACTCGAATCTGGCTCGCTTTAGATCCGGAAATAATTAGGCTAAAACGCAGCCACGTGGTAGGCTAACTCGTCCAGTGAACCAAGCCAGGCCCTCCGGTAACCCTGTTTTACGGTACACGCGGCACTGCCACCGGAGGACTGGCTTTTATTTACAGTGTAACCAACCTGGCAGAGGGACCGCAAAGGGTCAATGGTTGCAGCCCGTTAAAACCGACGTGGCAATAAATTGAGCTCGCCGATTTCACCGGGGACCTCTTCACAAAAAGAAGATGGCGCCGCGCCGCGCCGCGCCGTTTCCCCCTTGGGGAAATGAATATCGTTGGTTGCGCGACAGTGCCCGGATAAAACGGCACCGATCATTGAAAAATATATAATATTACAGAGCTGCGCTGCGATTTCTGCCGACATTGTTTGCCAATTTTCTTTCTGCTCTGCGATGTTATTTAATATCGATCAATTTTTCTTTTTCTTTTTTAATTATATCGTAAGCTCGTTGAATCGCTCTGTTTGAATTACAATGGGTTTACTGTTGGAGTTACACTCAATTACGAACTAATTCGTTCCAGAATCTCTCGTTCGTTATGGCAACCATTCGTTATAGGATACGTTAATTGATAGTTCATGTGTGTATAATATCGAATATTATCACCGAATACAGCAAATTCTCTCTAATCGACGCTTGGAAACAAAAATGGACAAATTTGTGGAGGACAAAAAGAGGAGATAGTTACCGATTGCCAACAACTATAGAAACGAGCCGCAAGCCTCGATTGTTATAACAATTGCACCTCCTCTTCCCAAAATTGTCCATTATTATTTCCAAGCGGAGCGTTAATTGGGGAGAATTTATTGCATACGGCACAGTTATTACTAAATACGATGATTTTAACGGAAAATAGGATAAATTTAATATGAAATGAAAGAGAAAAGGAACGTGCAGATACACGCAGCACAAATTTAATTTGTATTTAAATATAAATAAAGATATTTAAATTTTATACATTGGACGCACGAGTAAATTTATTTTAAAAAAAATTATAACAAAGAGGTGGAAGAGGTGCGAACGTTTGAGACATAATTGCCAGGCAATTATAACGCGGGAAATTTAAATCGGAATTAGGACCGCACGGATCTAATGGACAGGCCCAATAGCACCCATCAGTATCATTTGCCTTTCTTCTTATTACAGAAACACGGTCTAATAACACAGCGCGTAAAATAATTCTTATCGGCAGATCGCCGCGGGGTTCTAAACCGAACGACGATAGGTTCCCCGAGGATATTTCCCATCGAGATTCTGTATAATTTCAGCGAGCCCGTTTCGAAACCGAGCGCGACGCGACGCGGCAGCGTATAATAATACGCGCGCGTAGAAGAAACGGCGCACGGGAGAGGAAAACATTCAATTTCTACAAGAGAGCCGAGCAAGAAGATCTCGGCTGGTCGCAAGAAAAACGAGAAACGGATCAATAAGAAAACAATAACCGTACCGGTGGATGCGTACAAACGCGAACGGTAGTGCCATAAAGAGCGTGCGGGCCGCAGAAAAATGCGCGCGGCACCAAACAAATTGCGTCCGTCGGAGGACGCAATTACGGGGCATAATCACGCGGCTCCGTCGCCCGAACGCCGTAATATTTCAACGCCTCTAACTGTAACGAATCGGCTCGGCTCGGCTCGGCTTGGCGCGGCTTGGCGCGGCTTGGCGCGGCGCTGCGAGACAACAGAAAAGCGTAAAAGCCTGGCGCCAGGCGAGCGCACCGCGCCGCGCCGCGCCGGGCTAATTAGACTAAACCAGCGATCCCGGCGCGGCTCGAACAAATCGAAAAAATCGAATCCAGCGAACCGGTTGAATCTGCCGCGGTTGAATCCGTTGCCGGGCCCTCGCCGATTGTAGTCCGGACGCGGGCCCGAGCACGAAAATCCCCGTGATAAACCACGAGGCGAGCGAACGGTTACCTGTGCCCGGGGCCCCGTCGGCCCTCGCGCGCACGAAAAAATCGCCGGCCGCGGATCGTTAATTTCGCGGCTCGCGCGTAAAATGTCCGGAATTGATTGTTAACGGCGCGGAATCTTTCCGCGTGTACCGTTCCACCGATCCGAACCGACGCGTCCGAGGCCGGCGAAGCAAGATTGAAATTTTCGGCCGGATGCCGGAACGCGTGTACGCGCGCACGCCTAACTGCGACTTTTGGGTCAGCCGTGCGATATTTGGTTGATGCGCAGCCATGCGCGTCTTCGTGGCTTGTCGGGGGCCTTTTTCTTTTTGATCAGGCCGAAGGCCGCCGGGGTCACCGGCGACCGTATCGGGTCGCTGGAAATTATCTGCTCGTGAGAACTGCACGGGTTTTATGCTCTTCCGTGTTTCTGCAGTACGGATTTTATGCGTTTGCGGAATTATTGTATTCGCGGGTGTATTGGTGCAACGGGAGCTGCGTGCGTTTGTAGTTTCGTGAATTCGCGCGTTTGCGACGGCATCGACGACTGGTGAAATTTGAAACGGTGGGAAGAGTAAAAGAATGTCGGAATGCCGGTGTGTCGTTCGCAATGTTGTTTTGTAATCGTTGCAGCCACGGATCGGTTTTTACTTGCTTATATTTCGACGATGCATCGGACACCTGCACTTGATGCAACGCCGCATTCTGATGTTTACAGTTCCGTCGGAATTCTTCGGTATGCTGGAAACAATGCAACAAACCTGTTCCTGTATCGTTCGATTAGAACATTGATACAGGATTTTTATCGAAGATTTGTAGATACGATATCGCCAAGATTTGTAGCACGCGACTTAAGATTGCTTCGAATTTGTAAGCAGACTGCGGATAAAATAAAAATTGTCCGCATCAATTGCCTGCACATATTTTTTTCTTCTTTGATAATTTTGACAAGTTCAAATTAACCCTTACAGGACCATAAGGTTGCCAAGAGTAAATATTAGTATGTAACTGTTATTTCAGTTCGTGTAGGCGTAATATAAATAAAAATCATAAGAAGAATACATAACAATGTGTAGCTTTTCTTGGAATTTTATGGAAAATATTTTTCACAATGAACTATACAAATTATAATTAGGCTTATTATGCAATGTCTTTTATTTACTGGTTTATTATAACAAAATGCCAACTAAAATAATACAAAATTATGAAATAAAATTACTGTACAAAATGATATGCTAATTATGATATTCTGCGAAGCAATTTCTTTTGATTGTGAAGCAAAGATGAACATTGCACATAGTACATATATTACGCGTCCTATTTTCTATGCGGCACAATTTGCACGTCTTTTAATTTTTTCCACTTTTTGCATGTTGCGTGCTGGCAAATTGCATTTAGTACCAAAAATAACCAATAATTAAATACGGAAATCGCCAATTTTTATATTGCAGAAAAATGTTTCCCTTAGTCGTGAAGGAGTTCACTGATTTCTGCCATAAATGCATAAAATCCGCAGTCCATTTTCAACAACCGAAGTTTTTGCTGGAAAAGATGGCATCCCCCGATAACACAGTCGGATAATTCCTCTCGCTACCGGCATTATTCTTTGAAATAACATTGTTTAGATTGCCCGGACAGATAGTCAGAAACGCGACGAAGAAACGTTTCGTCACAGGACGATTTTGTGCCGCGTTTTCGGTAGTTTTTGCGGGCCGTGGGTCGCGCAGGAAACAATTAGCGAGCGGCGGTGCACACCGAGGGTCGAATGTGTGTCAATCGAAAGCCGGTTTCTAGGTGGCGTCCCCGGTCTCTCTGGCGGCCGACGATTTTCAACATGGAATTAATGGCGGATCGTTAATACCGCGGCGTAATTACGCGTTTTGCATGGGCCGATGTTAACGCTCGCGCATTAATACGGCCGCGCAATAACGGGCCGAACGTTCCATTGATTCATCGAGTCGTCGCTGATCAACCGGACCGTCCGCAGGAATCTGATTTACGGCCGGAGTGGAGTGAATATTTGCCTTGAGGGTGGAACGCGAGTCTCTAAACAAATCGCCGCCGCGACCGGCCGATCGTTGTAAATTACGATCTAATCGCCGTCGGTGATCCTCGTGCCGCGCGTTCCGCTTGTTAAATAGAACCGTTCCGCTCTTGTCTTCTTCTGTTTTTCCACACATTCGCAGACCGAGAACAGGAATCGTCATCCCAAAGTGGGGGTGGACAGAGTATCGATTTAACATTCCCGCGAAATTCTGTTCTCTCTCTCTCTCTCTTTCTCTCTCTCTTTCTTTCTCTCTGTTTAGAAATCGATATCTTGTTTTCTGCTTTATCTTGCTCGCCGTCAGCAATTTTATTTCATCGCTGGTTCGCTGAAATGGCGCGCAGTTGCGTAGCCTTGTTATTTCTAATTGTAAACAATGATTAACAGTAAGGAGTTATTGCATCCCCATTTCTTCAGGGAATATCAATAATTGCGGACATCCCGGAGGAAAACATTTGTTCGCGTTGCAAGCGTGGTGGTTGCTAACAAGCCGATGTACGAATTCATTTCCTGACGTTCCGAAAAATTAACGCACGGTGCCTGCACACATTTTATTAGCATTGAAAATTCGTGTCATCGTTTCTTAATTTTTTAGCAGAAGATTCAAAAATATATCATTTTAGGAAAAGGCTCATAATGTAGAATAAAATTATATTGAAAAAAGCTCGATATACGGTTGTCCACTAAAATTAAGAAACATTTTACAACACATATTTTTGGGTGCAGTAAATATTAATTTTACTTTTTCATGATTTCTTAATTTTATCTCCTCCTTTTCATTTACTTTTTATTTCGATTATTTCTTTGATTTTTCGCACGCACGAAGTGAAACAATATTGCAATATAAACAATGCGTTCTGCAAACAATGCAATAACCACAACGTTTTGTCGCGAAGCGTGTGTCGTTTGCTGCACGGTTGTCGGCGCAAAAAATGAGATGGAATTTTCAGGTCCGGAGGCAGGGACCGGGGCAATTTTTCACGCGGACGGTTCGATTAAAAATGAATCACCGGAAAAAACGAGCCGACGGGATCCCTGTCAGCAATTTATGCAAAAACACCGGAGCGTGGACGAATGTACGCGGAACCCTGTAAAAATGAATGTGATGCGCGCATGCAGGCACGCCGCGCGCCGCGCCGCTCCGCTCCGCGCCGTGCCGCGCCGGTCTCGTGCACGGGCCAAAGTGGGTCACTTTTACCCCCCGTAGCAAGCTGGATGGCGAGATCGCGATCGAAGATCGGGATCAAGGCCCGTGTGATACGAGTCGATCGCGGTGTTGCGTGGCGTCGAACGTGCGCTGCATCCACGATGCCACGCGTGCATACAGCTCGTTTCAGCCTGTTTTGACAGCGTTTTACCTGTTGCAAAATATTCTTCCTGCTCCTTCAATTACCTGCACCGTAATCAACTCATTAGAAATTCTTTTTTTTTAGAAACTATAAATCTGCTTTTTAACCTTCTATGTATCACGGAACGCGTAATTACCTTCTCAATTATTTCGCTACGTCGAAACCTCGATGATTTCCCGATGCGCGTTACACCTGGCGGAAATTGCTCGCGGGCTTGCGATTGTAATTGCAATCATCTCTAAAAATTGCGTTACTTATTTAAAGCGATTCATCGTTCTTGACACTACAAGCGCGCTAACCCACGCGCTACAAGCGCGTTTTTAATATAAAAACACCATTCGTTCGCTGGCGATGAAGAATAACTATAAACATAAATGCAATCGCCGCGGTATTTCCGATAAACACGATCTTAACGTGGAGCGGATATTTATATTTATATAAAGCGCCGACGACGATAAACATTGTCGCAGGATTAAATTCTAGATTTCAGCGAATTTCGAGGAAAGATCCAATCGTTTTAATTTAATCTTGCAGCAGAAGATTCGCGGCAAGATCGACGATCGTGGTCGCGAACGAAGGTTAACCCTTTGCACTCGAAGCTATTTGAACTGTAGATCTAAAATAATTTTTCTGACTTATAGTATTTTCATTTTATATATTAAAAAATACTATACATTTTCAATTCATATGAAATCACACACAACAGTTACACATTTAACGATGCTTTAACACTAAACCTACCACGGTCAAAATGACCGATGTTTTATTTTACGATACTACAAACTTTGCAGACTTCTTCGTGAAAAATGATCGAATAAATTATATTACTGAAACAAGTCACATAATTAAAACTTTACAAAATCCAAGTGAATTCTATCTTTTCACTCTTATGAGTTAATGCACGCTAATCATCATTACAGGTCGGTGGTTTAGTGTTAAATCTAAAATTTGTTAATATAAAAATTACCTTGGAACATATGGTGATACAACAAATTTTAGCGTTGTCTCGGAGGCACCGCTCGAGTGCAAAGGGTTGAAATAGTGCGGCGAACGATAGAAAATCGAACGAGAAACAAGCCGAGGAATCGCAGGAACGTGTCTCGCAGCTTTCTCAAAAGTGGATCCGAATGATGTAGATGGTAATCTGGTTACAGTCGAGCGCGTTGACACCGAACCCGCATTTAAACGGGCCTGTAGAAAGGAGCCAGGCCAAACAGAAGATCATCGTTTCCCGGGCAAGATCGATCCGTTTCGCGGCAGATAGATCCCACGGAGCCGGCGATGCCGCGCCGAGCGATTTACGGCTGAGACCGACGGATCGAATGCATCGTGATAACTCCAATTATTATCGGCGTGCTACTTCATAAATTTACGATCTAGCGGACGGTGGATTTGTCGCTATCGATCGGAGATCCGACCGCGAGATTCCCCGTATCGTTTACATTGTCGCGGGCCCCGTTCCTTGATCAAGATATCAGCGATCTCGGGGATCGGCGAACCCTGAAAAATCCGAAACACGAGCACTATCCACGCGAGAACGATAATCAGAGGTTGCTAAAAAGAGGAGCGCTCTAATAATATAGCATTCGGCCCCTTGGCCGGTAAATCAATGCACAATTCTTCGGCCGATCGCATGCGCCTGCATTCGAACGAAGATATATGCAATTTTTGTTCCTGTATTTTCCGTGTTCTTTCGAATGCCGCGGCGATGTGGATTTCATTAATTCTCGGTTCTTCTTATGGATCGTTCTCTTTCCAGTCTAATAAAACAGTTTGGATTTGTTTCGCAACCTTTTACCGCACTGTCCATTTTACAAACCGCTCGTTCTTTAAATATTATAGCAACCTGGAGTTCCTTTTTGCCCCAGTTCTTTCGTATGACGTTCTCTTTTCAATCCAACGACACAGAAAAGTTCGTATTTCTTTCTAGCACTTCCAAGTGCATCGTCCATTTGACATTTCAAAAATAACCCAGCCACGCGGATTTTTAATTTTGTCACGGATCTTCAGCATGCTCTTTTCGTTCTCGATCTAAACGAAACAAAAGAAAAACGGCACGTTCATGTTCTAGAATTTGCCGAGTCGCTCTGCTCCCGAATGAAAATTGCACACGGCGCACGCAGCTTGTGGATGCGTCGTCTCTTGACAGAGCATTTTTCAGCCGGCAAATAAAGCGATCGATAAAAGCGGCGGGCTTTTTTCTCCAATTAACCAGCGACAACGGCATCGCGCACGACCATCCAATTTACTGAACAATCATTTTGCCGTGCCGCGGCGAAAGACTGAAAATCAATTTCCATAATTCCCAGCAGCGTCCGATATCCTCCAAAGAGCGCGGCGGAATTAATTAATTTAATGGTCCTGGCATCTCGCGCGGTGTGTCCGGGTTGTTTCGTCCCACGGACCGATAAATAATGCGAGTCCGCCGCCGGCGATCCGCCTGCAGTTTCTATTCGAAAAGCGGATAGAAACTTGGCGGCGCGGAAACAGGAGAGAGAAAGAGAGGGAGAAAGAAAGGGAAAGAGAGAGAGAGAGAGAGAGAGAGAGAGAGAGAGAAAGAGAGAGAGAGAAAGAGAAAGAGAGAGAGTAAGAGAAAGAGATAGAGAAAAATCCGAGGGAATTAATTCAGCCGAATGGAGAGACTCACGGTGACGAATCATCATCAGCCTCTCGAGCTCTGCGCGAGAAAACGCAACGCGACTCGCGCCGAGCCGAGCCGCGCCGCGCCGCGCCGTGCCACTATAACTCTCGTGGCGCAACAGCGAGCGAACCGGCCCCTGTCGCCATTAAAATGCATCGTACGTCGTAGAAACACCCTTTCTAACAGTTATAGACCGCCCGCCATAAATTTTACCGGTACGAGCAGCCTGCTCTAAATGGCGACGCGAGATTTCTACCGGGACAAAACGGTCGCCACTTAGGATCCAGCCTTGCCAATCATCGATTCAAATATCCAATATCGCTGCGCGCGCGCGCGCGACTCGCTCCCATTCCCGGATGTTTTGCCATGGAAACCACCTACGAAGCGGCGACTTCCGCCGATCCACACGTCTTTTACTTTTTCACCGACGATCTTGGCTCCATCCACGGCTCGCGTCCATCCTTTATTTTGATCCGCCATCGCTCCTCCGCTCTTTCGCCGACCGTTTCTCGGCTTTCTTCTTTTTATCCATGATCTTCTGTCTTATAATAATAATAACAATATATTTATTTGCCGGCTAAAATAGTTTAGTTAGCGCCAAGTCGAAGGAGTATATAAATTGGTCGATTATTTTATATGATATACTTAAATTGTCCCCGTCCCTCCAAAGTATATTCTGTCGGAAGATGCAATATCTGCGATCAAAGTTTATGTCAATACTGACTACTACAATATTGACTCACATCGCAAATGATTTTATTTGTATTTTATTTGTAGTCCGGTGAGACTCGTGTACAAAAAGATAGTGGAGCCGGTTACTGCTGTATATGACCAATTGCTGTGCCATTGATGCGTTTTCGGGCATAATTGACTTCATATTTATCGGATAAGACATATTAAATTGTTCGGTTCTTTTGTTTTGTTTATTTCTGAATACAAAATTTCAATACGTCTTATTCGATAAATTATAAAGTTAATTATGCCCGTAAACAAAACAAAAACACTACAATCCGTCACCCCATAGTATCCAGCGCATGGAAGCTCTTATTTCCATATTATAGCAAGATTTCCCCAATATCGAATTTTGCTCTAATAAACGTTAATCGCTGTACGTGTATTTGTCTAATTCTTAAAGCGTGTTAGAGCGAGCTCGTGTTCTAGGATGCCGCGTCGCACGCAGATTTTCCCCGATTCTCGAACCGTGTTATTCAGGGTTACCTGTAATTAATTAGACAAATTTCAGTTGCATCGTACTTTCACGTTTCATTCTAAACGTTCCCGAACAAATACGCGAACAAATACGTGCACTCGTGTCGCTGGTAGGCGATCCAAGAAAATTCAGCGACCGCGAGAAGGGTAGATTTTCTCCTGCGCCGAGATTTTTCTACCTCATCGATATTCCTGTTGCCAATCGATTAGGCTTTTTTTCGATGATCTTCTCTGCTGCTCGGCGATCACCGACGCCCATGGCGTGTGGCGTTCACCCGTCGACCTTCTTACCAGAGATCCGTCGACTTTTCCGTCCGTCGTCCTCGATCTTGCGCGTCTAAACCGGCGAGCAACCGGGGGATCGGCCGATCGCCTAGCCGAGCCAGCACCTCCGGGCCCCCGTGATAGATGACACGCTTCCGATAACGAATGACACGCGATGATTCCCAGGCGATATCGCGATTCCTCCTCCAATATCCACGACTCGTCGCTATTCTCCTTTTTCTCCTTTCTCTCTCTCTCTCTCCCTCTCTCTCTCGCTTCTTCTCTCTCTTTCTTACTCTCTTTTCCTCTCTTTCTCTCTCTCTCTCCCTCTCTCCCCCCTCTCCTCCCGCTTCTGTCGGCATCGAAACAGCCGGTTGTTCTCGAGCCTTGTAATCTTCACCGTTGGAGCTGCTCTCTGCCCGTGATCTTGATCGCGATCGGGACTCGAACATTATCTTTCATCACGTGCCGGAAATTAGCTCCGCGGTTTCGTTCCACCTTGATGAAAATCCACCGTTTTCTGTGTCACCTGTGTGACCGGTGTAACGGCCGCCCGATCCGCCGATCGTTGCGGGAGACGTCGGGAGAAACTCGTGTCGTGCCACGGACTTTCTATGGTTTGTTTGTGCACGCGTCTGCTGGCCTGCCTCGAATCTTGCACACCGAACCCGCCAATTAACCCTCGGAGATCACCGTCCAACCAGTTGTTCGCTTCTCTCCCGCGTTTCCCCGTTGTTCTCGCCGTTCTCCGTGATCGGCGTTGTTCCATCGAATCGTCGTTTAAACGCGTCTACGTAGTCTTTGATGTACAGCAATGTCAATCTAATTGTCGCTCAGATTGTCCACAGAAATGGACAATTTGGGAAGAGGAGATACGATTATTCGAGCTTTGCAGCTCGTTTTTATAATTGTTGACAATCGATAACCATAAAAAAACAAGTCACAAGACTCGAACAATCGTATCTTCTCTTCCCAAATTGTCCATTTTTGTGCACAATTTGAGCGTCAATTAGGGAGACATTACTGTATAGGGCGACCATTGGAACGACTGAAGGATGTGAAACAAAAGTAACTTTCACAAACACGGGTTTTCTTAATTTTGTATTGTTTAATTTGGTGATAAACCTAGATCTGTTTCTAACACTATCTTCTTACACGGTCTAGAAAAATAAATTCGATGTGCTTTTTAAACGCTTCGTCCGATTTTGTACGGTTAACAAAACGCGTCTTGAAGAAGCTTGTTGTAAGAGAGTCGGGATATTTTTTAGGATGTCTAGAAGACGTCCAGTTTAGGTCGTAAGACGTTCAGGCCAGAAATGGTCGTAAAATGGACGTGAAATTGACGTCTTTAGGACACTTATGCGCTATCCGCGAAACATGTGCACGAAATAAAGATCTATTTTCTAGAACATCAGCTTCTCCTAGAAAATGGTGCAATTCAAATAGGAGTACAGTAAATTTTCTTACTTATGAACAAAAAGGACAACTTCGGAAGAGTTGATGCGATTATCGGAATCTCGCGGCTCGTTTTCATCCTCGTCGACAATCGGCCGCTGCAAAAATCGTGTCTCCTCTCCCCAAATTGTCCAATTTTGTTTCCAAACTGAGCGGCAATTGTAGAGAATTCACTGTACTTCGAGAAGAGGACCTAAACAACTCTATTTTATAACCCCGACCTACACGAAACAATGAAACTCGCTCGAAACTTTGAGATCCAGCTGGCAGAAGTTGTCCCAGATCCGGCCGGCACCTCGCGTCGCAGTTCTGTATTGCAAACGCACCTGCAGCATCCGCGGCCGTCGATTCGTATGCACCAGATCCCCGATTGTTCCCTCGCAGTGACTTCCAACGAGAACGATCTGCGAAGCGCTAATCAACGGCAATTATCTTGCGCGTCTAGCGGTGGTAGCCATGCGCGCCGACGCGGCCAGTTAGAAAGGAGCGGAGCTAGCTGCTGCGGCCGGACGGCCGTTGAACGATTGACGATAAAGTGTCCACGGGCTACGAATCGCTCGGCGAGGTCATAGGTGATCGATCCTATCCGTGGAAGCGGTCGTGCGCTGGAAACAGGTGTGGCGATACGCGGAAACACCTCCGTCGGTATTTTCTTTTCGCCATATACGTCGAGCCGGAATCGAGGCTCGCCATAAAAAGGTCGCGCCGGTGCTCTCCGTGCATCGCGCGCGAGCCTCTCGCGAAATGCATTTCACCCAGCCGGCCGATCCCCCTCGCCTCCCCCTACGGTACGCGCGAAAACAGTATCGCGAGGGGGGAGGAGCCCGGCTGAAATTTTCATCGGTTTCTCTCGGCCGAGTCCGCCAGCCTGGCCAATTACCGGCGTTCCTTCTTTCGGCTCCGCCGGCGGCATAGCGAATTTAATACATTATTAATAAACAGCGCAACGTTTTATCGCGGTTTCTCATCGCGATCGGCCGGGATCGCGTTCCGAGGCGCGTGTGCATGCGAAATATCATCGCGAGCGTGGAAAAATAATCGTTCCGGCAGGCACGCGAGCTTTCACGAGACTCGAATAATCGCGAGGCCAGATGGAAAAGGAGAAATCTTGGACGTCCCCGGGTCGCAATTAACGTTCAACGTTACACGGTTTGCATAATCGATCCGCTGCGACTGGCCCGGATGCGAGGCGGCCAGCGATATCGATACGATGTCAATATTTCTGTTCCTCGGAGGGGCGTCTTCGTACAATTTTGCCGCATACAGTAATGTCTCTCTAATTGATGCTCAGATTGTCCACAAAGATGGACAATTTTGGAAGAGAATATACGATTGTTCGAGCCTTGTTACTCGTTTTTTTATGGTTATCGATTGTCAGCAACTATAAAAACGAATCGCAAGGTTCGGATAATCGCATCAATTCTTTCGAAGTTGTTCTTTTTGTTTACAAGAAAGTTTACTGTACTCCTATTTGAATTGCACCATTTTCTAGAAGAAGCTGATTTTCAGAGTTGTAGAAAATAGATCTTTATTTCGTGCATGTTTCCCGAATAGCGCACGAGCGTCCTAAAGACGTCCATTTCACGTCCATTTTACGTCCATTTCTGGCCTGAACGTCTTACGACCCAAACTGGACGTCTTCTAGATATCCTAAAAAATATCCCGAATCTTTTACAACAAGCTTCTTTAAGACGCGTTTTTTTAACCGTGCAAAATCGGGCGAAGCGTTTAAAAAGCACATCGAATTTATTTTTCTAGACCGTGTAAGAAGATAGTGTTAGAAACAGATCTAGGTTTATCACCAAATTAAACAATACAAAATTAAGAAAACCCGTGTTTGTGAAAGTTACTTTTGTCTCACATCCTTCAGTCGTTCCAATGGCCGCCCTATACAGTAATGTCTCCCTAACTGACGCTCAGATTGTGTACAAAAATGGACAATTTTGGAAGAGAAGATACGATTGTTCGAGCCTTGTTGCTCGTTTTTTTATGGTTATCGATTGTCAGCAACTATAAAAACGAATCGCAAGGTTCGGATAATCGCATCAATTCTTTCGAAGTTGTTCTTTTTGTTTACAAGAAAGTTTACTGTACTCCTATTTGAATTGCACTATTTTCTAGAAGAAGCTGATTTTCAGAGTTGTAGAAAATAGATCTTTATTTCGTGCACGTTTCCCGAATAGCGCATAAGTGTCCTAAAGACGTCCATTTCACGTCCATTTTACGTCCATTTCTGGCCTGAACGTCTTACGACCCAAACTGGACGTCTTCTAGATATCCTAAAAAATATCCCGAATCTTTTACAACAAGCTTCTTTAAGACGCGTTTTTTTAACCGTGCAAAATCGGGCGAAGTCGTTTAAAAAGCGCATTCAATTTACGTTTCTAGACCGTGTAAGAAGATAGTGTTAGAAACAGATCTACCTTTATCACCAAATTAAACAATACAAAATTAAGAAAACCCGTGTTTGTGAAAGTTACTTTTGTCTCACATCCTTCAGTCGTTCCAATGGCCGCCCTATACAGTAATGTCTCTCTAATTGACGCTCAAATTGTGCACAAAAATGGACAATTTTGGAAGAGAAGATACGATTGTTCGAGCCTTGTTGCTCTTTTTTTTTTATTGTTATCGATTGTCAACAACTATAAAAACGAGCTGCAAAGCTCGAATAATCGTATCTCCTTTTCCCAAATTGTCCATTTCTGTACACAACCTGAGCGTCAGTAAGGGAGACATTACTGTAGTATGTAATTTCCATGTTGTTAATTGCCTATTATACACGTGGATCTCGATTAGCGACAGCTGGTAGAAAATAATGGTAAAAGACACTCCGCGATTACACCGGGATCTTGAAACGTCGATAATATGTACACGTGTAACGACGATGATTACACGTATGTATATTGATCGTCTTCCCAAGTTGTTCTCCGGCGGAATAAATTAGACGATTCAGCGAAACGGCCGATCATTCGACTGATGAAGCTGTGTCACGCGACGTCGAAGAGTTTGTACGTCACTCACTGATGCGTTCGCTCGCTATCGTTTCTTTTATCATGCTAAGAAACGAGGGGCACGATCGACGCGAACGATATTATCCTCGCACAGGTGGCTCGGAACTTTCGAAAAAACGATTCGCAATATCCCATAAAGACGCGCGTTCTCGAAGTGATATTTAACTCCTTCATGCCGAGCTCCGGAATATTACCAGGCAACGGTATACTTAATGTTGCATAATAATGTAAGATTAGATGAACGTGATGCCTCGATTAAAGAAACTAGATGCTGTTTAAACAACGGCTGCGTGCGTTTTAGATAACGGCTGATCGAACAAGCGCCCCCCTCCCCTCGAGGGACGAAAACATAATTAATATTTAAATATAATATAATTTTGTACTTATTAAGGATAGATAATTACTATACTTGCTGCGTGCACGCAAGCTTTTCCGGGAAACGTGGAAAACGTTCGGTCCGATGCGACAGTGTTCTGCACACGAAATCGCTTTCTTCTCGATGTTCGGTGGAAACTGGGTCGTTTGTGACCCGCGCCGATGTTCTTCCCTCTAACGGAAGCTTGAACGGTTCGCGTCGCGTGGTAATTCTGTAGAAAGTCGGCGAATATGGCCATAATGGCACGCGACGGCGATGTCTCGAAAATTTGTACTCCGATCGTTTCTTTTTAACATCGTCTGCCGCGAAGCTCATTATCATTCCCATCGAACAGCCGTCATCAATGTGCTTGAATCACTGAATTCAATGGTAAATTATCTCTAATTTTAATTCAGCTTGTAAACAAAAGTGGACAATTTGGGAAGAGAAGATATTATTATTTGAGCCTTGCGGCTCGTTTTTATAATCACCGATTGTCAAGAATTATAAAAATGAGCCGCGAGAATAATCGTATTTTCTCTTTCCAAATTGTCCATTTTTGTGCACAATCTGAGCGTTAATTAAGGGGAATTTATTGTATTCTGTAAAGATCGCTACAGAAATTTCCAAGAAAACTAGAATTTTACGAGGTTAAAATTTGCAAAGAAAATTTTTTAACGATCGTTTCTCATTTTAAACCGTTTTCGCGATACTCTTGATTTTTTTTTTTAATAATTCCTATGCTACGTTTAAACGTTCCGCTCTTGTTGCAACACGACCTAGTGCCGGCCATTGTCGTAGCGCATCGTACAATCATATTGTATTACTTCTTCCCCTTTTTACCCTCACTCATTTCTTTTTATATCTTATTTTTTACCGTACACCATGTAACAAATGATTTTTCCCGTCGACGTAAATAAATTAATATTATTGTTATTACTATTATTTTTAAAACTGTCAGTTACAAGATCGCGATTACTCAGTGATTTTTAATTGGTTCATAGTGACTATGCCAGATGATCTAGACATTTCCTTAGACGACACCTAAACCTGCTGTCCTCTTTGCTTCTGTACGATTCAACATGAAATATACGTTCGTAAAATCCCCACGTTTTGAACTATTTCGTTTATTTATGCACTGCGTACAATACTTAAATACTTAAAAATCGTAATATTCAGTGAATCATTATTACGTTTCCGATACATCGAATATAACATCAAACAAATAACTCCCGGAGTGCAAATAAAGTATCATTAAATTTAATTGTTCGTTAGGTCGCTACGTTCGTTGGATCACTATGACCCGAAGTGATACGAACGCGAGGCATGACTGAAAAACCGGCGGATTTAAGAAGAAACATTTCGGTCCGGCGATCTCGGACGAAATTGCTCGGCTATTTCGTGCGTTTCCATTTCGAGGGACGGCAAAGTCGAATTGCCAAGAAGACGAAGAAAGCGCTGGGCGTCCAATGAAAAATCACTCGGCGAAGTGTTAAACAAGCCAGGCAGCTCCGAGGGTGGCGCCCGCAGTGAAACTTTTCATTTCCGCGATCGCGAAGAAAATTGCCCGTCTCCCGATCGCAACGTCTGCGAGACGGGCAATTTTCCAAGTCGGTTTTCCCCGCGCCGTTTCCAGACACGCGAGCTACGTTTCCAGAGGAGCGTCTCCTCCCATCCAACAATAGGCACGAAAGTAAAAGGTAAACGGTGGCGGCAACCCTATCTAATGCGAGCGGTCTGCCGGCGCGGCGCGGCGCGGCTCTCGGCGGCGTTCTGCGGCTAATTTGGAGAAAGTTGGAGGCATAACGGCGATTATCGGCGCTGAATGGACACACAGGGCCGCGAGCGTGTGCCTCGGCGCGAGGCAACGACGCGAGCCAGCCTCGGGATTCCACTTTTTCGCTGCGGAACGGCCCGGCTCCGCGTATTAAGAGCGGATCGCTCGTTAGTTCCGTTTAGGCGATGATATCGCGCGTGTACACGCACGCCGACGCGTCCACTGCGGTATAGAGAGCGCGGAAACGGAGAGGGGCGCCTGCACCTTTCTTTAATTAGCAGCATCGAGCAAGAGAGAGAAAGAGAAAGAGAGAGAGAGGAGGAGCAATTAAATCCGCCTCGGCAACCCGCCGCGCCGCGATAAATTCGTCGGGCAAACAATTAGGCGCCGCGGAAAAGATTAATAATTTTAATCCGGCTCTCGCGAGCGGCAAACGAGAGGGAACGATAACGACCACGACCTCGGCTATTCCGCTGATTCCTTCCTGTTCCACGCTGATTGGGGGATCAGCCGGTAACGATCGAGGGCGTCGGTTATTTATGCGGTTCGTCGGCACTACCGCTACGCTGTTGCGTGTCCTGTCCCAACCAACCGAACCCGGACCGTAGAGGATGTAATCCACGACCGATCGAGCTGGATTGATCCTCGGTTTTGCCGAGGATGTTGCTTTCCACGAATTCTGCTGCGTCTTTCTTTCAATCCTTTATTACGCGACACGTCTTAATCGATCAGCTGTGTTCGACGAATATACTCGTCATGGCGAAGTGTCAGTATTTTGTGTCGAGTATACTCGTCGTGGAGAAGTGGCAGTATTTTGTGTCGAGTATATTCGTCGTGGAGAAATGGCAGTATTCTGTGACGTGACGAATATACTCGTCATGGGGAAGTGGCAGTATTTTGTGTCGAGTATACTCGTCGTGGAGAAGTGGCAGTATTTTGTGTCGAGTATATTCGTCGTGGAGAAATGGCAGTATTCTGTGACGTGACGAATATACTCGTCATGGGGAAGTGGCAGTATTTTGTGTCGAGTATACTCGTCGTGGAGAAGTGGCAGTATTTTGTGTCGAGTATATTCATCGTGGAGAAGTGGCAGTATTCTGTGTCGTGACGAATATACTCGTCATGGGGAAGTGGCAGTATTTTGTGTCGAGTATACTCATCGTGGAGAAGTGACAGTATTTTGTGTGGTGACGAGTATATTTGTCATGGAAATGTGGCAGTATTTTGTGTCATGTCAAATATACTCATCATGAAGATGTGGCAGTATTCTGTGTCATGACGAGTATACTCGACATGGGGAAGTGACAGTATTCTGTGTCGTGACGAGTATACTCGTCTTGGGGAAGTGGCAGTATTTTGTGTTGTGACGAGTATACTAGTCACGGAGATGGAAGTGGCAGTATTCTGTGTCGTGACGAGTATATTCGTCATGGAGAACTGGCAGTATTTTGTGTCGTGACGAGTATACTCATCATGGAGATGTGGCAGTATTCTGTATCGTGACGAGTATACTCGTCCTGGGAAAGTGGCAGTATTTTGTGTCGAGTATACTCGTCGTGGAGAAGTGGCAGTATTTTGTGTCGAGTATACTCGTCGTGGAGAAGTGGCAGTATTCTGTGTCATGACGAATATATTCGTCATGGGGAAATGGCAGGAAAAAAGACCGTATAAAAAATCACATCGTGTACACACATAGAACAACAGTACTGCCCCGAATATATGTAGAAAAATACGGTTAAAATAGTGTGACAAGGAAATTGAATATATTTTTAAAACAGAATTAGGTGTGTATTTTCAAGTTTCAGAGTACATTGTTCTGCGTTTTTTTTTTTACAAAAATTGATCTCAGATTTTATGACATATTTTTAACATGCTGTACATATAACTGTTATTATTAATGAAAGAACATATAACATAAAAATGTGACAATATTTGTTATTTCGGGGTCTCTTGCGTGTCAATTTAACGCACACGAATTCCACGAATTTAACGTTATAATAATTGAGCAAAAAAAATAATTGCACTTATTAATTATAATGACTGATCAGTTATGATGATCACTGCTTCTTACGCACGACGAGTATACTCGTCACGGCGCAAAATGCTGCCATCCTCCGTGACGACTATACTCGTCAACAACAGCAAACTGGTTAAAAGAATCGATCAATCCGTTCGACCCTCCCCTCGGAACCTGTCGCCGTCGTCTCGCGTTTCGCATCCCCCTCGAGGACCCAGCAGCGTCCGCGCAACGGTGCATCCGCGCTCCGATCGGTACACGGTCCTCCGATTTGCATAAAGCGTGGGCATACAAGTTCCGACTTGCCGTGGTCGCAGCGCGCCGGAGGGACGCACCGGGTCGCGGCGAACAATGCAAGGAGAATGCGTGTACCGGTGCACCTGTCCGTCCCGCTTCGACGTAACTTTAATATGTAACTTCCGCCCACGCGTGCCCGAGACGAACGATCGCGTTTCGCGCGGCTCGCGGTCCCCCGGGGCCTTCCCGTTTAGTGAAAGTATCGCCGTTTCCGGCGTAACGCCACTCTGATTCATCGGTTTCCTCGATTTCCGACTCTGGCCGGGCTGTCCGTTGGTATTCTAATTAATCTCCGCGGCTAACTGGAATTCCTGCGATACTCGCGGGAGGATCCGCGGCTGCAACGGTGGCCGCGCGATTGTTTAAACATGAGCAGGAAATTCTCAGATGAGCACAGATATCCTGTACAGTCGGCCGACGAAGTATGTACCAATGTTTCACGTGGAATATTAGGTTGGTGCGTACGAAATCTCGGATTTTTAAGTGAATATGTTTTTTCTTAGCTGTTCATTTCATCAAAATATGCTCCATTTGCTTCAATACACTTTTTCCCAGCGAGATGACTGTCTTACAGAAATTCTGATCTTTAGATTCGATAAACTCTGATATGGAATTTTTCAGACTGTCTTCATTTTCATGCCGTTTAACCCGTAAAAACTGTTCTAAATGTTTTAAAAAAATGATAGTCGGTTGGCGAAAGATCCGGCGAATAAGCTGGCTGCTGCAAGATGTCATAGTTTAATTCATTTAATTTTGCAATTGTTTTGTACGACGAGCGTACAAAACAGAGAAGTATTGGGCCATGCCGATTAAGAAGCGATGGGCATATAATTTTCAATTTTTCATGCAATTTTCGGCTGTAATTGTCTCCCCAGTTCGAAGGAACGAGTACTGAATTACTCCAGTCGCATTCGTTTCCACCAATACTTTCAGAGCATCATTTTCCACAGACGTTTAGGGTCTTCCACGCGGTTCATTTTCTAGTGCTGTAGTATTCTATCGAACTCGTTAAAATGATTCAGAGTAGAGATACATGTCTACGTAGCAGCCGAGTCGTGCAATTAATTCAGTCAATTTTTATTTTGCATAAAAATCCGCAGCTTGCTCGCGATGGCATATTAATTGCATCATTTACGGATGTTGCTGGATATAACGCGTGCTCGTTTCGTTGGGACACTTTTCAAATGAAATTCTGCTACGATGCGCGTCGCGTCCGGAGAAAAGAATGCATCACGTGCCGTGCAGGTATCTCTCGTCTTATTCGATACTGTGCCACGGCCGCGAAGATCGTTTTCAGATAATTCAACGAAAATAGCAATTCATTGCCGAGTTGCTTATTCGTGCAACAATCTCGGGGAATTAGAGGCGAAATGAAAATTTTATGTGGATGCTCGTTAACGTATGTATCTCTCTGGCTCTCCGCGCACGTGAATTTATTATGATTGCGTAGAATCAGCAGTCTGTTATTAAATTTTCGTAGAACGATGCTCGCAATAAAGCCGAATAGAAGCTCGCTTGGTTTCCGCGTCCGGAGAAACTGTATATTCGCGGCGTGATAGATTACAAATTGATTCATAAAAATGTCAGCGAACGGCAAACCGTCCGACAATTAATTTACCCATTTACACTAATTGGCCATTAACGGCCGGCAAATCTCGAGGAACTTGTAACATATTTCAGTTGTTACCTAGTCGGGGAACAATCAGGACGTATTAACGAGTACAATAGTGTGCTCGCCGTTTTCACGAGTGTTGAGTAAAACGCTTTCTCTCGGACAGAAACGATCCCGCAATTTGTCGGCTTTCGGCGAGCTAGATAAAGCGCCAGGCTCTCGCAATTATTAGACTGCGGTTTAAACATTGTCTGCGTTCGTGACAACACGTTCATCGCCATGTGGACGGTTCCATTCTTAATCCTGGAGCACTTCTACGGGGTGGATTTCTATCTCACGCGTAATGCAGCAATTTCTCCCAGAAATGTTCGGAGCTCGGAATTGAAACCGGCAGATCTGGGAATATTAAGTCGCGATTCTACGAGCCTCGCGGCTCCTTCTTATGGAAACTCGAGGTAGTCGGTAAAAAAAGGCAGCGGCTGCTGTACATTAATATGAACGCATAGTGATGCTAGTAGAATAAAAACGATGACTTAACTTTTTTATTTCTAATTTTTTGCCACGATTCGAAGGCAATACGGAGGCCACTTGACACGATTCGAAGGCAATTCGGAGACCACGTGACGCGATTCGAAGGCAATTCGGAGGCCACGTGACGCAATTCGAAGACAATTCGGAGGCCACGTGACGCAATTCGACGGCAATTCAGAAGCCATATAGCACGATTTGAAGGCAATTCGAAGGCCACTTGACCCGATTCGAAAGCAATTCAGAAGCCATACGACGCGATTTGAAGGCAATTCGGAGGCCACTTGACCCGATTCGAAGGCAATTCGGAGACCTCATGACGTGATTCCAAGACAATTCGGAGGCCACGTGACGCGATTCGAAAACAATTCAGAAGCCATACGACACGATTTGAAGGCAATTCGGAGGCCACTTGACCCGATTCGAAGGCAATTCGGAGACCTCATGACATGATTCCAAGACAATTCGAAGGCCACGTGACGCGATTCGAAAGCAATTCAGAAGCCATACGACACGATTTGAAGGCAATTCGGAGGCCACTTGACCCGATTCGAAGGCAATTCGGAGACCTCATGACATGATTCCAAGACAATTCGGAGGCCACGTGACACAATTTGAAAGCAATTCGAAGGCCACGTGACACGATTCGAAGGCAATTCAGAAGCCATATGACACGATTCGACGGTCACGTACCTAGTATCTAGCACGTACGTTGTAGTTCCACGGTTTTTCTTGCCTGACTCAGATCCAAATAGACCATTTTGTGTTGTGTATCGGGAATTCGAGTCAAAGGAGCCGCGGCGCGTGCAGCATCACACGCTTGACCGACTTCGTTGAGCCTTAACATCGATCTAGTAATAAATTACACAGGCGTAGGACTAGCAAAGCAATCCGAAATTCGGCATTTCCGGAAGAAATTATTGTATTTGTATCCATAACTCCGACGCTATTACTGTCGTACACAGTAGACAGATATATTTTATTTCGTTCGGAGACAAGTCTGTCTTTTATTTAACCTAAAACAGCCTAAACGGTGAAGATATTTAAGGGCACTCTGAACGTAATTTAGCAATTATTTTCGAATGTCTTAATGTTTTGCCACAGTTTACTGGAATCGGCGAACAAGTAGCAACCAGTCTAATTTAGATATTTTCAAAACGGCGTCACCATAGTTCGTCGGCTTCAACAGAGTCTCGAATAGAATAATCGAATCTACAGTTATTTCGTGAACGTATCTGACAAGACGAATGCTCCTTTCAAAATTGTTTAAACGAGAAGCACGATATAACATTAAATTTCGCAACCATCGATCAAGCAATCATTTTGTAAAATTGTCTGTCGAAATATGTATGCCCTTTGAAAATGGCCAACGAGAAACAGAAAATAACGCTGAAAAACAGAGAATTGGTTCTCTTTTTAACCCGAGAAAGATAACCTACGTCGCAGAGGTGCCTGCGAAGACTGTTGATTTTTGTTAATTTTTCATAGAGGTCTAGTGATTTAAGTTTCAAATTACTTAAAATATAAAAAAATATAATATAAATGCATTTTATTTTTACAATAATGCCAAACCTTTAAAATGACTAGATTAACTTAAATAAATATCCATTGTTAGTACAAAATTGACGCCTTAGAAAAGCATGCGCCTCTGAAGCGTATGGTTATCTTTTACGTACGTTGTCATATGGTTATCTTTCTAGGGTTAAAAAAAATCGTTCAGGTTCCCTAGTGGTAAAAATCGGCGGACAGTCGTCTGCGAGCAAGCCGATGGGCCTGAAAGTAAACTGAAAACATGACAAACGGAATCCTCGTCAGCGCGCCGGTACGCCCGCAGAAAGCTTCCGTTTAATGGCGTCTCAGGCGTGTTATTACGCGTGATTTCACCGTCGAGCGGCCATTAAACGTCGAAGTCGGTCATGAACGCGTATCCAGCGCGTCCTAAATCGTTAAATCCGCGAAAATTTCGCGTGGCCATTTTGCCGGGCGCCCGATTTTCGGGCGATCCGCCCCGGGGGATCGTAACCTCCGACAATATGGCGGGCCGACGAATCCACGGAGGAGGCAATAACGTTTCCGAGAGCGGAGAAAGAGCGCCTCTCCGGCGATAATTGCATCGAGATCGCCGGAAGCTCGCGAACTGCTCGCTTTTAATTAAAACTCCCGGCCGGCTAGACCGGAGTGCCTCGCCGGCTCTCAGTCGGACCGCCGGAGATTATTTAGTCGCGAGTCGTTACCTCGAAATCGCGACACCTCCCCTTTCCGTTTCGGTGAAAGTTAGCGAGCCTCTGTCTCTCTGAATGCCAGCTTTTCAGCCGCGGCGGTAAAACCCTGCCTCGTTGCTCCAGGCTCGCGACTCGTTAGCCGCGATTCCGAGGGAACTCGGGTTAACCGACGCTTCAAAGGCTCTTCGTGCCCGGCCCAAGAGTTCGCCGGAGTCCTCTTCCACTTGTTCATCGCGGAAGACGAGTCGACTCGTCCTTTGCAGCGGTTTGCAGACTAAACTAATCGTTAGACGACCTTTGTGCGGGGAGGAGGGGGGGGGGGACGTTCTGCTGCAATTGAGGGCCTACACGGTAACTTATTTCCGGGCTCGAGTGGGTTAGAACCGTTGCGATGTGAGTCACATTTTCGAAAATTTTGACCCGTGTCTCAAAATGTAATCTACACATGTCAAAATATCAGAAGAACGAGCGAAATAAATTAGGAAGTCGTTAGTACTAGAAGTAACTTAATACTAGATTATCTTAACGATAAATTCGTTCGGTAAACAATACACATGTTAGCAAACAATAACGTTCCTTGTTTTAATAGAAGCACGCGATTATTTCAACCTCAATATCTTAACACTTAGCCAACCGAATGGGGAGATCTTCGCGTTTTAAATTCAGTCGATTGACGACCGAATGGATGATTAATAAAAAATTAAAAGTGATTGCTTAATTATATTAAGATTTGCAAGAGGTACGAATGCTGAAGAAGTAATCGATGCCATATAAGATTGCTTCATAATTTTTGTTTATCGAATGAAATATTTTAATTTTATGAAAATTTTTGAGGTTTCTAGCGCGGTCGTGGAAGTATTAAAATATCCTGAAAAGTGGTAAAGTCATTTTCGCTAAGGATGGCAGAATAACATCGTGAGGAAAAATCGCACGTCAAATTTATCGATGCTCTCGTAAAGAGCAGACTTCGCTCTACAAAACCATGCTAGTTTGAGTTCAGAAAAAAATTTCATAGAACCTGTGAACTAAATCGAATCTCCAGAACGGAAAGAAATGTCATCTTTGCTTTTTCCGGTCGTCAGCGGTTGCAACAATTTTTCTACCGGAAAAACAACGTGGGGATTTAAAAGCGGAGTCTTCAACCTGTAAAATGAGCTAACGCAGGCCACCGTCCGATTTTTCTTCGCAGAATTACAATAAGTCCAACATGTATATTCCCTCTCGGTTGAAAATATTACGAGAGAAAGCGAGGGGGAGAGAGAGAGCGAGAGAGACAGAGAAAGAGAGAGAGAGAGAGAGAGAGAGAAGGGGGGGGGAATAAATCGTCGACGGCAATGGAAATTATTCGAGGAATTCCGTGATAGCATTCGCCAATGAATTTCTGCATTAAATAGCGGCTAATCAAGACGCAAGAAATTCGCCGATTTACGGTCAAGGAAGTCGTCGGTTACGGAATAGAGCGAATGAATTTCAGCGGGTAAATAATATTTAGACAGGGCCGCTCGGGATTTCGCGAGAGAGGCCCGTCCGGTTTCTGACGCGGAAGCGCGGAAATCGTTCACGGATCGGTCTGAACGGAATTTACCGATGTCGGTCTTCGGTCTCGGCCCCGAGATCGGCGCGGCGCGTTCGGCTCTTAAAACGTGAGTTATTAACTCGACGGCAAAGGACGTTCGGGCCCGGTAATTGCCCGCTCGGCGCGCACAGTTTATCTATCTATCGTTGCGCGCTGCACTTCGCGGACTTTCGTTGCGGATTAGTAAGAGTAAAACGTAATGCTCGGAGACATCGATTAACGGTAACGGTAAACGACTTACTCCGTTGGTATTTCTGCGGCGAGGCGCGTATAGCCGCCTGTTCGCCTATCCGCGCGCGTTACACGGCCACTCTCGAACCGCTCGAGTATCGATTTTCACCGTCGCGCCCCGTCTCGAACCGCGTAATTAATTATCGAAACGCGCCCGCGCCCGCGCACGCGCTCGCGCTCTCGCGCGGCCCGGAGACCACGCGCCTCGATTAATTAAAATCGAACACGGAAACGATCGAGGAAAGCCGAGAGCCGGAAACTTTCCTCCCGGCGGTGGCAGAACGATCGCGTTCAAAATCGCTTCAGGTTCGATGCTTGCAGGCCCGTGCAACCGCCGCTATTTAATTGCACTTCCCTCCTTTGAACCCTCGCATAAATCCGTCCACCGGTTTCTATTTTGTTTTTAGCCGGGCTCGTTTTACTCGATTTCGTTGCGCGAAAGAACGCATTAGCAACCCGACGATCAACTTTCGGAGCACGCTTCGATTCGCACGCACATCGCGCGCACAACATTATTATTTTCCACACGACTATTATGAATCCTATCTCGAGATTGTACGCGCCGATATCGTGCTTAATTACAGCAACTTCCACGTTGTTGCTGATAGCCGAACGAAAATTTATCGAAACATCATATTTCGATGTTTCTATTTTCTACTGTTTTTCAATGTAAAAGTATGCGAACGTTCTGTTAAGCTTTTGTTCAGATGTACAGGGTGTCAAGGTTAAACGAGCCCGCCCACGGTGCTGTGAATAATTATGAACTTGGAGCAGCTTTTATTTATACAGAAAGCGGAAATAAAGCTATATTTGTGTATTTCTATTTTCTGTTATTTCTAACACAGAAATATACAGACGTTTCGCTAAGTTTTCCTTTAAAACTAGATTTACAGAACCCGTCAAAATGGCCGGTCACTAATTTTTTAATTTGCAATTATTGATATGGTAAAAGTACATTTATGAGTTATTTATTCGATTTATATGTTACTCGCGGCAAATGTTACAATAACACTTATTAAAAATCAGAATAAATATCTTATTGTTACTTTTATAAACTAATATAAAACAGCTGTTTTTTATGTTTCGTAAATCTAGCGTTAAATATTCAAAGTGTCTCAGCTGTGAATAATTATAAACTCGGAGCAGCTTTTACAATTTTACGGATATTTATACAGAAACCGGAAATAAAGCTATATTTGTGTATTTCTATTTTTTTGATTTCTAACGCAGAAATATACAGATGTTCCGTTAAGTTTTCCTTTAAAACTAGATTTACGGAACCCGTCAAAATGGCGGGTCACTAATTTTTTAATTTGCAATTATTCATATCGTAAAGGTACATTTATGAGCTATTTATTCGATTTATATGTTAATCGTGGCAAATGTTACAATAACACTTGTTCAAAATCAGAATAAATGTCTTATTATTACTTTTATAAACTAATATAAAACAGCTGTTTTTTTATGTTTCGTAAATCTAGCGTTAAATATTCAAAGTGTCTCAGCTGTGAATAATTATAAACTCGGAGCAGCTTTTACAATTTTACGGATATTTATACAGAAACCGGAAATAAAGCTATATTTGTGTATTTCTATTTTTTGTGATTTCTAACGCAGAAATATACAGATGTTCCGTTAAAGTTTTCCTTTAAAACTAGATTTACGGAACCCGTCAAAATGGCGGGTCACTAATTTTTTAATTTGCAATTATTCATATCGTAAAGGTACATTTATGAGCTATTTATTCGATTTATATGTTAATCGTGGCAAATGTTACAATAATACTTATTAAAAATCAGAATAAATATCTTATTGTTACTTTTATAAACTAATATAAAACAGCTGTTTTTTGTGCTTCGTAAATCTAATGTCTCAGCTGTGAATAATTCATAAACTCGAAGCAGCTTTTACACGTTTGCTTATATCTAAATCAGAACCAGAAATAAAGCTATATATGTATATCCATATATTGCGATATCTCGTCGAGTTTTTCTTCGAACATCGCCGAAACTGTAAAACCGTGGCCGCGACGGATTAAAACAGAAACGCGCGTGTCGATCGCTGCGAAAGTTCGATCGCCGATCGGAACTCGGATCCGCAATTTTTACCGGTCCACGTTGCGTACCTCGATTTGCTTTTATCGCGACACCGACACGCGTGAATTAAAGAGCTTTCGATGACGCCGAACAAAATGAGTAAAAGCAGCCCGGCGCGCGCGGTTTCGTGGGAAAATTCGCACGATACCGGGCGACCGTTCCGTACGGGAGCGGGCTCCGGCGTGCTAGGAAACGTTTAATTTGTATCGACGCTTATCGCGGCCTTATCGGCACCTCTATCGAACCGGTGGCGAGGAACTTTAATTACGGAACAAGTGATACACGCGGCCGCGTCGGTATGGTATGGCTTTTATCACCGTTCCCTATGATATATCGTAATGCGATCTATATTTAAGCCGCGCTCGCGACTCCGGGAAAAGCGTCGATTCCGCGCCAGGGGCGTCGACACTATTAAAATCGGAATTCCATCGGCCTAGCCGGCGATAAACTTTCCGCCGGAGACCGGCACGACCGTGCACTTTTCAACGGTGGCGAATGGAAATCAAGCGTGTTAATGGGAACCGGCCGATCGGCATCCCCGCGATCCCGAATCGGTTCTCGCGCCCCTAATTATCGTACGTGCTTCATCGTACCGACGATTTATCGACGAATTAATCGTTGCCGATTTACCCCGGCGAATTCGTTTCTCCGTTTACACGCGAAAATGATCGCCTAGGAATCCCTCTTATCGAGGCTGCGACTAAAATTACTCGCCGGACGGCCGGGGCTCGCGCGTTAAATCAATATTTCGCGGCTTGATGCATTGAATCCCGATTTTCGCGAGCGTGTGTGCGCGCAATCGTTTGTTAATTACGAAAAGTGCGCGAGGAAGCGGAGAGAAGTGGTGTCCAGACATTTTTGCGGCGGTGCTTTTTGCGATGCGAAGCGGCTATGATCGTTTTTACGAATTTTTAGACCTCTATTTACGTTTTTGACTATTTACGTTTTGACTATTTACGTTTTGACTATTTACGTTTTTACGACTTTAAACCTCGGAAGATTTTTCTGATAATATCTTTGAAAAATATCAAGGTTTTCGCTATATATAGAAAATCGAACTGAGATGAAGATCATTATACCGCTGGCTAATTTTACAAGAATTAACGAATGAAAGATTTTGAATCTTTATTTCTGCATTTTGCACGATTACAGCGTGCAGAGAAAATGCTAATTAAATAGAAACGCAAAGGTTCAACTTCGCGAAACAAAATCGTACGTGGATGAATCTGGTCTCGTTTCGGAGCTTGAAACCTCTGCTCTCGCAGCCATTGTTCATTTTCCGGTGGAACATTTTTCACAATGGTCTTGGAAGCAGAAATGTGTAGAATACATGTTCTTGAAATTTTTTGTACAAACCGGAGTAAAAAGTCTACAACATTTTCTCAGCGGGTCTGACGAATTGTTCTTTAAAATTTCATTTATGGATCATGCAGTAAAAAAAAACGCGCGAAAAAAATTCAGGTCGTTCGAACGAGTTTCAAAAATGTTATCGACTTGTAATTAATGGTTTTTTACGAGTGTACTTGTCCTAACATAAAATGTTGGTATTTCTGCACGTTAACCAGTTATACGCTTTGATATTTTTCACTGAATTATATATTTTATACAAGTGCTGTACATAAACAAAATGTGAAAAAATTAGTACGGTATAATTAATCAATGCACGAAAGTAATTTATGCACTTTTTTTCTAAAGAGATTGCAATATAGCTAACTGGTTAAAGTGGTACAATAAATTCTCCCCAATTTTCCATCAGCTTGAAAACGAACAATTGCACCTCGCTTTCATAATTGTTGACAATCGTCAACTATAAAAAATGAGCCGCGATACTCGAATCGTCCGTTTTTGTTTACAAGCTGAAGGAAAATTAAGAAGAATTTTACCGTGGTTACAAGAATTGCGTTAATTGAATGTTGTGTTTCGGCGCGTCCAAAAAATTCTGCCGACCCCGGTGGGGCATAAGGCTCCTAGAAACAAGGCCCCCGGGGCACCGAAGATCGTTCAATTCCCGGCGCAAGTGCGATGGCAGCTGAGAATGGAGACGCTCGCAGAGCAAACAAGCCGGTTCCGTTCGGGATTCCTCGGCCCGGCCCCCTCGATCACGTCAAATCGAGCCCCGGCAGATTTACCGAGGAATCATGCAAATCACTCGTGGTCCCCGTGGCCATCGTCGGGTACAGGTATTTTCTCACGACGCTCGACGGGGGTCCCGAAAAAATTAATCGAAAACTAATTTCGCCCGCGTCTCTCGTTACTCGCCACTTTCACTCGATTAGACGAGGCGGCTCTCGGCCACGATCAATAAAAATTCAAAAGGAGCAAGGGAACGAGAAAAAACAGTTAAGTCGAACGGGTCCCGGTTGTGTACACACTCAGGAGGAGTCCCCGGGCCCTTCGACGGGGGACCGAGGGCCCACTTTGCCGGCCCGTTTTTCGGGATAAGATTTAATTCGCGATAGGGTCCGAGCTTTCGCTACCAGCACCGTAATCATTCGGACACGTTGATGTATCGGGGATCTTGGCATACTGCTTTAATTACGGCCCTGCGCGCGCATCGGCTGCGCAATCATTGAAATTTCGGAGCGAGGACTTATTGGCGAGACTTGGCCGACATTTTGGCTACTTTTGATCTAATAGGATTTTGGGTTATCGTTCACTGGGAAATCAACCAGTTGCAATCTCTTCGATAAGTGTGCGAGTCAATGTAATTATACTGCAAATGTTTGATTTTACTTCTTATTTTCTTCATATAGAATACTTTTGTAAAATGCATCATTTAATCAAGAATATCAAAGCATCTTTCTTAACCAGTTCGCTCGGTTTTTGACCGGAATTCACGAGTATACTCGTCAAAAACAGCCGATTGATTAATTAGCTTCGTATAGGTAAAATAAATATTTAAATAAATATCTATAATGATATTAGTTCACTAATATCTATTAAGTGAACTATAGAGAGACATAAGCAGATTAAAACTAGAATTTCAAATGTAATGAAGATGTCAGGATTGTAAAATAATAAATTGACTAAAAGTTGCTGGCTTAGCATCACGTCATAAAATATAAGAAATATTTTGATCAGAATTAAAAATAGAATGAAATTCACGTATCTTTAAGTAGAATTAGAAATTAAATACGAGATCGAAGTTTCTTCAACATGGATTTTCAGGAAGTAAAATGAAATAAAATATGAGAGTTTCATAAACCCTGATGGAAAAATTAGATAAAACATTAAATTTCGTTCCGCCGATGTTAAAAAATTTGCATTTAATATTCCAGGCTCTTTCCCGGTCCTGAAAATATAATAAAAGCCTGGAAATCCTTCAACTGGAATCCAAAAAATTACATTCAAAAAGTCGACCTCTTCCCGCCAGCGTAAAAAATTCAGCAAAATGTTGCGTTTGGTTTCCGTGATTAGGAATTAAAAGCGCAGATTCGACGATCAAGAATTTCCGTCGAAGTGGCCGTAAAGTGAATGTAACACAATTTCACGATTCTTGTTTAAAGAACAGGGCCAATCTTTTGCTTTCATCGCCTGGATAATCTCCGGCAGGACCGCCCCGGCATAAAAAGTTTGTGTCCTCAAAGAACCCATCAAGGTGGGCTCCCGAGAAACCATCAGAGTCTGGTTTTAGGGGAGCTCGGCGCTAATTTTACGAGCACCTCCACCGGGAATGGAAGCTTGGAAATTTTAGGGCTGCTAATTTGACTACCGATCGGTCCGCGTGTTTCCACAATTTGCATCCATAAAATCGAGCCCGGATATTCCACCATTAACATTCTTCGGCTGTCGCCTCCGGATTAGTCGTCCAGAAAGGGAAATCTTCCGTTTGTTCTTCGCGCGCACGATATTGTATTCCTTCTTACAATGAAAAAGAATACACGAACATACAGATATGCGAACCAATTTAATTTAATTTATTACATTTACATTTTACATTAGACATATGAAATTGTTTACATTTACATTTATATTGGACATATGAAAATCATATAAAAATTTAAGAAAAAATTAAACAGAAGAGAACGGAGAGGAGTCATCGATTCTATTGTATCTCTCCGCGTTCGACGTAGCACTTGGATTTAAAAACTGTTCGCTGTTGCATCCGTTCGTTGCAGGATACCTCGCGTATTTTTTAATTTGAACGGTAATTTATCCCGATTAATAAGTAAAATAATAAACTAATAAAACAATGATAAATAATAGATAATCGCGTTAATTAATTTTCCGATCTCGCAGTGTGCCGCACTCTAACGCAATTGAAATCCGATAAAATACTGAATATATAAGATAAGTATTATAATTCGGTCGTAAAAATTACCGCGTGGTAGCAAAGATCGGGCGCCCGTTTGCCACATACGCGCCCACGTAGTTTCCCGGATGGGTGCAATTTAGGAAAAGATAGTGCGCATCGCGAGGAACGAGGCGCAGATGCTGTCGGGGAGGGATTTTAGTTCAATTATCCCCGAAGGCGGGACGCTCGGCTAACCTGGAAACCCGAACGGCAGCGGTTTCGCCGAAACGAGACGTTCTCGTCGAACGTACGACGCTAACGGAGATAGTAACAGCGCGAGGGAGAAAGATGCTCGGATACTGGAGGCCTTTGCCAGTATGTAAGCCACTCGGTTAACCCAGAATATCTCTTGTTCGGGCAATGACTAAGCGATCCGAGCAATTAGTCCTGAATGTTAACGATGCCCCGCGATGCGGGCATCAACCACGCCTAAGTTTCGCGGACAGATTCACTGGATCGCCGGATCGTCCTCGATACAGATCGCTTTTAATTCTGCATACCGAAGTGCCCGGCCATCGTCGCAAATCGTTGCCTGCATTTCCCGACCCCCCCGCATGCTTCTGAAATTCGCAGTCGCGACACCTATGCAGTCGGCTGAATTCCGTCTGAAATTCCGTATGTGAAAAAGCGAACGAACTAATTAAATTCTATCTTTTTCGACTTGCTTGTACAAAACGAATCAGAATAGAACATAAAAATAGATAGAATAGAATATAAAAAATGATAGAAAATGATAGTTTCGCTGCGTACATGTTCCAAAACATTTTCGCGATTCAAGCGCATCCTTCGCATCGCCGCGTTGTTTCGCGTTTTGTGGATCGTCTGCATCGAAGGAATTATTTATCATTTAGTCGACGGTAGAACATTTTTATTCAAAGACTACATTAGTTAACTAAGCGATGTTTCCAGCATTTTATCGTGTACGTTTGTTTCGAGTCGCGTTTCGCAAAATGAATCAAAATGGAACATAAAAATAGATAGAATAGAATATAAAAAAATGATAGAAAATGATAGTTTCGCTGCGTACATGTTCCAAAACATTTTCACGATTCAAGCGCATCCTTCGCATCGCCGCGTTGTTTCGCGTTTTGTGGATCGTCTGCATCGAAGGAATTATTTATCGTTTAGTCGACGGTAGAACATTTTCATTCAAGGACTACACTAGTTAACTAAACGCTATTGCTAAGCGATGTTTCCAGCATTTTATCGCGTACGTTTGTTTCGTCTCGCGTTTCACCCAAGCGCCTCCATCCTGATCCCAAGGGCTGGGCGTCTTAATTTTTCTCCGCCGATCGTTTAATTAGGCCGATAAACAGAGTTCGAGCCTCCTAAACAACTCGGCGCGGCCATTCCGCGGCATTAAACACGCGGGCCGAGCGTTTACGAAGTTCGGATCGCATTTTAATGGTACCGTACATCGAGCAGAGTTCACTATAAATTTTTCCTAGCTTTACGACGACGTTCGAGTGCGGTCGCAACGGCGTTTTCAGCGATCTCCTCGCGCGCGGATCGCGTATATCCGCCGCTTTCGGTGCCGGTACGCCTTTAATCAAAGATCATTATCATACCGCGATACTGTGGCGGCCGGTGGCCACGTGGGGTAGGGTGCCGTTCTTACATATTTACTATTACAGCGGTCGTGTACCGTACGGTATCATAACGACGTAAATTATATCGGCCGTTTCGTTGCGTTACGTTTCGTTTCGTAGCGTTTCATAGCGTTTCGTATCGTCTCGTAGCGTTTCGATTACGAGCGGCTCGGGCCTCGATGATGAGTCAATAGCTGGTGGTTGTACCGTTAATCTTGATCCTACCGGCCGATCATCGGGCCCATCCTGCCGACAATGGGCTCCCGAATGATCGTCGGTTTTTCAATAATCGATCGGCTCTACGGAGAGAACACTGTGTTACAATCCATGAGAACCCGAGGCGCAGATGGAATTCAGTTCCCTCGTTCGTTCGTTCGTTCGTTTGTCGAACATTATACGTACGTAGCCAATATACATACCTGTGTAACTCGGTTAATTGGTCCCGGCAAGTTCCACACCATAGAAACTCGGTGCATTAGCCAGAGAAAGTCGATACTTTATTATATACAATGAATTATTCTTTTTCTTTGTTCCGCCGTATGTATGCCTCATCGACTTTTAATCGCATTACCGGCGATTAATAGGGTGGAGCCCACTGCTTTCCACTTTCACATTTGTTTTAGAATCAGCTGCCCGGCGTACGTCCGTTTTTTGGACCGCGACGTCGCCGACGTCCCCATTGGTTACTTGGATTTTCCTCGAACAATCCCTGTCAGCCCTCGTCCCTTATCGCGAGCCAAAGTTTCGGTGCGACGCCCTCCAGATTAATTGTAATCCCAAATTCATTCCGCGTTCGCGAACTTCCGGCCACACTGTGCCGAAAGTCCATTCAAGTTGAGATCCTTTAATTAGCGAGCACCTATATCTACTATTAAACGGGAGAGAACGATCGATTCGGTCTAAAACAATTCTTTATTAATCTCGTCGGTTTACTCTTATGAACGCTGAATCACTAGAGATCCATCATCGACGGCCATAGATCTCTTTGCAAACTGGATTAATCAATTAAAAATCTATTACATCGTCCGCGTCCTCTAAATAATTTATAAATATAAATTATAAGTATAAAAATAATTAATAAGTTTATATATATATATAATTATATTATAAGTATAAAAATAATTTATAAGTATAAAAAATAATTTATAAGTATAAATTTTGTCGTATCTTTTCTTTTTCTTTCAATGTACTATTTTCTTTTCTTTTTATGTATTCTATTTTCTTGTTTCTTTTAGTATCTTCGATGCATTTAATCACCGGTATGTAATAACTAATAATAGTAACAACAACCAGACAACGGATCTTTGTGCAATATAACAAGTTCGTGCATCAATTGTAATAAACACAAGGTTAAACAGTGGTGTAATCTTTCTTCGAACACTTTCAACAAATTAAGGAGAGTTTGAGAATATTCTTAGACGCTTCGAATGTTTTAATTGTTTGATATTTTTCTCCTAATTTCTTTTCTTATTTCTTTTAGTATCTTCGATGCATTCAATAACCGATGTGCAATAAATAATAATATTAACAACAACTAGACAGCGGATCTTTGTGCAAAATAAAAGATTCGTGCATCAATTGTAATAAGCACAAGGTCAAACAGTGGTGTAATCTTTCTTCGAACACTTTCAACAAATTAAGGAGAGTTTGAGAATATTCTTAGACGCTTCGAATGTTTTAATTGTTTGATATTTTTCTCCTAATTTCTTTTCTTATTTCTTTTAGTATCTTCGATGCATTCAATAACCGATGTGCAATAAATAATAATATTAACAACAACTAGACAGCGGATCTTTGTGCAAAATAAAAGATTCGTGCATCAATTGTAATAAGCACAAGGTCAAACAGTGGTGTAATCTTTTTTCTAACACTTTCAATAAATTAAGGAGAGTTTGAGAACATTCTTAGACGCTTCGAATGTTTTAATTGTTTGATATTTTTCTCCTAATTTCTTTTACTATCTTCAATGCATTTAATCACCGGCATGCGATAAATAATAATAGTAACAACAACTAGACCACTGTCTAGTTATTTTTATATAAAATAAAAAGTCATGCATCAATTGTAAGAAACACAAGATTAAACAATACCATAATTTTCCTTCGAACGCTCTCAATAAATTAAAGAGAGTGTAAGAACATTCTCAGAAGCATCGAATAATTGTTTGATATTTCGCCTAATCAAATTTAGCAGCTATAAATTCACAAAGTCCAATAATAACATCAAAAAGGTCCGCATGACACCGCAAACGATCCAAATCCGATCGCCGGTTATGCGATTCCGATTCCGTGCATCACGTCGGTTGCAGGATCCGCGGATCCTTAAGCTCGCCGGGAAGGATAGCAGCTCGACTTCGGAAGCACAGAGGCGCGAGAAGGCGGAAAGATGGGAGCAGCCGTGTCATTAGAGAGCGCCGGGTACGTGCCGGTTCGGCTCCGGGAGGGGATAACATTCCGTTCCTGTCGATAGATCAATCATCGCATCATCCCGGGCCTCTGTCTTCCGCCGGTTTTTCCTCCGGTCGCCTCGTCTCGCGTGTTCCGAGGTATTTCTCGAGTAACGGCCGTCGATCGGCTCGGCTTGCGAAACGATTTCACGTTCGCCGATTGTCTCGATCGACGCATTCCGCGGCCGAACTCGGACCAACGGATAGAACCGGGTAATAGAGGATCCCGCGGACGCGCCGCCATGAGAAACGGCCGCCAACAGGAAATCGTTGATTTTTGTTCCGCTTAGCACCGCGGAACCGTTCGCGATATTTTAACTGCCGAAGCTCACCGTACGAATAACGTTCCTGCGGTCTTCCGGTGGGATACCGGCGAAACGGCCGGGTCACACAGCAGCGCACTCTGATTATGCAGCACTTATGGTTCGCTGGGAATCATTGTAAACTCGAATGCTTTCTCGATCTTCGACGGACTACAGTAATGTCTCCCTCACCGACGCTCAGATTATCCACTAAAATGGATAATTTGGGAAGAGGAGACACGATTATTCGAGCTTTGCGGCTCGTTTTTATAATTGTTGACAATTTATAACTATAAAAACGAGCCAAAAGACTCAATTATCTGGGCGTCAATTAGAGAGACATTGCTGTACAGTAATGTCTCCCTTACTGACGCTCAGATTGTCCACTAAAATGGATAACTTGGGAAGAAGAGACACGATTATTCGAGCTTTGCGGCACGTTTTTATAATTGTTGACAATTTATAACTATAAAAACGAGCCAAAAGACTCGAATATCTGGGCGTCAATTAGAGAGACATTGCTGTACAGTAATGTCTCCCTTACTGACGCTCAGATTGTCCACTAAAATGGATAACTTGGGAAGAGGAGATACGATTATTCGAGCTTTGCGGCTCGTTTTTATAATTGTTGACAATTTATAACTATAAAAACGAGCCAAAAGACTCGAATATCTGGGCGTCAATTAGAGAGACATTGCTGTACAGTAATGTCTCCCTTACTGACGCTCAGATTGTCCACTAAAATGGATAATTTGGGAAGAGGAGACACGATTAGTCGAGCTTTGCGGCACGTTTTTATAATTGTTGACAATTTATAACTATAAAAACGAGCCAGAAGACTCGAATATCTTGGCGTCAATTAGAGAGACATTACTGTATAGTAATGTCTCCCTTACTGACGCTCAGATTGTCCACTAAAATGGATAACTTGGGAAGAGGGGACACGATTATTCGAGCTTTGCGGCTCGTTTTTATAATTGATGACAATTTATAACTATAAATACGAGCCAATAGACTCAAATAATCGTATCTGCTCTTCCCAAATTGTCCATTTTTGTGCGCAATCTGGGCGTCAATTAGAGAGACATTGCTGTATTGCTGACGATTGGTGCGCTCACGTGTACACTTGCCGCGGGAAGTACTTTTTTTTATGTTGGTCCAAATGAGCTGATTTTTATTGTGACGTTTCAGACGACGAGCAGTTTGTTAGAGAATAAATAAAAATCAAGTTTTGAGTCAATCGATTGATTTGAGATGATGACAATATTAGAAAACGATGTTTTTTCGAATTTTGTCGTCAAAACGTCTCAAAAATAGTCATTTGGATCAATTTTAAAGTAGTTGTTCCGTTTGAAAGGTTATCTTTCTGCGACGAGTTTTTATTCGTTTTTCTTTTTTGTAAACTATAGCACGAGGAAATTTAAAGGAGACCATTTAGCTAATAAACAAATATTAGTAATTTTTCAGATAAAATTATGGAAACTAAAAATAATGGTAGATGTTTATGGCATCTGTTTACTGTTGATTCAAACTATGTAGAAATTAATTTCCCAACTTCCATCATTTTATTAAAAAAAAAAAATTATTCTGCTGCGAAAAAATTATCGGCCTAAAAAATCCGCAAACGATTTTCGTCAGCGTCATTTTTGTTCGAGTTATCTTAACTGTAACATTAATTGGCAGTGCTGTAACAGTACGGGAAATGTTGTAATACGTCCGAAATTATTTGGCATTTTATTCCTCGATCGAAGAACGCGAATTTAACGAGGTGTCGATGAAACTCGCATTGAAATACGCTGTGCGAGTTTCCATTCCGTAATCGTAGATGTTCCCGCAACGACCGGTTAACTCCGGGCACTGAAATTTATCCGGCTCTTGCGACGAAATAATCGGCGTCGTATAAAACTCCGTCGACAAGTACGATTTTGCTGAAAAGCGGATTTATTCGTAGAAATGGCGGAGCCACTGTAATTGAGCGCGCTCGCGCGTCGTCGGCAACCGATTAGCCCGATATTGAAAACCGTCGAGGTTCCCTCGGATCTCAAGCGATTGCTCCGTTTCACCGTCACGCGTCGATGCGCATCGAATTAATTAATATAGCCCGTATCGTTCGACCGGCTGCGAACGAAACAGGCTCCCCCACCCTCCCCCTGTCTCCCTTTATTTTTCATCTCTTGGGCCGGCAGGAAAAAAGGGAGCACCGCGAGAGCATCGCGATCTCATTATGCGACTCGTCTTTCCGAGCGATAACTTTCTCGATAACGCTCCTTCTCTCCCTCTCCATCTCTCTCTCTCTCTCTCTCTCTCTCTCTCTCTCTCTCCTTCTCTCCCTCTCCATCTCTCTCTCTCTCTCTCTCTCTCTCTCTCTCTCCTTCTCTCCCTCTCCATCTCTCTCTCTCTCTCTCCTTCTCTCCCTCTCCATCTCTCTCTCTCTCTCTCTCTCTCCTTCTCTCCCTCTCCATCTCTCTCTCTCTCTCTCTCTCCTTCTCTCCCTCTCCATCTCTCTCTCTCTCTCTCTCCTTCTCTCCCTCTCCATCTCTCTCTCTCTCTCTCTCTCTCTCCTTCTCTCCCTCTCCATCTCTCTCTCTCTCTCTCTCTCTCTCTCTCTCCTTCTCTCCCTCTCCATCTCTCTCTCTCTCTCTCTCCTTCTCTCTCTCTCTCTCCGTCTCTGTCTCTCTGCCTCTCTCGTTCTCCTCATCGCGTTTTCGTCTCCCTTCTTCCTCGGGGCTCCCTTCGTCCTCCTCGGGCACTGGAGGACGCGAGAGGAGACCGGGCGTGCCGGACGAGGAAACTCGCGTGCAAACTGGCCTTTACTTCAATGGGCCACGACTCTTCCTCCGCGAGAGAGTTACCGCTAATCTGCACTCGCGCTCAGCTGGCGTTGACTCGCGCGAGCGCTCGCTGCATACGGTGCATACAGCGCATACAGTTGCATAAGGTTGCATACGGTTGTGCACGGTTGCATACGGCTGCGGCGGAGCTCGCCGCGGATGCCCTCGCCGGAGGGGAATTTATTTCTCTTACCCTTGAACCTGCAGCTTCGTTCTCGATTCGTGGAGCTTCTCGATTCATTCGGGAAATGACATTGATATCGTATTGTCTTGTCCCGAAAGACCAAGACGATATTAAGACGAGAAATTAAAAGCATCTTCGATACCTGATCGAGACTCTATAAAACGAGAATATGAACGATACGAGATAATGTGCTCGATATCTTGTAAAAATCTTGATCTTACTTTCTTTAGAATTTTTAGTATTATTTAAAATACTGTTAAATTATTCATTATTATATTATATTACTGAATTCGTAAATATAATATGAAACGAATGTCGATAAATGTATCGAATTTATCATTGGGAAAGTAATTGATAGAAATAAACGCGAGATCAATATTAACGAATAGACTAAAAAATAAAAGAAATCGAGAAAATCGCGAGACAAGATCGATATTTCCTATTGCAAGAGTTAAACAAGAAAAACAAGATTATACTATAAATATTTTTGTTAAATATTTTGTAGTAACAGCTGTTTTTAATTCGAACAATAATGTAATATTATATTTCCTAATTCTTTAACCGAGCCTCTTGTTCATAATTATTAGCATCGACAGCGAATACAGATCATTCAAGAATTAAATATCTTCTTTAATTTAACTGTGTAAAAAGCATATTGGATAACTGCATTCTAGAAACATTTGCTTCGCAGGTTATTTCCATTAAAAATTGGATTTAAATTGAACAAGACGAATTGAGTTTCTTACAGGCTAAATTGTTTATCTATGATTTAAAGGATGATGTTAATCTGCATTGGATTGTCCGTTTACTAAATTTGATTGAAGTTAGACAAATAGCAGATCCCAGACTTAGCCACTGACAATGGACTCCTTAATTGACCCAACGACGAATCAGAGGCATATCTCAGATCTACCTGAACAATAGTCCCTAATTTCCCAGCTTCGCAAGATGGCGCACGATTGATGCCATTTCCGGCAATCAGATTCTCGCCTGCTTCGAGTGGGAGGACATCACCCTAATGGTCCAAGAAGATCGAATTTTATTTCTTCGACTTCTCCTTAAAGTTTTCTCAATGAGAAAAGTCATCTTAAAACTTCTATTATGTTTTCCTCGAAACTACATTTTTCAACCTGGCCGTCACGATATCTCTACGATACTATACATCCGATTTACTTCAAATTTTATTATTTAAATTTGATTATACAAATTTTATTATTTAAATTTGATTATACAAATTTTATTATTTAAATTTGATTATACAAATTTTATTATTTAAATTTGATTATACAAATTCTATTATTTAAATTTGATTATACAAATTCTATTATTTAAATTTTATTATACAAATCTTATTATTATTAAATTTTATTGTTTTATTATTCTGCATAAAGTATTCTACAATGTAGCGTACGATATTTTTGATACGTTAATTATTTAATTTCTTGTAAGCATTTAAAATTAATTTTTTTTAAAAAATAAAAACAGCTGTTTCTTTTTCAAAATGCGGTCATTTCTGCAATTATTAAAATTATTGAAAACTTGTACGCTACATTTTAGCTAATAGTTTTTAGTTTATTTATCAACAAGATGTTTTTAATTCAAACAGTATTGGCCAACTGTGACAGCCAACAATTAATGTTCCACGAAAAGGGGTTTCGGGAACGACGAATACCTTCGCCATTTCGTACGCCTTTTGCTTTCAAAAAACTGTTAAAAAATGCTGAAACTAACCTTGACATTCTCCCAGAAAGACGAAATCATTTCCGCAATAAATCGCCAATGCAAAAATTCCAAAACCTCGCCTACTTCATCACGTCCCGGGGTGGTGTCCCTCCTTGAATCTAGACAAAAAAAATCGAGATCACCGGCGCAGGGGCGTCGATGAAAATCGCAAAGCGGGGGCAAATCGTGTCACTGTGCCGTTGTTTCCGCTACCGGTACATCTCTCCGAGCCTGAAATTCCGAAACGAGGAAACGTTCGCCGGCACACGTCCACGTTCGCCGATAATTCCGAGCACCATTCTGGAAAACCAGATCCGATATCGAGGCGAGGTCTCCCCCGAAAAAAAACCGCGAAATAGCCTCGGCTAATCCTCGCACGAGAGAGCCGGGGAGAGCCGGAGAGGCCCAGAGAGAGGTAAATATCCTCGTCGTCGATCGTGTCGCGCCGCGTGCGTGGCATACCAATCCCGGCTTTTTAACTAGCGCCGGATAGGAACGATCGGCCGAGTGGAACAATAAATCAGCCGGGGAAAACGCGAACGCCGGGATCGCAGAACTGGTCACGGGTTTTTCTGGATCCCGTTCCCGCACCGTCTGAAAAATACCGGGATTCGAGCCTCCGCTCGTGGTTGAGTCACGCTGAGCCACCGGCTTATCTGGATCACTGTTCGCAGACCATCTCTCAGACCCGGAAACTAATTTCTTCGAACCGGACAGTGCTATGTGCTAATTTTTTAAAGTGCCGGCTCGCTGTTCCAGCTCCACTCGCAGCGAATCGTTGGGGATCAGAGGAGACCAATGTAGGGTAGTGGAGCCGGTTACTGTGGGCTGACCGATTTCTGCCCTTCCCACGTTTTCGGGCATCGATTTACTTCGCGTTTATCGAATGTTATTTAATAAAATTACGTTATATTTAATATTATTCATAAAATCACATTCTTTCAGTCTGTCATCATGTTCACTTTTTAACGATAACAATCTTTTATTCTTTCCGCTGCTTCGAAAAATCCTCCGTCACTTCGAGTCATCCAAAGTCCGACTAAAAATTCCGGCGAAGGTCGAAACACGCGCCGAATTGCCACATTGAATTATGCATGGCCACGTGGAATGCAAATACGGCAGACAAATCTTCGTTACGAACGCATTTTTATCGACTTTTCTTTGGAATTCTCCTGCGCTGCAAAAATTATTGAACGATCCCCCGTCGTTTTCAAGCATCCTGTATGCGCAAAATCGTCGACGCGAACTCACGAAATTATGAAGTTAAACATTGCTGCGCACGGTGAAGACATCTTGGACAATCTCTGTTGCAAACGTCTCTCAGTATCTGTCGATCAAATTTTGTTCAACTTCGTCTGGAGTACAGTAATTTCTCCCAAATTCGCGCTCGGATTGCGCACAAAATTGGACAATTTGGGCAGAGGTGACACGATTATTCGAGCCCTGCGGCTCGTTTTTATAATTGTTGACAATTTATAACTATAAAAACGAGCCAAAAGACTCGAATATCTGGGCGTCAATTAGAGAGACATTACTGTACAGTAATGCCTCCCTTACTGACGCTCAGATTATCCACTAAAATGAATAATTTGGGAAGAGGAGACACGATTATTCGAGCTTTGCGGCTCGTTTTTATAATTGTTGACAATTTATAACTATAAAAACGAGCTAAAAGACTCGAATATCTGGGCGTCAATTAGAGAGACATTACTGTACAGTAATGCCTCCCTTACTGACGCTCAGATTATCCACTAAAATGAATAATTTGGGAAGAGGAGACACGATTATTCGAGCTTTGCGGCTCGTTTTTATAATTGTTGACAATTTATAACTATAAAAACGAGCTAAAAGACTCGAATATCTGGGCGTCAATTAGAGAGACATTACTGTACAGTAACGTCTCCCTTACTGACGCTCAGATTATCCACTAAAATGGATAATTTGGGAAGAGGAGACACGATTATTCGAGCTTTGCGGCACGTTTTTATAATTGTTGACAATTTATAACTATAAAAACGAGCCAAAAGACTCGAATATCTAGGCGTCAATTAGAGAGACATTACTGTACAGTAATGTCTCCCTTACTGACGCTCAGATTATCCACTGAAATGGATAACTTGGGAAGAGGAGACACGATTGTTCGAGCTTTGCGGCACGTTTTTATAATTGTTGACAATTTATAACTATAAAAACGAACCAAAAGACTCGAATATCTGGGCGTCAATTAGAGAGACATTACTGTACAGTAATGTCTCCCTTACTGACGCTCAGATTATTCACTAAAATGGATAATTTGGGAAGAGGAGACACGATTATTCGAGCTTTGCGGCTCGTTTTTATAATTGTTGACAATTTATAACTATAAAAACGAGCCAAAAGACTCGAATATCTAGGCGTCAATTAGAGAGACATTACTGTACAGTAACGTTTCCCTTACTGACGCTCAGATTATCCACTAAAATGGATAATTTGGGAAGAGGAGACACGATTATTCGAGCTTTGCGGCACGTTTTTATAATTGTTGACAATTTATATCTATAAAAACGAGTCAAAAGTCTCGAATATCTAGGCGTCAATTAGAGAGACATTACTGTACAGTAACGTCTCCCTTACTGACGCTCAGATTATCCACTAAAATGGATAATTTGGGCAGAGGAGATACGATCATTCGAGCCTCGCGGCACGCCGACAATAAAAAACGGGATACAAGGCACGAACAATCGTATCTCCTCGTCGCAGTTCGTCCATTTTTATGCGCAATCCGAGCGCGAATTCGAGAGACGTCGCTCTATCTGGAAGAATCGGCGAGAAATCATGTCTCCGAAATGATCGTAAAAACGAGATACAGTCCCCAGCTCACAGGGCAACGAAGAGAAAGTCCTCCCGGTGCGCGTCGCGGCTGAATTATACCGGCGTGAAAGGGTGAATAATTCCGTTGAGAAAACGCGGGACGCTACCCCGTGAGCAGACGCGCGGATCGGGCACAATGAGAATCGTTCGGCCTCGTTCCGGCTGAACTCGAGAGACCAGGGGGAATCCTCTCGTCTCGCGAGCCGCGCCGGCGGAGAGGATTTCGCGCGTGTGCCGTTGCTCCGTTTTTCGGTACGTGCATAGAATCCGCGAAACCGCGAGGCCGGAGCATTTTGTCCGGTCACGCTGTCTGATTCGGGCTCGTAGTCGGCCCCGCGGACCGTGGCACCGCGGCGCTTTCGTTGCTGAAACGACCGCTGAATTGCCGCGATAACTGTTCGGCCGAACGTAACCTCGGCAGTGAACACGCTTCCGCCGGCGATTAAGATTGCGCGGATCGCTGCATGGAGAGGCTCGTTTCTTTGGTGCGTTTAGACGGGAAGCGGCGAAAATCGCTGGCCAATTTGTTCCTTCTCCATAAACATGTCCGGGGGACGGGAGCCGCGCGCAGGGCGAACTCGGGTTAGGGTGAACGTAGGAGAGACGCCACTGCCGGACACACGTCATATTTGAGCCGTTTATTTTGAAAGTGGCATAAGTCACTTTACCGTAATGAAAAGTGGTGATTTTTTAATGTTTATTATTAAATTATTATTAAATTATTTATACCGAAAGAGAAATATCGGTATCCTGAGATAACAAATACAAGTAAATCTTCTCGAAAGTTAGCATCCATATTTTTAAACGTGTTAAAACGCAAACCCTTAAATATATCGACTTAAAAACAAAGTGACTTATGCCACACTTTCAAAATAAACGGCTCATTTGTTGGCGTTTTCTCAATGGGAGATGGAATCGCTTCGATCGTATCTTATTTTCACGATCGGACCGCGGTTTTTAAGAATTTATAGCTGATACGAGAAGATGGACTACGTGGCTGGAAGACTGTCGGTAGATTTGAAAAGTTATCGGACACGTTATTGTAATCTTATCAAAATTATTGAAACAGAAAACAACCTTTTATTCAGTTGCTATTTGTTGCAATTGATGATACCTTTAATAAAAGGTAAAAAAAAAGGTGCAAAATATTGCACGAAGATCCGCGGACTATTCGTGGTACTAGGATGGCTATGAAAAATGCATGATCTGTTTTAACGTCGCAGCGTGGGCTGCTTTTGTCACCTATCGAAGTGAATGCGCTGCGAATATTACGTGCGAAGTTGTTCGTGTCAAATAGATTAACATTTATTTATTTATTTTTGTTTGTTTGTTTATTTTACATGTATGGATGAAAACTCATTTTTACAATAAAGAACAAAAACTAATATTATTATAGGCAAGGAATAAGCGAGTTAGCAGTTAGGTAAACAGTTTACGCAAATTCGTTTTGCGTTTTCTTGCAGTCAATTATAAGGAATGCATCGTTTTTCGTGCTAATTTTGGAAGAGCGCGTATTATGCAATTATGTGTTGTTCAAAGATACCTTGAAACGTTATTCAAATGTGAGCATTAAATTGTCATTTATAACGATAACAGTTTTATTATTGTTTACGAAAGACAAGTAAATTCTTATTTCTTAAATTTTAGAAATAAGATCGGATCAATTGCCTGTAACTTGAACGTAGACCTGAAGATGTTCTTTTTAATGCGATATTTCTGTTTCAATTTCTCTTCGCCCATTATTTGTTCGCATAAACGTCTGACCTAGCGTTGCATCCATTACTCAGCCCCACAGCAAGCCAATAGCATGATTCAGCAAGAAAAGTATGAAATTATCACCGAGTTACCCGTGTTTACCCTAGAATAACTTTTTGCTTCTGAAATTTCAAAAAATCCTGCTGCGTCGTTTTTCTTTTTTTCTCTTTTTTTTTAGTATCAGTGGAAAGCCTGGCAAAGAAAAAACACTAGCGAGACCGCAGAACAGTGCGAACTGTGATCCGATTAGAATGCGGCAATTAATTCTAGCACGAATTACTTTCCGCAACAGTCAATTATTTGCTTGCCCGGCATTATAATCAAGGTAATTGCAACGACCTGTGATCAACAATTACAGAAAGTAGCTTTTACTTCAAATTAATAGTTACATCTGTACCGCGATTATCAGACTGCGAAATTTTATGTGCTCGAAAAGAAAGAAGGAAAGAAAGAAAAAAAAGAAAAAGAAAAAAGAAAAGAGAAAAAAAGAACAGCCTACACGAAGGTGCGATACACAAGATCCGAAAGCATCTTGTGTGTAGATCGATTTGGTTTCTAATTTACTGGAGCCATTAGCGGAGGGAAGAAACCGAGTTGTGGAACGCGAGAGGCGTCTAACTGTTTAATTTTTCATTTGCCGAGGTCATTAACGAGATGGCCAAGGGGATACAGCACAGTATTGCCATGTTTTTAATTCGTTAAAATCATTAGCGAAAGAAAGTACGTACCGCAATTAATTCTTAGCTCGCCGACGTTACTGCCGCGAGTCCAAGAAAATATCACCTAATAGCGGGACCATAAAAACGGTCAATAGAATAGACGCCGATCATTGCGGACTGCGGATTTTATGCATTTACCACTGCAAACAGTGGAAATATGAAAAGAAACTGCGGACGTCGATGTACAGTAATTTCTCCTTAATTCGCGCGCAGATTGCGCACTGAAAATGGACGATTCGGGAAGAGTAGGTACGATTATTCGAGCCTTGCACCTCGTTTTTATAATCGTCGACGATCGGCCACCGCGAAAACGAGCGCAATTCATTTTTCTCTTTGCGCGAGCCGAGCGCGAATTAGAGAGAAATTACTGTATCGGTTCGCGCTCGCCAAAATGATCGCAGAAGCGAGAAAACACCGCGGAAACAAGAAAAGTTTGGCTCCTCTAGATCTTGCAATTTAGGCAGACAATTTTGATTTTGATCCACGAATCGGATCTACAATCGGCCACCGCGAAAACGAGCGCAATTTATTTTTCTCCTTGCGCGAGCCGAGCGCGAATTAGGGAGAAATTACTGTATCGGTTCGCGCTCGCCAAAATGATCGCAGAAGCGAGAAAACACCGCGAAAACAAGAAAAGTTTGGCTCCTCTAGATCTTGCAATTTAGGCAGACAATTTTGATTTTGATCCACGAATCCGATCTACAATCGGCCACTGCGAAAACGAGGGCAATTCATTTTTCTCTTTGCGCGAGCCGAGCGCGAATTAGGGAGAAATTACTGTATCGGTTCGCGCTCGCCAAAATGATTGCAGAAACGAGTAAACGCCCCGAAAACAAGAAATGTTTTGCTGCTCTAGACCTCTCAATTTAGGCAGACAATTTTAATTTTGATCCACAAATCTATGGATCCGCCAATCGGATCTACGATCGGCCACCGCGAAAACGAGCGCAATTCATTTTTCTCTTCGCGCGAGCCGAGCGCTAATTAGGGAGAAATTACTGTATCGGTTCGCGCTCGCTGAAATGATTGCAGAAACGAGAAAAGGCCCCGAAAACAAGAAAAGTTTGGCTCCTCTAGATCTCGCAGTTTAGGCAGACAATTTTGACTTTAATCCTCGAATCTGTTAATCACCCAATCGGATCTACAATCGGCCACTGCGAAAAGGAGTGCAATCCATTTTTGTGCACGAGCCGAACGCGAATTAGAGAGAAATTACTGTATCGGTTCGCGCTCGCCAAAATGATCGCAGAAGCGAGAAAACGCCGCGAAAACAAGAAAAGTTTGGCTGCTCTAGATCTCGCAGTTTAGGCAGACAATTTTGACTTTAATCCTCGAATCTGTTAATCACCCAATCGGATCTATAATCGAACCAGATCGAACGGCCGAATCGGCGCGCGTGCCATGATTTTGACGTATTACCCCGGGATGACCTTGAATAGCCGAAGACGCAGCGTGGTACCGGAGCCGTAAGAAGGACGAGCGACGGTGGCGATAGTAGTTAGCGGTAGAAAAGAAGAGGGTGAACGAGAAACAGGAGAAGCGGCGAAGAGGGCCGAGAGACAGCCGGACAAGAGAGAAAGGTGGAGGGAGAGCGGGACAGAGAGAAAGAGAGAGAGAGAAAGAGAGAGGATCTAGCCAAGGAAGAGAACACGCGGCCAAGAGAAGGAAGGAGACGAGGAGGGCCGGGTGATGGCTGCGATGGTGATGGTCAGTGGTTCTATACCGGTTAAGCCGTTCAGTGCCAGCCCGGCGTCCGTCACGGTTAAACCTCGACCATTTCGTTGGCTGACTCGACCGAATCCTCCGCGTCAGCAGGACACGTCGTGCCATCGTCTGGTCACGATCGCGGGATCGCGGTTCCTGCGAGGTTCCCCCCATCTCGTCGATGACATCCGGAGAACCGTGTCGAATCGGCCGGCCCGTCAGTGACCTAGTACAAGATCCTATTCGACGGTTGCTACACATCGTCTTGCCGGAATCTGGATCACGATCAGCTGTTCGGGGACACACACCTCGGTGAATCGACCGATCGACAGCTCGCTGCGAAATCCCAGGAACGTGGATCTGCTGAAAAATCTTCGCGCAGATAGAGAAATCCTGGATCAGCTGTTCGATGAACTGATCGGAGGCACGAACGTGTCCTCGGAAAGTGACTCGCAACGATGACTCGAAGGATCTTCCCTAGGATTTCGATCCTTCCGGCCTGAGTGCCTCGGTCAGCTGTTCGAAGGGGTCCGTTCGGCGAGCCGTACCTCCGAAGATGAAACGAGGCGTCTATTCGCCGTTGACCTAGATCCGAGACAGTGGATAAGTTCGAGGATTGGGCGAGAACAGAGTGAGCCGCGTGCGAGCAGTTCAAGGACGTCGGACCAGGTCCCAGCCACCTGGGGACCCTCGAGTGCAACAGTTGTCGGCCGCCTGTGATTTCAGTTGAGGAAAAAAAGGGTTCGGTCTCGAAGATGAACGAGTGATTCGAGGGATTCGGGGAGCCGCGTTTAGAGTATCAGAATGGCGACCGAGCCGCACGCGATCGCCACCGGCACCGGGAGCCGAACTATTCAGCGAACGGGACACCAGGATTCGGAGCGAGCGAACGCGCCGATGAAGTAATCACGAGGACCGACTAGTCACGGACCAGGCTGATCCCAAGGGAGATCCAGGTACACCTTCCGCGTGTCTCTCGTTCTTCGTTTCTTCGGGAAAATCGCGTCCGATCCCTGCCGTCCTCTAGAGAGATCTCTGTTCGACCTTCTCATCGGCTGGAATCGCGCGAGACGCACCTAGGCGATTAGTAGACCGCGGATTTTTATGCGATATAAAAATCAGCCGCATTCGTTTCAATTGCAAGACACAGGAGCCACGGAAACATTTATTTCCTTTCTGAATAATTCGATCGACTTGCAAATAACGCGGTAACGTTTTCAAATGGTCCAAACGTTTTTACTGCTTTCAGACTGATCTACATATTTTTGTTTAGAAATGCGTGAAATTCGCAGTCTATAGAAATTAGGGCATCCAAAAGGTTCTTTTTGATCATTTGCAATCTTGATGTCAGGCAACAAGTGTTCATATTTCTGCCAACGTCTCGTCGTTCTCCGAGATTTCGCTTATCTAACAGCGCCAGTTGATAAACTATTCTTCCAAGGTTATGTCGAGGTTACGCTCGGAGACGATCCGATCAACTAGATAACAGGTACCGTGCTGATTTCGGTGACTCTTCAATGCGCCGTCAAGGCCGAATGGTTGGACAGTGTCGCGAACGTTTCGCGCAGCAGTCGTTGTTACTTGGCGACGTTACAACTTCCCATAGAGTCTATGGCATCGGGAACAGAACCGACATTCCGGGAATCGGTGGCATGGTGGTTGCGACCTGCGGCTAGGGGGATGACGTACGGGCTCGGTTTTCATGTATCGACGGCTTCTTGCTTCTTTTTCGAGCCGACTGCCGGCTATATATTACCATTGTTGTTATTATCGTGGCTTTATTATTCGCCGAGGGTCCTACGGCCGGTCCGAGACCACGGTGAAAGTCGAGCGGGTGTATATTTATGGGATTGGCGGATAGCGACTTTTTGGTCAAGCATTTTATTTCGGGCTCGATAAAATATTTTGGCAGGACTCGACAAAGCATTTCGTTCTGACTCGACGAACTATTTCGTTCAGACTCGACGAACTATTTCGTTCAGACTCGACGAACTATTTCGTTCTGACTCGACGAACTATTTCGTTCAGACTCGACGAACTATTTCGTTCTGACTCGACGAACTATTTCGTTCAGACTCGACGAACTATTTCGTTCTGACTCGACGAACTATTTCGTTCAGACTCGAGAAACGATTTTGTTCAGCGTCGGCGAAGTAATTCTGCTCAAACACGACGATTCGTTGTTACGTCAACATATTGAACACAGCAAATTAGCCTGTCGAAACAGCAAAGACAATCTTTGTCGCGAATCTCGTCTTATCAGCGTATGCTTTATTTAAAGAATTGCCTTAATTTCGTCCAATCATCGGTCGTTTCGTCCGATGTCCGCGCGACCAACGTGTTAAAATGGCGTGCCTAATTGTTCCTTCATCCTGATATTTACTATACAAAATAACGAGTGAAAGTAGGACTTCGCTGGAGGATCCGCGATCCAGTCATCGCTTGAGTCATAGTTCCTCCAACATGGAGGACATTATCGCTAACGCTTTTTGTCCAACGATCCACTTGCTATGAAACGATCCAGTGTAAAAGAAAAGTGAAACGGGTTTATCAACCCGATGGTGCCGCAGTTAAATAACCTCGGGATTAAAAATTGGAAGAATCGTTACTAGACTGCGGATTCGATGCACTTGTGGCATGAATGAGCAGGAGAAATTTCAAACGATGATAGCATTATAAGATTTTGAAACATTATTTTCGATTCACTGAAATTATTTCAGGAAGGAGGGAATTTCTGTTTGACTCACGTTTCTTGCAGTTTATAAACATCATTCTTTTTTATTTGGTTCGATCCGATTGCACAGCGCAGTGACAACGTAACATAATTTTTATATCGTATAAAAACCCGCAGTTTGATCATTACTGGAGGATCATTACGGCGGATTTTATGCATTTATGACAAAACTGTGTAGATGAGACGAGGAACAATGAATGATCTTAAAAATTCTATTGCGTTGTTTTCAATTTAATTATTATACTATACATTGCATAATTATCATTACATTACATTATTATAATATACAATTTAATAATTAACAGAGAAAATATATTTTCATATGACATCTTTTAACCCTTTGCACTCGGCTGGTGACTCTGAGGCACCAAATTTGTTACGTCGCGTTCTAAGGTGATTTTTATATCAACAAAGTTTAGATTTAAAAAATGGTTGAAAATGCAACAACTGCCGTATGAGTCACAAGACTCAATTTCGTGCGCATAAAATGCACTTTGTCATGTAAAATGAAAATGCTACAAGTCAGAAAAATTATTTTAAATTTACAGTTAAAATAGCTTCGAGTGCAAAGGGTTAATTGCAATCAAGGGAAACAATTTTTATTTCGCATAAAAATCCGCCACCTAATCGTTACCCCGTCGATCATTAACTCAAATAAAGTCGTATTATGAGCCGAAAGCTAATTTCGCACGATCACTGGTTATCGCAGGACGCGATTGTTTAATCCTTTGTTGCGCGGCGGGATTAAAAATGTCCCATCTTTTTGATGCACGGTAATGCATGGTGGGAAACTTTTAGACCCACCTCGAAATATTGCAACAGCTGCATGCGCATTCATAAACCCATGTGGCATTGAATCGAATTATTATTATTTCTTCATGTTTCTCATATCATGCTTTATCCTTTGTTAATAAGAATATACCAATTTCGTTCAATTTCAAGCGCAATAAAATCTCCGCGCAAAATGGGTCCAATTAATTTCCTGAAATCCTGTGCCCCAAATGGTCAAAGTACAGTAATGTCTCTCTAATTGACGCTCAGATTGTCCACAAAAATGGACAATTTTGGAAGAGAAGATACGATTGTTCGAGCTTTGTTGCTCGTTTTTTATGGTTATCGATTGTCAACAACTATAAAAACGAGTCGAATAAGGTTCGAATAATCGTATCTCCTCTTCCCAAATTGTCCATTTCTGTACACAACCTGAGCGTCAGTAAGGGAGACATTACCGTATTCCCAAAATCGGCGAATTCCGGGGACGAAGAGGCGGCGATAGATGAAAGAGCGAGAGAAGGTCGGATCAGCTCGGCGTGCACGCGCGGCAATTCCGCTACCAGTTGCGAAGTCCTTGATGGCCGATCCTATGATTTCTCCGCGTTAACTCTCGGGGCCAGTTGAATACCGTAACGAAGCCGAACGTGACTCCGATCGAAAAACCCGGCGCGATACGTCCCGTGCACGGGCGTCCCCGGCGTCGATGCTCGTTTCCAGTTATCTATTACCGTTGTCATACTTCCGTAATACTTCTTCGACGGCCGTTAATCGTGCCACCGGCCTTATGGCCGCTCCACGCTCAGGCGACCCTTTCGGCGCCTGACGTCTCCGACGGGAGCGACGTTCTCCCAACGGAGCACGGACGATCGTTGTTCCCGGGGCTGCTCGCGGGGTGGACACGCCGTGAAAAAGGACGCCGAAGCTTCTACGAGCGTCGGGGGTTGGAGAAACGGAAACGTTGAACCTGGCCGAGAGCGGCCCGGATCAAAGGCAACCGTGTTCCCAGCGAGGTTCTTGCGCAACCTTGTCGGTCGTTCTCGCAAAGCTACACTTCCGTCTTCCGTGTTCCATGGACGGAACCTGCTCTCTCTCTCTCTCTCTCTCTCTCTCTCTCTCTCTCTCTCTCTCTCTGTCCCTTCGTAACTATTGTTGATCTATAAACTATAGTCTTCTTGCTCGGGTCCCGGGCTACCGGGGTCATTTATCGCGGGTCTGTGGATTTCATGCGACCGCGGACGGGAAAGTGAAGCTCGATACGGTCCGGAGAATATACTCGAAAATTGTTCGGATGACATTTGCGCTTAGTTTAGCGATCATTCGCTCGGCGATCAATTAATTAAGGATTTTCCTATAGGAGCAACTTTCGATTGAGAGAAAATGAAAACTGCTGACCGGTTGTGACATAATATAATATATATATTATATATTATATATTTGTATTATATTATATTATATTATATTCATATATTTGTATTATATTATATATATATATACATAATATAATTTCGCAACGTTATCATAGTCCATATACATATATGTAAAATAAAATAATCGTAATTCCTTAAATTAATATTATATATAATTAATATTACATGTAATTCCTTAAATTAATATTATATATAATTAATATTATATGTAATTCCTAAAATTAATATTACATATAATATATTATATTACCAAACCACTGTGTTTTTTGATCTTATAATTGGCCGTTAAATTCCCGTCCAAGCTCAATAAATAACTAATCGTTACGATTAATAATCACTGATCGAACTCGTTAAACGAATTAATGTTTCGCCAGTTACGGCGGAAAATGATCAGATGCCAAATAAAAACAACAGTGGACAAATTTTTGGCGGAGAACGCCGATATTTTAATTCCACAGCTCGGTAAAATTATTAACGACCTAATCCGATGATCTAGTAGCCTAATGATAGTATAATAATGATTAATAAACAGACCGATGAGATAGCAGACTGATGATTTTGCGATCCTAACGCAAGGACGGTAACAGTGGCGGCAAAGTTTTACACCACGGCTCTCGTGCAGAACTACTTTCTACGATTCCTTGCGCAGGAACAGGAGTCCGTAAAGAAAGACGTAAGTTTCACGTCCGCCTAGTTCATTGATTATTTTTAATGGACCGTGGCTTCCGATCACTTTTCATTTCCCCGTTCGCGTGCCCACACAGAATTCCACACAGGCCGGCACACCGCGGTACGGCTCGCATCCCGGTGCAAATTACATCGCATTCGCGTTCATTCCGCGGCAAATTGCGTCGGATCTCGTGTTTATCCTGCCGTAATCGCGGCTACGTAGGCGTTTTACGATCGAAGAATCTGCCGGTTAACCTGCCGATATCCCTGTCCGCCCGTTGAATAAGCACCGATAACATCTTAATCTCGAAAAAAAGAAAAAAAAAGGAACGCTCCGAACACGTGTTTCCGCGAGCGGAAAACACGGGGAAAAGAATCGCGCGATCGATCTCGATCGTTTTTCTCGAGGGCGACGACAAGAAAAACAGCCGCCGAAATACTTGTTCCCGGCGGTGCGATCGTTTAGGCGACTTTCCAACCGATTATCGACACATGCTCGCGCAAGAATTCTGTTTTACGCTCCGCGGCGCGCTGTTCTCACGATGTCAACATTTAATTGGAGTTCATTTATTCTGCTTGAACGGGTCGGACGCCCTTTTTATTTTTCTACAAAAATTCAACATCATAATAATCATAATAATAATGTTTATAGTAATAACAATAGAATAGTAATAATAGTAATAATAATAATAATAACAATAATAATAATAGTAATATAATAATAATAATAGTAGTAGTAGTAGAATAATAATGGTAATAGTAATAATAATAGTAGAACAATAATAGTAATAGTAATAATAATAGAATAATAATAACAATAAAAATCAAGATAAAACAATATGATTGCAATATCAATTAATTTAAATTTAATTAATGAAATTAATTCTATAAAGTAATTTAAACTTATTTAATAAGAATTAATTTTATAAATTAACTATAAATTTATTAAAATCATCAATGAAAAAGTGAATGTCATTGGCATAAATTTTGATCAAATTGAGAATCCTATTAAAAGGGTCAGTATAAAGAAAACGAGAACGAAGGATCAAAAAAACACGGTGAAGTCTCATCAAAGGTCGCTGATCGTTCGAATTAATAAATTTCCCAAGATCCGTTCAAATTTAGGAAGATTTCGTGAAAAAAATCACACTCTTCCCGATTCCACGTCCGTCCCACAGCAGTCCGCGGATCTGAAAAATTGAAAAATCAATCACATTGAGTAAATATTATACTTCGGTCATTACGGGCTACCGAGATGAATATCGCGGAGGTAGCACACGTCGGCCGCGAAAAGTGATTAACTTCGAAATGTCTCGATCATAATGCATCATGTTTTCCCTCGATCTTTCGCGTGCGATTAACAGCATTCCATCCCAATGAGAAACGTTTCATTTAATTAGCAATTACTGGACTGTTGCGAGACGTCGCATTCCCATCGCAGTGCACGCGGCTGCATCCGCGCACCTGCATCTAAATCCGGCAGCAACGGGGCGCGAACTATCAGTCTGAATTACTGTGTCGCGCGGTGCCGACTCGTCAGTGACCCCCGGGGTCGCCGGGGTCGTTCCAGTAGCCGGGTGCACTGTCATATAGCTCCGTTCGGCGCGGCGAGCGCAGCCGGTGCAGCGCGCCTGCAATTATTTTAGCCGCGACCGTGTCACCGTCCACGAAACAGTTCAATATTCCGCGATCGGGCGCGGTATAGCTTCGATTACAGCGTTGATATCCGTTCAAACAGAGCGTGAACGCTGCGATGGATCCTAATTGCAAACTTCTGCAAACTTTTGCAAACTTTTTCTAACGAATTTCTGCAAAATTTTGCGACGTCGCGATTTCTACAAAAATATGTAAGCTTCTTTTGCAAATTTTTATAACATTTCTTTTGCAAAACGTTGCGTGCAGTTCGCCTGTGAAAATGTAATAGGCATTTGATCAAAATTTTATTGATTTTATTTGTGCAAAATGAAAGTTTTATGCGTCAGCTGCAAGGAACAGAAACTGCATAGACATTTATATTCCCGTTTCGAATAATTCTAGCGAGTTCTAAATAATAGAAATCGTGAAATTGTTCTAATAGAATTCTACCTATTTTTATTATAAGCGGGCGAAATCCGCAGTCTGATCATCAATGTGTCAAAATCGCTGTTATCGGTGATTACTGAACTGCGGATTTTATGCGTTTATGGCAAAAATGAAGCTGAAGCTAGAGAAACAGATCAACTGAAATGAAGAATGTTGATGAATTGATTTCAAATTATTCAAATTATCTGCGAAAGAAAGAATACTACACTTGGCTAATTTGCCTGTTTTATTGTCAATTTTTATTTCGCGCACAGATCCGCAATCTAGTGATTACCATTAGAGAAAGCCTGAGCATACTTTCAACGAACACTTCGACGCATAAGGCAGATCTTTACAACTTCTTAATATTCATTGAACTTGGGCTTTCGAAGTACGCTTTCCTCAAAGTCGATGCTAAATAGACATAGGTCTACCTTAACGCTGTGTCTGCAAGGAAGAACGCCAGGTGACGTGTTTTCACTTCCGAGATATTGTCGCTTAAGTTATTAAAACAGTAAATTTTCCAAAATTGACGCTCAGATTGTGCACAAAAGTGGACAATTTTGGAAGAGGAGACACGATTATTCGAGCCTTGCGGCTCGTTTTTATAGTCGTTGACGAGTATAGTATAAAAACGAGTCGCAGGGTTATTTATTATTATTTATTTATTAGCATCGTGTCACCTCTTCCCAAATTGTCCATTTTCGTCCACAATCTGAGCGTCAATTAGAGAGAATGCACGATTTATTAGCAGTGTTTCAAATTGCATAATTCTTTTCAGTTTATGAAATGTATTTTCGCGATCTTTTGTCTAATAAACACGCAAACTCTGTATGCCGCGTTTCAATGAACGCGTTATAACTTAAATTTTTTTGAGATTACGACTTGCCGCGTTTTTTCTTGCAGCCACAGAATTGCAGGAAGCTGAAGCAACCACAGCACTGCGACGTCGCTTACGACTGCATCGACAATTGCTTATTAGAACTTCGATGTCTCCGAACCTGTTGCGAGACTTTCCGGTTTCCTTCCTGGTACTATCAGGACCGGATCAATCGACATTGCGAATCCGGACTGTAAGTCCCCGACCTTAGAAATCATTCCGGAATCGGGTCGATAAACCTTACACGGCTGCACTTGCCGAGTCACCGGCGATTCGACGAAAGAAAAAGAGGAAGAAAGAGAGCGCGCGCGCGAAAGAGAGAGAGAGAGAGAAAGAGAAAGAGAGACGGGAATAAAATGAAAAAAAAAGAAGAGAGGAGAGACCAGCAGCCTGTCTGTGCGAGTTAGCGAAAGCTCGCAATCTCCTCTCCGCATCGAAGGACAACCAACGCCGCGTCCCCTTTTCACGGGCCGTCGTGCTCGATCATTTCTCAGCTCGCGCGACCACGCTCGGGCCCCGCGTCATCGATCGCCCCCCATAGCTAGAACTCGAGGGGCCCGTCCCGGCCCGCCGCGCGCGCCGGGGCCCGCTTATCTCTCGTGGCGTACTCGCGGAGAGCACGCAGCCTCTTCCTTTTTGCCGGGTTCCGCGTTTCACGCAACGGGATCCGTGCACGACGCGACTCACATAGCCAAGTAATTATAATGATGATAATAACAACGAGTTTATTGCGTCACGGGCAACCACGAGTGACCGAGATTCGACGGTGCTCCTGCTGGCGAAGCTGCGGCCGCAGCTGCTAACCGGAATAGATTGCATATTAACGTAAATACCCGGCGAATAAAATATATCGTACCGCTAGAAACGCTGAATCATCGGTCGAGAGAAATTAAATCTTGCGTTAACTACGAAAGATACTATCTTTCACGCGCGCGTTTCTCTTTTTTTACTTTTTTTGTTTTTTTTTGTTTTTTTCATTCAAAGACGTGGCCACTTCTCCCGTGGAATTAGAAAATAATTTGCTGCTCCATTGCGGACAACTGCAGTCGAAGAATGACTCGCTTGAATTCATTAGAACCAGTCGATAGTTTCAACACGGTTCCACAGAATAAACATTTATTTATTTGTTTATTTATTTATTTATTTAGTCACTTTATTTATTTGCGGCTACAAGAAATTACCATTCATTAAGGAATACATTTTAGACTAAACTTAACCCTTCACTGCGGACGTCCGAATTCCTGATCGCAACTCGCTAAATTGTATTGTTCATGAAATCGATACAATATTAATTTTTACGTAGAAATTAAATATAACATGATATATTTATTTAGTCACTTTATTTATTTGCGGCTACAAGAAATTACCATTCATTAAGGAATACATTTTAGACTAAACTTAACCCTTCACTGCGGACGTCCGAATTCCTGACCGCTACTCGCTAAATTCTATTGTTCATGAAATCGATACGATATTAATTTTTGCGTAGAAATTAAATATAACATGATATATTTATTTAGTGACTTTATTTATTTGCGGCTACAAGAAATTACCATTCATTAAGGAATACATTTTAGACTAAACTTAACCCTTCACTGCGGACGTCCGAATTCCTGATCGCAACTCGCTAAATTGTATTGTTCATGAAATTGATACGATATTAATTTTTCCATAGAAATTAAATATAACACGATATATGGCATATAGATATCCATTTATGATAGAAACAATAAGCATTAATATTTACAGTAAATTCATTGGTGTTTATCCTGTCGGTGTAATATGCATTCCTCAACTGACTGGTTTCTTTTAAATAAATATATCGAAAATAAATACATCGATAAATAAAAATAAATAAATAAATAAACTGCTAGAAATAAATAAAATAATATAAATAGAGTACAACTTATTGTACGTTCGATGAATCGAGACGTCCTCTAGATAAGTCCGAGAGATCTGAACGCACGGGAGCGCGGAACATTCTTCCAGCGAGCTCGTTTCCTCGGACTTTTGATTTCTGTTCGATAGGAATGTTCGGATAAAGAGTTGCCGGTATCTTCCGGCACCGTTATCCATAATAAGGTCGTCGTTCCATCGGAGAAAATTGCCGGGAGAGATTTTCCGACGCGGAGCGGTAATTTCGAGGGAATAACCAATTTTCTTCCGGCTGGCTGCCACCGCTTTCCAATTTTCGTTGCGCCGAGCGATGTTTGGACAAAGAATTAACGCCGCGTTCGCCAGGTGGTTCGAGCTGCAGCCCGACCGTCCCGCCCGTGGACAGGGCCAAACGCCGGGCTCTTCTCGCGTCGCTGGAATTTATTGGCCAATAAAACGTCCACTCGCCGTCCCGCTAATGAACGTCACCCTTTCGTCGTGTAGCCGCGTGAACCTCGCGCCGCTGCTCGTACACAGCCGAGCGATTCCGCGCCGGGCTTTTTGCGACGGTTTAATAACTGGTTCTGTCGCGGAGTAATTATATTAGTCTGCGCGTAACGGGAACGGGTCGAACGCTGCCGCGGAGCCTTTCGGTTTTGCTGCGGTGCTCGGACGTTCGGGTGTCTGTTATAGACGATGATTTAGATCGTGTTCGCGATCGAGAGGATCGCGTGGCCGCAACCGGGTCTGCCTACGATGCTCGGTAACGTCGTCTCTCGTTGCTTCGGCTGGTACGAAATACCAGCTTCGAGCACGCGTGGATATTATTGGTAATGCGAGAGCAAGGAATTTGGCAAGATTTTTGGATGGGAGGAAGATGGCTGACATCTTTGTGTCGTCATCTCTGGCTTTTATTGTTCCCGAAACTGTCCGACCCGTGATTTTAGTTGCTACATATGCTAAGATTAAAGAAAATACCGAATTCTTGTGGAGATCAAGAAGAAATGTGGTATTTCTATTTATTATTATTATTATTACTGCTATATTATTATTTATTATACTATTATTACTATTATTATATTATATATAATATACTAATATTTATTATACTATTATCACTATTATTATATTATATATAATATATCATTATTTGTTATACTATTATTACTATTATTATATTATATATAATACAATAATATTTATTATACTATTATTACTATTATTATATTATATATAATATAATAATATTTATTATACTATTATCACTATTATTATATTATATATAATATATCATTATTTATTATACTATTATTACTATTATTATATTATATATAATATACTAATATTTATTATACTATTATCACTATTATTATATTATATATAATATACCATTATTTATTATTATGTTATACTATTTATTATTATTACTATATCATACTATAATTATTACTATTATGGTATTTCCCAAGCCAGCTGAGAAAAAATACAGTAAATACTCCCTAATTTTCCTTCAATTTGTAAACAATAATGAACAATTTGGGAAGAGGAGATACGATCGTTTAAGTCTTGCACCTCGCTTTTATAATTATTGACAATCAGAAACTATAGAAATGAGCCGCGTAGCTCGTATAATCGTATCTCGTCTTCCCAAATTCTCCATTTTTGTTTACCATCTGAAGAAAAATTGAAGAGAATTTGTACTCGCGTCGACAAACAGTTGACACTAGATTTAACGTCGAAATCACGTGTACCACATTTATTGATTCATGATTATTGAAATTGTTAATATACATTACAGTGGGGATCGCTGAACCACTAAATAAATAATAATAATAGCTCCATTGGTTACGGATTACGAGTGGTTCCGTTTCCTTACATCTTCTTCCTTTAAGCTGTCTCTGTGGCTCAACCATAACTTAATTCCGTTACGACTACATACCACTTATATACAAATACACCATAAAATGAAATTAAAATTAGCGACTTAAACACACAGAACACAGCATATATGAAACTTAAAAAATTATAAGATTGTATTACAATTCAGCGCACTAAATACACACATACAGCACATTCCCTACAATTGTCCTTTAGCTTGTGAACAAGAACGAACATTGTTCTCCTTATTATTCGCCTTATCTTATTGTTAATGGACATTATGAAGATTATTCGAGCCCCGCGGCTCGTTTCCAAAGTTGCTAATCGTCAAGAACCATGAAAACGAGCCGCGAGGCTCGAACAATCGAACCTCGTCTTCCAAAATTCGAGAGAATTTACCGTATTCGTTGCTCTGATTGCTAAAGCAAAGCGTGGATCTCTCTGCGACAGTAATAAATATTCGAAGAAGGAAGCTAAATACGGAGCCGGAAAGCGAGCGCAGCATAAAAAAAAGACGGTAGAGGGAGGTCAAGTAACCGAGCGAACAGGAAGAATCCTGTGTTCCCAACGCGTGTTCCACGAGCGAGAAGCTGCAGTTAGCGGAGGATCCTAGAAATTCTTGCGGCCGGTCGGCGTTAGGGTTTAAAAATGTCCGGGGAAAAGTCATCGATCGGCTTCCGAGGGTCGCTTAACGGCAGACGGAAGGTCGAAGATCGCGGAACAGTTTATTAGCCGAGCGTATTATCTGGTATCAGCTCGAGCTGTCAAGACGAACGCTTGCCGCGTGTACGGGAAACTGGTCGCCGGCGGTTCGCTATGAATAGAATTAATGGACGGTCATTCTGCGCTTAATCGATGCCAAAGAGGACGGTAGAACCGTGAATGACGAGCCGAGATGCCCGATATCATTGGGCCCCGCAAGAATTTTAATTGTTGCCGGCAACGAACCGCGACCGTCCGCGAGAGGTTCCGATCGAATTACCGCGAGACGGTCGGTCGGTCAGCTGCCGGTCGGCCGACGGTCGCGTCTCGCAACGATAATCGACGATTTATCGTTTCGGCTCGGGGTCGATATCCGTCGTGCACGATAACGCGGTGTCGCGGCGGACTCTCGCGTCTCTTTCTTCGGCCAGGCGGCCTAACTGTACACGAACGGGAGCCAGGTAGCCGGAAGATAGATGCACGTCGAATCGGACCAGCGGCGATCGCTCGCGCCGCGTAAAAAGGCCGCGCACTCTTGATTATAAATACGAGAAGAGTTTATTAAGAGGCATAAATCGCGCAAAAACCGGCGGGCAATTACGATTCGCTCCAGTTCGCCCGGCACTCGCACCCCTCGAGTCGATTAACCGGACTCGCCGCCGATCGAGGAGGGTACCGTTGTCGCGCGCGAGTCCGACCGATATCTTCCTATCTCGGCTCTCAACGATCTGGAACCCATCGAGCTCGATGCACTTATCGTTCGTCCAGGTCTCCGCGAATTTTCACGCCGGGAGAAACGCCGTGGAAATCGGATGCCGGTTCGTAACAATTGTTCACGAAATTTCTACGTCGACGCGTTCGTCGAACGATTATTCAAATCTGAATTCAAATTCTTCAAAACAGTGTACGACAGAGCGTTTTTTTTTGGAAATACGTTCTCTGGACAAGCTCGTCCCGTTGATTTCGGAATGGTTCTGTTGCGAAGAACGTCGATTATGTAGACTGCATGATCTTCTTGTGTTAAATCGTCGGTTTAAATCGTGGGTTTTATCATTGTTGAGATTGCAAGGATTCCTTCGAGGGGAATTGTTAAATAAATTTCTTAGTTTAAGTATACATTGTAATAAAAATGAGTAGAGTTCTACGTGAATACAGTCTTGTCGTTCTTATAAAGCAACGCAAGTTTTATAGCTTCAATTCTCAGTAGGTTTATAGCGTTAACACTAAATCTACCAAATAAGTTGAAATGATTTTTGCCTTTTACAATTCTTGATGCTATAAAAATGTTTTTGTCAGAAATTTGTATATAAAATTATATTATAATAAAAATCGTAAGAAGTTTAAAATTGTATTATAATAAAAATCGTAGGAAGTTTAAAATTGTATTATAATAAAAATCGTAGGAAGTTTAAAATTGTATTATAATAAAAATCGTAGGAAATTTAAAATTGTATTATAATAAAAATCGTAGGAAGTTTAAAATTGTATTATATTAATAAAAATCGTAGGAAGTTTAAGTAAATCCAATCTCGTCATTGTTATAAAACTACATACACTACTCGCGTTTAGGACACGGTCGTACTACAGGGTGTACCATAATTATCTTAACTCTTGGCAAAGAGTGATTCCTGAGATCATTTGAAGTAACTTTTTCCTTACCGAAAATGCAATCCGCGGCTTCGTTTACGAGTTATTAACGAAAAACAGTGACCAATAAGAGGCGAGGTAGCCCGCCGCTAGGCGGCCCAGCCAATCAGCGGAACAGGGCACCGGCCGCCTCGCGTCAGCTGACCTCGCCTCTCATTGGTCACAGTTTTTCGTTAATAACTCGTGAACGATGCCTCGGAGAAAGTTTTTGTAAAGGAAAAAGTTACTTCAAATGACCTCAGGAATCACCGGGTGTTAACATAATTATGGGATATCCTGAAGTGTTACGATTGTGTCAATATAAATCTCGTAATTACGCACGGATAGTCTGCAGCTTGTCAATGAGACAGTCTTCTGCTATTATTATTATTAGTTGTCCTATAAACTAAAATTTTCCAGTATATTCAAAGTGAAACTATTCGATGGCGTTGCAGAACCTTAATATCATCGAAGTCGACAAAAATAAACAGCCGTTTCTCGCACAACAATTTCAACGCTTGCAATTAACTATTACCTCGTGAACCGTGCCGTACGAATTACAGTGATAATAAACGAAGGCGATGGTAATTGAAAATGATGAATAGCGTAACGGCATTGAATTCGCTTCTTTGCAGCACTAGATCTCGTCTCTTTTACGGATCGCCGTGAGAATCGGCGATGCTTGAGACATAATAATGAGAAATCGTTGGTGGCGGCCCGGGTTTCCCATGGCAGAGCGGTAACAACCAAATTCCAGGCTGACGAACCACTCTCTTCCCCCTTAATCATCCTCCATTTCCTGCAAGCTCTGCTACGCCCGCTTGTTAAAGCGGAGCAGCGCTTCTGGTCGGCGGCTCTGAACGCGCCAGGAAAGACATAAATTAAATTACCACCGGATCGGCCGCATGCCCCTAGGAAATAATCCGCGAAACCTTGGTAACCGATGATTTTCGCGGGATGTCGGGAAAGAAGTGATCTTCGATGGTATAAATTTTCTCATTTCGCGCCGGAGAGCCGGGAAACCAAGATACTCCGTGACCTATAGCAACGCGACGGAGGAGATGATCCGAGATATGTTTTTCCATCGAGTCTCGAGCAAGGCTCGGCGATTTTTCTTCATCGGAGAGGTCCCGAGAAGCCTTTCGGGACCGAGAGATCGCGCGGAATTGGGTTAGTGTACGGAGAAAAATGATCCGAGATGATCCAGTGAAATCGGGAAAAATCAACGGTTGAGAATAACACGCGAAATTGAATGAATCGATGGAAAGATCGAGGCCGATCGACGTTCGAATTTATATGGGTTTATATGAATTTATTCGTATGTGAACGAGGAGTACACTCTGCAATACATATAAATAATAATTGGATTGCGGATTTTTATGGAAAATGAAAATTGTATAACTCGTTGATAAGAGACGAGAATCGGATGAAAAATGTTTTTCCTCTTTTAATATTTTTAATACTAAACTACCAAACAAATCAAAATGTCTGGTCTCCAACATTTTTTTACAATTCTTGATGTAAATGAAATTGTATTATAAAAATTATATTATAATAAAAATCGTAGAAGTTCAAAATTATATTATAACAAAAATAGTAGGAACCTTCAAATTATATTGTAATAAAAATCGTAGAAAATTTAAGATTATATAATAATAAAAATCGTAGGATGTTTAAAGATTATATTATAATAAAAATCGTGGAGATTTAAAATTATATTATAATAGAAATCGTGGAGATTTAAAATTATATTATAATAAAAATCGTGGGAAGTTTGAATAAATCAAATCTCACTTTTATAAAACAATATACATTAGTCACGTTCAGGACACGGTAATTCTAGTGTTAATAAATCGACCATAATTTGAAAATATTTTTAAATCGTTCTCATGCCTTTACAATTTTGTTTTCGACCACTTTGGTCAAAAATGCATATAATCCAAATATACATCTAAAATATACATCTAAAATATACATCTAAAACTAAAATAAAGAAGAATATAATGTGAAGCCAACTAGAACGATTATTGGCATTATTAATTATCCTATTAACGCAGTTGCACCGACGGTAAATAGCGTTCGATGATGCTCGCCGCGGAGAAGGGTGTATCATGTTACGATAATCAAAAGACAGCGAATCACCGGGAAGAATCTGCTTCTTGTCCGCCGATTCTTCGAAGGTGTTAGAACGATCGGTGATTTACGAACTCCGAGATAAGGTTAATGCGATGCGGAAAATGTTCCCCGATAAACACCACGGTAAATCCGCTGGAAGTTGGTCGATCACAGGCAGACCCTCGTAAAGAGTCTCAATCAAAGGTTAATTAATTTGACGACCGTGTCACGGGACACCTACGAGTTGCTCGATGTCAGGCATCGCTAATTACAATCCGCCGCGGATTATTAGCCGCTGAATAATGGCGTTACACGAAGAGGGGGGTTGGAGGGTGGGAAGGGAGGGAAGTTGCGGCGAGTTCGTGAACGATAACTCACCGGCCTGATCCTGGCCGAGACGCGGATCGAACGATACTAACGATGCAAATTAACGTGCCCATTATTCTCTCGATCGAATCGGTATTTGCCGATCGGCTACCTGCAATTACCGGGATTCGATTAATACCGACCGCGAGCTCCGTTCTGTCATATTTCGGTCTCTAATCTCTCGCTATGCGCCCGGTGCATAAATTACGGAGGCACGTAGAATTTTCTGCATGGAAACATAAATCAGCCCGGTTCCATCTGTTCAAATGCACAATCGGGTCACAGATAAACCGTGACAAATAATTCATCCTGGGGAAGGAGGATACCTGGAGAGTTCGTCGGATTAATCTTGCCGAGGATTTAGGTTCGACGAATTTCCATTTTAGCAACGCTTTCCTGAATTTTAATGGTTCGTGATATGTTCGACCTTTTGCGGTCGGAGCCGAATTGCCGCAAAATTTAAAATAGTTTTTTCGACCCATGGTTTTTACATTTTATATGCATTCTATGCATATGAAATTGAATATTGTGACTCGTGCTTTCAACAGCTCTTCAAATATAAGCAAATTTGATTAATACATTTATTTTGAGACGTGACATAACTTTTAATGGCGCCTCGGAGTTGCCACTCGAGGATTAACCCTTCGTGGTCGAGGATTTTCGAAGAATATTTTGCTCAAAAAGTGGATTAAATTACACGCTTGCAACGTCTGAAATAATACGCACAGTTCTGACGTCGTCGATATGTCGATATTCGTCTGCAAAGGGTTAACAATGACATCGTGCTAACGAACGGTGATTCAGGATATTTGTGGACGAAAGTGTACCAGAACGTCGGCAACCTATGATCCACGGGTCACCGAATGTGCCATTTGATAATTTGACGATTATATTTGTTTTTATAACAATCGAAATTCGAATTTTGAATTTTTGTGTTCAAAGTTTGGAAGTACATTGTAATTATTTTCTCGATAAAATTTATCTTATTATCGACCGAAAGATTGTTTTAAAATGGAAATACCACTGATCCGAAACTTTTTGTTTAATAGTCTCATTTTGCTTGTGATTTTAATTGACAGTCAAAAAAGATTGCCGACGTCTGTACTGAAAGCTGTCACAGTGAAAAAGGCGGCTGTGGTCAGACGATTTTTAGAACAGTAAGAGAAGAGAACACGTAGCAATTCATCGAAGTACAAATGCGTGAGAAATAATAACAATGATAATCAGCAGACAGTCTGGTTGTTCGAAGAATAACAGAAGACGCTAGAAAAATCAACGGAAAATCTGTCTCTGAGATCAACTGTAGAAAACCGTGAAGAGATTGATAGTGCGCGCGGTACGAAATGCAGCAGCTCGCCTAAATCTGGCAGTCAGATTTCCATCAGGATTATCATACATATTACAAATATGCAAATGGAGCGAGAAGCGCGACCGATAAAACTGCAGCAGTGAAAGATTTTTGGAAAAATCGAGAGACAGTGTAGTGGAACCAATTGGTGCGAGGTGACCAATTGCTGTGCCTTTGATTTATTTTCGGACTCAATTAACTTTGCGTTTATCGAATAAGACGTATTACATTTTCTAATTAAAAAATAAACAAAATAAAAGAATACAACAATGTAATATGTCTTATTCGACAAATACGAAGTTAACAAACTATCTGTGGATCGCAGATCGAGCTTTATTCACACGTCTAACGGGGGAAAGTCGATGAATTAAAAAAAAAATTCGCTTTTCAAAAAACGTTTAACATTTACAAAGCTGACAATAAGATTTTGACGACAAGTATATAACGAGGATTTCTAGGACTTCGCAGAGGGATTCTTTTAAATATATAACGAAATTAAAGAAAAATAAATTGCTTAAAAAAGTATTAATATCTCTCTCTTCACATAGTGAATTAACACGTTGAGCGCCGCGTCGGTCACATATGATTAACAATAATTTTTCCCTAATTTTGAAACTTCATTTTCATTGTAATATATTCGAGCAAGCTGAATTTTACTATGATGTTTCGGATGCAAAAGAGTTCTAATGTCATCCACTATGATTAGAGCTTTATAAATATTATAATACCATATCAACTTTAAATATTAAACTTAACATCAACTTTCTAGTTTCGCTTTAATCAATTAAATTGCTTCGACTTCCTGAGAATTTTGTTAATCGATTGTCTACGCCGAACGTGTTAATTATGCCGAAACAACACAGCAAAGGCGCAGTAATCGGTCACCCCAGAGCAGCCGGCTCCTACTACCCTGCGCGTATCAAGCATCGAGTACGCGTATCAAGCAGCGGGTTCGCGTGGTCCGTCCCGTTAGTCGAATTAAATAAATAAATAATCGACGCGCGTATGGTAGCGTATATAGCCGTGCCTCGTCACCCCGCAAAGAAACGTTCCGCAACGGAGTAGCGGTTATCATAGCGACTCGTTCCCGTTCCAGCTTAATCGTTCCTCCGTGGCGAATATTTCTCGCGATCCCGGGACTCGGAATAGCAGAATTCGCGGAACGAGCCGGTGGACGTACTGGCAGAAGAGTGTCTCTCTCTCTCTCTCTCTCTCTCTCTCTCTCTCTCTCTCTCTCTCTCTAACCGTGTTGGCTTTTCCATTGTTGTCGAAGGTGCCCCGAGGTCGGATTTCAGCCGGAGGACGACCGCAAGTTAACCTCTTTACCCTCCCCCCCGGCTATCCGTGCAGTGATACCGCGGCTCTGATTAAGAGGAAAGAAGCGGCCGTCAATTAACCCACTAACCGACCGATTAACTGGCCCCCGGCCTAACGGGGACAATGTCATTTCGAGGCCCGAGATAAACTTGACGCGATTGAACAAACCGCGCCGCGCCGGCCACTGGAAACCAAGCCGCACCGTGCCGCGGCCATTTCTCACGAGTCATTTCTGTCCCGTGTCCCATCGATCTAGGAATTCCTCTCTTGGTCATTAACCCTCGCGCACTGTTCCGGAAATCGCTGCACTCACTCTGGAAACGCCGGCACGTTCTTTCCATTCCTGATTTATCGCGGTTTTTCAATGCGATCCGCGAATTTCGCTTCGCGATCGCATCGCGAGGCTCTTCGGTCTGTTTCGAACTGTCGCTAAAATATTCGTACACGGACGAACCTTGGTCCGTTTGAAACCTCGAAGCCTCCTCTTTCGGATGCCGTCGGTTATTTTACTGGACAAACTTTTGCCGCGATACCACGAGCGGAAAACCGAGAGGACGCGTTTTTCTTCGAAAACGAGACAAATTCGAGCGTCTCTGCGAGTATTGGAACATTTTTGTCGTGATCGAATGTATCAGATTTGTAGATCAGAACTTCATGCATCTGAAATAATATTTGTAAATTAAAAATTTAACGTTCTTTTTACCGTTTTATCCTGAACGATGATTGAGCATCATATAAAAAAATATTACATATTCATTGGCATTTCAAGATTGTCATTGATATCGCCACTGAAAAAATTGCGTTATTTATTCGTTTATTTATTGTTCGTCGTACAGTATAAATGGATAAGAAATTAACATATACGAGAAAATCTTAACTTACAGCCAGAAAATAATCGATGGAGATTTTCAGACGCTTCGTTAACCCGAGAAAGATAACCTACGTCGCAGAGGCGCCTGCGAAGACTGTTGATTTTTGTTAATTTTTCATAGAGGTCTAGTGATTTAAGTTTCAAATTACTTAAAATATAAAAAAATATAATATAAATGCATTTTATTTTTACAATAATGCCAAACCTTTAAAATGACTAGATTAACTTAAATAAATATCCATTGTTAGTATAAAATTGACGCCTTAGAAAAGCATGCGCCTCTGAAGCGTATGGTTATCTTTTACGTACGTTGTCATATGGTTATCTTTCTAGGGTTAAGCAAATAAGACAGTCTGTCGTCGTAGAAGATTCGAAGATCTGAAACATCGTGAACAATAGTTAGTGTTTCGACCTCAAGTTTACGCAAGCCGTGTGATATGTTGCGAATTGTTATCGCCAAAAGACGGTGACATAACCGTCGCCTAGATACCGTACCGTCCACTGACGAATCCCTGACTCATCGTGGTCGCATGAATAATTAAGCACGAAAGCTCGCATAACGACCGTCACGGATGCCCAAAATTTTCGGAGGACGTCGCGGCCCGAGATCGTGGGCGGCTAATTATTATTTCCGACAGAATGAATTCGGTAGCGTTCGAATAAATTAAGATAGCGCTCTTGGCGAGCGTCGCGCGGTCCCGTATGAATAATGCAATGTGAAAAAAATCCCTATGAGCCTGCCCGGTTCGTGTTTGTTTACGTCGGCCCACCGGTGACCGAAAATGTGCGAGCATAAATTTTAATGGCCGCGCAGGGTCCCCCCTCTGCGCTCGTGGAACCACGTCACGTAGAGATCCCGGCACGTGTTTAGGAAGTCGCCGGAGAGCGTAGACCCACGAGCATTATGAAACCTCGTCGCGACTATGAATGTTAATGGAGGCTTACCCGCGGCGACGTTTACTATCGCCGTTGCAGAAAGTACAAACAACAACCCGAAGTGCATCCACGGCTGGCTTTCAGCTGAGAACCTCCGGGCGATTCCGCCATCTTATTTCGCGCCATTCACTGTCTGTTGTGAAAATCACTGGCTGCGCGTTCAGGATGATTCCTGACCTCCTTCGATGCTCACCTCGATTCGATGTTTTGGACGAGTCTTTTAGGCGTGTTCCTGATTTCATGTGAAGCCTCGCAAGCATGTGGAACGTTTATAATTCTTTTATAAATGTGAATTAAAGTGTAAATATATTAATCTGTACATGTATATATTTTTTATAGTTTAATATATTTTTTACAGTTTAATTTGTCATTACCTTTACAGTTATCTTTACAGTTCAATTTATTATTATTATTATTATTATATATATATTATATATCAATTATTATTATTATACATATTATATATAAATTATTATTATTATACATATTATATATAAATTATTATTATTATATATATTATATATAAATTATTATTATATATATTGCATATATAAATTATTATTATATATATTATATATAAATTATTATTATATATATTGCATATATAAATTATTATTATATATATTGCACATATAAATTATTACTATATATATTATATATCTAAATATATATATTAAACTTTAAAAGATGTGTTAGAATTTTTTGGACGATTTACAAAATCCTTCTGCAGCAGTTACAAAAGTAAGGGGTCTTCGCGAATGTTTTTCTAGAAAACTGTTAACAATATCTGAACATATCTTTCTGAATGCATTAACACATCCTCGAACTGCGAAAAAATATTTCTTCTTCTTAGTTACAGTTGTTTATTTATTGAACAGCAATCATTTATCGAACAGCATCGTCACGCATTGTAGATTTCGCATCGACTGGAATGCAACTAAAAAGCGTTTACACGACAAAAATAGATTCTGCATAAACTTGTAATTACGATGAAAATAAGGTAATTCGCGATAATATTCCTAAGCCTCTTATATTATTCATACGGATATCCTGGCTGCGTGAAGCAACGAACTTAGGGAAAGTGGCAGCGAGTCGGATTAGGAACGAGTCAATTATAATTGGACCGTTCCCGAAACTGGTCGTGGAGGAAATGTTGCAATCGTCACGGGGGAATTTCCGTGGACAGGTCTCGGAGCTAACGGGGCGGGTTTAAAATCCGCGATCAGTAGGTCGTCGCATGTGTCCGCCGGCGGCGCAGGAAACGCCGCGGCCGTCCAGCGACAGTTTTATACTCTTTGCTTCTTGACCTTGCCCCAGAGAGGCCACCGATCGGAACACTATTCGAAGCATGTACGGTAGAGCAGTAGTTTCTTTCTCGCCGCTGGACGCTTAACGGTCTCGGTCCAGGCCGATCGAATCGGCTCTCGGCCGTGTATCCTTGAGCTATCTTCGAGTGACCGCCACGCCGCGCCGCGAGGACGAGGACGAGGGAGGGACCTGTTTCCTCCTCCGATACACCTGAGGAGTCCTCTCTGTCCGAACCATTCGCCAGCGTTCGCGGCCGCCGCAATATTCGATTGCGTTGAAAAAGAAACTTTTGCCTCGGACAAAAATTAATCTATAGTTTACTCAGGACTGTAGATTCGAAAATATCAGTTTACATTTCCGCCGGTTCCGTCAGCGCGCACCGATGGTCATGTAAACTGTATATTATATTGGGTTGGCAACTAAGTAATTGCCGATTTCAGTTATAGATGTCTCCCACTCCCATTTTTATGATATCCGTAAATGTTATATTATAAAATTATTATTATTATTATTATTATGTTATTTTTTATTATCCGTGAATGTTAGCAACTGGACAAATTGAATGCAGCGGTCAAGGAAAAGCGACCAGAATTGGTCGATCGTAGAGGTGTCATTTTCCACCAGGACAATGCTAGGCCGCACACGTCTTTGTCCACTCGGCAAAAATTGATGGATATTGCTTGGGAATTGATGTTACACCCACCATATAGCCCTGATCTCGCGCCATCGGATTACCACTTATTTCGATCCCTGGACAACTCCCTTCGTGGTAAAACTTTTAACGATGATGACGCTGTAAAATCTCACTTAACTCAGTTTTTGGCCGAAAAGGATCAGACTTTCTACGAGCGTGGAATTTTCAAGTTGTCAGAGAGATGGCAAAAGGTCATCGAACAAAATGGAAAATACATTACAGATTCAACTTCGTTCCAAGTAAAAAAATTTTTTATTTCATTGAACAAATCCGCAATTACTTAGTTGTCAACCCAATAGATACCGCGATATATCATCGCCGGTGTCGTTAGAGCACATCGTGCTCCGACTGTTAGTGATCCCAGTATCGCGTATACAATGTAAAACGCGATGAATGACCGTCTTTGATTGGTGTGGAGAAGATCACACCGAAAAGGGTATATAAGCAGGCGATTTTCAGTCACCGGTCTCTCAGCCCCACCCTTTTTTTCTACCACCCTTTTTTCCTTGAATCCTTATTCCTTCCTTCTCTACCCTTCCTAATTATCAATATTAATTATCAAAGTTTTTTGCAAATTTTCTTTGACTATGTCATCATTTATAGATACCCACTTCAAGGTGTTGACAACATTCACCTTGATTGCCCGGTAAGCCGGTAACTTCTGGCCTCCCCACCTCACAATACACATATAAAAAAAAATTACCGGTCGCTCAGTTGAATTTGGTTGGCATAACCTTGACATAACCTTCTCTCAAATAAAAATAAAAATGAAACTTTTCAGAAAAAGAATCAATATCATATTCATTTGAGAAATAATCCAAGCCATAATCCCAATAGATTGTTTCTAACAAAAATGCTACTCCGTCGATGCAACCGATGCAACATAACCTCGACATAATCTTGACATAACCTTCTCTCAAATAAAAATAAAAATAAAACTTTTCAGAAAAAGAATCAATATCATATTCATTTGAGAAATAATCCAAGCCATAATCCCAATAGATTGTTTCTAACAAAAATGCTGCTCCGTCGATGCAACCGATGCAACATAACCTCGACATAATCTTGACATAACCTTCTCTCAAATAAAAATAAAAGTAAAACTTTTCAGAAAAAGAATCAATATCATATTCATTTGAGAAATAATCCAAGCCATAATCCCAATAGATTGTTTCTAACAAAAATGCTACTCCGTCGATGCAACCGATGCAATATAACCTCGACATAATCTTGACATAACCTTCTCTCAAATAAAAATAAAAGTAAAACTTTTCAGAAAAAGAATCAATATCATATTCATTTGAGAAATAATCCAAGCCATAATCCCAATAGCTTGTTTCTAACAAAAATGCTGCTCCGGCGATGCAACCGCGACAATCTCCGGGAGCTTCTTTAACGGTCGGTCGATTATATCAGCCAGGGAGAACCGTTTCCGATCGACCAATGATCCTTTTTTAATCCTTGATCGCGCGGCTGGAGCTTCACGGGTCGCTGGATTCGCAAATAAATAAACAGCTTCGAACGCGGCATCTACGAAGTTCCGGATTTTTCGTACCGTTTTTACGCTGTTCTAGTCTCGTGACCTTCGGCGACCTTGGGCACGGAAACAATTTCGATCAACACGTTGTTTCGCCAAGTTTGTTTCCGTTTTGTGAAACCTGCGAAACTTGTGAAAGCTGGTTAACAGGCGATGTTTTAATACATTATTTGATGGTCGACAAATTATTTAAAATTTATTAGCAGATAAATATAATTCTGTAAATTGTAAATCGTCAGTTACAGGCGACTGACGCGGTCTGAACGGAAAGTATACGGTGTCAGTCAACGGTGACTGACATAGCACTTAACGCGTCAAGCAGTGACTTAGCATCGTTCGTTTATTAACACGCTACGCGCGGAAGAGGTATTAATACCTTTCTAAAAGATTTAATTTTTTCGAATTTCGTTGTACAGGGTGTTCCAAAATTCTCTCGCAATCTTTATAATAGGGGATTCCCGAGGTCATTCGAAGCAACTTTTTCCTCAGCGAAAATGCAATCCGCGGCTTTATTTAAGAGTTATTAACGAAAAACTGTGACCAATGAGCGGCGAGATCAGCTGGCGCGCCGAGCCAATGCGCGGAACTGCGCTCCGCGCGCTCGTTGCCTGGACCGCCTCGCGCCAGCCGAGCTCGTCTCTTATTGGTCAGCGTTTTTCGTTAATAACTCGCGAACGAAGCCGCGGATTGCATTTTCGCTGAGGAAAAAGTTACTCCGAATGACCTCAGGAACCCCTATTTAGGGTTGCGAGACATTTTTGCTACAGCTTGTAACCCAGAATCCCTCTGTGAAATCCTAAAATCCTCGTTACATGTTTGTTATCAAAATCTTATTGCCAAACAGTGCGTTAACAAATCTAACAAATTAATTAAATTTCTCAAAGTAAGACTTTTCTGCGTGAATTACAGAGTGCTGCAACAAAATACATGTAATTTCAAAGTTCTCTGTAATATAAGTGCATTTCACACGTAATCGGCTCAATTTAAATCCATTTGCAAAACGATTTATTAAATAAGTAGTTTCCAGTAATGACGTCGAGCGTTGCTGAAGGATAAAAATAGAGGATCGTAGGGAGAAAAAGCCTCGTTCGGATCTCGGCTCTCAGATTCCTGGAGGAACTGGTCTGGCCTGGTTGGGGGACTCGGTCGCGATCGCGAAAATCGTCCGGCGGATATGTTCCGCGTGCTCGCGGTCAGCCGAGTTCTCGTTCCACGTCGCCCTGAAATATGTGTCACTTTTTGCGCTCGTGCGCCATGCGGGAGACGAGTAACGCGAGACCACGGCCCAGTTCCCCTGCAACCGCGGGGGACGCACGCACCTCTATTCCTCGCGTGCTCCTCCGGCCTCGAGGTCTTCGCCTTCTCCAACTCTCCTCTCTCTCTCTCTCTCTCTCTCTCTCTCTCTCTCTCTCTGCTTCTTCCCTCTTCGCGTTTTCTACAGGATCTTTTCCACTGGGACTGGGACGTTCACTGACACCTTGAACTCTGTTCCATCTTTTCTACTGCAATTTTTGGTCCACAGGGTTCTACTCTGAGAAGTTTGCTAGCTCTTAGACGTGTGATCTGTACTTTTCTGCAACCGTTTTTCAGTGTATCTTAGTCTGAAACCGCGACATTTGTCGGCAAGGTCGACACCTTGCACTGTGTCGTACTTTATCTTCTGCAATTTTTTGTCCAGAGTTGTTCAAGCTGAGAGATTTGCCAGCTTCAGGATCCTGGCTCCTTATGATCCAGTTTCTTCCTCAATTGGTCATTTCTTATTGTTACAATGAGACTAGATAGATATTCGATCCTTCTCCAGAATGGTTTCCCCTAGGATCTTTTCCACTGGGAATGGGACGTTCACTGACACCTTGAACTCTGTTCCATCTTTTCTACTGCAATTTTTGGTCCACAGGGTTCTACTCTGAGAAGTTTGCTAGCTCTTAGACGTGTGATCTGCACTTTTCTGCAACTGTTTTTCAGAATATCTTAATCTAAAACCGGGACATTTGTCGGCAAGGTCGACACCTTGCACTGTATAGTATTTTATCTTCTGCAATTCTTTGTCCAGAGTTGTTCAAACTGAGAGATTTGCCAGCTTCTGGATCCTAGCTCCTTACGATCCAGTTTCCTCCTCAATTGGTCATTTCTTATTGTTACAATGAGACTAGATAGATATTCGATCCTTCTCCAGAATGGTTTCCTCTAGGATCTGGATTTTGAAGGATAGAACAGATTTAAAAAAAAATGATAAAACTAAGTAAACTACGTTAAAGCAAGTTCTCTGTCTTTTAAAGCAAGATATAAGATTGGAATATTGGATCAAACGGTTTCTCAGTATGACCAGTTGCTTATCAATCTGGTCAGAGGTTCGTCCAGGCCCAGTAATTTGGTGCGCAGCACAAGGCGGTAGTTAAAATTCACTGAAAATTGAAAGAATAGTGCAACGGAAACTGTAAACCGAAGCAAAATTTTTGGAGAGGTTTAACGAGTTCGATACGACCATTGCTCGTTCTCGTACGGCTTGACGATTTCCTGGATAGCAGACTATTTCGCGTCGAGATCGTAACCTCCAACTAAGAGGCGAAAGGGTAATAAACGTCGCGTTGAGGAACGGTTCTAATTAACTTGGCTTACGCGACTCCGGGCGAATCAAACAGAAAGGATCTCGGCGGTTAGTCGAATAGCCTGATCTCCGTTGAAACGGGTTATTAATTTCTAGGCTGCGCGATACTTTTCTCGCCGACACGCCGCGGAGTTTAACGTAAAACAACAATTTAAGCCGAATGAAAAATGTTATCTCTGTTCAATAATTTGAACAAGCTGAAATACTTCGATGGTTTTCACCTCTCTCTCTCTCTCTCTCTCTCTCTCTCTCTTTCTGTCTCTCTCTCCCCCTCTCTCTTTCTGTCTCTCTCTTTTTTTCTCACTCCCTCTCTTTCTCTCTCTTTCTGTCCCTCTCTTTCTCTCTCTTTCTGTCTCTTTCTGTCTCTCTCTCTCTCTCTTTCTCTCTCTCTCTTTCTGTCTATCTTTCTCACTCTCTCTTTCTCTCTCTCTCTCTTTCTGTCTCTCTCTCCCCCCCTCTCTTTCTGTCTCTCTCTTTCTTTCTCACTCCCTCTCTTTCTCTCTCTTTCTGTCTCTCTCTCTCTTTCTCTCTCTCTCTTTCTGTCTATCTTTCTCACTCTCTCTTTCTCTCTCTCTCTTTCTGTCTCTCTCTCTCTCTCTTTCTGTCTCTCTTTCTCTCTCTCTCTCTTTCTGTCTCTCCTTCTCTCTCTCTCTCGACTCGCAGCTACTAAAAACTGCGCAAAAACCGGGGTCTACTTATCGGCGAGCTCGGTAATAATCCTCTAGGATGAAGACGTTTCGCGAACGCGTGCCCGAAATGCAGAAGAAATTGCATCCGAGCATTCAAGATTCCGTATTCCGCGCGACGAGGAACGAACGGAATAAGGCAGCACGGCACGCGCATCCCCGCTGGATGTTCCCATAAAAATTCAAATTTCGTTCTATATCCCTCGACTCGGCGGCGTTACGCAACCCGAAGCCAGTTTCGTGCCCGGGGACTTTCGGTTTCGATTGATAAGGCGCGCCGCGCGGAAAAATAGAAATCGAAATTCCGCGGCGGTGGGCGGCGGCGGGCAAAGCGTGGGCGGCGGTGGGTGCGCTCTACGAAAGGCACAGGTGAAAGGAAAGCAACGGGGCGAGATTGTCCAAAGGTTAATGCGGTACCCGCCGCCGTGCCCCCCGTCGGAAAACAAGAACAATATCCGTCGGTGCCGAGATGCTCGCGATGCTGTTTCGAATTACGGTCCTCTCTTCCATCTCTTGTTCGCGGAACGCTGTCGAAACTTTCTAACCGCGGGAACGTGTTCCAGACAACGACGACGCAACGCGAGATATCCGCGATCGAGGGCCGATGGTAGTGACTAATGTGTTTCAATAGTTGTATTTCAGAGATGATCGTATCCGCGCGATCTTTTCGATCGTGGAGATCGATTCTCGGAGAATGGTGTCGAGTTAACCCTTCGCACTCGAAGCCTATGGTTATGGCTTATATATATAAGCCATAACCATAGGCTTATATATATATATATAAGCCTATGGTATATATATATATATATATAAGCCTATAATATATATATATATATATATATTATATATTTTTATTTTTATTATTATTATTTCTCATTAAAATGGAAATACCATAAGCCATAGGCTTATATTATATATAAGCCTATATTATATACTATAAGTGCATTTTATGCATATGAAATTGATGTGACTCGTACAACAGTTAGACTTTTGACAATTTTTTTGTATCTAAGCTTTGATATTTGTACAGATTATCTTGGAACGTGATGTAACAATTTTAGTGGTGTCTCAGAATCGCCATTCGAGAGTGCGAAGGGTTAAATCCTGCGAGATTTCAGAGCGCATTTGAAATTGACTTTTAATGGAGGATGTTCCGTGAAACGAATTAGTCGATGGTGGAAACTAATTCGTCAGGTTTCGCTGACGTTCATTTCCTCTCTGCATTTTGAAGACCGATTTTTAACACGCTATGTGCTATAAACACCTTTTTAAACAATTTAATTCTTTGAAATTAAAGTACATTTAATATTTGTGAAACTGACAAGATTTCGACGACGATTGTGTAACGAGGATTTTTAGAATTTCTCTCAGCGGGATTTTTTAAAATATATAACGAAATTAAGAAACACTAAATTTTTTAAACAGGTATTAATACATCTCCTGCGCATAATGTGTTAAAAAGAAACCGAATACAGTACACATTCTCCCCAATTTTCCTTCAGCTTGTAAGCAAAAATGCACAATTTCGGAAGAAGAGATACGATTATACGAGCCTTGCCTTTATAATTGTTGACAATTTATAACTATAAAAACAAACCGCTCGAATAATCGTATCCCCTCTTCCCAAATTGTCCACTTTCGTGCACACAATCTGAACGTCAATTACAGAGGGATTACAAAATAAAGACCAGTAGACTGCCATAATCGCAACTTATACGCAGCCACACAGCGAGATCTATCACTGTCATAATTATCTACTGTTTCATACGATACGTCCTTCGTGAAACTGTCTAAAAATCTCCGAAGGACGCGACAGACCGCCATCGCAGGAACCGGACAGTAGACGGTAACGACAGCTTCCGGAAACGAAATGGATGTTTGCGCACCACTCCTGTGGATGATCGAAGCATGTCCTAGCTCCAGTGACGCAGCCCTCCTCTCCGTCAAGTGGAAGAGGAAGGATGCTCGTGTGCACGGTCACGGTGCATTTTCTCCTGCAAACAGGAACATCCTCGAAGAGCCCGCTTGGCTCTCTCGGTCGCGTGACCTCGCGTACTCCGAGGCGTTACCGAGTCAGCTCCGGATCGGGCAACGAGATTGCAAGTTTCAGAACGTGCCGGACCGCCTATCGGCCCGACCACCCACGCGCACCTGGCCCGCGGACCCAGCTGAAATAAATTATCGGGGTGCCGTAACCCTGTCCCGCAATCGCAGCGCGAGACGCGCGAATTCTCGCGGCCGATCGGTCTTAATTGAAACCGGAACGCTCCTGGACGATCCAGATATCCTTCGGCCGTTTCTAGGATTCTTCGGGGATTACGGTAATTTCTCTCGGAAATGTTCGGAGGAATTGAAACCGGCAGATCTGAGAATACTAAGTCGCGATTCTTCGGGCCTCGTAGCTCGTTTTTATAGAAACTCGGAGCAGTCGGCGAAAAAAGGCAGCGGCCGGCATGACGGTGTACATTGATATGAGTACATAGTGATGCTAGAATAAAAAAGATGACTTGACCTTTTTATTTCTAATTTCTTGCCACGATTCGGAGGCAATTCGGAGGCCACGTGACACGATTCGAAGACAGTTCGGAGGCCACGTGACGCGATTCGATAGAAATTCGGGGACCATCCTTAGCATCGACATGACAAAAAGTTACATAGGCGTGGGATTAGCACGAGGAAATTCACAGCAACCCGAAATTTGGCATTTCAGAGAGAAATTGCTGTATTATGTGTTCATTTAAATCTGGTGAAATCTGGTGGCTTCTAGCGTTCCAATCATCCTAAGTCTGCTTTTTCGTCCAGTAAGTTGACCGCTAGCTAATCAAGACGCTTACTAAGTCTTTCGTTGTACTTTATTGCAAAATTATTTTTTAATAATTTCTGTTTTCACTGGTGGCATTTGTAGATCGTTTCTCACGACTTCGTTTGTAACAAACCACGAAGCTTTTACCATTGCGTGCAACACTTTTGCTCGGAATCTTTCCAATATTTCTACTTTAAAATTTAAAATCGAGCTTCATAGCTAAATTACATATGCTCAGATTAGTTTTAACATGGATTTAGACCACAGCAGTATGTTGTCCAGAGAGAGAGAGAGAGAGAGAGAGAGAGAGAGAGAGAGAGAGAGAGAGAGAGAGAGAGAGAGAGAGAGAGAGAGAGAGAGAGAGTGAGTTTAGATCTGTGACATAGGTAAATTCACAGCAATCCAAAATTTGGCATTTCCGGGAAAAATTACTATACCAGGGTGCCTAATCTATGAGTTTCAGAACGTTTCGTTTCGCAATTGAGATTCGCCATGCTAAATGCAATAACCTTGACATCTCTACGAGAAAATTAGAATGGAGTTTCCTTTATAAATTAGATCCTCTGTTTGAACAAGCTAAAAAAAACTGCAACAGCGAAAATATTTCGAGTGAAACATTTTTCTAATTGTCTCGAACAATTTAGAACTATAGCTCGAATGATTCCAATGATCGCCCTCGTCGAAGGGTGATTCGTATTTTAGGACACGATCGTGCGACGTATTTTTCCGAGACTTTTGTAATTGACCCCGCACCGTTCAGCGATCGAGAGTACGAGGTAGCAGAGGGTAGAGTGGGTTTCAGGAATTATGGTAGTTGCGTCAGCGCGACGAAACGGAACAATAGGAAGGAGAATCGATGCGCCAGGAGCGGCGCTCTTGCCGAGGAAAGAACTCGTCACACGGTAACGGTTTAATGAAATGTGCGATTGCACAGGACCGTTCAGCCGTGCCTTTGTACTAGAAACCTTTCACGGGATTCATAATTTTTGCGCGTCCGCCTCTTATGAGTCCCCCCAGCGAGCTAACCTGAATTCAATGCGGCGTAATATCGCGCCAGCGAGAGGTCACTACTTCTACTTCTCCAGCGGTAGCACCTACTAAAGATCTTCTCAAGATGGAGAGAGAGAGAGAGAAGGGGAAGGAGAGCGGGAGAGAGAGAGAGACTTTTAATTCACTTGCCCGTGAGCTGAATACCGGCGAGACGTTGTTTTGGATATTACTACCCTCCTGGCCGCCATCTTGCGCGACCACGTGGCTGATATTTCTTTTGTAAACAGACAGTCATCTTTAATCAGATTTTATTTATACAGTAAATTCTCCCCAATTTTGCCTCAGCTTGTAAACAATAATGGACAATTTGAGAAAAGGAGATACGATTATAGCGTGTCGTTTGCAGCTTGCACCTCGTTTTTATAATTGTTAACAATCGGTAATTATAAAAAATGAGCTGCGAGGCTAAAATAATCGTATATCCTCTTCCGAAATTGTCCATTTTTGTTTACAAGCTGAATGAAGATTGGGGAGAGTTTACTGTATTGATTATGATTTCCAAATGTAATTTGCTTGCAATTGAATGATCAAGGCCACTTCGCATCAAATTTTATGTCATAAAGTTCGCATACAACTTCATACAGACATTCATTTTTTATTCCAATGTCAAAATTTTTAAAGTCCTGGATTTTATAAGCTGCTGTATAATTAGGAGAATAATTCCTGTGAACACATCGGTTACAATGAAAGATTTTCTTTGAGCCTCCGTGCCGAAGGATACAGTTTTTAACCGATTTTCCAGCAGAGTGTACGAAAACGACATTTCATAACAATATTATTGTTATGTAACAAGTTACATAAAATGATTTTATATATTTCATATGTATTATTTACGTATTTCTTATGTGTCTCCTAAAATGTACCGCATATGCATGGCGAAATGTTAAAAAGAAAGGTGAAATAAAATGTGAAATTAACTTCACTGTAAATCATCTCAACAGTGAATTTGTTATTGTTGGTAAACAATAACACTTCTTGTTTCTCGCAATGAGGAAAACGTGACTTACGCCGCCATGTAATTACACAATGCCTGGGAAATATCCGAACGATCTTCCCCCGTGTTAATTAAAAATCCAAATTAAATCGAACACGTATTAAGAATCGCGAACCGCTCCAACAATATGATTTACTGCTCCCTTCGTTCGTCCCCCGCCGACAGGCTAACCGAAAATTAAAAATACGCCACGGTGAAAAGAATGCCGAGAATCTGCGTGGCTCCTCGAGAAACGGTTCCCTGACAAAATGGCGGCGGCGAGAGTGCTAATTGCCGGCGAACGCGGGTTATCAGGCCCGCGGCGTGCACCGAGGCTTTCTTTTCGATCCCGAAACGAACCGAGGAACGGGAATGCCTGGCTAGCAAGTTACTCTGACCTTGAACTTCAAGGTCCCGTAACGGCTACCTTTTTTAGCGGCCGGTTAAAACAGAAAGAGAAAGAGGAAGACGGTGAAGGAGCGCGAGAGGGAGCGGAAGGAGGCGCCATAAAACGAATACCAAACGGAATACCGCCCGAAACGATCTACCCGGCTCGACTTAAATATCACTCCGTTATTAAACGAATTACCCAATAAACATGATAAACGCTGCGCATTATCCGCGGCACGGCGGTCGATCAAAAATCGAACGTCCGTTCGAAGCACGGCGAACGAACGGAAAGAAGAGCGCGATCGTGGGGTTGGATATGAATGGGCGAACGAACAGGAATCGGGAAACGACGAACAGAAACGAGAGAGAGAGAGAGACACAGCGAGAGAGAGACAGAGAGAGAAGAGAGAGTGATAGAGATAGAGAGGCAGAGAGAGGAGAGAGTGAGGAGAGAGAGACAGCGAGAGACAGAGAGAGGAGAGAGAGACAGAGAGAAAGAGAGAGAGGAGAGGGAGACAGAGATAAAGAGAGAGAGGAAAGAGAGCAGTGAGAGAGGGAGAGCAGTGAGAGACAGAGAGAGAGGAGAGAGAGCGAGAGAGAGCACTGTAAGACATAGAGAGAGAGAGAGAGAGAGAGAGAGAGAGAGAGCAGTGAGAGCCAGAGAGAGAGGATAGAGAGAGGAAAGAGCGCGAGAGCAGTGAGAGATAGAGAAAGAGAGAGAGAGAGAGCAGTGAGAGCCAGAGAGAGAAGAGAGAGAAAGAGGGAGAGAAGAGAGCGAGAGCAGTGAGAGATAGAGAGACAGAGAGAGAGAGAGCAGTAAAAGAGAGAGAAAGCACTGTGAGACAGAGAGAGAAGATAGAGAGAGGAAAGAGAGCGAGAGCAGTGAGAGATAGAGAAAGAAAGAGAGAGAGAGAGAGCAGTGAGAGCCAGAAAGAGAAGAGAGAGAAAGAGGGAGAGAAGAGAGCGAGAGCAGTGAGAGATAGAGAGACAGAGAGAGAGCAGTAAAAGAGAGAGAAAGCACTGTGAGACAGAGAGAGAGAGAGAGAGAGAGGAGAGAGCGCGCAGTGAGAGCCAGAGAGAGAAAGGAGAGAACGAGAGCAATGAGAGACAGAGAGTAAAAGAGGAGAGAGGAGAGAGCGCGTGTAAACGGTCCGCGTTGCCTTTACGACGGGTCATCAGTGACTATTATGCAAATAAAAGAAAGAGCCCGGCTGTAAAACCGCGAGATATCGTGTAACGCTTCATCGCGAGCAGCTGCCCTGGCCATCGATGCTCCGGGCACCGATCATGCCCGGCATATTCGATGCTTTTTGCTCGTAAACGCTCTCGAAACTAGGATAAAAGAGCCGAGAGATGATTTAACTGAAACGTGTACAGTGTAGAACGGCCTACCGAGTGAACCCGTTCGATAAATCAGAATCGGAAGAACGGTCGCCTTTTTCGGCCACCCTGAAATTTTCCTCGCCAGAGGAATCAATCGGAATCGGAACCGTCCAATCAGCACGTTGCCCCCTCTCGGTCAGAGTTAGGCAAGAAGGAAATGGATTAATGTGATTATCGATTACGACTAGACTGCGGATCTTTATGCAAAATGAAACTCGTCTGCATCGATTGCACGAAATAGAAACTAAATAGACAGCTCATTCTTTTTCGTTGAACCGATTTAATAAAATTTTGTTTGAATTCTCTTAATTCTCTTACTATATGAAATTATATCTTCTCAATTCTTCCATAAATGCGTAAAATCCGCAGTCTGGTGATTACAGATTGCCAAATGTAATCGGGATTTATTCTAGCGACGATTAATTGATTTTAATCATTATGATTTCCATGATTAATTCTGCAAAAGTAATAATTGTAATCATCGTAATTGGAAAAAGTAATTATAAAAGTAATCACGAAATAATCGATTGCTGTCCAGCTCTGCCCTTGGCCACCTCTCGGCCACCTCTCGGCCACGCGTTCCCTTTTCACCGCGAGGAATTCCAATCGAATATCAAAGGCGTTTCCATTCGGGCTGCGCCCATTGTGGCAAACTTGTCCGCCCGTTGTCTTCTTTATTCTGAGTCGAGCCAGGAGTTGCCGTCGAACCGCGGAGAAACGTGAAAGGGTCGGAAAAATCGATGGGCCCCGACAGGAGCCGGACGAGGAGCCGCGCGAATTGTGATACGATTGTTGGTAACGTCGAATGGGATATCGATTTTGTTTCGCCGAGGATCGAGCGGACCATCGTCGTCCACTCTCTCCTGTCTGGCGTCGTTGAAATACGGGGTCCGATAAAGCTGTCTGGCCGAGTAAAAAGCGCGCGAGGTGTCCATGGAGATTCCCAGGGCCTGGAATCGGTGCCAGCCCGACAAATTGCCCGAAAAAACGACCGAGAAAGCCTCGATAGTCTCCGCGATGACCCGGTATGCGAAACCAGAATTCGGTGACGGGATGGCTCGGCTCGCCGTTTTTCTCTCATCGGCGGCCTGCACCTGCCGGCTAATTGAATTACACCGGCCCGTTGCCGTCCGACGTTCTGCAAACCGAGAAACACCATGTTCTTTCACTGAAATTTCACAGAAATTTCACAGAGCGAACGGTCGTCGGTCGTTCGTTGCGAAGCTGCCCGAAATTGTTGCCGATTTGGGGCCTGATAATTTAACCTTTTAGGTACGGCTGAATTCTGCGTGTGGCTATTTCTCTGGACGGCAGAGTCTGATATGTACTGTACAGAGTGTCTGTATATCCTATCTGTATATTGTTAAGATACAGTTATATTGTTAACAGTTATATATTGTTAACAGTTATATTGTTAACAGTTATATATTGTTAACAGTTATATATTGTTAACAGTTATATATTGTTAACAGTTATATTGTTAAGAGTTATATTGTTAAGAGTTATATATTGTTAACAGTTATATATTGTTAACAGTTATATTGTTAACAGTTATATATTGTTAACAGTTATATTGTTAACAGTTATATATTGTTAACAGTTATATTGTTAACAGTTATATATTGTTAACAGTTATATTGTTAACAGTTATATATTGTTAACAGTTATATTGTTAACAGTTATATATTGTTAACAGTTATATTGTTAACAGTTATATATTGTTAACAGTTATATTGTTAACAGTTATATATTGTTAACAGTTATATTGTTAACAGTTATATATTGTTAACAGTTATATTGTTAACAGTTATATATTGTTAACAGTTATATTGTTAACAGTTATATATTGTTAACAGTTATATTGTTAACAGTTATATATTGTTAACAGTTATATTGTTAACAGTTATATATTGTTAACAGTTATATTGTTAACAGTTATATATTGTTAACAATTATATTGTTAACAGTTATATATTGTTAACAGTTATATTGTTAACAGTTATATATTGTTAACAGTTATATTGTTAACAGTTATATATTGTTAACAGTTATATTGTTAACAGTTATATATTGTTAACAGTTATATTGTTAACAGTTATATTGTTAACAGTTATATTGTTAACAGTTATATTGTTAAGATAAGTCTGTATATTTTAAATCGATGTGAAGACAAAAGAAGTGTGAAACAATGCATATGAAAACGATTATTGGATTCAAACGATGACCGAGTGAGCTACTAGAGTAAGTCACTATAGTGACGCGTCGTTCAGAGAGATGACATCCGCGGAAGCCACTATAGTGGCGCGTCGTGCCTAAAAGGTTAAATACCGAACAAGAGAAACACGAAGAATCGAAAAAACTTTTCCTTTGGTTTCCTTTCGTCGCAGGCAACGAAAACGATAAAACGCTTCCTGCTTTATTCTTCAATTTTCTTCGACCTTGATCTCTAGTAACAGCCAGCGAAAATTCGGCACCTGAAGTTAACGACGAATTCCTGATTAACCCCTTAAGCGATCTGGGATAAAATTTATCGTTTTTTCCGGTCATTAAAAGGTTTGGTAATTAACGCAATTTTTGTATTCGACGAAAAATGAAGAAATACAGGTAAAATAAAATGGCGTGCAACGTATTCGATTTAGACACGATTAAGCACGTTGGGCGCCCCATCGGTCTCATCATATGGGTGACACTAATTTTTGATCAATTTTAAGAATTAATTTTCATTGTAATATGTTCGAACAAACTGAAATTAACCAGGATGTTTCGGATGCGAAAGAGTTCTACTGTCATCCACTGTGATAAATCTGAACTTTCTAATTCACAGTTTCATTAACGATCAGATACCGGGGACCGGGTCCATTTAGACCCAAAGTATAAGAATTGTTATTCGAGTATGAAGTCTCTGGCGGCTAATAGAATAACTTGGAAGTATATAAAAATAGGGTGTCAAAAAATTATAAGCGATTCTAAGCACACCTACTCAGTTATGCTCTTGTCAGATAGTTCTATCGTTCGGATATTAACCCTTTGCGCGCGAGTAGTGAATGCCGAGGCACCACTAAAAAAGTTTGCATCACATTCCAAAATATAATTCTTACATCGTCAAAATTTAGATTTGAAAAATCGTTAAAAGTATAACTGTATATAATAAATAAAGTATAACTGTAATAAATAGTATATCTATAATAATAAAAAAGTATAACTGTATATAACTGTATATAATATATAAACAAGACTCAATTTCACACGCATAAAATGCGCTCTGTCATATAAAATAGAGACAGCTTAGGTCAGAAAAATTATCTTAGATTTACAGTTAAAATAGCTTCGAGTGCAACGGGTTAATCGAATTACCTCAATTTTTTGGCAATTCTAGGGGACGATTTCCGGTGCTCGGCGCGTCAAACGCTCTCAGATAACAAGTAATTCCGAGATATCGGATAATCCGGGTTTCCACAGTAACGCGGACACTGAAAAGAGCAAAAACCCTGTCCGGTCTGAGACTCGGTCGGCGATCATGACCGTTCGATTCACAGGCGACATAAGCTGGACGTTTCGATCGCGGGGACAGGTCCGTAATCCGCGGCGAGGCGTCGTCATCGTCGTCGTCGCTTGTCGTCGTCATCGCTTGTCGTGCACCAACAGCCGGGGCATTGTTGCGCGTCCAAGGTTAATCTCCTCGAATCATGCAAATTGCCGCGCGAGCCACCGGGTAACCGAAGTCCTCTAATCCCATCACAGAGCGGAGGCACGCGTGCGTCCAGTTTCAGCGGCGCGGCGCGGCGCGCGGGTTTGCACTCGCGCGGTCCGCCAGGTTATATTGCCTTTTCCGCGGCGAGCCGCCGCGACTGGTCCCGCTGATTTCTGATGCACGGATAGAGACAGGTGCGCGTGCAGATACGTTTACCGTCGGCGTCCCTCCTACCTCCCGGCTCCCCGCCGCCCCGACCTGTCCGTGAGTTCGCTACCTCACGGCTTCTGTTACTAATAAGCATGCCTAATGCTGCACGTTCCTCGCGTGCCTTGGTGCCGTGCCAAAGTACGAACCAGAGGTCACATTTTCCCTCTCGACGGGAGAAATTAAGCGAAACCGTTCCCTGACCCTCGGCAACGACGCTGGAACCGGGATTTTCAGGTGGCGCGACTCTTCGGGGACTTCTCGAGGGTTCGGCGGACTTTTATCGCGAATTTTCCGCGTTAATCGCAACTGGCGCACGATTTTGGTGCAATGACGTTATTGGACAGTTGGCTCGGCTTCTTCGTGGTCTGGATTAGGCGACGGCTTCCCTTTTTTGGCTGCGGATCGAAATCAATTAGCCCTTCGCGAAAGAGCATTTTGAAAATATTTTCTTCGAAGAACTAGATTATGTGACAAAGATTTTAATGATATCAAAATGAACAATATATTCTGATCTTTTGTTAAATACATAATTAAATTATATGTTTACATCTTCTGGATTAACATACATAGTTCGTCGACATTCGTAGTATAGTCGACATTCATCCTCAAAGGGTTAAGAAGACGTTTCGGTTAAATCGTGGTCTAGATTAGGCGATGGCTACCCTTTTTTAACTGCGGGTCGAAATCAATTAATATTTTCTTCGGAGAACTAGATTATGTGGCAAAGATTTTGATGATATCAAAAATAAACAATATATTCTGATCTTTTGTTAAATATGTAATTAAAAAATTATATGTTTACATCTTCTGGATTAACATACATAGTTCGACGATATTCGTAGTATAGTCGTAGTATAGTCGACATTCATCCTCAAAGGGTTAAGAAGTCGTTTCGGTTAAATCGTGGTCTAGATTAGGCGATGGCTACCCTTTTTTAACTGCGGGTCGAAATCAATTATTATGTGACGATTAACTCTTCGCGGAAGAGCATTTTGAAAATATTTTCTACGGAGAACTAGATTATGTGGCGAAGATTTTGATGATATCAAAATGAACAATATATTCTGATCTTTTGTTAAATATGTAATTAAATTATATGTTTACATCTTCTGGATTAATATACATAGTTCGTCGACATTCGTAGTATAGTCGTGGTATAGTCGACATTCATCCTCAAAGGGTTAAGAAGACGTTTTGGGTCAATGGTATTTTAAAACAGTCTTTTGGTAAATGAAAAGATAAAGTTTGCTGAGAAAATGATTACGAGATGACGTCATCGGAGCATAATTATCAGACTGCGGATCTTTATGAGAAATAAAAACTGTTTAAATTAATTGTAAGGAATGTGAGTTCGTTGAAAATGTCTTTTTCCTTTTGATAATAACAATAGGTTGAAAATGTAACAATATCCTTAAGTTCTTCAAAAGTCTTCAAATTTTTTATATGACCTATTTGTTGAAATACGACGACTCTTAACGCTTTGCACTCGAAGCCTTTTTAACTCTGAATTCAAAATAGTTCCTCCGACTTACAGTACCTTCATTTTGTACGACTTAAATGTATTTTATATCTATGAAATTGAATTGTGGGACATTATGGGAATTTATGAAACGTGGGACAACAGCAGTTTTTAATTTTTAACAGTTTTTAAGGTACAAACAAATTCGACAACGTTAAAATTATTTTGACACGTTACGTAACAATTTTAAACGATGAGTCGGAGTCGCCAGTCGAGCGCAAAGGGTTAAATAGGTTCGCCACAGCGTCGTTACGTCGCATCGTTCCGTGTTTTATTCGCATGAAACTGTGTTCGCGTTGCCGTTCGTTCGCGAACGATCCCTCGTCACAACCTACATTGCAGCAATTATCGTAACCGATCGGATACGCGAGATAAATTTATACCTAAACGAGGGTAAGTTTCACTTATCCTCTATTCACTTTCCACGCGAACGCATAAAATTCGCAGTCCAACAATTACGATCCCTAGAAGTTACGCCAGATACGTGATATAAACAGCCGGGAAGCTAATCGTCTATTTTATCCGAGATTTTATTATATAGACGACGGCCGATAAACGAAATCATACGAAACGTAGAAACTACGGTTCTCACGGTTCGTACGATCATCATCATCCTCGTTTCCTAGTCCGTTCGGAACGATGGCGATCCGCTCGAGCGCCGTGCAACGTCGATCTTGGGCAAGTTTTACGATCCCGATCTACGACGTAATTTTTCCCTGATAAACCTAGTTCTCTGCATAGCGAGCGTACGAACGAACGAACGAACGAGCTCGTTCGCTCGCTCGCTCGCATAAAAACCGAAGCCGTTTGGAAGATCGGAACGGGTACGAACGGGTTCCTCGCTGTCGGAGAAAGATCGGTTGGAAAGCGGATCGGACAATTAAGTATTCCCCGGGACAAAAAGGGTATCAAGGTTACCCATAAGTCATTTAAGGTACTGCGAAACCTCGGCGAGCCGATTTCCCCCAACTTTCGGGCGGACTGTCGAGGGAAGACGGATGTAAAGCAGTCAGGACGAAGACAGGGGGGACGCGAGACCTGAATGCAGCTGACTTATTGCACGGTCCGAGCCTCTTTATAAGTCGATCTCGGTGTTACGACCTACATATCGTTCGCTTTTTCCGGATCGAAGAATCAGCCATGCTCGGGGCAAACGAGGGTAACCGTGGTTTCGGTACAAACTAGACTTTAGACGATGCTACTCGAGATCGGAGACTTTTACTTTCCTCGGGCTCGCACGATCTTATCATTAGAGAAGCAATTTTATAGGTACCGTAATTTCTCTCCCTAATTCGCGCTCAGATTGCGCACGAGAATGGACAATTCGGGAAGAGGAGACGCGATTATTCGTGGCGCAAGCCTCGTTTTTATTGTTGTCGACAATCGGCAACTATAAAAACTAAATAAATAATAATAAAATTAAAAAGTAAATAACTAAAAAATTAATCGTATCTTCTCCTCCCAAATTGTCCAGTTTCGAGCGCAACCGGAGCGCGAATTAGGGAGAAATTACTGTACACAGCGTTCTTTGTTCGTGTAATTTTTGTGTAACGTGTCATTTTTGTGCAACGTATAATTTTTGTGTAACATATAATTTTTATGTAACGTATAATTTCTGTGCAACGAACAACTTTTGTATAACGTGCAATTATTTGTATAATTGTTGTATAATCTTTTTTACATTTTTGCTACACTAAAAACGATCTGGAGCCCGTGTATACGTAAACAAACAAGTAAATAAATAAAACTCGAGGGAATCAATAACGTTCTCCTTTATGTTCGAGAATTATCGGATCTCTGATAATCCTGTTTGAAACTTTGGTACGCTGGATAGACAGTCGCACCTAGTAGACTCAGGAAACTTCGGTTGATGTAGCACCTTGTGGGTGCTGGCAAACTTCGCTCCGCTAGACAGACTATTATAGCACCTTGTATATCCTAACGAAGTTTCATTAATCATTGTGTTAACAACCAAACGTGTAATCAGTTTTAAATAATAAAGAAACGTCTATGGAATTGAAGAAAACAGTTGGCTACCATGTGGGTCGATAAATTCCCACGAAAATTAATTATCTGATAAAAAGATGTTCCGTGTGCGACAATCGCTTTGCGAAGGTGAAACTGTTGAAGCGGCAACGCAATGGAGAAACGATTATTATCTAATAGGATAGTGGAGCCCAGTTACAGTAGAGTGACCAATTGCTGTGCCTTTGGTTTGTTATATTCATCGAATTATTATATTAATTGCCATATTAAAATAAAATAAATATCAAAATAAAATAAATATTGAAATAAATATTAAAATAAAATAAATATCAAAATAAAATAAATATTGAAATAAATATTAAAATAAAATAAATATCAAAATAAAATAAATATTGAAATAAATATTAAAATAAAATAAATATCAAAATAAAATAAATATTGAAATAAATATTAAAAAAAATAAATATTGAAATAAATATTAAAATAAAATAAACATTGAAATAAATATTAAATAATAAAATAAAATAAATATTGAAATAAATATTTAATATTAAAATAAAATAAACATTAGTTTGTCGAATTATCGTATTAAAATTTATATTCTTTTATTCTGTTTATTTTTGACTAAAGAAATTGAAGATGTCTCGCTCGATGAATAGAAAGTTAATTATGCTCGAAAAGAAACCAAAGGCACAGTAACTGACACCGCTACTCTATCAGTAACAGCATTATCCGGGCGAGAAGTGTTCGCAAGAAACGCAGGAACAGTCCGATAGGATTGTCTTAATCGGATAAAGATACCTCGGACGGATCGAGCCATGTCGCGTTCGACATCGCATTACAGTATTAGTGTGTTACACTTATTCTGCCAAGACGATCGCGTCGAACGGTGCTCGGCTGATTAACGTGGCGTGAAACGCGTCGACGTTGGCTCCTCGACGATCACGGGATCAGTGTTTTCAGAGCAAGCCCCATTCTCCCGGGGAATCGGAGCCGCGAGATCTCTCGATCGCGGGTCCCCGATCTGCTTAAAATGATAATGAGGCAACGGTCACGCCGGAAAATATTGTTTTACGGGGTGCTTGTGGCCATTCGCGCGAGACCCGGCCCGGCCAGCACCGAGGATCGCGCGCGTTTTCTCGATCGCTCCGACCCGGGACGATCGAATTCGGAACGAGATCGTCGACGAGGTTTCATTGTCCCCGAGTCGATTTCAGGACGTCACGACTTGCCTCGATGATAGCTGAACTGGTTTGTCGGGGACGTGTGCTCGCAGTCCTCCGCGCATAAGCGACCGTTTAGGCTCCACGAAGTGTCGTTTATGTTCGGCATTCGTTCCTGAATCGCTATCGCGCTTTAAGAGCGCCGTGAGCCGAGATCGAAACGCGTTCGATCTTCTCGGTTACATTATTTTAATCGCGGGAATGCCGTTCGCCCATCGAAACGATACGCTTTCCGTGAAAAAGAAAAAGAAACTGCACGGCGAACGATGTTTTCGTGCCGTGTTCACTGTTTTCCGTGCGCTTTACGCTTGCTTTTTTAATTGAACGTTCTCCGCAGAAACTGGAAAAGAAACACCGCAATTGGAACAACGTGACCAGATCATTTTGTATTCTTTTGTTCGTTTCATTTGTTCTCAATGACACGAGAGAACGTCGATGTAAAACATTGTTCGGTCCAAAGGGACAAATATTGTAATAAAAAGAACATCGTTCTCGCTATGTCGAGATCATCGATGTATTGTTACATTCAAAGTGTCGCATCAACGTCGCGTAATTGCAAAACTATATTTTACTGTGACATCATTTCACAATGTCAAGAACAAGCGAACTATTCGAAATGGTCTAGTGACAGTAATGTCTCCCTAATTGTCGCCCAAATTGTGCACAAAAGTGGACAATTTGGGAAGAGGAGATACGATTTTTCGGCCCAAAGGGATAAATATTGTAATAAAAAGAACATCGTTCTCGCTATGTCAAGATCACCGATATATTGTTATATTCAAAGTGTCGCATCAACGTCGCATCGTTGCAAAACAATATTTTACTGTGACATCATTTGACAGTATTAAGAACAAGCGAACTATTCGAAATGGTCTAGTGACAGTAATGTCTCCCTAATTGTCGCCCAAATTGTGCACAAAAGTGGACAATTTGGGAAGAGGAGATACGATTTTTCGATCCAAAGGGATAAATATTGTAATAAAAAGAACATCGTTCTCGCTATGTCAAGATCACCGATATATTGTTATATTCAAAGAGTCGCATCAACGTCGCATCGTTGCAAAACAATATTTTAATGTGACATCATTTGACATTTGACAGTGTCAAGAACAAGCGAACTATTCGAAATCGTCTAGTGACAGTAATGCCTCCCTAACTGTCGCCCAAATTGTGCACAAAAATCGCCAATTTGGGAAGAGGAGATACAATTGTTCGAGCCTTGCGGCTCGTTTTTATAATTCTTGACAATCGGTGACTATAAAAACTAACTGCAAGGCTCGAATAATCGTATCTCCTCTTTCGAAATTGTCCACTTTTGTGCACAATCCGACCGCCAATTAGGAAGACTTTGCTGTATCTCGTTCACCCTGTACAAATGTGAAGACAATAGACTATAAGGCGCAGATTTTTGCGCAACCGAAACTCGAACGAACAGATTCCCCCGAGACCGGTCGTTGCACGATCTCTATCGAAAAGTGTGCCGTTTTACGGAACGTTTCGCGGCGGCGTCAAGGAGAGGAGGGTTCTCTGACACGAAGTTTTCTGATTTCAGGGATCAGGATGCGGTGGATCGGTTACGTGGCCACAATCCTCTGGTGGTCGGGCATCGCCAGGTCCCTCAGCACGCTGAATCGAGGTCACAGTCAGTAATGCTCGTTTTGGTGGCCGAGGCGCGAGTATTTCAGTAGCGAGACGCGCGTTCTTTCATCGCGCGTGTCCCCGGATCGGTCTCCTCGGGGACATTCTCCGGGTTCCCGTCGTTGATCCCGGCTGACCCTAGATGGATCTAGACACGGCGGCGGCCGGGAAATCAAACAATCTTCGCCGTCCCGAGGCGAATTTAATACGCGGATCCGGCGATCCGCGCCGGCCGACCGGCCGGCCGGACGGCTGCAGGAAGCCGCGGGGCCGTTTATTATTTTCCAATCGGTTTGCGAGAGCGCACCGGGCCGCGGGCGATCGATCCCAATCGAATCTCGCGCGCGGCTCACCGTCGAAAAGATGATTAACATTCAATGACCGGAGCGAACCAGGCCGCGCCGCGCCGCGCAGCGCAGCGCCGGTCTAATCGTCGAATAATGATCGCCGATAACGCTATCGGCTTCCCGTTACTCGATCGCGAAGAAACGACGAATTATTCGAAATCATTGCTTCCGAGCGGCGCTTATTTATCGCGCGAAATAACAGTTATTTGACGGTCCGGGGCCCGCTCGCGGATAATTATTTATCTGCCCCGCGAAAGAGCTTTCTTCTTCTGCGCCTCGTTCTCCGGTCACGTCTTTGTTCGACTGAGAACGCGACCGGTTTTCTCGCGGCGAGTTAGGGGCGTACACTCTCCTCTCTCTCTCTCTTTTCTCTCTCTTCTCTCTCTCTCTCTCTCTCTCTCTCTCTCTCTCTCTCTCTCTCTCCGTTTCCTCCATTTTTCAGGAGCTTCCCCGCGATTTCATTCCGAAGGAATAATCCCGAGGAATGTTTTCCATTGAATTTTCGCACGCACCGGCTCGCGTCGTTTCGCTGATCCCAGCATAATTCCGCGATACCAGCCGTCCGAGAATTTATTCCGCGTTTAAAGCCGCTAAGTGCCGCGCCGGAACTCCACCTGTGCGCTACGGATAGCGCTACTCCCGAGCCGCGAAATTTATATCTTGTTTACGGTACCGATCCCAGTCGAAATGGATTTGAAATACTCGCCTTTCAGCCACCTATCCGGCGATGTTTTCATCTAACTGTAACGCGGTTTCGAGCAGTTTTCATACGCGCTAACTGTACCCGCGGAGAGAGAGAGAGCCTAATGAATGCGGCGCTGTCGTAAATATTTAGACACTGCGCCGCGGCTATCTTATCGGGCGGGTTTCCTTTTTTCCTTTTCTCTTCTTTTCTTTTCCTCTCTTTCGTCGATGGAGCTCTGCGAATTTTTTCGATCGTACACCCCCGGCCGTAAGTTCCCCCATCCCCGGTACACTTGTCCGCGAACACCGTCCGAGAATCATCTTTTACGAGCGCAGTTTATTTCACGGATTTATCGTGTTGCCTTACAAATTTAATGTCGTTCGCGGCGATTACGAGCAACGTTTAGTATCGAAACGTTGTTGCTTGAATTGCATGAGCGCGCATCGGCGGCAAAGATGTGTATATTAATGATATGAAGCGATCAAAGCTTTAGACAGCGTTATCTTCGCGGCCCGGCCGCGATACACGGCGCGATCTATTTATCATGTTTATTTACCGATAAATGTTGGACATCTTTATGCGTCTGGACGTCTATTAAACGGTTTAATATCGAGAAACATCGGTCCGTGGGAAAGCTGGCGGAAAGGATAGCGGGAAAGTCACGTGTGACTTCGGTTCTAGTTTACTGCGTCGCCTCGCTAATGCAAGGCAATCGCACGCTCAAGCAATTAAAGCAACATTCTTTGCTGGTAAATATTGCTCTTGATGTACAAATACAACGTCAGGTTTGCAGGACACGCGCGATTAATCGCAAACGCGCGAGCGGAAACTCATCGTTGGGGGTGCACGCGTATAAATTCAGCTCCTTTTGTTCCTCTTGTTCCACGTAAATCTCGAAGAGACCCGTCTCGATGCCAATATTCTCTCCGTCGTACAAACGTTCTCAGCTCGTCAAAATGATCAAAACGTTCCGAAGGAGTTCGAGAACAAACTGGCGAAAGTACACAAAGTTCGCCTCTCCGTCGGCGAGCATAAACTGTCGGCTACCGAGAGCAACTTCGTCAGGCTGACGGACCGTTCGAACGGAAGCAAAAAGCGTCGTCGAACAGAGGGTTCAAAGGAGCCCGGAACCGTGAGAAACCCTTTGCTCCGGGATTAACACGATTTTCCTGCAAAAAAAAGAGTAACACTCTCTACGTCGCCACGTAGACGACGTCAAGCGGCGGACACACAGAGCGGTCGGCCCCCATCCCCATTGTTCCCCCGAAGAGGTACGAACGTCGGACGCGATAAAGTTTTTCTTTAATTAACGCGGCCGGGCCCCGGGAACGCGATACGAGCATATTTCTAACGGAGAAAGCGAGACCGTGAAGGTAGACACACCGCGAACCGCAAGCAATTTACGTTGCAGTGGCCATACGCGGGACTCGGTTAACGACCTGGCCCAGGTCTACGTACTCGTTCCGCGATTAAGTTTCGTTTTTCTGTTGCCCCTCTCCCCCACCACCCCACCCCTTTCGCCGTCCTCCCGCCGGCCAGGATTTTTCGTTTTTCCCCCGGGCTACCACGTAGTACGGCACTTTCACCGGGAACACTGGGAGCCGGGTAGATCGGATCTGCGAGCGCTAACGACGTCCCAATTACCGGTCCTGGACCGGAGAATCGTTCGGCGATCCCCTAATTAGCGGATCGACGAAAATCCCGGCTCGATGCTCCGCCAGAACTCCTCGTTTCCAGCCCGGAAACGGTCGAGGTGCCCGCCGACCCTGCTACTACTTCAGATCCTCGAGCCTCGTCCGAAGTGATTAAGACGAATATTGGCTTGCTCGTCCCGATAACTATCGCCATGCGAAACGAAGACCTTCCGAGCGGCGAGAGACGGGAGCCCCGGGTATACTCGATCCTGTTCGAATAAAAATTTCAACGAGTCGGAGGATGGTATGGTAGAACTACGGTCGTCGGAACTTCTTTTGTTGCGATGAAATTTTGAGCAATTTATGGATCTTTCGCTGAACTTTTCTGAAATACTGTCGAGTGTTACTTCGGTTATGTGAACGTCTAGGGGTAAACGGTTCGGTTAAATTCGTTTAACCGAAGAGATAATCAGCGGACTCTTATTGTATGATCTTACTCAGTTGTATATGAATCAGTTATTTCTCATCGAGTTCGTGCGAATGAAGTTCTACCGTAGATATTCTTCGATAGCAGATAGCATGTTCTAAATATGATCAAAAGTATGCTCGAAGATTGCATGCGATTTCTACCATGTCAATTCGTTCGGGAACTTCGTATTGGTTTCACGAAAATTAAAAATTTACGCGGATTCTATAAACTGAGTCCATGTCGTTCAAGGAACTTGGTCTCGGTTTCTCTAAAATGTAATTAATACTTTTTACGGAGTCAGCACAGCTAAAGATTAGAGCAGCAGAGCCGATTATCGTAGAGTGATCAATTACTTTATATTTATATTCGTCGAATACTACTTTATATTTATCAAATACAATTTTATATTTAACGAATACCACATACAGTAATGTCTCCCTAACTGACGCTCAGATTGTGCACAAAAATGGACAATTTTGGAAGAGGAGATATGATTATTCGAGCCTTGCGGCTCGTTTTTATAATTCTTGACAATCGGTGACTATAAAAACTAACTGCAACGCTCGAATAATCGTATCTCCTCTTCCCAAATTGTCCACTTTTGTGCACAATCCGAGCGTCAATTCGAGAGATATTACTGTGCTACATTTTCGTATTCTTTTGTCTCGTTTATTTTCGGATAAGATTAAGTCTTTAAGTATTAAGTATTTAGTTTTAACTTAATAACTAAGTAACTTAGTTTTAAGTATTAAGTCTTTCGATTAGAAAATAAATAATTGAAAAGAATACAAAAATGTAATAAGTTTTAGTCGATGAATGCAAAGTTAATTATGTCCGAAAACAAAGCAAAAGCTCGACGATTCAGAAACAAACAGAACGAAAGAATACGAAATATGTCTAAATTCAATGCAAATATAAAGTTAATTACGAAAGGAAATCAAAGACGCGGCAATTGGTCACCCCACAGTAACCGGCTCCGCTACCCTAATTGTTGACGAGGATTCGGAAGTGGGTCGCACCTCGGCGAGCCTGAGCAGGAGATAGCAGATTGGAAGTCAGCAGCGAACGATTCCGCGCGAAACAATTTTCCTGTTGCTCGTTGCCCCGAGATCGCAGCCGGGCGTCGTTAAGAATCGATTCTAATCTAGACGTAAATGCTCCCATTAGTCGGCAGGCTTAATTGTATGTTCGCTGGCCTACTTCGGCCGGTGCTCTCGCGGCCACGGGGAACGGCGAAGGGAGAGAACGCGAAAGAAAGAGGGAAAGAGAAAAAGGAAAGAGCGGCATAGAGAGACATAGAGAAAGAGAGAGAGAGAGAAAGACCAGGAAAGAGAGGAAGAGAGAGAGAGAGAGAGAGAAACGAGAGATAGAAGGGGAATCAATCAGCCGAGTCCGCGGCCGGCAGCCGCGAGCCGCGAGCAGCATCGCCAGGTGATTTGTGGGACCGTGTGTCGTTCTATTCGCTGCCAGTTAACATTTCGACCCTTAATTCGATCGCCGCGTTTCTTGCGGTAGCCGTGCCGCGATCGTCCCGGAGATCGGCTCCCGTAAATTCCCCCTCCGATGATTTTTACGCTCGTTTACGGTCCGGTTTTTAACACCTTGACCGCGGCGGATGATGTCAGCTGTCGCGCTAACTGTGTCCCGCTGGCTGTCACACTGACCGCTAAACGTCCGCGGATGCTCGTCACCGGCACTTTGAAATATGGGCTTTCGGTGATGGACATGTTTTATGGGACGTGCCGAGCCACATAGTCACTTTTCGCGCGGATTCTGCGGCACGATGTCTCTGTTATCCGCGAACCAGCTGACCGAGCTGTTGGAAATCGACTGATCGCGTCTCTCGGACAGGATGCGGTCCGATTCGATGGCAACGCGTCTCGAAGGTACAGAGAGTTCAACGCGAATGTATTCCTTCCGTCGGTTATATTTAGCAGGTCGATAATAACGTAACGACGTCTTTATTCAATTTTATCGTGACAGCAGTTCAGATACTATTTCCAGTCGGCGACGTTAAGGAGATAATGAGAATCCAATATCCGAAGAGAACGGGCCGAAACAAATTGCCTATAGATAGAGCGCTAAACTAGAAAATAGTAAAAGCCGCAACACCCGGTGGAAAGGGGAATCGATGTAAAAAGAGCGTATGGAGGCCAGGAATGAAAATAATCGTATCATTAACGTTTACCGTCTTCGCGAAACAACAAAAAGACGATCGCAAAACGAAGACTCGGACCGTTTAGAAAGTAGTGAAACCTCCAAACACACGTATTCGAGCCGACGGGTGATCGTGATCGTTTGCTCCGCAGGTTACAAAATCACCCCGAAGCCCTGCCGAGTGCCAGGCGCTGAGACCAAGGAGGGCACGTGCATGTTCGTCTGGGAGTGCATCAAGTCGGAGGGGACGCACGTGGGCGTGTGCATGGACACGTTCATGTTCGGCAGCTGCTGCGTGCACAACTCGACGACGAACTCGATCACCGCGCCTAATCAACAGCAGCAGCACCATCATCATCATCATCAGCAGCAGCAGCAGCACGCGTCGTCCTCCGATCCTCTGAGGCCAACGCTGGCGGAAGCGTTGGGCAACGAGGCGACCAGGCCAACGTTGACCTCGTTGTCCAGCTTCCTGGTGACGGATTCGACGACCCCGAGGCCCAGTCACCATCAGTCGAGCTACGATCCTCCCGGCGGGACCAGCAGACCCCATAAACCATTGTCGCCCGGCTCCGGGAGGCCGTTGCAGAAGAGGCCGCACGCGAAGCCGACGTCGGACCACAAGGACAGGGTGCAAGTGGTGCCCGGTTCGCCGAACTTCTGGGAGAAGGGCTCCCAGAGCACGAGGCGGCCCGGGTCCACCGATCACTGGGTGAAGGGACCGCAGAGCACCAAGAGGCCGGGTTCTGACTCCTGGGAGAAGGGTCAGACCACCAAGAGACCCGGCTCCACCAGTTCCTGGGAGAAGGAGGCTCAAACTACTAAAAGACCAGGCTCCAATCACTGGGAGAAGGAGGCTCAAACTACTAAAAGACCAGGCTCCAATCACTGGGAGAAGAGTCCTCAGACCACCAAGAGACCCGCGTCCACTATTCTTTGGGACAAGAACGCTCAGAGCACCAAGAGACCAGGGTCCACTAGTCTTTGGGACAAGGACACGCAAAGCACCAGGAGACCAGGGTCTACTAGTCTTTGGGATAAAGACGCTCAAAGCACCAAGAGACCAGGATCTACTAGTCTTTGGGATAAAGACGCTCAAAGCACCAAGAGACCCGGGTCCACTAGTCTTTGGGAGAAGGAGACTCAAAGCACCAAGAGACCGACATCGGACACCAAAAGGCCCGGGACGGTCGAGATCTGGGAGAAAGGTCCTCCGAGCACCAAGAGACCCAGCTCTTCTTTCTCTACGTTCGTCCACACCACGAAGAAACCAGCCACTACTGTTTTCTGGGAGGAAACTCAGGGTACCAAGAGACCGGACGTCCAAAGTCCTCAACAGAAGACCAGGCCGGACGATAGCCAGCACACGGCTGTTAAGGAGAAGGAGACTACTCACGACGGGTTCCAGGGCCATCACCAAGGGTTCAAGGACAAGGTGGACACTGGGCACAACACGTTGATCATAAGACTGCCGGGTAAGGAGCACGCGTCCAACGACGACGAAGGTATTAGGCCGAACAGGCCGAGCAACCAAAGACCGATCGAGACGAGGCCGGACGAGGGGAAGACCGAGGACGCCGATCTGACCGTGCAGGAGTCCGTGCATCGGCCGAGCGTCAATTCGGTTGACGAAAACGTAAGAACTCCGCTTCGTCGGGAGGGAAATCGATCGCTTTGATTATGTTTTTAAGGCTGTTCCGTGTCGCAGGAAACCGTCAAGGAGCCTCACTCGAACCTGAACTTCATCCACACCGAGCGGCCGCAATGGGCGACGAAGCCGGTGTCGCCGAAACCGACCACGGACTTCTCGAAACCGTACTTCTCGATCAAGACGACCACCTACAGGCCAACGTCGATGAACGACTCAAGGCCGAACTTCGTCTCGAAGCCGACCAACGCCTCGAAGACGCCGCCGACGATCAGGCCGAGCCTAGCCAGCAGCCAGTTTACCACCAGGTATTCGACTATGTCCTTATGTTTCATTCGCCATCGTAGCTCGATCCTTTCGTCGAGCAATCGTTCGTTTCACGGTGTACTCGAAAGCGACCCTGACGAAGGGTCTTTTTAGCTAGGTCTCGAAGATCCGCCTAGAAGCGTAGAGTGAAGAGACAAGGAATGGAGGCAGTTCCGGGCAACAGCTTCAATCTTTTCTTTCATTCTAGCGCAGCCGGATCCGTGCCACAGACCTCTCACTGGCAGGTGACCACAGAACCGGCGTTCATCACCAAACAAAGGCCGTCGTCGTCCACGAAGCCGTCGGGCTCCTTGGAAACCGCTAAACCGATGCCAGTTAGCTCCCATTTCTGGTCGGAGAACAGCTGGACGCCGCCCAGACCGTCCTTGAAACCGCACTGGACGGACAATCCTAGTCTCCTTCAGAACGGCCCTGAAGCCTTCCCTCCGCGACCCAGTTTCAAGCCCACGGAACCACAGGAAGTATGTCCAGTCAATGACTCGTATCACTTGTCAACGATCCCGCCACGTGAACCCCGTTTAATCCCCGTTTAACCAACCGAAATCTTTACTCGATCCACTGTCAGCTCGATGATTCACGGAGCGTATTAGTCGTAACGATGGGTGATTAAGTGGCTGCAGATGGGACCTGAGAATTTACAGAATTTACAGACGGTCCCGGACAAGGGACATTTATGAAGGCAAAGCGACGCTCTATGATCTTTTTAGCAATTTTAATGCCACGAGAAATTTGGGACACCGAAAATATGCACAGGATAAACGATACTAGCTAGAATCCTAGAATTTGTCGAAATATTCCATTGCCGCGATAATTGTCGTCGGACAGTCTCGTCTAAAGAACTATTGTAGAGGTTATGTGACACCGTATTATCTTTCTAGTCACTTCGATAGTTCCACAGGTTCTGAATAAATGACTCTAGATATACAATAACTTCTCTCCGTAACGTCTCTTCTCCCCAATTGACGCTCGATGGATTACAGTAATGTCTCCCTTACTGATGCTCAGATTGTCCACTAAAATGAATAATTTGGGAAGAGGAGATACGATTGTTCGAGCCTTGCGGCTCGTTTTTATAATTGTGGATAATATATAACTATAAAAATAACTTCTCTCCGTAACGTCTCTTCTCCCCAATTGACGCTCGGATTAGAGTAATGTCTCCCTTACTGACGCTCAGATTGTCCACTAAAATGGATAACTTGGGAAGAGGAGGTACGATTGTTCGAGCCTTGCGGCTCGTTTTTATAATTGTGGATAATATATAACTATAAAAATAACTTCTCTCCGTAACGTCTCTTCTCCTCAATTGACGCTCGGATTACAGTAATGTCTCCCTTACTGACGCTCAGATTGTCCTCTAAAATGAATAATTTGGGAAGAGGAGATACGATTGTTCGAGCCTTGCGGCTCGTTTTTATCATTGTGGACAATTTATAACTATAAAAGTAACTTCTCTCCATAACGTCTCTTCTCCCCAATTGACGCTCGGATTACAGTAATGTCTCCCTTACTGACGCTCAGATTGTCCTCTAAAATGGATAATTTCGGAACAGAAGATACGATTATTCGAGTCTTGCGGCTCGTTTTTACAGTTGTTAACAATCAGAAACGATAAAAACAAGCTGCAAGGCTCGAACAATCGTGTCTCCTCTTCCCAAATCGTCCATTTTTGTGCACAATCCGAGCGCGAATTAGGGAGAATTTACTGTAATCCGAGCGTCAATTAGGGAGACTTTTTTTATTGTAGTCTTCAAAATTAGAATATCCGTTTGCCTCGATCATTGTCGCTAGACGGTCCCACTTGAAGAGCAATTTCAGAAAAGTGGTGTACCATCCTTGAAGTAGCTTCAATTCCACCATAAGCATCGAACAGCGAATACATCTGCAGGATAAACGATTCCAAGTGGTATCCAGGAATTTCTCGAAATATCTGCTCGCCTCGACGATTGTCGCGAGACAGTCCCATCTGGGGAATCAATTGCGAAGGGCCAACGCCTCCGGCGATGTAAAAACATCGAAGAGCAATAGTCGACGGCGCAATTTGTCCCGAGAACCGAGCGCCTCGCCGCTCCAAGTATTTTCCGACACGTTCCCCTGCACCCTGTCGTGAATATTCGTAACTGTACAGCGAACAACGCCGGCATCCGCATTATTCGAATAACACACGGTCCCCTGGCTCCGCTATAATTCACGCGGAGCCGGGGGAATATTCGAATTTCAATTCGAACGGACGCTCGATCCGGAACAGCGAGGAATCCGTAATCCTTGGACGGCTCTTAACGCGCGGTTGCCCATCGTCGCAAAAACCATCCTGTTCCTCCCCGTTCGTCCCTCCTCTCTTCTCGTCTGTTCGCCACGCTATCTCTTTCACTCTTTCTCTCTCTCTCTTTAAAACGCTCCGCGAGGTATCTAATCGAAGGATCGATCCTGCGCGCGAGGAACAGCTTTATCGCGTTACATCCTTGATCGGCCGGTGATCCGGCCGGGACGTTATTAGATCCGATCGGTATGTAGAAGGCCCGGCTTGCCGAGTCGAATCGAACCGAGGCGGAATCGAGCGGAATCGGCGCGGAATCGACGCGGTGTCGAGAGGCTCCGGACGATCTCCGTCGGCCGTTTTTGCCGCGGTTACTGTGCATCGCGACAAAGAACGCGGGCCCCGATAAGGCCCGGCCATTCGATTACACAGTCCATTGAGCACCGCGAACCACTACAAAGTAGAGGGAACGGCCGGCGATTTAGAGAATTAATATAAAACCGCCGATACCAACGGCAACCCGAGTTTTATTCGGTTAGAACATCGTGTCCGACGATCGATCTGTCTTTGTTATTATTATTATTTATTAACGAGCTTTATAAGCTCTTTTGTAGTGCTGGTTTAGCGTGCGTTGATTGATAGGAAATTTGAGACGCTATACGGATTGAACGTGATCGATATAAAAGAATTTACAGGTTTTACAGAATTTGCAGAATTTACAGATTTTAAAGAATTTACAGATTTTGCAGAATTTACAGAATTTACAAATTTTACAGAATTTGCAGAATTTACAGATCTCATAGAATTTACAGAATTTACAAATTTTACAGAATTTGCAGAATTTACAGATCTCATAGAATTTACAGAATTTGCAGAATTTACAGAAATTATTATTTGCGACGCGAAAATATCTGCGACGACATCGTTCATAATTTATACCGTAATTTATATAATATATACGATTTTCCATTTCTTATACTCGTCTCATAGTTTTTACTATTATTAATAATATTATTATTATTTATTTACGCGCTGTTAGACTCTCTTAAATCGTACAAGCGAAATATACACATAATCCGGAAGAAATGAACATTACATAGTACAAGATTTAATAACAGATGCAATGGGATCAGTTAAATGACTCAGGGTGCTTCCGAAGGAACCATATTTTGCACTGGTTTGCCGTCCCAGTCCCTTAGCGATGCAACTTTGAAAACTCAATGAAGTTCTGTTATAACTAATGCAAAAAAAGTTCCGAGTTTCGCAAGGTTCTAGGTGGAACGTTAAGATTTAACAGCTCAATTTTTCTCTGCTCGCGCGAGTCGGTAGATTCTGCTCCAGCAATCAGACAGAGCAATTCGAAATTCATTTTTATCGTGATATATTCAACAAACTGATTATTACTGGGACTTTTAGAACACGGGAAAGTTACAGTAATATTTCCTATACAAATTATAACTTTCTAGTTTCGATTTCATCAATTAAATAACTTCGATATTATATATATTATTATATATTATTATATATGTTATTATATATTATTACATATATATTATAATATATATTATATTATATTATATTATATTGTATTATATTATATTATATTATATTATATTATATTATATTATATTATATTATATTATATTATATTATATTATATTATATTATATTATATTATACTATATTATATTATATTATATTATATTATATTATATTATATTATATTATATTATATTATATTATATTATATTATATTATATTATATTATATTATATTATATTATATTATATTATATTATATTATATTATATTATATTATATTATATTATATTATATTATATTATATTATATTATATTATATTATTATATTATATTATATATATATGTATTATTATATATATATTATTAGGTTTTGATATTCGGCACTCAGCAGAAACTTGGCGGAACTATCATGGCAAAAGAACAGAATTTTACTCAAGGCCAAATTTCCCTAGATCATCGTCGATGATCACCGTAAAATATCCGCCAAGATATTGTTGAATTCATTGTTGAATTGTTCCGCAGAGCACCGAGTTCCATAAGCCGCTCGGCTCGGCCCACTACATCACGACGTCCCATTTCGAGACGTCCGCCAGGCCGAGACCCACGAAGAAGACCACGACGTCCACGACGACGACGACCTCGACGACTACGACGACCACCACGACCACGACCACGACCACTACGCCGAGACCCGAGACGACCGTTACCAGCGAGCCGACCAAAGCAACCGGATCGGTGCTGACGGTTTCCGCGGCCGACGAGAGCAAAGGCACGCAATGCGGCGTCCCGCCCCTGTTCCCAAGGCCGGAAACCAGGATCGTCGGGGGCAAGGACGCGCCGTTCGGTCGATGGCCTTGGCAGGTGTCCGTCAGACGAACTTCCTTCTTCGGGTTCTCCAGCACGCACCGCTGCGGCGGCGCTGTGCTCAACGAGAACTGGATCGCTACGGCTGGCCACTGCGTTGACGAGTGAGTAGAGATAAGTAACAATTAGAAGACCCTTCGGTATGTGTCGCAGTTCATAATGAAAGAAGAAATCCTGGGTGCTAGAGGCGTTTTTAAACGAGAGTGTCTTCAAAGGTTCGGGCTAAGATGCTGATCTAGCTGCAGGCGGGATTTTTTTGCCATGGAAGCACGAAAGCTTTCGATGTGGGACTTTTGCGTAGTCTTCGAGCAGTGTTTTGGCAAGGGTCATGAATTTTTAGGAAGGTGAATTATCAAAATTGAGATCGGTATGAGCGATCAAAGAAGAGTCTTACGGCTTGAAGCAGCAGACTAGGGTGCTACATTTTAGCTGGATTCGTGATTTTTTTACTCTGAAGCTACGAAAGCTTTCGGTGTGGGACTTTTGTGTATTCTTTTAGTTATGTTTCGGTAAGGTACATGATTTTTTACGAAGTTGGAACATCAAAATTGAGATCGGTATGTGCAATCAAAGAAGAGTCCTATAGTTTGATGTAGCAATCTAGAGTGCTACATTTTAGCTGGTTTCATGATTTTTTTATTCTGGAATCACGAAAACTTTCGATGCGCGACTTCTGTTAACACTTTTAGTTACGTTTTAACAAGATACGTGATTTTTTAGAAAGGCGTAACTTAAAAATTGAGATTGGTATGAGCGATCAAAGAAGAGTCCTATAGCTTGATGTTGCAATCTAGAGTGCTACATTTTAGCTGGCTTCATGATTTTTTTATTCTGGAACTACGAGAGCTTTCGATGCGCGACTTCTGTTAACGCTTTTAGTTACGTTTGAACAAGATACGTGATTTTTTAGAAAGGCGTAACTTAAAAACTGAGATCGGTATGAGCGATCAAAGACAAACCTAAGTATCTCGAAATTCTAAAATGCTTCCTTTTTTGCTAGCTTCGTGATCATTTTTACTATCAAACCACGAACGATTTCGTTACGAGACTTCCGCGTGCTCTTCCCTTCGTATTAGACAAATTTGTATTGAAAAGAAGAATCAGGATCGAGTTTGTTACGAGGGATGATAAGGAGTCCTAATCTCCGCGAGGATCGACGTACGCGCGGAAGCGGCGCGAATCCGTTCGCCAGATCAAACATCGGTAATCGCCTAATCAAACGAGCTCGAGTGAGTTATCGTTCAGCGAACCAGTCGGATGGTAGTCGTGAAAAGCTGAATCGAAACCGACCGACTGCACTGGCTCGCTGGAAGTGTTAAGTTCTGCTGTCAGTCGGGACAGAGTCCCTAAATAAGAGCAGACAGACGCACGCGGAATGACTCGATAATAGTTTCCGTCGGCGGCGGAGCACGCGTGAAGCGCAAAAACCGATCCTGTTATCCGTATTACGCTCGGCCTACCCGGGATGTGTCTATTAATTAGCCTGGATGCTGAGCCGATAGCGTATCGTGGCCGCGTATCTCGCTGCGTTTCACCTCCGTAGCGTCGCGTGAACCGCGCAAGACCACGTCAAGCGAGAAACCAAATCAAAGGATCTTTGTGCAAATATTTTTTAAAATTTGTTATACTCTTCTTAGACTTTTTACCGTGCGAAATTTCATCGCGAGTTTCTCGTCGATGCCTGAAGCCCACTCAATTTATTCATCGATGCAGAAAATCTGCTGTTCGCTCAATGTATCATCGGTGCATAAAACTTGCAAGTCTACTCGATATTTTTCTTAGGTTCTTTAATAGTTCTCAGGTTATTCGCAATGTCTAATAATGCGGTTCTTACGCAATTATACAAAATTCTTTAGCGAAAGAGAACGCAAAATCCGTCAGAATTCCAGCAATTTGTCGTTTAATTCGTTTTCAGCCACTCTCAACTTCCTCTATATCAAAATTTTTTAATTAGAAAGAATTGTTATTTATAGCATTATTTCATGAACTTTCCACATTTCTGACTGCAACGCAAAACAATATAAACGCCAGAGGAATTCAAAAATCCTGTTGTACGATCTTGCGATCGATGCAGAGAATTTTCAGCTTGCGCAAAAATTGCAGTCCGTTCGTGAACTCATAGTCGAATCCGCCTCGAGTATTCGCTTGTCGGAGCCGGTTTACATGTAGAGAAAACCGAGTTGAAAGCCGCGTGATTATCGCGACTCCCTCGATTATTATGTAATTGCGAGTTGTCAGGGATCAGGAGTCAGAGGGAGCTTGTCGTTGGTCGTGTGTTCCAGCCTGCTGACTTCGCAGATCCGGATCCGCGTCGGTGAATACGACTTCTCGTCGGTCCAGGAACGCCTGCCTTACGTCGAGCGAGGCGTCGCGAAGAAAGTGGTCCATCCGAAGTACAACTTCTTCACGTACGAGTACGATCTAGCCTTGGTGAGACTGGAGAGCTCGTTGACGTTCGCGCCGCACATCTCGCCCATCTGCTTGCCAGCCACCGACGACCTTCTGGTCGGCGAGAACGCGACCGTCACCGGATGGGGACGGCTCAGCGAGGGCGGCACTCTGCCCTCCGTGCTGCAGGAGGTAAATTACCCTCGTAAATTCCCGCCCTCCCGACCACCCGACACAGAATCACCGGCCGAGGAATCTACTCGCGCGTTCCAGCCCGCCAAATCTTGCCACAGGAAATTCGGATTTTAAATTAGCTTTGCCCGCCCGCGCAGCTGAACGGGAACGGAATACCGCGAGCAGAGGCAGTGAAATATTTCGGTGCGCGTTTCTTGTGATCGTAGAATAACTTGGGAAACACACGTTTGAAACGGGGAAAAAGAATTAGATTTTAAATTGCAAAGAAATGTAGTGGTACACCTTGGTCAGGGGTCTAAATTCTCTCTCTGGACAACAAACTGCTGCGGTCTAAATGCGTGTTAAAATTAATCTGAGCATATGTAATTTCGCTATGAGGCTCGGTTTTAGATTCTAAAGTAGAAATATTGGAAAGATTCCGAGCAAAAGTGTTGCACGCAATAGTAAACGCTTCGTGGTTTGTTACGAACGAAGTCGTGAGAAACGATCTACAAATGTCACCAGTGAAAACAGAAATTATTGCAAAATAATTTTGCAATAAAGTGCAACGAAAAACTTAGTAAGCGTCCTAATTAACTAGCGGTTAACTTACTGAACGCTAGAAGCCACTAGATTTCACCAGATTTAAAAAAAAAAAAATGAACACATAATACAGTAATTTCTCCCTGAAATACCAAATTTCGTGCTAGTGCTACGCCTATGTAATATATTGCTACGTCGATGTTAAGGGTGGTCTCCAAGTTGCTTTCGAATCGCGTCATGTGGCCTCCGAATTGCCTTCGAATCGTAGTATGTGGCCTCCGAATTGCCTTCGAATCGTGGCAAGTGGCCTCCGAATTGCCTTCGAATCACGGCAAAATATTAGAAATAAAAAAGTTAAGTCACCGTTTTTATTCTAGCATTATTCTAACACTATTCTAGCATTTTGCCGACTAGCCCGTGTTGTACAAAAAGCCGCGAGGCCCAAAGATCGCGACTTATTCTCAGATCTGCGGTTTCAATTTCGTCCTCCGAACATTTCTGGGAGAAATTATTATATTATATTAAATTATCGAAAGGTGTGAACCACTGGGCGATCATCCACTGTTATTTCATAATACCCGACCGACGATTTACGTATCACCGTTCGGAAGTTTGCAAATAAATAGAATTAAAGAAAAATTAGCTTTCATCTGTCGTGGCGATAGCGGTGGACTGTTCAATGGATGTCAATTGATCGTTGACTATTGTTTCAGGTTTCCGTGCCTATAGTGAGTAACGATAGATGTAAGTCAATGTTCCTGAGAGCTGGTAGACACGAATTCATACCAGACATATTCCTGTGCGCGGGATACGAGACCGGAGGTCAGGACTCTTGTCAGGTAATTCCTCAAAGTCGATAATTTACAGCCTGGTAACAGCGTGGCTGGCATAATAGGCTGGTTATTAGACGTATTTACCCGGAATGCAAATCTCCTGCAGCAATCGTGAGAGACAACTTGTTTCTCCTGTGTCCAATCTTCCTTTTTGAGATGCAAACGTGAGACTCGCTGGCATTCTTGCGTAGAGTAGCTATCGATGGGCAGGATATCGACGATTTATTATAATATTTATCGATCAAAATATGTGCTCTACAAAGAACATTATTTCGATTTGCCTAATTAATTCTTTCTACATTGAAGATATCGGATTTATACATGTTCTAAACGTGTCATAAAATGTTTTGTCAAATTAAATAATTGACAAGCGAACAGCGATTCTTTTTTATTACTTCAAGCGTAATAATATAACTTCTCAATAGCAGGAAAAAAGTCTCGATCGTGAAACGAGTTACACGAAAGTTAATTCCCCGGTTGATAAAAGTGTCTTTAGTCGAAAATTATGATTCAACATGTTCCGTGCCACGTGTATCATTGATGGTACATGCGTATTTGTTTATTTATGCTCTGAAAAGATGTGAAGAAGAAGTAAATTCTCCCTAATTCTCCTTCAGCTTGTAAACAAAAATGGACAATTTGGGTAGAGGAGATACGATCATTCGAGCCTTGCACCTAATTTTTATAATTGTTGACGATCGACCTCTTTCCAAATTTTTGTTTACAAACTGAAGAAAAATTAGAGAAAATTTACTGTACTTCATAATACGTTCAAGTCTGATGAACATGTTCCCACAAAGAGAATCAGACATCACAAAAATTCGCTATAGAACAAAACGAATAAGCTCATTTAATACAACAATTAATAATTACATACAACATACCAATCTTTAATAAAAAAAACCATCAAATAACCTGAATGAAAAATCGAGCAGAAACGCTTCGGCACGGAACGTGTTAAAACAATGGACCCCAGATTCGGCACCCTTACCAAATAGAAACGTTCCACAAAAAAGTCTCCGAAAAGGAATTCCAACGATCCTAAAAACGTGGAGAAATCCACGAGGTAGAAGCAGCGTCAGCCACGCTCTTGTTACCTCGATCAATTCCGAGGTGCCGATTGAAAGTACGTTCGTCTGCCAACAGGGAGACTCTGGAGGGCCGCTTCAAGTCCGAGGCAAGGACGGCCGCTACTTCCTGGCCGGAATAATCTCCTGGGGGATCGGTTGCGCGGAGGCGAACCTGCCCGGCGTGTGCACGAGGATCTCGAAGTTCGTCCCGTGGATCCTGAAGAACGTGACCTGACCGATCCCCGATCTTGTCCACTGGAAATCTTGTTCACAGCTCGCCGGGACGGTGGCTGGGAGCCTGAACATCGCGTTTCCTCGACGCTCCGTCGACGGCCGGCTCTCCCTCGGGGGCCCCTCCTCCCTCGGGATCAAACGGGGAGATCAGCTGGATCAGCTGGCGAACACACGGGACACTCGATCCACGACGATAGAAATCGCGGGTCGGCCAGAACGGAGAGAGCCACCGCACCGGCGCCGCGGGAAGAGAGAAACGGAAACATGGATTCACCGGATTTCAACTGCTGAATAAGCCCGTCCTCGTTCTTCGGGGCTTCGAACCGAAGCCGCATAAGGGGCCTTGCATCCCGAAGACTGTCGCCGAGAACGAAGCCAATCAAACGTCTGAGATACTTATGGGACCAGGATAGTCGTCCTTGCTTCTCAAACGCGGGACTGTATTTATATATAAATATATAAATATAGATATATATATAGATATATATAGATATATACATATATATGTTACAGTGAAACACCGAAATCTGGAGAATGTCGACTTTCACCGGTGAATGTCAACATTCACATAGTCGCTCGGTGTATGCCCGAAATATTTGCTAAATACCCTTATTTCTGACCTACACCGGTAAATGTTGACATTCACCATGCACTAATGGTGAATGTTGAACATGTTGGAGATTTATATTTTCTTCTCCGTAATTCAGTCGCTATAAAACGCCACAAGGGTGACGTAACTTTTTCGCCTCTCTTTCTGAAAGGAATGACCAAGAATTTAAAATACACGGTACATTCTACATGAGAAAAGAAAATAATAGTAATAAAAAAATTACTTACTTATGTGATTCAAATCTTATTTATCGCAACAACTTAAACTATTATGACACTTTGAATTGCACAAGAGTCCCTTGCTTTTACAACTGCATTTATTTGTGGAACACTTCCTTTTGCAATGACAGGTTTTGGACCTCCACCAGAGCATATCTGTGATTGTCGACACACACCGGAGAGGGTCCGAATGTACAACAATGTAATGAAATATTCGATCTTTCACCGACGTATCTGGTATCTGTTGACATTCACCGGTGAAAGTCGACATTCTCCAATTTCGGTCATTCACGGTAACGTATATATATATAGATATATATAGATATATACGTATATATATACGTGCATAGAGAGATATAAGTAAGATAATAATATATTTTCTGTCACCCTGTACATGAGCAGAGAGAGAGGAGACAGGGCTCGGCGTCGGAGACGCTGGCTCGATCGCGGTTTTAGTTTGTTTTCTTGGATCGAAGGAGCTGTTTCGACGCCGAGCTCCACATCGCGGTACGATCTCTATGGAAACGTGATTGTCGATCGCTTAGATCCGACTTTCGTTCGTGTGATCTGGTTAGAGAGACGGAGCTGCCGAGATTGATCGATAGGCCGCGGATCTTCGTGCGATTATTCAGATTATTTTCTGCAAGCTTGGATCGAAGGCGCGGTTGATGTACCAACTTGAAAATTGCTTGCGAGGAGAATGCAATAAATTATATTTGAAAAATGTGTGTAAATGTCGCGAATGCGCGAAGATCTGCGGTCTAATCATACGATTAAAGTCTGTTAGAGTTTGATGGCGATTTGACAAATTTTGTCGAGCCGTCCGCGAACGTAATCGATCGTTTATCGAACGATAAACACCGAGAATGACTGATAGAGAGTCTGAAAGCTATCAAGCTCGCGATAAGTCCAAAGTATACGGGATCAATCTCCTGAATAAACACGTCGGCCATCTTCGATTCGAAAGCTCGAACGGCGACCGATCGTTTCGCAGAATAACAAGAAAAGGTACACGCCGTAAAAAGCCGGAAGCGCGTGCAAAAGTGTTTCCAGAGGGAGCATACCGTGCATTTATTTACCCGTTGTATAGCGAAGCCTGTAAAATGCTAAGTTCTTGCCCATCGCCCGTTAGTAATCGTCAATTTAACACCGGAGACTAATTTAATGACACGTCCGCCTCCCTTCGACTCTCTCCTTTATTTACAACATACGGATTTTTGTACAGACATACATCGTGTACTTAAAGGTAGGTGTGTGCGAAATAGGAATGATCTAATAAATATAAATATATATAATTGTTTATAGATTATATCGATATTTATAAGTATGCCGAATAAACGTATATGTTTATTACTATCCCCGGACTCGTCCCTTGCCTATCGACAGTTGACATCGAACATCTCGTCGTCGTTGGGTCAACATAGACCCGGAGAAACCTCCTTCGTCGAAACGAACACGCGGTGTCCTAGGAGAATCGAGATGCAGTTGCGCGGAAAATATTTTTCGTCGCGTTCGCTTGCCGCGCGAACACTGGAACGAAATCATTGCAATCGCTACGCCAATGGTTATTATTGTTTAACACGTTCCGTGCCGAGCTTTTCTTACTCGAATCTTCACACTTTGATATTTTACTAAAACTTGATGTATTACGTGCAATTATTAATTCTCGTACACATAACAACGTAACAAAAACTTATCAACGCCCATTCTTGCGGTGGAAATTGATTCTTCGGTTCTAAATTTCTTGTAAACAATTTGTTCAGTTCACTAAGTAAACATGCAAGCGTGTACCATCGATGGTACACGTGGCACGGAACGTGTTAACGAACGAGCATTCGGTGCGTGGATGCAGATTTTACCCACGAACGTTATCGCTGAAATAAATGGTGATGGCAAATAGTTCGTGTAACGATCGTTGGAATTGAATAAAACAAGAAATTAATTGGCATGTCAGGATTTAATCTGCGGCTCTACGACGACACGGCAACGAATGATCCGGCAGATTCATCATCGTCGACCTCGCGACCGCTAAAGAATCCGTGAATTCAAAGGATCGTTGACGCGGCCGGCGATTAAGGCCACCGAGGTTTCGGCGTCGACGATGAAGTACAGGAACGGATGAACGGCCGTGAAAAGCGCCGGCCCGGTTGTTCTTTCGAACAACCCGTTACCTGCGAAGACAGAACCCTTAATGGCATCGTTTCATTGTCGGTCGGAACCTCACGATGGCGCACAGTAATCCGAGGCGAAGCGAAGCCGAAGCTCGAAAACGTTTCGGAACTGCTTACGGTTCGTCCGGATTTCGGCCATTGTTACGCTCGCCACGAATTAATGACCACCTCGTGCATCATTGTAATTAAGTGTACCGATAAGTTGCCCGCTGTCATCTTTTAAGAAATTACGATCTTCATTGGAACATCGTGGACAGCAGCTGATAATGTAGCGGAGAACTTGTTGGTGCACTTATTTTAATTAACACATTGACCAACGTGAACGCTTTATACGTAACTGCAGTAAATTCTCCCTAATTGACGCTCAGATTGTACACAAATACTTGCTTGTTGACAATCGAAAACTATAAAAACGAGCCGCAAGATCCTGTTCTTAGATTGTCCGTTTTTGTGCACAATCTGAGCGCGAATTAAGGAGATTTACTGTATTCTGAACGATTCTAAATGAAATGAATGCAGCAAATTGCACGATAGAACTTTCGTTCGTTTCCGAATGCAATTCTTGTCGCAATTCATCAATTGTTAAGTCGTCAATTATCGCCTTCGAAACATGTTTAAATCGCCGCTGGTATTCAAGGTGTTAATTTAGCTAACACGTTGACTGACATCAAGATTCGATTTCCAAGTTAGGATATCGTGCGTCGACTGTAGATTTTATGCGTTCCCAAAACAAAAACTAATTAGTTAAAATTGAAAACAATGTGGCAAATATAAAAGATCAAAAGTTTGAAGAACTCATTGAAATCGCGTGCACGCTGCGATCGACGAAAAAGAAATATTGATTTCGCATAAGCATCTACAGTCGATGGAACCGAAAGATTCCATGAACGAAGTGAAAAGACGAACAGTCAACTTGTTTCGTATCCTCATCGACCAAGTGCTAATGACGAAGGAGGATCGAGCCAGGAGGAAGAGAGGCCAGAAAATAGCATGAGAGTAACAAAGTAATCGAAGTTCCGGAGCAACGACAGAGGTCGAAGTCATCGGAACGGGAACATTAACGAGGAGCATTCCTCTCGCAGTGATTCAAGAGTTTCCTGGTAAGACTCGCAGATCGGCCGCGCAAGGTCTTTTTATTTATTTCCCCTTGGTGAGTCAGTCGCAGGATATCAGCGATTAAATCCAGCGAACTTTATAACAATACTGAGAACATTCCCGATCGCGGCGTCAATTACAATAAGCAGGAAACGGCTCCACGCGCCGTGCAAACACAACGGCTCGAGGAGAATTCGACATTTACCGATCGGGGGAAAAAATCGCTGCCACTTGTGCAATCGAATCGGTTCGCATGATCGTGAACGAAAGCGAAATTCGCGGTTATCGTTGCTCGAATTGGCGATATTTAGAAATGGTTCTGCGATGTTCAGAATTTACATTGTTTTCAATGGCAATAGGTTGTCGGTCAAATTATTGAAAAAAAGCAATCGACAGTAAAAATTAGTCAATTTTACAGGAATTAGAATCGATGAAAAGTTTCCTTGAATCAAGAGATTACTCGCTGTAAAAGTAAATTAACAATGCTATCGTACCTCGATAATTTATTCTAAAAATCTGCCCTTGTCACGATTGCATAAATAGTCACAGTTCAGTAATAATTGTTTGCGCGACTTCTGCACTTCCTGGCTTGCCTTTAACACATAATTCTTTGTTAAGACAAGAGCTTTGTAGAACTATAGCCAATTCAATTGTTTGAATAGAACTTTCATTAAAACAAATAAATTATGCGGATCACTGAACTTTTCTTGGATACTTTCAGAATTTATAATAATAATAATGAATTCTAAATGAAATAAAATAAAATAAAATAAAATAAGATAAAATAAAATAAAATAAAATAAGATAAAATAAAATAAAATAAAATGAATTCTAAATAAAATAAAATAAGATAAAATAAAATAAATTCTAAATTCTGAACCTCGCATTCAAAAGCCCCCACGCTAATGATAACGTTGCCTAACAAACGCCACGCTATGAAAAGAATTTTTGGGACAACCCAATTTAAACAATAAGTTTCAGCATTCGGTTGCAATTTAGTTGAACAAATTGCACGAAAGGCGAGCGAAATTTCTCGAACAGAAGTTGCCCAACACTACCGAGTCGAAAGATCAACCGGAAGTGACAACATCCCCCCCGAAGAATCGATTGGATCGGACACGACCTTCGCCGAGATTTCTAATCCAGCGTGGGTCCTCGAGGAGGGGAACCTCTGACCTTGGTATTCGCTGTTGGAGCGTGGAATTTCGTCGGGAACCACGCGTCAAGCTCCATCCGACGTGACGAACCGTGTTCGCACCGCCATTAACGACGCTAATGAGGAGGCCACGGTGGGGGAACCGCGAGAACGTGACCGAAGAAAAAAAAAACGGGGGATGATACGCGCCAGTAGTAATGGACGACCGTCGTCGGACGGAGCTGATGATGCACTATCGCTTCTTTGTCGTTTACGCGCGCCGTGCATAATCGCAATTTCACTCGGCTTGCGTCATATCAATCTGAAAGTTTCGATCGTTTCCCTCCTCTCGGCGGCTCGAATGGCCCGTGAAATCATTTTCCCGCATTTTTTTCTGAAGGGTTCGAGGATTTCCTCGGAGCAAGGTTACCGCGCGACGGTTCGAGGATTCTTTAGAAATTCTCCGCTCGTGAAATTGGCCACCGAAGCTGCTCCTCGATTTTAAATCAGCTACAGAAGTTGTCCCTCGGTTGGAAAAAAATTCGTCTTCAATCTGTTCGCTCGGAAAGTTGTTTCGTTCTTTCACGAGAAAATTGTAAACGATTTTTTAATGTGCAGAATGAGAAGAAACAATCCGTTGACATTTTCCTTGCTTCAACTTTGAAATCTTATGCTCGCAGAAGTCCTGGTTTTTATTGGCGAAATACTGAAACTTAATGCCCTTATAAAAAGTCATTAAAAGGTGGTTTCGTTTCTAAAACAAATTTCCTTTTGCAAGGCCATTAAAGAAGCACTCGATTCAGTAATTCGCGAAAATCGTTTCGTTGCTAAAACAAATTTCGTTTTGCAAGCGCATCGAAAAAGCACTTGATTCAATATTTTGCCAATAAAAACAGAACTTCTACGAGCAGAAGATTCCAAAGTTATCAAAAAATGTCAACGAATCCTTTCTTTTTATTCTATTTATTATACATACATCTTCTCTCCGAGGAAATATCTTCGGATACAGAATTTTTACGAAGTGAAATATTGCCCCTCGTTCTCCTGTTTGGAGAAAAAAATTCTTTCCGAGGATACAGCTACGAACATAGAATTTTTATCGAATGAAATGTTACCGTTGGGAGCGCGTTCGAAAAGTATTCCCGTGTAACAGATGTTTCCGAATCCGTACGATAAAAGTTTCATCGACGCGATGCTGTCTAGAACGTTCGGTTCTATAGGAGGATCGTAAACGAGATTTGAAGAAAGAATTTTCGATGCAAATATTACATGGAAAAAATGTCGGGAGAGGCTCGGAGGAGAGGAGAAAGTGCGCTAGTACGTAGAAAGACTAGAGTAGAAACCTGGATGATAGTATCGGTAATAGTCCCGTCGAGGTGGAACGATCAAAGGGGGATCGGAATTGGGCGACTCACGAGAGTGGGTTCGATCTGGCTTCATGTAATTCCTGATGTTCACGCCGATGCTTTGCTGCACGTCCCTCGCGTATACCCCCAGATCTGGGGTCATCGGGGACAGATCAGCGGCCCTTGGCTCGAAAACGTCCACGATTCCTAGCTGTGAATGAAATTCACACTGTTCAATCTCCGGATGATCGATCTGCAACTTCTACCGAACACGATATTTAAAGCGAACGAAATTGATTAATGTGTCGATAAAAGCTGGTTAACAGAAATCTGTACTTTCTCGCTAAGATCAAGCACAGAATGAACCGGGTATATATCGAAGTCATTAACAAAAAATAATCGACGAAGTCCTTGTGTATTGCATTCAGTGGAATTAATTTTCGAACAAGACCAATCGATTTAGGCTGTGACAGAGACGAAATGTTAAGATCGTTAACAAAGATGAAAACGTGTAAATCGTTGATGAGAATGCAGCTTTAAATTTTAACAAAAATTTACGTTTCTTCGTTAGAAAATAAATTACGGTTAACAGAAATCTGTACTTTCTCGCTAAGACCAAAACACAGAATGAACCGGGTATAAATCGAAGTCATTAACAAAAAATAATCGACGAAGTCCTTGTGTCTTGCATTCAGTGGAATTAATTTTCGAACAAAACGAATCGATTTAGGCTGTGACAGAGACAAAATCTTAAGATCGTTAACAAAGATGAAAACGTGTAAATCGTTAATGAGAATGGAGCTTTAAATTTTAACAAAAATTTACGTTTCTTCGATAGAAAATAAATTCGAGAAAATTGTCCGAGCAGAGAAGATTCGACGTCGGAAAATTAATATTCGTTCCTCGCTTGCAAAGCGTTTCAATAAGGTGAATTCGGGGATCACGGGGGATCGGCAGCACAGCTGCACCATCGAGCTCGAGTCCCGCGAAGCTCAAGCTTGCAGTTTCCCATCAGTATTGGAGCAGAGAAGCAGCGAGGAGCTTCGAAAGTCTCGCGCAAGGCAAAGAACGCTCGTTGGCTCCTGCAGTCGTCCGGCGTGGCTCGTAAAACCGGCGCGAATGGTACCCCTGAATTACGTCGATTAGAACAATTCCCTCCTGCGTTTTTTCTTTCCCTCCGCTCTTGGTCTTTCGCGTTCCCCAGCGAAGCGCGAAGCTTTCAGCGGCCGGCGGCGCGGCGCGCTTCGGAATTATCGTCAATTACGTGTCGTCAAGGAAACCACCTATACCGATATCTTTGTTCGTGGAACGGCAGCCGTGACGAGAAGCGGAAAGTGCACTCAAGATCTCGACTAACGCGATTAAGTAATTAGGAGCTTAATGCCCGAGACTAATGGCGAAATATCGAGCGGCCTGCGCTGGGAAACGCGATTCGACCCGCGCGGAGCTTAGGGGACCTGCCTGCCAGCCGGATCGAACTGATCCAGCCGCTAATAATGCCACCTGGATCCATCGATCTGGGAGAGCGGAGGTGCGGACGGAGGCTCGTACCCTTTCGAGGAAGGACGTCAAGGTGACGAAACCGCGCAACATGAACGATGGAATGGTGGCCCTGACCCAAGTGGCCTGTAACTGCTTCCTCAACAGCCTCAACGACTTCCCGCCGAGGTCCCGAGCCAGCCGATACGTGTCCCGACGATCGGTCGACATCACCAGCAGGATGTTGTACCTGGGGTCCTGCGACATCCATGGGAAAATCGTGTCAAGCACATTTGGAACAGCCGACGTGAATTTTTTCCCCGTCTTCGGTTCCCGATGCAAAGATTCCGATTTTACTAATATTAGTAATGTATCTCTAATTGACGCACAGATTGTCCACAAAAACGGACAATTTAGGGAGAAGAAAGACGATTATTCGATCCTTGCGGTTCATTTTTCTAGTCCCGAATTGTCAACAACTATAACAACGAGCTGCAAGGCTCGAATAATCGTGTCTCCTCTTCCCAAATTATCCACTTTAGTGGATAATCTGAGCGTCAGTTTGGGAGACATTACTGTACAGTAATGTCTCTCTAATTGACGTCCAGATATTCGAGTCTTTTGGCTCGTTTTTATAATTATAAATTGTCAACAATTATAAAAACGAGCCGCAAGGCTCGAATAATCGTGTCTCCTCTTCCCAAATTATCCATTTTAGTGGATACTCTGAGCGTCAGTAAGGGAGACATTACTGTACAGTAATGTCTCTCTAATTGACGCCCAGATATTCGAGTCTTTTGGCTCGTTTTTGTAGTTATAAATTGTCAACAATTATAAAAGCGAGCCGCAAGGCTCGAACAATCGTATCTCCTCTTCCCAAATTGTCCATTTTTGTGCACAATCTAAGCGTCAGTTTGGGAGACATTACTGTATCCCGTTTCCTGGAATTCCAAGCTCGGCGTGTTTTCGTAAGATTTTTAGATTTTTGGAAAATTCTGCGTCCTATATAACCCAGTGCAAGCATACTTCGTGGAACAACGATAAAAATTGAAACTGAAAACCCGAGTTGGATCTAAATCCTAACCTGAAATCTTGCATTTTCCAATTTTTTTTATTCTACTCAATTTAATTCTAATTAATTTAATATTCTACTTAATACTACAATTCTACTTAAATGTCTAAACATGGTGCAAGCCTAACTTGGACGTAAATTCTGAAACAACGTCATTGTTACACGGTTGCAAAGAAGAACGCCGCGTGTCACACGATTTCACTTTCGATTTATTGTCGCTTTTTTATCTGTCTGAAACCTTTCGAATTTGTTCTCGTGAATTGTTTTCTGGCCAATTGGTAACTCCTATATTCTACAATTAATACGGAAGCTAAAATTTTTTGAAATTGTGACGTGCGGTGGTTTTCCTTGCATCCACAGATACATGCTAACGTATCATTCTCTTTGCTACCGGGATCTCATTTTTTTAAATTGCAAAGCAAGCTTAGACCTAGTCCGGTGTTCAGGAGATCTGAAGTCTGACACAGATCGACGAGAATTTTACGAGAAACTCGTTAAAAATGTCTACTTTACACTCGAGACGAGGCATTTCGCACTGATAGCTTTTCGTGGAATAATTGTTGTCGGTCTTACGTCCAAAGGAAACTCAAGGGCGACAGCGTGAAGCGACGGAAAATGTGCGAATGGCAGAACAGCGAAGTATCTGGACGCCGTGACGGAGGACACGTCGCAGCCGTTCACCAGAAACGATATTTCCGTCGAGTCTCTGACTGAAGCCTCGCCCAGGCTGATCGTATAAGGATTCCAGATACCCAGATCCTGCATCCAGATTCCCTCGTCTGCAATCCAACGAAATACCATAAGCAAAATCAACAATACTCGCACTATTTACACTTACTTATATCACTATACCGCAAATTTGTCTAGTCAATTAAAAATTGTCCACATCGATTGCAAAAGAAAAAGAGTCAAATAGCTTCGTTAAAGTAACTGAATAATGCCAGAAGAAATTAAATAAAAAAAACTTGAAAGTTTCCGAAAGCTGAAAGAGAACTTGACTAACGAAATACAGTAATGTCTCTCTAATTGACGCCCAGATTGACCACAAAAATGGACAATTTGGGAAGAGGAGATACGATTATTCGAGCCTTGCGGTTTATTTTTATAGTTATAAATTGTCCACAATTATAAAAATGAGCCGCAAGGCTCGAATAATCGTATCTTCCCAAATTATCCATTTTAGTGGACAATCTGAGCGTCAGTAAGGGAGACATTATTGTAACTGTTCACCGTCAGCAGAAAGATTCGAATAGGACTGCCACCGGCGCAATTGATTAATAAAATCGATCGACGGACCGCAGATTCTTATCGACGACAAAGATCGTCTGCGCAGATCGCAAGAAACACGAATCGAATGTCCTTTCTCCGTTCGATCGTTTCAGTTGCTCGTAACCCGTTGAGAAACGAAACAAGGAAACGAGAAGCTTTTCTGAAAGCCGAGAGCGATCGCGACCGACGAATTTACCTAGTCATCCTCGGCCAAAAGATCGAAATCGGCCCATCGTGTAATTTGCATCTAATAAAACGACCTACGAAACGGGCTATCGACGTTGAAGACGGAACGTGCCGGGTCGACGCGAGGAACAGAGGTCAGAAACCTCGTTACATTCTCGAAAACTCCGTTATTCAGATCCCGCGTCATTCAGGTCCGCTTGCCGCATCAATCAATCAATCAACTAGAGCAGTGTCTAGAAAGCTAAAAAACTGGTTCGAAACCTGGGTAGCTGGAGAAGAATCCCCTCGGGCTCCTGGCGGCGCGTTTCCTCCTCGTCATCGAGCCGCTAACAGTCGATGCCACGGTAGTAGACCGTCCGTTCGACCCGGTTTCACCTGCAACAGTTGTGGCTGGCAAATCGGTAGATCCCATCTCGTCGGTGACTGTCTGATTATTCATCGAGTCGGTTGAAACGCCATTATCGTCGGCAGGTGGTCCGGTGGCCTCTTGATTGGCTGTGACAGGGATCGTCGAACCGTCTGCAACATTGCCAGCAGCCTGTGTCGCAGTAATTGCCGCAGTTGTTGCTGCAGTTGTTGCTGCGGCGGTTGACGCGGTTGTCGTTTCAGAGACAACTGTCGTAGCGACTATGGTCGTGGTCTCTGCTGCCACGGTGGTGCCAGGACTCGCATCCTGGAGGACTGTCGTCTGGCCAGGTGTCGCAGCCTCGGTCGCTGCTTCCGTGGTCTCGGTGGCAGCAGGCAGATCAGTGGCAGGACTGATCGAAGTCGTCGTGGTAGCTAAACTCTCTGTCCCTGCGCTTTGAGTAGCAGCCGCGAGCACAGTTGTTGGCGGGGCGGGAACGGTGGTCGGAGAAGATGCATCGGTGGTAGAGGTTATCGTGGTGGCAATCTCTGACACCGTCGTAGACGAGGCGGTAATCTGGCCGGGCAAGGTAGCAGGTTCGGTAGCCTCCATCAAGATCGTAGACCCTAAAGTGGTCTGCGTCAATCTGCTCGACACATCTCCCGTCATCATCGTCATCCCCAGTATCTCGACAGGAGGGGTAGTCGATGCTTCGGTGGTTTCTTGCGTCGGTTGTCGAGTGTCGGTCGCCGTCGCAGTCGTCGCGGTCGCATCGTCCGGAGGCAGAGTTTTAGCTTCCGTGGTCGGTGGATTCGTCGCTGATTCTGGAGTAGCATCGGTTCCGTTCGCCTCCTCTTCGGGGACCGTCAAGTCGAATCCGTAGAACCTCAGGATGTCCTCGTAGTCCGGACGCAGCCTGGTGTTCTCCTGGTTCAGGGTTAGACCGCCGAGGAACCCGTCGGCGTTCAGATAAGTCTGGAAAACAGCGGAACGATTTAATGCTCGCTATTTCATGGAAAATCGAAGAAAATGGTATTCTTGCTGTTTTCTGAATGTCACGATCGTCGCGGAGCTACGCTCAAAATCGTACAGCAGGCGATCGACCGCAGTGTCGAGCTCGAACAGCTCCGGAATCGTCACGGTTCGTCAGATCGAAAACGGTCGAGGATCATTTTTCAGAAAGGTCGATCGACCGAGAGAGAAACCGCCAGTTAGGGAAGAGAAATTGCGCGCGTTCGAGCTGCAAATTAGGTACTCGGACCGCGGCGAATTCTCCGCGTCCCTTCCCGTAGCCCGACCGGTGTCGGGAAGATTGCGCAATGTCCTCGAGATTCCGTAATCCGGCCTGGAATGTTCGACGCTTACCCTTAGCCTGCGATGGATGTCGCGAAAACCGAGCCTGGTGATGTCCGGGTCCCTCGGCAGGCCCAACGCGTCGGAGATCTGCTGCCTTCCTCTGCCAGCCGAACCCTCGTACAACGCTGCCAGGACGAAGCCAACCCCTGCCGGAGAGAATGCCACGTTCCCGTGGACCGTGTACTGCTGGAGAATCCGCACGCCCAGATCGTTAATAACGTCCGTGATGATGTCGACCGGCCTATGCGGAACCGGTTGATACCAGCCGTCGAACCCCACGTTGTCGTAGCCGCGGACCAGCACGGGCAACACTGTTGGAACATTTCAGGAAAGGAATAATCCACGCAGAATGCGGCAGACACGCGGCCATCGGCAAATTACAGCCGCGTCGGTTTCCACGGCGAAACCACGATCAAATTCTAGCCGTCGTTCTCGGACTTTTCTCTTTTAGAAGCGGACGAGGCCGAAATTCGCGATAGCTTTCGGAATGTGCTAGAAATTTTACCGCGAGGGAGAAGGGAGATTCGCGACGTTCTGAGAAATCGTGGAGAATATTTTCTTTTCATTGGTTCATTTCACGGCAAGGATCGGCGTTTTTTGTTATCGCTATTAGTTAGTCGACATTTTAATCGAATTCATCGCGATACGAAAACATTTATGTTTGATGCTCGTGTTCGGCTTTTTATAGAAACTGGCGTAAGGATAAATCGATTCCGTTAACAAAAATATTCTTATCGACAAGATTAAATGGAGATGCTTCTAATTTAATTGTGACCACATTAATCGTGTTCTAGCATTTTTTAAACAGTAGTAAATTCCGCAAACGCGAGCAAATGTGTAAACGAAATACAAATACGATTAGAAGAACGTGAGGATGCCGTCACATAATTCTAAGCTCGCTAAAACTATTGAAAGAAGAAATACATCTCCGTTTAACTCCAGTGTCTTACAATTGCCCCGGAGAATGTTCATTTCACGCAGAGATCCGCAGCGTTGTAGCAAGTACTTTTAAGTGATCATCGCCTGCGTTCAAAGCGTTAGACATTTCAGTGTCCTAGAATCATAGACGGCGTAATTGTTGAGATAGTGTAGAATTAAGTTAATTTACAAGTAACTTTACGATCCGTTCCACTTCTCTTTTTAACATCTTGTCCCCTACAGATTACATTTTAAGACGCGGATCGAAATTTTCGACAATGTGACTTGCGCGACTTTAAACCGCTCGTTTAAGAGAAGGCTAACGGTGTCACGGAGCGAGAGTTGCGAGACTACAGCAGGTTCGGTTTGATTTTCTAAGTGTAATTGGAATACGTACGGTGAATCAGAATGGTCCAGGACAGTGTCGTCCCCATGTTAATCGGTGGATCGCGCTGTCAGAGGACCGATGGAGGCATGGAAATCACTTGGATCGTTTCGAACACGGACGGAACTCCGTCGTTTTCCCGACGCTATTAGGATTAGTCCTAGTCGTCCGCGCTCCACGTCGGAACTGGCTCGTGGATGGTGCACGCCGCCAGCTCGAGGCTCAGCCGACCACTCTTGGATTTTTTAAACGGCAAGGTCGTCAGGTAGATAAACCCGTGTCTATGTACGCCGTCATATCGCTCTCGCCCTTCCACTTCCAGCCGATCCAGCGGATCCTCGCCGCGCCGGGGTTACAGGTTCCCTGGAGAACGGGGAGATCCACGGCGAACCGGAGATGAATTATTCAGAGGATCGACGGGGATTCGTTTGCGAGGAACACGCCGCCCGTTGCAATTTAGTCCTATCCGGCCTGCCTCTGCATTAGGCTGCCTACCTCCGTCGGCCTTATGAATTTTCGGCCGTCCGCAGACAATCGTAAGCCCACGATCTTCCAAGTTATCGGGGGGCTGAGCCTTCGGAGTTATCGGTAGCGTGGGTTTCTTTGACACTGAGCAACGAGGTCGTCGATTAATCCTTCGCTGACTAGGTTCGTTGATTGTCGAGCATGCGATGCAAGTGATGCATTTCTTTTATACAGTGATCGCTCTTTTCTTTTTATATGGTAGTTAATTGTAGACTCGAGGTGGTCTTTATACTTTTAATGATATTTAAGCAAAAGCTTAGTAAAACGTCGCATTTGTATATTTCTGTGTTAGAGATAATAGAAAATAGAGATAAACAAACGTGGTTTTTTATACAGTGATCATTCTTTTCTTTTTATGCAGTAGTTAATTGTAGACTCGAAGTGGCTTTTATACTTTTAATGATATTTAAACGAAAACTTAATAAAACGTCGTATTCGTATATCTCTGTCTTAGAAATAATAGAAAATGGAAATAAACAAGCGTAGTTAATTGTAGACTCGGAGTGGTCTTTATACTTTTAATGTTATTTAAACGAAAACTTAACGAAACGTCGTATTTGTATATTTCTATATTAGAAATAATAGAAGATATAAATAAACAAGTGTAGTTTTTTCTTGATTTTTAGTTAAATATCATTTATTCACAGCACCGTGGATGACCTCTTTTAACCGAGACACCTTGTATATTTAAAAAGAACTTATCAGAATATCATACATCTATATTAGAATTAATATAGAAATATACAAATATGATATTTCGTTAAGTTTTTGTTCAGATGCCAGTAAGAATGTAAAAGTTATTTTCAGTCTATAATTGTGCACGTCGCTGTATATCTTCAGCAGCCTGGAGAACAATGTTAAATTTCTTATTTCGAGCTAATACAAATTCCGTACTAATTTTATCATGTTCCAATGAAAATAGATATCTTGTTAAATTTTGTTTGCAATTGGTGTGTCCAGAACTAGAACGTCGAAAAGTTATGCTTGCGAGACCAACAGACAAATGGTCCGAAGCATCGCAAACCCATCGAAAATTTATCGAAAAGATTGATATTTGAGAAAAAGAGCGTATTATTAACCCTTTGGGGTGCGATTAAAAACGTCCCATCTTTTTGATGCACAATAATGCATGGTGGGACATTTTTAGCATTCACGAACCTATATGGCACGATGGGACTATTCGAGTCCCACCCTGTAACAACAAATCGTATTGAATTACTATTATCATTTCATGTTTCTCTATTATGCGATTCCTTTGTCAATAAAAAATCTACCAATTTCGTTCAATTCAAAGCGCAATAAAATTTCTTGTGCAGCACGAGTCTATTTCCTTTTTTGTAAAAACCTGTGCCCCAAAGTGTTAACACGATTCGAGACTCACAATCAGCTGGGCTCACGGCTGGATCTTCGTAATTAATGCAAACCCAGGATCGTCCCGGGATGCAACGCCGACCTTTCTACATTGGCGTTCGCACACATGCAACTCCCATTCTTCTTGAGACTGTGATCTTAATAAAGTACCTAGTTGTGGCAACTTCCACCGTAACGTAACAAGCGGAGTCATACGCGTGTCATAAGCGTTGCTCAATGCTCACGGTCGCTGTTTTCTCGCGTCGGAGGAGATGATCTCCCGGCGAAAATTTTCAATCGACAACAGGATAACGAACACCGGCCGCCAAGTATCTGTCCGAACGCCGAGCCGCCGTTCGATCCTCGTATCGTTCTAATCGACAAACAATGCCGCGCGGACTTTCCTGGTTTCCAAATGAATCCGACCTCGCGATTTTTAGCGGGCAACGCGTAGAGACGGTTAGTCACTGTTGGCGCTCGTCGGGTTCATTGTTAATTAATTCTGCGGTAACCGAGTGTCTCGCCGAGGTCTATCCCCATCCCCGGTGTCTCATCTTCACCGACGCGACCTGCGAACGGACTGACGCTCTTGCATCGCGGCGGAGGATCGCTCGTTGCCGCTGCCCGACGTTGCGTGGATATCCGCGCAATATCCGGTGCCGTCCGCAAATTAGACGTTCGTGATGGTAATTGTAAACGGCCGCAGGTAGGTCCGCGGGGCTATCGGCTGTCTGCCGATCGCCGGGGAATCGTTTCGCGCCTAACCCGCGTCTCCCCGAGCCAATTAACACCGAGAAACGGGCCGGCGCGACGGCCGCGCTTCGTTTCGTTTCGTTTCGGTCGTTTTTCTCGGTGCCGTTCACCGGCCCATAATCCCGACAATAATGGATAATGGAGGACGGTTCGAGGGAGTTGAGGACTTTGCGCAACGATTTCGGGGGGCTTCCGGTGACAATGTTTTGCCAACGTGAACGGAACCGCGATAATTGACGGGGAACGGGGACGAAGAGGGGGAGAAGAAATCGCAGCCGGCACGGTGCGCGAGTGGTTTGTTTATTCGCGAGGAGAAATCGCCGTTTATACAGTGAACAGCTGGCGTGAAGAGAGCGAAAGCAATTTGCGTGGCTACACGACGTGTCCTCAGGGGTCTTCGTTTACGAGACGAACGGACGTATCAACTTCCGCTGCTTGGACACCTTGCGACGGTGCCAGTAGAACTCGCAGAACAGAAAGAAGAAGGACATCGTCACGCCTGGAACACGAGACACTCTGTTAAGCCGTGATACAAAAGAAACCGAATAGGACTTTACTCTCGGCAATCGTTCGATGCTGAAGATAGAGCGTAGCTAAGCTCGCGAGAAAAGTATATATGAAATCCTTTCGTCGCTATAGAGTAGAACCATGTACAATCGATAATAGAATCTGCGTGCTTCACAACTTACAATTAGCTCGACGTTTAGAACGTTTCTAGGAAATAACAATTCTACCCATGAAGAGAACGAAGAATATCCCTTGCATGTCTGCGACGTTCACTTTCCGCTCGTTCACCACCTGGTTGCTGCTGCCGATCTCCCAGCACTTGTCTTTGATCGGCATCCTCTCCGTGATCCATTTGTACATCAGCCCGGACTCGAGCATGCGACGCAGCCTATTTTCCAAATCAAAAAACGAACTATTCGTCTCCGCGTGTTCCTCGAAATCGAAACTCATCCGCCACGTTTCTTTAGATACAACGCTTTGTTTCTTTCGATCTTGTAAGACGTGTATCGCTCTAGGATCCACGGTAGCAAAAATGATCGTGGCGTGCAACTTACTCGGCGTTGATTACAGACAGATAGGGGCTGCCTTGTGGGATGATCATCGCGATCGGCTCGTCCAGGAACTCGTCCTGGCCCAGGGAAAAATGGCAGCCTCCGGTCAGCAGTAAATCTTTCCTCATCAAGAACCTATGTTTTCAGCCTCCGATAGAGTTTCGTCGTTTTTCATGTGCGTGTGCATGTGTGTGTGCCGAAGAAAATCAAAGAACGTCGATGTACCTGAGAGAACTTCTCCAGTCGATCAGCGCATGTTTCCCGTCCTTCACCCGTTGGATCATCTCCTCGTCCTCCGTGTCGTTGTACCTCTCTGCGCGAGCCAGCAGAACGTGATACTTCTTCTCCTCCGCGTTCTCTAGATACACCTCGAGGAAGCTGCCGTTCAGAAATCCCCATGTCATCCTATCCTTGCGACTGATCAGGTCCTCCACCGTTAAGATCAACGCGTCCATCCTTGGGAATGTTAAGAAAGCGACCAAACTTCCGGAATATGTCGCCACTATGACCATCACTATTAGCCACCAGACGCCGATCAGCAGCCGTGCGCTGTCCGATTGTGGCAAGTACATTCCTCCTGGAATGTTGGAGTACCATCGGTTCTTCTTGGTTCACGGTGGTTTTTCGTTTAATACGGTGGTTAAATGTTATTCTTATTTGTTAACATCGATCTTGTTCGTTTCTAGTAATATCATATAATATATGTAGTATTATTGATATATTATTGTAATATATATTATAATATATATTATATTATAATAATTATAATATAATATATATTACTTTTTAATATATTAAACTATATGTGTATAATATTATATTATTATACAGAATAGAAAGAACTGTTTTCCGTCCATTAAATAAATTGAAATTAAATTATACAATATTATATATATATATATATATATATATATATATATATATATATATATATATTATAATATACAATATTATATAATATTAAATAATATTAAATTATACAATATTATATATATATATATATATATATATATATATATATAATATTGTATAATTTAATTTCAATTTATTTAATTGACGGAAAATAGTTCTTTCTATTCTAAGTATAATTACAAATATTATATATAACGAGATCCTTACAATGGCGGTAAGACGTTAATACAAAAAGATGACAAGGAAAAACAAAGAAGAGTTTGTAATGTAAGAGTTTATAAAGTAAAGAAAAAGGTAATGAAATTATAAAGAAATATTATCCCTATTGACGTCGTACACTATTAACATTCGTAATACTATTGTCGTTGTTATCCTCTACTGACTAATTAATCTCTTTCACTCCTAAAATTATTGTTAGTCAATGTTACCCTTTTCACTGCCTCATTAAACCCGTTCCTCCCTAATATCATCTATTAACATATGTACACTCTATTGGCTCGTTTGAACTCACTAAAACTGGTATCGTTGTTTAAAAAACGTAAACCCCAACCAACGCGGTTTTATTTAAAAAAAAAAATTTTCGACGATGACATGATATGCCCCCCCAGTCAGGCCCCCCAACAACGAACGCTATCATCTCTCCCGTACGTCTTGGTCCAATTGCCCCATCGCCGATGCCCGAAAGCTTTTAAATTTCGCCATTAAACGGCATTCGTGTGTTCACGAGGCATTAAGTCACTACCGAGAACAAGAACGGAGATCCCGGTCGCGTGATCGTTCTCGCCACGAAGGGAAAGAGGGACCAGGGTGTCGTGTAAGGGCGAATGAAATCGTACCTTGTTGAAGCAACGCCCCGTACACGTACCACACACACTGGAAGGACGAGTTCAGGCCCGAGGTCTGCATGCTGTACGGACTGCACTTGTGAATCAGGTACAAGATCGGACCCATTATGATAATGGACACGGCCACGCAGGCCCACGTCTAAAAGCCAGGCCTGGGTTAGAGGTGTACCAGCTTGAGGAATGCCGAGCCAAACGACCGCGATCTTTACGGTTCTGTCATTAGACGCTATTACGGTCCGGTATGCCGGCCCGGGACCTTAAAGGACGAAATATTTCTGCGCTCTTAGCGTAACGACGCCGATTAGTCCCCCTTCTTCTCCGCGGCCAAACGAAGCCGAAAGATCGGTGGATCTCTTCGGGCTCGCGATTCCGTCTCTTAATATTCGCTGGGTCCGCCATTCTTCAACCTTTCGAGAATCTTTCGCAGCTAACGCGTAGGGCAGCGCCGGTTACTGTCGGTGACCAATTGCCGTGCCTTCGGTTCGTTCGCGGCCACAATTAACACTATGCCGTGCGCAGATCTCAGATATGATTCTATTGTTTGACGCCGGCATAATAGCTTGGAAACTTTAGATTTTAAAAAAAATTTCGAAGATGGCGGTAATATAATAATAATAATAATAATAATAATAATAATAATAATAATAATAATATACCTAATAAATTATAATACTTAATTCTTAGTTAAATAAACACGATGCTATGTTAGTTTGCTGCCTTTTAATACCCAAGAAATATAGTTCAAATGTTATTTCAGTTTTTTAAAATGGCGCCAAAGTGGTACCACCGGCATACAACAGATAGTTTTTGCATGGCACCAGCGTGGTGCTACCGGACCGCATAGTATTAACTTCTCTTTATCGGATATGACATATACACATCCGATATAACATTCTTTTTGTTTCTGTTTATCTTCGAATGAAAACATTTAATACATCTCATTCGATAAATATAAAGTGAATGAAATGCCCGAAAATAAGCCGAAGCCACGGCACTTGGTTGCTCTCGTTAAAAAACGACAGGGGTGTTACAAACCTCTCCGGTGAACGGCGATGCGAACAACAGCGCCCTGGACAGCTGTTTGGGCCTGGCAGTTAAAAAGCTATACGTCTGCACGTATATCGGCACCGTAAAATTGAACGCGTTCTTGCCATCCTCGTTCACGGTGTATGCACACGCCGCTAAGAGAACCTTCTTCTGTCGGACCAAATCGATCACCTCTTGCGGCATCTGTCTCGTGTTCGACATCGTCATTCCCTTGACTATCTGCGCAAGACGACGGAGAAACAATGTGAACGGAGGAGATAAGAGAGTGATAGAGAACGATGGATCCTTACGTCTCCGAGCTTGTCGAAGCGCGAAGCGATCCAGGGATTCGCGCTCTTGTTCAATTCCGGGGCGATCACCGTGTACGTGAAGTTCAGCTTCTTGCCCAGGTGTTTCACCACGTCGAAGACCAAACCCTCGTACGTTTTCTCGCCTGTGCCGCTCACCGAGATCACCTGCCACGGCGGATTCTGAAAGGATTCGTTCCGCCAGTATTTAGAGGCCTCGGCTACCAGTGTTCGATCGTCTCGAAGAAATCCTTTTACTAAGCAGGTGCAACGTAAATAACGTATTTCGGCGTGTCTACGTACAGGATAGGTCACGATGGGCAAGGTTATGCCACGGAATCCGTGAGCGATGTGGGGAAAAAGCATGTCGGTTAAGTTGACGCTGAATTCTGGCGTCCACGCTCCGATGTCGAGCAGGTGAGCTTGGTTCTTGCCGTGGACGAAGTAATTTCCCCAGGTAATCGCTGTGGTGAACTTCCAGAAGAGACCTCCGTCGTCGATCTCGTCCGCTGCGTAGATCTTTCGATAAAGAAAAAAGAAAGTAGTATCAGTCTGAATCAGTCTGAATCAGTCGGCTAGATACGCTTCTCGTTTAAGCGACTCTACTGACTCTGATGTTCTTCAGGACCTCGTGACGCCTCTCCTTCTTCGTCAGCCTGGTGATCTCGAAATCCTCGTCCCCGATCCTCTTCAGCAACTCGCTCTCGGTCCTCACAGATGTATCTAACGCTCTGGCCAGCGCTCTGACCAGCCACTTGATGTACTGCTTCAGATTCATCTAACGGAAACATCGAACCAAGGGAGATACTAAAGGGATCCTGATCGTTAATTATCTAGCGGCGTTCGATCGTTACTTCGTAAGCGCCGCCGTCGATGTTGGTCGCGTTGTACATGAACGCCACATTTCCTCCCTCTGCCAATAAATCGACGAACGCCGTCATGTTGGTCGTGTTGTGCGCCGCGCTGTCCGTGATAACGTACAGCCACTGGCTCCCAGGATGCACCATCTTCAAGGACCTAGCCTGTAAAACCAAAGAAAACGGTGTAATCGATCGCCACGATTACGCTTTTAAGTGGGCTCGAATCGTTAAAATGCAATTTGCGGCCGGATGTGTTCAGGTGCTGCGGAATAGGGACGAGATATTGCTGGACTTTTGCGAGCTGTTCGAGGCTATCCTTGGCCCAAATCCGACGAGGTCATTAACGCTTTCGTGATTAATCCTCTTGCCGAAACTAGCATAATTGCGGCCGATCGTTAGACCCCGTCGTGTTCCTCTATTCGACCCATTAACATCTCTATTTCGCCGATCTTGGAACGATTTCTTACCTGGTCGAATCCTCGTTTCCCTAACGTTGACGCCTATTTAACCTTCAGAGAAACGTAAGAAAATTGCCTAGTAGCTGGCTAGAAGGTAGTAGATCGCTTGTAATTGTTAATCAAAGCGGATTATTGATGATAACGGATAACGATTACATAAATAACCTCACCGCTTCCATGACATCCGGGACAATCTCGACGGTGGCTATCACCAAGAAGCAATGGCCCAGTTGATCCACGTGAAAATCGCTCAACGTGTTGCGCACCAGGGTTTTCCTCACCCTGTCGGTCTCGTTCTGCTTCAAGGTAAAGATCGACCTGGAGACCAGATTTACATGCTTGTGGAGCATCTTGTCCGAAATAGCTTTCAGCACTCTGCTGATCATGTCCCTGTCTGAAACACGGTCCGTGAGCGTGCCGACTCGGTTAGACAAGGGTATATGTGGACAATATCGCGGCTATTAGCTCGTCGTGTCTTATCACCGAACGACTCGTCGTGGAGAATGTTGATCCTGTTCCAGGACATGATGTCCATCATCCTCAGGTCGAGGAAGATCTGGGACAGCTCCTCGCCGGACTTCACCATGGCGATGCTGATGCCGTCGGTTTCCATCAGTCTGGGGCAGTCCGCATCTTTCAGGGAATGACAGTTCGCGGTAGCGATAAACGTAGATAATGCAAGAACGTTCTAAACGATTCGATCGACGAGACGATTTAGGACAAGCGAACAAAATGCCGTGAATGACGTAACAGAGAAGAGGATCTAGGGCAATCGGCAAAATGTGTGACAAATAAATTCCCCCGAACGATTCGATCAGTTTCTCGCGGGTCGGTTAGAAAGTAAAAAGAATGACGCCGCAATGGGCCATGACCTCTCTTACCTGTAATCGCAAAGTGCATGAGATCCTCGTTGCGCGCAGCATCGTGCAGCCGCCAAGTGTGGTAGCAACTCGCGACAGACAGAAGTATCGTGTAACCTTGGTGCACGCGTCGAGCATTGGTAATCAGAAGGTCGGAGCGACGACGATTAATTAATTGATCGATCGGGCCACGCGCGCTTACCTTGCTGGAGATTGACGTTCGTGTCTTGTAAAAGATGAACCGTGATCCCACCCACGCGCATCTCCTTCTTCACGATGCGGTTGATCAGATCGGGGATCCACTCGACCGCGTTCCGATGTTCCTCTTTGCTGCCGAAGTAGCTCTTGTCGATCACCACCGCTGCCGAGGACAAGAATTTCTCTGTTTCACCTCTGTCTCAGCGTTCTTTTGCTATTTCTCCGGCTATTTCGGAGGATGACAACAACCGTACCCATCGAGGCGTTCGCAGTCACCAAAGAGGGAAAGTCGGTGTAGCTGTAGCCGTAGTCGACGCTCGAGAGCAGGAACAGGACCGATATCATTTTTCTCGGTGAAAATAACGGCGGGACGGATCGGCCCGCCGATATATAAGCCTGGGACACCGGTGAATAATGGATCACTTCATTAGTTTCGCCAATCCGTTATTAGAAACCCGGCCGGAACGCAATCACCGTGCCGAGAGCCGGTCAGGCCTAATGTAAACTGAATGCGCCGCGAATCGCAGGAAAGGTCATCTGTTTAATAACTTATTACGGGCCGATCGAATCCCCGCGGAATTGGAACAGGATATTGTTCGGTCTAGTTGCATGCGCCTCTTCGCTGATCTTGAATTTAACGAGCTCCTTCTAGGCTTCGTGTTGACGGAGCTGGAGGACTCTGACCGAGTTTAGGATACAACGTGCATTTTATATGGGTAGAAGCAAAATTTCATCGATACAAGTGCGTTTGTTCGTATATCGACGTGGGAAATGAAAGAATCCAGTGATGATAGATTAATTTACGCTACTGATTTTTATGTAATAAACAAACAAAGGTTTTATTGTACATTAATATAGTTTGCTCTAACTTCGCACCAATTTTAAATACGTTTAAATATTATTTGTTATATTCGGAACTTGTGGAAGATCGATAAAACTCTTGTATATTTATTACATTAAAATAAGCGTAAATTAACATACATCACTAGTTCCTTGCATTTCCTATATATAAATAAATTATCACGTTTCACAGAAGGCACTTGCATTTGGTTAATTTTGATCCTAGCTGTTATATCATTAGAGAAGAACTATGTTTGTAACAATATAATTCTATACTGTCTAGTTCAGTCTACATTTTAATGAAAATTTTCATATTAATGTATATTATATATTACACTTGAGAAATTGATCAGTTCTTCGCATAGAACTGTTACGGACACAGGAGGAATTTATTTACAGACCAAAAAAAGTGACGCATCATCGTCAGAGGTATATAACCAGAATGGAATCCAGCTGATAAAAATCGAACACGGTATACTAACTAATAGGTCGAGAGAAAAATTATGATTTGATGCAGCGCGAAGTGGAGATCGTAACATGTGCGTATGCTAAGTATTTTGGTTCGATATTCTGTACTGTCGCGTTTACAATAGATTGTTTTCGATCGGCGAGCGTGCAAGACATCAACAGTTAACGTCGCTGTCTATCAACGCTAGAGACAATTGTATTGTTTCATATCGGCCGGTGGAACGCAGCGGTATACCACTTCCGTGTAGCGAAAACAGAGATAACGCCGATGGCGTCGGTTACATTATTGCAACCTACGCGAGGTCGTCACCATTGGAAAAATCACACGTTACATGTGCGACTTTTTTCCCGTTGTTCGCACGACATGCGATACTTCTTTTTATTTGTGTTGACTATCCGTCCATAGTATTAATTTCTGCGATCTATGTACATATACAGATTTATTATGCGAAGGTGACGAAACAACTTTCGTTGTCCGAAGGTAATATTTTATTATTATATTATTATATTATTATATTATATTTTATTATATATTATTATTGTATTATATATTATATATTATATATTATTATATTATTATATTATATTTTATTATTATAAGTATACAATGTGCTATAACTGGAACTACTCAGTCGTCATATTTTCTGGATGAAATAACACAATTTTAGTCGTCTGAAAATAATATTTTATTAAACATACGATCTATCTATCTAACATTTCCACGAGTCTGTGTATACAATCAGTCGTTATCATTTTCATTGCTATTTTACCGTGTTCTATACCAGTTGGCTTAATAATCTCTATTAAATGTACAGCGTAAACTGTCTCCTAAACTGATTCTATACCTATTGTGTCGTTATCTTTTCAATTAGTATTTCATTGTACTTCTTATCTGCAAGCTTTTGTGTCGCTTGCAATGTCAATAACCGCCAGCAATTTCAGAAACTGACAAGAATTGAATAGACCGTCAAAAGGGGTTTGAGTTTCGTACCCTCGAAACTGCTCTTAAATTCCAGGCGATTCCGCCACTTCCGGTTCACCGGAACCGGAAGGACCGTCAGCCTTCCGACGGTTGGCGCCGAAAACGTTATTACGGTGTTTGAATGGCATGTGCTGCGATGGAAACGTGCTAATCGCGAGTGTGATTCCACGGTGCTCGGTATAAGAATAACGATGAACGATAACGAAACCCGAGGCAAACAATGTTCGCTGGTAACGCGTCGAAACATAACAGGAGAGGCGAGTTATCTGCTGGAATAGCGCCGTTCGTGACGATTCGGGTGACATCGTGCGGCACGGCGACTACGTGCTAGCCTCTATTAGAGCTCCGACCAGTTGGCTCCGAATGTGTACGGAAACCATGCAGCGACTGTACCGCTCGTGCATGTATAGATCGCGCGGCTGCACACGTACTGCACACATCGCCGGACGATTTTTCCACCGGAAATCTGGGCGAAGTTAACGCGACACAGCCACCCAAACATTCCGTGCAATGTCAAGCACCGTACAATATGATGGGCTGAACGTCTCCGGGAAAACTGACAGAAGGAACGCGTACAAGCTAGCTGTACGGGAAACGAGCATAGGCGAACCAGTGAGAGGAATAGCACCGCCGTCGGGGAAAAGTGGGAGTGAAAGTGGAAAAATACCGTTTTTCGAAATTGCACGAGGGACAGGGCCGCGCACCTAGTGCAACAACCCACGAGGCTATCTGCTGATGGTCCGCGGTGAACGATGGAGCCCGAGGAACCTCTGCTGCAAGGGATTCTGCTGTTACCGCCGCAAGGAATGCTAGGCCAACTCAAGGTTGGTTTCACATCAGCGTAGATTTACAGCTCGCGTCTCGTAGACCAGTAGATATAGTTGCCGCGACTTCGTTTCTTGGCATTGTCTTCGTCGCCGAATGCAAATGATCCATCTCTCGTTATCAGTCATCGTCACCGAGGAATAACCTACAAAGTTGCGCGAGATCGAGTTACAAGACGGTTCTAGTCGTGTTTGAGATCGCGCTGGATGCAACGTGATACACGTCACGCTTGATTCACAGCAATATTTTCTTCGAAATTTTCTGTAATATGCCACAGCGTTTCTCAATCGTTTCCCGTTGCGAATCAACACATTCTCGCGGCATAATTTTAATTTGAAATCGGATTACGCATACTTGACGGGAATGTTTAAATTAATGTTCACAAAAGCTAGTACTCGATTTTTTTGTTTTAACTTGGGAAATATGTAAACAATTTTATAGAAAACGGATTGTTGAAAAGATCTCTGAAATATTTTAACCATGCCCCATAGGTTGAGAAGCACTGATATATTGAATGCTCTTGAAATGTCAGAATTAGATGCAGCTTCTACATGTTATGACATGTTATTCTGTTGCAGAAAACATGGCACAAAAGGTTTTGTCAACTGTTCAGAACCAGCAACTATGGGATCAAGCGTGTGGAGATCTACGATAACCAAGAGGAAGCTATTCTACAGTTACATACACCACGCATCATTACTTTAGATGCATGCATCAAAATTGCACCTAGCAATCAATCGCACGTGTTTACTGTAAGTATCTTTGATGCGTTTGTAATGTATTATAACTGCAGTGTGTTATTATTTCTCTTTTATTGTTTCATACAAACAGGTAGTAACCAAATCAGGGATCCATTATTTCGGATGTTACTCAGAATCGGACATGAGTCATTGGATTACTGCATTTCAGTTGGTAGCATTTAAAGATAGTGTGTCTAACCAGACCATAGAAGAGAACAACGATCTATATTGTACCAGTGGAGAAGGAGTATTTTCGGTGAAAGTTGTAGAAACAGATGCATCCAAACGATGTGGCCTAGAATGTAGGAATTATACTCTAGTAGTGGCTGCAGCTAATATTAAATTAATGGATGGCGATGTAGTTCTATTCACTTGGCCATACAGATATATTAGAAGATACGGCTACAAAGATGGCAAGTTCATCTTTGAAGCAGGTAGAAAATGCGAATCTGGAGAAGGTTCCTTTCGCATGGAGCACAGCAGCCAACAAGAAATCTTCAGATGTATGTACGCAAAGATGAAATCTATGAAGAAATTAATGAACGAAGAAGGTAATCCAGCCATTGAGTGCAACGATGCTCAGTATCATGCTGCCTTGTCTATGGAAGCAGGCTCCAGAGCAGCATTACCTCCCTCCCCAAATAGTTCTGGTAATTTAATTGACATTGACTTTTCAACTCCGCAAAATTCCCAAAAGCAATCAATCTCGTCTTCAAACACGGACGCTAATTTATCTAGTAAACCTTCCTCTTCTCTTCTCAAGTCTAAACCCGCTAAACCACCACGGAAATATGCGTTCCAAGGTTTGCCGGATAAGAAGAACGCAGACTCTGAGTTACCAGACTCGTCTGCGTGTGAAGAATACAAGATGTTGAATCGAGATAATTCGCCGGAGTTGTCCCAGAAAACAATAGGGAGTTCGATATTTGACGACGAAGAGAGACACTCGTACGATTTAGTGGAAGTAAGAAACGATGCGTGGAAAACTCATGGTATCGATACTATACATCACACAGAGCGAACGAATTCGTTGTTACACGATGACAAAGGTAAAGAAAACGAGGATGACTTTCAATATGAAACTGTGATGCCCCTTATATCATCCCAAATCTCATCGAAAAGTAAGTCTAGTATTTCTGATAATCCGATAACCACGTCGACAACTAACGTGTCGAGTAAACCCGTTGATGAATCTGATTACGATAAGCTAGAACACTTCGGATCCGCGAGCAAAATCAATCAAAAGAGTACATATAAATTTGGGAATTTTAACAATGTATCTCAGAATTCACATTCCAATGTTTCGTTAAATAGTTCCGCAGTCGATACTACTACTGCTTGGTCTCATTATGATATTGTGGAAGATATGTCCGCTGTTAGATTAGCAGATGATAGTCACCTCGGATACGGTGTTATTAGAAAAAAGACGAACCAGTCCGAGGCTGGTTCTACCAGCAGTACTGCGGGTCCACAACATAAAGTCTTTAATAATAGTGAATATGCAATTGTATCAAAACCAAAAAGGGTATAAAAGATCAAAAAAAAAATTCCGTTTCGTAAATATATTAATTATTCTTAGTTCAGAGATTTCGAAGATATTCTGATTCTCAAAAACGATAAAAGTAATACTAGTCTACATTATGACTAGAATAATATCATTCCTACCATTGTCTGTATAATGAAACAGTTGCGTTGATATTTTATAATTTTGTTATATATTCTTACATATTCGCGGAAGTGAAACGATATTCGTCTTCTGCAAAGATTAGTTTAAGAGATACTAGTCTATTTAATCATTGTCAATTGTCTAGGAATAGTTAATTATATTAGAAACGAAATGAAATCATCTTTTTTCAAAAAATCGATCGCTAATTTTTTTAAATGTACAACCGACTGATTGCAACGAAATGATACAGGTGCCTTACATCGTAAAATTAGATAAGAAAGTCGAGATAAGTTTTATTAAAATCTGTGCAGAGATTGAGTTAAATTTGCATGTTATTTGAATATCTGGTGTACTTAGAGATATTTAATTACTGTTATTATCATACTACCATTAGTTCTATATTACAGTGATGTAGCAACTTCGATTACAGTTTTGCTTCCACTGAGATCTTTGAAGTTAATGATATTATAAAGTCTTCAAAATACAGAGTTTATATATATTTACATAGATATCTATATACGTGATAAGCGGAAAACAATAAGTCATTCCCCAAGTTTCTCATATATATATTTTATAGACTTATGTATATACTATATAAACATACACTTATAAAGGATTTAACTATGTATCATATTATTAAGTGTGAAACATAGTTTTATAAGAATTGTATTGAATACATGCATACTTGATAGCTATTTATATAAATATTGATATTTTCTTAATTAGAGTTTGCCATAATCCAGTAACTCTTCTACACCATGTGCCAAGGTCTGCCATTCAAATTTATTGATATTAAATTGTATAAGATTACGAAGCCATCTGCACAAGGAAATTAAATGTTAAAAATCTCATCAAATTTTTATGTGAAAAATATTTTCCACCAAACTTTACATATAAGTGGAAATATTTACATTACGTGCAATCTTTAAAAAACGTTTAAAGTATGCATAACACGAAAAGAACATTGTTAGTCCTAGTATTTTTAATCTGAAGGATCAAAAACAAAACTTGAAGTCTTTCGATACTGACCAAACTATCGATATTATTTTTTACATTTATAATAAGATACACGTAATATTAGAACTATAAGTGGTATACAATAAATTTCGAAATATTTACATCAGCTTAAATATTTAATTCTCTATTTGTCCTTTGGACCTATTTCTATTGTCTGTTCCACTTCGTCCAATTCGTCCTGTGAATCTGTTTGTATTATCTTTTCCAGCTCGTCCAATTTTTCCTCTAATCCTAAATACTTTTTTTTATTTTGTGCCATTATTTCAAGGTCCGATTTTGGGGTAATTTCCATATAACCTTCTACGTCGTTCATAACTCTTGTAACGATCTTTTCTTTCTTTAACAGAAATCTTTCTATATTCTTAGTACATTTTAGTTCCTCAAACCATCCAATATTGTCAGCGATCAAATGATTATTTTTGCAGTTGTCGCATCGAACTATAACTACCCCTTGCTCGTATGCAGTTTTTGAAATCAGTTTGCTGCTTCTATGGTTACACTTTTTACATGTAAACTCAAGTCTCATTTTTTTGCTAATCTGACCGAGGATATACTTCTCAAGTCTCTCATCTGTTTTACAAAAATTTATCTGCGTTCGGGAGACGAATTTTCTATCAAAATTAATATCACAACGATTTCTAGGAATCAATAATGTCCGATGTAAGCTTGTAAACTCTTGTGTAATAGCTAATCTATTTACATCTCGAATAACGTGCCGAAATGTAAACATTTTGGCATTTCTTCGTGCATACAATATCACTAGCCACTTTCACACTCCAAAGATTGTAACTTTTCAATAATTCAAAATGATTTTGTAGTATTTCTATCCACTAACTTTGGTCGACACAACATGCGGCACGTGCCTACTAAATGTATTTTTCTGTAACTGTCACGTGATCTAAAAGGGAGTTCACATGCATATTCGGCGGCCATTTTGTTCATTCCTCACATGTGTATGCTACATGTTGGGTGTTATATAAATGTATAAATATAAGAACAAGGCAAACATTTTGAAAATTGAAACAGACTTTTATTCCTATGAAAAATCGTATTATACATTGTTTCCGTTACACTAAAAAGTCGCTTGTTTCGAATGAGTACATACTTGATTGAGGAACATCGGTGGACACGGCCAGAGATTAAATTGTTCTTAAAAACAGACCATTATTCTATGCTTACCATGTTCGATTTTTCTTTTCTTGAATAAATTAAAATGAGTTTCACACAATGACAAAGAAGAATTAAAAATGTCTAATACCCTAGGAATAAGTCGAATCTATTTTATACTAATTTCTTTGCTTCAAAGAAGTTTTTCAAATGTTTCATTTGCCATAAACCCATGACCAAGAGAACCACAGACTGTGTAAGGGACCACCAGAACACGCGTCTATGCGTGCTTTCAGATGTTTGCCGGAAACGTTCTTCTCGGTACTGAAAGAGAAAGAATACAGATGTAATTCAAATGCAAATGATAATTAAGACACACCATAGAACAACCAGTTACCCTTTGATAATTTTGTTCCTTGGTGATCTGTTCCACTTGGTCAAGAAGCTGGCGTATTCTCAGTTCTAATTCAGTGAACTTTTCCTTTTGTGCGATGTTGGCATACTCGATAGCATGTTCACCCACTTGAATGTCCAAATGAACTCGCTGGAAATTAAAAGTAACAACTTATGTTAGATAAATAAAATAGTTCAAGCTCAAATCAACAAAGAAAGAAAGTAAAGATTAATTATTAGAAATCAAAGTCCTTTGGCACTAAGTAAGGAGTAGCCAGGACTACAGAATGTTCACATAAATGCAATTTACACACCAACTGAGTACCACTAAACCAAGCACTGGTGTTGGAATACAAGCAAATAACATGTTCCCCGGGGGTGTGAGAGGTGAATGAAATTCGTCCCTCTGAACTGTACACTCTCGAAAGAATTGTTTTGTCATCCGGATCGCTAACTTCTACGTGCATTCCCATTCCGGGACTGCTGCGGATGAACTCGTCAGCTCGGGGGTCGAATATTTCGACCTTGTAATTTACTGCGAAGAAAAACAGAAGCATGAAACTCAGTATTGTCATTGATGAAATTGAAACAAACAGATGTTACTTTTATTAATTTGCATGTTTCATACACACCGAGGACTGTCGTATCATCTGGAATCTCTTCGATGAAACATTTTCTCTCCGTTTCGCCGATGTGAAAGTATAAACCTGTTCCATACTCGAGAATGCATAAAAAGACGAGGATTACTCCGCCGTGTTTTAACATGATTATGAATCTGCGTGCTTCTGATAGCACGACAAAAATATTGAATTGCGATCAAAATTATGTGAGAGCAGAAATACACAGGCAGAACACGTCACCTGAGAAAGCAATCGTTGAAGTTTGTACGAGTGGCGCCACTGGCCACATGGCTCTGCGTTCTCGATATACGTGTACATAATGTGTAGTTTTTGAAAAATAAAAGAAAATGGACGTCACCTTATTAACTTCCTTGGCTATTGTAATTCTGGTTTTGATTGTGATTTGCATGGTATTCTTGAAGAGAAAACGCGGTACGTTCCTCGCAATTCAATCATATATTTCTACACGTATTACACTAAAATAGTCCTTACAAGAAAACTGGTGGGATTTCTAACCTCTTGGTTTATTTTGAAACAAATATTATGACAGTTTTTCGTAAACTTATTGCTTTAATCATATAGGTTCCATTTTAATATGTAAAAAAATCTGTTACTTGGAAATTTAAGATTTCTCTTATAAGCCGAATTTTCGTTTGTCATAATAAAGTTTTAGGTTATAAATATTAACTTGAAATATTTGTTGCTTTGGAGACACTATAGCTACGGAGAAGAAGCCAGTTAGTGCACAAGCTGCTCCAGAGAAGAGAATAAGAAGGGCAGCGGGCCAAAGAACTACCAGACGTCGTCTGCAAGCAACTACAGTTTCACAGAGTCAAGAAGATGAGAATGCAGAATCGGGGAACGAAGCCAATGATGAAGCAGATGAGAAACCAGATCCATCTGATCAGAAAATAGGAGCCAAGAAGAGGGCAAAGTTAGCCGCTAAAGCAGAGAAGAAGATGCAAAGAGAAATAGCAATAAGGGACAGAGAAGAGCGCAAGAAGAGGGATCAGCTGATTCAAGAGCAGAAAGACAAGCAATATGAAAAGGAACGCGAAGAGGAACAGAAACAGGAAGATGCTGAAAAGAAAGCCAGAGAAGAAAAAGAGAAGAGGGAGTACGAAGAGTACTTAAAAATGAAAGAAGCATTTAGTGTAGAGGATGAAGGCTATGATGAGGACAGGAAAGAGGATGAAGAAGATCTATTAGAAGCATTTGTACAGTACATTAAAGATAGTAAAGTAGTAGTCCTGGAAGATCTGGCTGCAGTCTTCAATCTCAAGGCTGAAAACGTCGTTCAGAGAATCACAGAGTTACAAGCGAATGGAAGTCTAACAGGTGTAATAGACGACAGAGGGAAATTCATTTACATTTCTCAGGAGGAGTTCGAAGCTGTTGCAAAATTCGTGAAACAACGGGGTAGAATCAGCATTGCTGAACTGGCAGAGAATTCCAATCATTTAATAAATCTTGCACCGAAAAATAAGATCAACATGGTGGAGGCAACATAGATTCTTGTATATGTAAAATAAGTATATCGCAATAAATTTATATATTACTGTAAATGTGATACAAGTATCCGTCGAGGAGAAATTATATAGATGTTATTTTATATAGAATTATAAATATTTTATTTAAATGTACATCAGAATCTATTTAAATACAGTACCTGTTTACCTTGCGCATTACTGCGTTTATTCTATATATGAAAACCGAAAAATAATCAATAATCAATAGGCTCTCTTGACATCGAAATTAACATTTTACATGATGAATAATTTTGCCGCGAATATGGTAACATTACGGTTTAATGGAATCTTCCATCAGGAATGGGTGAAACGGGTTACACAGAGATCGCTGTAATAATTCATTGAGAATTATAATAATCATAAAATATTCGTATAATAAACAGTGGAAATTTTATTAAGCAAAAAACTCTCGATCACGGATAGCCCTTTTTATCATAAAACAGCTTGTTTGCTTGAAAGTAACACCTGATGACACCTGAGAGCGATGTTGCGTCAGATTCTAGTTTGTCGTTGGTAGCAAGCTGGACAGTTTTATTTTTTATTTGTCGCGAGATGCATAATTTACTCTATTGGGCACGGCTCGGGCGTTTACGTGGTTACGCGATCAGAGGAAAAAAGAGCAACAGATAAAGTTAATTATTCCTCCATGATCGAGATCTTTGAGAGATCACGGTGTAAAAAGATCGATGTGCCGTTGATTTACGCGACGGGGCCCTTTACGACCATTAGGTATCCCATTCCTCACCCTAAAGTTAGTTCAGCAGCTTCGAGGACTCCCGAAATTTTCCACTCGGTGCTGAGAACAAACGCTCAGTTTGTTTTAGACCGAATGAGATAATAGTCCTGGTCCTCGAGCCGCGTCGCAGCGAAAGAATTATAGTCTTCGCGCTATATACCCGATGCTTATTCTTCCTGATCAGCTGAGCCGATCGACTATCGTCCAATTCTAGATCGGAGGTTGCGGAAAATTTCTGAGATCTATCTTCGTGATGGATCACCATCATTAATTCATCGTCTGAGAAATCGATTTTCACGTCCTGACAAACGAGGTTGTTCGAGTGTCTTCGATTCATTAGCCAGCTAATTATTCACGACATGTTGTTCCGTTAGCAAATATGGAAATAGGATGTAAGGTCTTCGTCGTTTCGTCCACGATTTTCGCGATGACCGGAAACAGAGATCTCCTTGAGGAAAACTCAGATCGACACCCCACTTATTATGCGATCGAGTCACGTTTTTGAATCACTGTACCGATCAAAAATTCCGCCGACCGATCGAGGAGATCGTGATCGGTCCCCACTCGATTTCGCGCGAAGAAGGGGACAGCCGGAGCCTATGTAAGAGCCACGGGATCGCCGGGGATCCTGCAGTCTTCCTGAAGAGTTCGTGAGTTCCAGAGAAGAGTTCCAAAGTTTTACGGTCATCCGTTTTAATCCTCGGTCAAGGGATTCGCATAGATCGATCCTCGAGTTGATCCTGCTAGAGTCTTCCGTCTAGTGTTTCGTGTTTGTCGTGAAGATCTATGTGTCCATGAGGTGCAAAGTCTTAGATTGCCAAGGCAACACCCCGACCTTCTTGCCCAGTGTCAGGTAAATATCGAAAACAGGTTCCCGATTTGCTGGCTGGCCCTTCCTAAGCACAGAGTTAATTAATTATCCACCCGGAATAGTCATCTGAAATAGTCGATCGATCGGACCACGGTCTTTTTAGCATATCAAGCTTCGATGACGTGGAGCAACCGCGCAATGCAATTAATGCAGTTGAAACCTGTTTTCTCGACCCCCCCCCCCCCCCACCACCACCCGCGAACAGTGTCGATTCCGATGTTAACGATGTTCAGCGATTTCATCTCCGATTGTACGATTATGATTTTCTGGTATTTTGATAGACTTGCTAAAAATCTCCGGACTCGCAAGGGCAGTCGACGTGGTAACACTGCAAACCGCTTAGAACTTTTGGTTCTGGTTCATTTGCATCACGTGCCATAGAGTGAGTATCTCTAGACCTTGAGGACTACTATAACACCGAGATACGTAACGGGAGCTCTGTGTAACTTCAGGGCTTCGATCGGAGCAGAATTTCACGTTGGTGGTGTCTCATCGCTTCAGCAAATTCTGAGGATCTTGGAGTTTGTGATCATTCATTCGAGTCGATAGTTGAAGGAAGCTCGAGGACGCTCGAAGGGAATCAAGATGGTCTACACTAACATCGCGACTTCGACGATCAAGGCTGCTTACCCCGACGTCAAGTACTTGTTCCGTTTAAAGCTTTCGTTGGTATCGTCGAAAAATTGGTAGCTGGAATGGTGTTAAATAATTTGTCGAACTTCAGGAAGGACAAGCATGGCCAGGCATCGTCGGTGTACCAACCGCAAACGGCGCAGCCGGCGAAAAACGAGAAGTATGGCTCCTGGGGTCCGATCTACAAGAACAAGCAGAACTTCGTCGACATGCATCTCTGCTAACACGCACTATCACAGCTAATGGTTCCAGCCGCGTCTTCAGGCTCTAAAATAATCGCACCTCCGGAAATCGTGATCATTCCGCCGGAATTTCGACAAAAATGGCGGCCGGAACGGAATCTAACTCGACGCAGCATCGCACATTTGATAATGTATGAATAAACGTCTACACCACCACAATTAGATCGTGTTCACCTTGCCTCGGTAATGATAAGGGAATATTTATAATTAGATTGCTAGAGTTATGGAGATCTATACGATAAGTGGTCCTCCTGTGAGTCACAGTTACGCGAGAGTAAAGTTTTCTCCTTTGTTTTTCATTTTTTTCTCTTTTTTTTTAATTAATGCTGTTCTTGATGGCAGTGTTTGAGCAAGAGACGATGTTAGACAGAGGACGAACGAGATGCCAGAAAAAAGTGCATCGTGCTCTAGTTCCGGCGGATACGACGAAGACAAAGAACTCGGAAAAAATAGCCCGTTCCCTAAAGCCGACTGGGTGTCGGTTAAGATGACGCGTTGGAATGGAGCAGCCCTACCAATTTCCACATCATCGAACACCATACCTACTCCAAATTCAAATTCCACAAACATATCTTGTATGTTTTCCCGTTATACGCTTATTTTCCTTTCGCCGTTTTCGGAACCGTAACACGGTCTTTGGGCGCTTAAGTAGATACTTCCGACTTGGTCAGACACGACTGTCACGTATGCGCTGGTCATTGCTGACCCACACACAGTACAAATAATTAACGCTGACACTGCCGCTCGAATGAGTTGAAATTATGCAAATGCTCATGGCAAATGATTGAGCAAAGTCTAAATATATTCTTGCAACACATGCTCGGTGATACATTTTAGTCAAATTCGACGCTTCATACATTTTCAGTTAAAATTCTCGATCGAATGTTCGAATGTAGTCGAACAAATTTATATTTCCTAAAAAGATATTGCAAAATTGACTGGTTTAATACTATAAATAGATACGACAAATGATGGCAGAATGGAATGGGCTAGAATGCAAAGTTTCGTTCAACGAAATTAATATTTCAAATTCCTGAATGAGAAATGACAAATCTTTTTTGAAATGATCAACGTAGACACAGTCGCAGAACGCACAGAAGATTTCACGTACCAGCGTCAAAGTTCCAACAATAAACATTATTGTCAATGCATAAATATTTTCTATCATAAGAGATTGCAGAAATTTCACTCCATGTCTTACTGAATTCTAAAAAAAAAAAGAAAAAAACATCGACGATCACGTCGAACGAGGAAAACACACGAAATGTGTCCAGAAATAGATGTTTGAAAATTGGCACTTCGTTCAAGGCTGGTGGTTTCGGAAAAGCATCGATTCATCGAAAGCCCATGGTTTCCACCCCGTTCCGGTGAAAATAGTAGGGGGGAAAGCCCCGGGGCGTTTGGTGGGGAAACGTCGGGAGGAAAAAGAAGGCTCCTGGACAAACGGGGAGGACGAGTGCAACGTGGTGCAGTCGTTGAAAGCGCGTCGACTGGCTCGGTCTTCCTCTGAATGGAGGGTCGGGGGAGGAACAGTGCCTCTCGAAGCCGGACGATCCGCGTATCTGCCCACCCTCTCTAATTTATTTATTTATCCGCGAAGTACCGGTGTGACGGTGCCATCGACCGCCGGGGGGAAAATTATTTTTTAACTTCGCGACGGAGTTGTGCGTCGGGGACGGAACACAGGACGGAACACAAGACGGAGACAACAGGAGAAAGAAGGAAAAGTGTCGTTGCTCCGTTGGAACGCGAGATACCCGAGAGAGAGTCGACGTCCCGACGCTGCTATTTCGAGGCTGAAACACAACCGGGTAAGCTTTTGTCCGATAGTCTCGCAGCCGGCTGCTCTCTTTTCGCCGGCGAATTTCAAGTGCATGACTCGTGACCTTTTACTCTGCTACCCTCCTGTCTGGGAAAACGGCTCCTTTTTTTCGGGATTCCGAACTGTCCCCATTCCGTCCCGAACGGACCCTCGATGTGACGTTTTAAATTTGGCCTTGGAGAACTCGCCTTTCGTTCACCAGGAAATTTTTTCAATCGTCATCACATTTTTCTACCGTTCTCTCGTTTGATCGGTATTTGGTCAATGAGAAATCGTTCGCGCGAAGAACTCATTCATTTTGTAAATTAAGCATCGCTTCGTTGTCCAGACTAGATCGAGCTAGGAAGGAAATGGTCGCTTCGAATAATATAAAATAAAACTAAAGAAGCGAGTAAATTATAATAAAATTTGGGTTCCCTTTCTTTAATAATTTTGATAGAAATAGAAGCATATTTGAAGTTGCAGTTTTTTACCCGCTTTTGTTCACAATCGCATAAAATTCGCAGTCTGGTAATAATTTACTTGGTCGATTAACTGTCGCTTTACCGTTCACGATTGCTTTCAATAATTCGTACAATATAATCGCACGAATAATTTCTGAAAATTGTTATCTAACAACACGGTTACACGCATCGACGGTACAACCCTAATTTTCATTTCAATATTCCGCGGCGAATAATTAAGCAATCATTAAATAGAAGTTTCCCGGAGAATTCGTCTGATCGTCTTCGCAGCTGGAAGACATAAATCTATTCTCTTCTTAACGCAGTACTTAACGCCTGAACAAAAAGGTATCGCTCGCATCACGATGCTCTCGCTTTGAACGTCCTCGAGTGTTCTCTTGTGGGTTGAAGAGTTCTAGGGTTCACAAAAGAACACAGTAACCTCTTTTACTGCCGTAACTTACACTAGCCGGTTCTACAGTATTTTACGCCTCTTGCTACAATGTCGAACAAAGTTCCCACCTTGTCCGCAGCGAATTCAGTATCAATGCTGGTGTAGTAAAGCATTTCCCGAGTCTCCGAGTAGCCTAACAGCTCGCAATCTATTTTTTGCCGGCGTCGAGTGGCTCAGAGCGTGATGCCGAAGGAAATCCACCAGAGCAGTCAGCTGAGAGTGCAGGGATTAAATGTCCGATAGCTATTCCCGATGTCACAGAGAACCGTCATATTCGCGTGTCAGCCTAATTGCTTTGCATCCCGATAAAATACTCCGCGGAAACGGAGATAGGTTCTCGTCGAGTCCTCGGCAGGCTTTTTATCGCGATAATCGACCGGTCCGCGGACCGGAAACAGAGCTTCCTTCGCGATGATCCCTCGAACGTGGAACAACGTCCCTTCGCGTGCCGAAGGGCGGCCGTCACGTCTAAATCCCGACGTGGTCTCCCTTCCCCCGTTCCCTCCCTGTCGATGGTAATGCTCGTTGCATCCGTAGGTACCACGCACTCGGTCCGCTATTTTTGTCGGCGGGCCGAACAGTTGCTAGTAGACACCCTCTTGCGAGCAGCCGGAGACGGGACTGAGGAGCCGAGATACCCTCTCCGGCTCTTGGCGCGTGCCCGGACACGCTCGGAGCCTCATTAGCCCTTGTCCTCGAGGAAAAATGATGAATGGCCCGATAAGAATACTACTCGAAAGCCTTTCGGAAACAACGGCGCCACGAATTTCTCGGTCTAGCTTCCTAGCTGACGGGAATTCCTCGGCGGCGCGACCCCTTTCTGGAAAATTCTGCCAGGCACGGTCCATGCTCCAGCTTCTCCGATCGTTATTCCTGCGAATTTGATAGAGAAAATGGGTTTAACATTCGCGCGTCGAGACTTTGTTACACGACTACATAGTTTCTGATAATATTCATTCCGATTTCTCATATGGTTCATTAAGGTTTATAGAGAAGCTAAGGAAGAAGAACTTAAAACAAAATCTTACGATAGACAAATAAAATTGTAGATAATCTTGAATACGTTCAGCTTTATTTTTGTCAAAGTTAGCCGTTAGAGTGTTAAGGACTCAAGTTGCAAATGAACGCATCAAAAGATCGAGACGTATTCATCGCAACGGCAGCCTCTTCTCTAAAAATGGTCCTTCTGATAGCCAATGAACAAACGCAAGAATCAATTATTATACAAAATTCAGATATCAAATGTTCGAAAATAGATCCACACGGTAACCACAGCCGAAGACATTGCCTAATCGTCCGATCCACTCCGTGTACCAAGGAACGTAACTTTCTCGGTCGCCTAATTAAAACTCTTCGGACAGCGACAGTTCCGAAACCAGAGACATCAACCGCATAAAATTTCCGGTAGACTAAAGACCTCTTCTCCCGAACGGAAAATGTACCCGGTGGTCCGCGATCAAAGTCACCAAGCCTCTCTCCGAGGCGCGGTCATTAAAGAAAATAGACGGTCGCATAAATTGCGCGCGCCAGGATTTACGAAACGCAGGGAGGACCGGAAGCGTTTAGGTGGAACAAGGACCCACCGCGCTCCGATTAACAAAGTCCAATAAATTTCCGGGATCCCTGGGTGTCTCGTGTCAACTCGACCCTTCTCGGAGTTGAACGAACTCGGCCGGTCGCCGGGGCGACGACACCCTCGACGTCACCCGAACCGCGACGACGCCGCGTTTTGCCGTCTTCTTCGCCGATGATACCTACCTCTGCCCTTTCGGCACCCACGCGGCCCCGGGCTAATGCAATAACTGCCGGGACCCGGTCCTTTTCACCGTCTCGGGGCCAGTTACCGGCGTGGTTTATGCGCGGCCCCGGACCCACAAGGTGACGAGAACATACGTGGATTGCCACCGACAACACGGCACTTCCTGGTTATATTTAGTCCTCGAAGGAGATCGAATTTCCGACGTCTACGACCCTAGGAATCCGCGACTACCGATGGATCGGTTGTATCGGGCCTGCGACCAACCGGTGATTCACTCGAACTGCCTAAAAATAACGCCATTTTTGCCACCTTTCCCGTTTCTGTTCTATTTCGGACGCGCGTCGACTGATGGCTTATCGGCGCCAACACTTTATACCATTTTCGGGACTCGGTTCACTCGGTTTACGATCTTCCTGTGCTTTCTTATCTCTTTCCTGTCTCTGCGTGGGAATTGTTTTTTTTTCAAGCTGGCGGCTCGATGTTGCAATCGTTGCTTTGATCGTTGCGTTTCGACGCAGTTCTTTCCGAAACTTTTCGGCGAATTCGCTGAAAGTACTATCATAAAGCAGCCTTATAAAGTACCTCAGGTCCATCGACAATTCATCAATTCATCTTCTTCTAACCGATGTCTTCGCACAGTTCAGATCTGAAGACAAAGCTTCTTCTTCGCAACGGTCCCCGAAAGAAGCGATCTCCGATTTTTCTTCATTATCTCAGCGAAGACAAATGAACGTTTGTCAGTGTTACCGACGTTCTACTAGGAACATCGATTTCCCGAAGCTAGTATCCCTGAAATTTTCGGGTCTAAAACATTGGCCCGCTTTCGAGGAACAAATATAGACCGAGTTCAGGTGTCCCCAGCGCTCCGAGACTTTTTCCATCAAACGCCTTTTCTCTATCTCCTTCTCGCGGCTCGTTTTTGTCTTATTGCTCTTCTTCCTCTTCTTCTGGGTTCGTAGCTCCCTAGACCCGGGTCATCTCCCCTGTCTCCTTAAGCTCCCCCAAGCTTCGGTGACTTGAACGCGGGGGCACGCGCGGCTCCGGGATGACGGACACGTGCGCGGCTGTGTACGCAATTGTCAAACTTTACTTACGCCCCCGCGGGGAACACGGAACATCCGTCTGCATGCTGCGCTTCTCGTCTAGCACGTGATCAATCCTAGACCGCCGGGTCGGGGCGCGTGCTCGCCGCCAAGAACGCCTTCAAGCATTTTTGTTTCGTTGCGATGGAAGCTCGCGTACTCTTAATGGCGGAGACGAGTCGGGACCCTAAACTTCCGGCTGAATTGAATGCGAACGTTTTCTGAGGTCGTTGGGAAAATGTCTCTTGCCGGACCTAATGGACCTCTTTGGATCGGTGATTAGAGTTCCGTTTGTAATTAGTAGACAGCGAAATAAAAATTTCATACTTCAATCGCACGAAACAAGAGTTACGCGAAGATGCATTTCTCCTAATATTTACAACGCGGTAAAAATATTCTGACAAGATTCTTACCTTCTTCTAACGTCTGCACCGTTCCGTGTTTCGCATCGCTCATGTTTGCCACAAATGCGTAAACTCCGAACTCTGGTAATTAGTTGCAACGGTAATCTACGGTAGATTAGTAACTGAAATATGGATCTTTATGCAGCATCCACCGACTTCGCCGTGCCGGTCCCACAGATTTCTCCGTTCTACGAATCGATATCGTTGAATCGAACAATGCACGAGCGATGCCGGAATGTTTATTTATTATTACTGAGGGAATGAGCGCGTCTCGTGAGAACTCGTTGACAGGATGCTGACATATCCTGCCGCTAACGTCCCCAGTTATACTTCAATTATACCGAAACGCGTGCGATCGCATGAATTATTTCGTTCCCCGAGGTCTGTCGCTCTGGTCCCATAATACAGAGCGTGCCCGCGCTCCTAATTTATGCGGCGCTGCAATCTCGAAACGAGCTGACGAACAATTTCCCAAGCGGCTAACTGCCACCGACAGATATTGCCGTAGGTTTTTCCCGTTCGCTAAAACGATCGATCTACGAGCATTCTTCCGTGTCTAGGAACATAGTAAATCAGACCTTGGACTAGCAGACCTTGTATCGCTACGCCAGATGAGGGCGTGCTCCACCCTGTTCGCCACGGTGATGTAAATGGAAAACACGTGAGTCGGAGAGAATCGTTCGATAAACGTGTGCCAGTTTATGATCAAAACCGTACAATTTTTCGGCGCCTCACGGAAATAGACCGGGACTTGACGGACACCCTGTATTTACACTCGGCACCCGCGCCACGGGCCTACGTTTCTTCCGATCGCTTCCGTCGTTTAATTTTAGCAACAAATCTCCCGTAAACGTCCTATATTTACCCTTGTTCTGGAACAGAGGGTCCGAGGAATTTCCGCGATGCCCTTGTCCGAATATTAATGGATGGATGTCGCCGGTAGCCAACGTGAACTCTCTGTGATCTCTGACGCCCGGTCGGGCCGCTCGTTGACTTTTGCGCTATTAGCTGCATATTTCGCTGATTAAACAACTGTAGTATCTCTGTTATCGTCGATATCGTCTATTCGTTGTTGTCAAAGCTGTTGTTATTAAACGGCGGATCTTCGTGCGAAATGAACATTGTTTGCATCCGTTGCAAAACGCTGGAGCAACTTGGAACATTCCTTGGTTCTTCGATAATTCGAATAGGTCGAAAGTAGTGTATCGGCGTTATCAATCGAGTCTCACAGATATTATATTTCGAGTCACAGATAGTCGTTTTTTTTGCGACGGATGCACGAAATTCGCGGTCCAATTATTATTCACAACGAAACACGTTTTAAAGCTACGACCGCGATTCTGTGGCTTCGAAAAATCGAAATCGTCGCATTGATTGAATTCTAGCACATAGGATTTACGGTGTATATCGGGAGAAAATATCGTCGAAATAGATTCTACGGACTCAACAAAATTATGCAGTTCGAAACACTCGGAAGTAAGAACATGCGACGCGCGGCGTTCATCCTTGCGGCCACAGAATTAGCGAAGGAAGGCGAAACGCAGCGTGCCAAAACGCCTGTAATCGCGCGAATGATCGCGTAGAAGCACGTACATTCTTCGAATCTGCTCGAAAACTATGCGCAAGCAAATTCCGAGCAACTCCGAGATTCGACGTTTGTTCCGAAATCGTCGAACACGCTGCGCGGCGGCGTCGCGGCACGATTTCGTCCCAATGGGCGCCGCTAATGCAACAGAAACCGAACCGGAAAGAGGAAAGAAAAAAGAAGAGGAAGAAGAAAGAGGAGCACAACAGAGCCCCGTCAAAAGAAGAGGAAAGAAAGTGACGCGGCGGCGGCGGCAGCGTAGAAGATGGAAAAAGGAGCAGAGCGAAATCGATGATTTCCTCTCGCTCTCGGAACCGAGAAGACGAACCAGCGCGGGGCGGAAAGTGTCTCCTAATAATAGAAGAATACATTTTTGGTTCTCCGGTCTGTTCTTCCGTGGTGATTGTCGGCTACTACCTGGAGATTCGTTCGGGGAAGCTGTTTTCCTCGAGACACGACACCCCAAGGATTTTGGCTCGCGAGACGGCCGAGACCACTGAGACCGGAGACTGCGCGCTCTCGGATGCTGCAGTTTAAAAATATCGGTTCCTGGAACGGATCGCAGAAATCGAGCACCAGAGATATTCGGTCCTCTTCCTCCTCTTTGTTCCATGTATAACGCCGCCAGACCCCCCGCGAACCTAAAGGCGTGGTTACAACCACAGTGCAGCGGGTTTACACGCGCGCATCCGCCTGGCTCGTCGCGAGACCTCGCCCGGCTGAATTATACGACTCGAATTAACTTGGAGGCCCAAAGGATACTGTCTCCGCATTGGCGATGTCCAGGAATGCGGGCTCCGCAGCGTTTCCTCCCTCGACGAGTTAACTCGTCGATCATTCTTCTGTACGATTCTCTATCATTCCTGTCTGCAGAACCGCTCTTCTAATTTTGACGAATTTTTTAGGGAAATCATCTGTGTACCAGTCAGTGTATTTTGCTGTAGGAGAAACGATTGTTGGGTCGTGATTTATGCTAGTTAGTTTCGTAGTTGGTTCAGAGGAGGTTCGATTAATTTAATCGAATAGAAAGCTACGATGGTTTCGCACGTTTTAATTGGTGCCTTGGAAGACGAGCATGATAGAAAATTTTGTTAACGTGGCTCTTGTGATCATTTCGCTAAGCAGTTAGTTGTTTAAGAAGGATGCGTACAGCGATATTCGTGATTAAATTATTTATTTTGTGAAAATGTATTCAGAGAAAATACGAAGAAAATCATCGAACGTATACTATATAATTACAGTAACTTACTTACACTTTTCAAAGAGGTCGCAACAGCTAATTGTCTAATTGATTTTCGTTCGTTCGATGCACGAACTCGCACTATTTATAGATCGTATAGTTCATAAAGGAACGTACAAATCTCTTTCGGTATCTGTCTAATTTTAAAGAACAATCGAGTGAATATCTATAAAATAGTCCAAGATCATTTTGTATCGAACGCTTAAAAAAAACTTAAGGATAAAAAGAACACGATGCTATAAAACTCCGTGACCGCGTCATTGCGAAACGAAATTGACAAAATAAGAGTAAGCTTAAATTATGCTTTAAAAAATAGACAAATAAACAAACGAAAACAGTCCCAAGCGGCAAATAAATCGTCCACAGGATTGATCTACGAAGCCGAGTGAATCTTCGTACAACTGTATCGGCGAGATAAATGATCGAACGTTCGCCAAGTTCATGCTCGGCACCGCGAGATCGCAAAACAGTTGCTCGATGGATAAATAATTCGGCCGTTCGTCGGAAAGTCATGTACCGACAGCTGGTAGCGGATTCTCAGACACACGGGCTCGTTCCTCCGGTGATCGCATCTCGGAAGAATGACGTCTACCGGTGCGTCGAGACGGCGGCGGTCGTCTCACCCGAAATAGATCCTTGGATCACGGGCGCGCGGAGACGCGTCCGGGGCGCGTCGCGACGCCGTGGAAACCGGTTGCTAGGGGAAAAACGAATCCCCCGTTCCGATGGGTTTATTAACGATTAAATTACCGGGATCCCGGTGCCCGGAGGCTGGAACGCTCGCCGATCCGTCGGAGGATCTTCTGAAACGCGCGAGATCGCGAGCGGGGAATGCGGTCGCGCCTGTGAAAATCATGCTTCGTTGGCTCGGTTTCCCGAAAGGATCCGTAACGCCGGGAAAACGATGCCGGCGTTATCGCCGTTTTCCCGAGTGCGTTGGTAATTTATGAAAATGATCGTTACATCTGCATTTTGAGGGGATCGGCGATTTACGAGAATCGGGCCCCGTTACTTCTGTTTCACCAATGATGTCGGTGTATCATGAAGATTATGCTCTGTTGCCTCTGTTTCCTGAAGTGATACGCGTGTTTCAGAATCCGCGACGCTGTTGAATAATTCAGACGGTATATACCGTTCTGCTCATTTGCGTCGTTATCGTGCCCGGTAATCGCGTGGATAAATCTAAACGGCGGATTTCACGCGATCACGGTGTTGCGCGAGTTGTTGCGATCTGGAAGTGTAAACGGATTAGAGGAGCACTGGGATATTAACGCTTCTTAGTTTCAATTTCTCGGAGCTACTTACCGGCAGGAATGTCGATCGGCTTTCAATGTTCCCGCGATCGTTCGAGTCGGCTGGAATTGATTTCGGTTCAGTTTTTTCCAAGACGCGGACGTTTCACGGAGCTGGAGCCAGCGGGATTGTTTGACTTAAAATCGGGCGGGGTCGCCATTTTCGGTACAAGGCCGCACATGTCGGCCGTGGGGCGCCCACGAAAGACATATGGGACAGGGGGCACACGAGCAAACAAACTAGGCCTTTATTACCTGAAGACATTTCCAAGTAATCATCGGCAACCGCTCCGCTTCCGCCCGTGAACTCGCGCCGAGTTCTGTTACGCTCGAGCAGCGAAACGTTCGATTTCCACCGTGGCGAGATCGTCTAGCATGCGAACGATGATTGGCTCGGCGCAATGAAAAATCCTTCGGGGTTAAATATCGCTGCGAGCGTAAATTGAATAATATATTTCCCTAGCACACGCACCGCGTTATGCGAGAGAGCCTAACGGGACCGATAAGATCGCCTCCGTCTCGGCTTTCTGTAAAAGGGATCTCAAGTTTTACGGCATCGGAGCGAATTACGCTCCACTTCGGATCGGACGAGTATGATTTCAGAGGGAGGAGAAAATCGAACGGAACGCATCGACTCGTTCGATATTAATGGCCGAAGTCACTTAGCGGCCGCGTTAAGCGGCGGCGCGACGATTTTTCCACGGGATTAGAAGTGTTCCCGTGTTCGATACGCAATTGCCGAAGCGTTTTGTAGGAGAAGCCGGGATACAGGCTGCTCAAAAATCCAGAGAAATCCCGGCGATCACTATATTTGGCCTTCTGACTCATGGCGCGGTTGCGCGGCCGACGCGCAAGCTTTGAATTCTACCGCGCCATTTTGTCTTCGGCCGCATCAGATTCTTCGAGCGTCTTCGCGTTTTTTCTTTCTATGCCACACTCTCTCGGGAACTGGTGTTTCTGCTCTGTGCTATTTATTCGAATCGAGCGAGCCGATAAATGCGTTTTGTTGTTTCCGAACGGTCCCCTTTGCGGTCGATTAAATTGTTAGTTTCAATTTGAAACGCTCTCCCTCTGATCTCAATTTCTTTAAACTTTTCTACAAGAACGCAAGTTTCTATAAAAATTCCGTAATATACAGACAGCTAAAACGATGACAATTTTTAAAAAAACATAACGATGATCAGATTGATAAGTGAATTAAAGATCCATAGGATTAAAAGAATATTTATTTATAATAAAACATAATTCATATTGATCGAATAAGACAGATTAAATTTGTTGTTCGAAAATAAACAAAATAAAAGAAGTTTAAAAAATTATAAAATAAGCCAAAGGCATAGTCACCCCGCGGTAATCGGCACCGCTACCCTAAATTGCTTCATTCAGCAAGAAAATCTAAAAATTACCTACCACTTTCCACGATGATTAAATATTGATTAGTTCATGGTTCTTTCAGCTGATTGGCGAATGCGGTGTAAGAGACCATCGTGAATTTAAGGATCAACAAAATGAGGGCACGAGATTCCATGGTCTACACCCCGGTGTCCCTAGGACCGGACACCGACGACGAGGAAACCCTAGTCAACGCTGAAGTTTATATCAATGGTGAGTCTCAATTATCCATGTGCATGCTGCAAATACATTTTTCTTAAATTACTAAACCACGAAAGTTAGATCCTGATAAATTAGATCTCGCGAAACGATTTTACCAGCGAATGGTAAGTCAGTACTCTGTCGCTGCGATCGTGGTTAATGATCCCCTGAATCTTCTTATCTGCTTAATGTTGCCTAACGCCGAGGTTAATAGCGTTTTGTGAGAGGTTTTTATGGATCCGCTTCGATTCGTTGATGAATTGCTGTGATGTCAGATCGATTAAGCGACCGGTAAGGGAAGTTGTTAGGAACGGAGATTAGTCTTCCTCGTGCTACATTGTTGAACGATTTCAAGATTAGATCTCGTTGTTACGATTAGAACGAAGACATGAGAGACGAGCTTTTATTTAATGTTCCTGAAGTTTTAATTTGACGAACGAGATTATCCTTATCAATGAACAGAGTCTAATTAACCCCAGAATAATTCGAACAACCCCATTCTATTTATCGGCATAAATAGCATTGCAGGGGTGCGGGCGACGGAAAATATAAAATCTTGATGATTAAAATATTATTTATTATTTTCAAGATATAATATAATATTTTATATTATATAATATATATAATATTATATTTTATATTATATATATATATATTATATTATATTTTATATTATATATACATATTATATATAATATAATATTATAATATATATATATATATATATATATATATATATATATATATATATTATATATTATTATTATATTATATTATATAATATAAATTTTATATTATATGTTATACATTATTATTACATATCATATATCATAAGTTATATATATATATATATATATATATCATAATCCTAATGTTCTAGTATTTATTTACACGGTTTGCAGACAAATTAAAAATATTTAGATGTCGCTGGCAACCCCGGAAGATCGTTTTAGGGTTAAACGACGTGCAGAGTACGCAACGAATTAATATTTCGAATCAATAAATTCAGAGTCAGTGAAAAAAAAAATATATGTAAATCGGGCACAATAGACGATTAGTTGACAAAATGTGAAGAAGGTAGCAAGCTTCCCTGAGCCAATGAGAAATTGTAAAACAACGAAACAATGCAACCGACACAACTCCAGAAATAGGTTCTTAGACGGCACGCCACGTCCCCGAACATGAAAAGGACAAGATGGTCGGTCATTTTTCCCGATTGAAATTCCGATTGTTCTCCGGCGACAAGAGTATTCCTGACCAAGTCAAGCCGGATGCGATTGGAAAACGAAGACAGTCTGGTCTGAGTCAGAGAACACCTACACGACTTCCGAATTCGAAGTTCGCGGTTATGTGGCGCATGTAGGATAGAGGCGGGGGCGTGGCGTATGTACGCAATAACCGGCGAGCCGGCTGCGTCAGGCTCCGTTTTTGGCAATGATAATACGCTCACCTGGAAGAGCATTGTTTAATCGCCTCTTATCTGCCTCTCGGAGGAATGACGGCTCGTGTCATGGGAAACGGACCCGATAATCCTGCACAAATATTGGACGCGGGAGACTCGTTCCCGGAAACCAGAATCTTCTAGAATCTCGTCGACGGGCTTTACTAACGCCAGGTCTATGAGAACGCAATCGCTGATAGGAGCCGCAGATAATCGCTATCGGAACGTGTTCGGAAGATGATCACCGTAAAATTTTATTCAGACGGAAAGCTAAAAATGATTACATTCGATAGCCGAACGACGAAACGAATTTTTTCAGAAACATTTTCTTCCGTCATGATCTTGGATGAACCCTAAATTATTTTACTCGGTAGCTCAGCAGTGAAACAACTCGGATAAAAATTATTTTCAAATGTTCTATATTTCTTTCTATATTTATTTTTCTATATTTTACTCACTTAATTACTTTTTTGAAATATACAATCATTTTAGTTCGATGAGGACTCGCGAGGACAGCGTCACAGGAATTGTATCGATTACGTGGGACACGGTTTTTTCCTCGGCTCACATGATCTCGCGTGAAGTAAATTAATTTTGCACAACGTCGTTGTTTAAAATAATAACTTGAAGATAATTTAATAGCTTGAAGATAAATTCTAGCGCAGGTTGTTTGACCGTTCGAACGACTTTTTACTTTATGAAAGGTTTTGGTTAAACGTCTCACCGGATGAACGACTATTCGTCGTTCCTAAATTTAGGCATTTCCTGCGTCGAAACGACGGCGAGCTAGTTTAAATAAAAGGACAATGTTATTCCTAAAATAAGACCGATGAATCGGTCGAACAAATCGTCCCCGTCCAACTGCCACTTTTCAATAAAACACGACCACGCCTGCCGGAGAAAATGGCATTCGAAATCAGCAGCGTGAGTCAGAGATTTCGTTTTTCAAGGAAACGAGGGGGCCGAGGAAAAAACCGTGTCCCACGTAATCGATACAATTCCCGACAATGAACGTCCAGCGGACGCGCGCCGGCCGCGTCACCGTTTTATCGGCATTTTTAAAGGGACGATTTTAATCTGCCGGGGACGCCGGCATGATCGCGAGCCAACGGTATACAGGAAAACGGCGCGAGCAAAATGACATCCTGATTTATACGCGGCCATTGTTGCGTTTGCCCGCGAGTATGCGACGACGCGTTTCGCTGGTGAACCCGCGAAGATAATCGGTATTTGTGCAGCGACGATAACAACACCGCGAAGGAGGAGCACCCTAAGGATTGTCCACTCGGTACTCGATAAGTGTTATCTCTGGTTCTGGCGCCGTCTGGAAATTCCGTTAATTTCCCAATCGCGGTGCACACGGCCGAGGAAAACTCGCGGCGGCCACCTTTCCGAGGAAACATAAATTGATCGGCGGATGGCCGAGGATTGGCAGCCTTCGGGCATTTACGATCGGTTTCCGCTTTGCGGAGAAAGTCACCGTGGAAAACTGCCGCTTCTCGTTTAATCTTGGTGCTCCTCGGATTATGAGCGTTCGTCGAGTATACGCGCCTATGAATTACGTCTGCTGCTATGAGTCGCTTCGGTTCAGAATATTTCAATAAAGAGACGTCTTCCTTTTCGTTTTAGGATCTTCCTAAACACGAGGCAGATCTTGCTAAATAAATTTCAACAGATAATTTTTAAGTGTAATTAACTTTATATCTAAGTATAGCTTATTAAATTGTTTCATTTAAATCCAATTAATTATTTGTTCCTTATAATTAAACATGTAAAGAGACGAAACTGCTTGGAATAGCAGAAATATTATTTTTATTTATCGATACTGAATTAACTCTACCAAAATTTTCTGCAGAGCTTATGAAAAAACTTCAGAAATTATTGAACGAATGGAGTTCACACAATGTTCACTAAAATAAATCGTTGTACGTAAGATATTGCAATGTTAATTATATTGGTAAAACATATTAAGATTACTGAAAAATAAACCGGTTATTATTTATTCGAATTTTTGCTTTTAGTTCCAATTTCAGTATTTTATTTACTGTGCAAATAATTTCAAATCGTCTCTGTTGCGAAAATTACTGAAGTCTGCCAACAGGGCACAGTAATCGGCTCGTCTATCATATTGCATCTTGAACACCAAAATGAAAAGATGTCTTCAGGTTTCAAGAATAAAAAGTGCCACGGTATCAAAATATTCCTCAGAGAAATAATACACGGGACTGAATGAATATTTTTCGCACAATACAAAAATCGAACAAATCTCGTAATTCCTAGACTATGAATTATTTGCACAGATAATATTATTAAATATTTACATTGCACGATAAACACACCTGTGTATTGCCCAAGGGCACTTTTAAGGCGAGAGGTTCCCGATCGAACTCTCGATAGAATCAAGGTGCTTTTCAATCACGAGGCTGGTTCCCTCGTCGGTCTCCGAGCGATGCTTTCTCTGTGTCGTCTTCCATCGCGCGAACAACCGTTTATCTCCGTACGTGCGTCACAATGATCTCTTCATCGAGGTTGTACAGCGATACAAGCGCATCGTTCCCGAGTAATCCGAATCCACGGTATCCGGGCTGGCAGATAACAGCGAAATACATAAACGGAACGAGCTGCCAGCGGACTTTACGAGCTTTCGTGGATAATTGTAATTAAGTTACGCAGCACCCTTTTTTCGTAATATCTCGGCTCGTTTCCTGTCTTCCCGCACGCGATATCCACTCGGCTTTCCATTATCTTTTGCCGGAGGTCAGTGTATACTGAACGCGATCCGCGATCCGACGCGACGCTTCAATGAATCGTTTTGTTTCTCTAATTATTGGACGAAGGACGACGATTTGCTGAAATAAGAGATCGGCGAAGACTCGATAAAATGAGGAAAGGACCGAAACTCGGAAGAACGTTTTTAGTTTCGAAATAGCGGGAAAGAGGATCAGCTGAAAGCTCTGATCTGAATTAATAGAGTAATTTTTCCCAGAAATGTTCGGAGATCGAAACTGAAACCGACAGATCTGAGAATACTAAGTCGCGATTCTTAGGGGCTCGAGGCTCGTTTTTATAGGAAAAAAGGCAGCGACCAGCATGACGGTGTACATTAATATGAGTTTTTTATTTTTAATTTTTTGCCACGATTCGACGGCAATTTGGAGGCCACATGCCACGATTCGAAGGCAATTCGAAGGCCACGTGTCACGATTCGAAGGAAATTCGGAGGTCACGTGCCACTATTCGAAGGCAATTCGGAGGCCACGTGCCACGATTCGACGGCAATTTGGAGGCCAGATGACACGATTCGAAGGCAATTCGGAGGCCACGTGCCACGATTCGAAGGCAATTCGGAGGCCACGTGCCACGATTCGAAGGCAATTCGGAGACCATCATTAGCATCGACGTAGCAATAAATTACATAGGCGCAGGACTAGCACAGGAAAATTCACAGCATCCCGAAATTTGAAAAATTAGAAATTATTATTAGAAATTGTGGAAAGATAGTACAGAACACAAACAGAGGAAGCCTCGAAGTTGAAGACTCATTGCAGTGATACATAGATCTGTTACGACGATGTCAGGACACCAAATCTTTACGTAAGATTTCTGCATCAATTGATAGCAGTAAAACTTGAGCAGAAGGTTACATCTTCTCTAAATAATTTGACCATAGCAAGAGTAATGCAACGATGCTCTTCGACTCTCCTGACTCTTCTTCGTCTATCCATCCCCGTTTCAAAAGCACCGAGTCCGCACAGTGGCTGGTGACTGCAGGCCGCGGACAGAAAGCATCCAGTGGCCGAATCGTAGCGAAAATTTCAGTGGACATCCGGCTGGCAATCGAACAAAACCCGATCCAGCAGGACGTGTCCCATGTCCGTCCGCGTTCACCGCAAGTGCGGGATCGAGAAGGCGTATCGGCCCTTATTCCCACGGAAGAAGAAAAACCCCTGGGATCGGCTCGTTACGATCGGTGGTCGCCGGTGCACGACGGGCACCGACCACCGTTCCACGGCTCCCCCAGATTACCATCTCCGCCGCCTTGCTACAAGATCAACACACATGCACGCGGTGGCACAATCGCGCGCCGTACGTGTACGTACACGTCTACGATATCCTCCGGCTGCACGTATAGCCGCTCCTAGGCTATCCGTTTTTTTTCGCCGGGGGATTATACGTGCCCGAGATCGTGGATCTGACGAGGGCGCTGAAAGGCACGGCCTCGCCGTTTTATTTTATGCGGCCACGATACGTACGTGGCATGCGTCCGCTACGTGTCCGGCATAACACCAAGGGAAAACCGGGGGCCCGACGATCGCCAGATACGAGAGTGCTCCGTGGACGATCCGCGAATCTGCTCGCGAAACGCCTGCGGTTAAGGCCTTACCCTCTTGCCCGGCTTCATTGAGTAACGGCGGCCTTGTTTCGTCGCAGTTCCTGCCGTTGCGCAATCCGGTCTTGCCTGGAACTTATTTTCGGACCTCGATTTCTACCTTTGGCGTCGGTTTCGGCAACAACATTGTGGCAAGAGGAAGACTCTCGCGCGGTTTTCGGCCACTGGGCGCCGAGAGAAACTGTTCGAACGACGATTTTCTGATTACATGGCGGAGGGTTTCAACGATTTAACTGTATCTTGAACATTTTCAGCATTTTCTTTGCTGTTTTGGAACAGCTGCGCCACTAAATGGTCTACGTTGTTTTCGAGATAGTGAAATTAACAATTAAACATACTTGGAAGTGAGATATCAGGTTCTAATAGAGAAAACGATGTTCTAGAATGTGCAAATTGTATTCTCGAATTTTTGGATCTCGATAGCATTGTTAGTTTTCGAGTGTCAGTTGTTTCAAAATTGCATTGCACGTGTGTATCGCTAGCGGAGGGTTAAAACGAAAATTCTTCGAGACTTCTCGAACGTCCAAAAACGGACGTCGTGAAGACGTCTTTGTGCTATCTAGTATTAAAAATAGTATTTGACTTGTCTTTTTAGACAAATTTAAGCCCGCTTCCTCTATCCTCATAGAAATCAGTGACAGATGATACAAGTCGAAATTGTATCGTCGCGGGGGGTTGGAATATTCGACGAGCGAAGAGCAGAAAATTTCCTTATCTTTCTCTCGCGCTGGACGAGCCAGGGTTAATTGTCGGGGAAGGTTTCTCTCGGTTAATTGGGTCGCAGCGAGCGCAACGAGAACCGTGAAAGTAACTTCCACTGTTTCAAGGCGAACGATATTTAATCTCGAGGAGTGCGCGAAAAGATTGCGGCCCGAAGTCGCGGAACGAAGAGAGGAAGAAAGAGAGAGAGAAACGGGGCGGTAGAGAGTCTGGCAACGATTTCGGGCGAGTATTCGAAAAAGAAACGAGAGAGTCTCTCGGCGACTAAATGGAAGATGCATAATAAAAATCCGCTCTTACGGGTTCTTTTAGCTTAACGCTCGTGCTGCGAACGGTTTGAACTCGATTGCGCCATCGCCACGGTAGCCGTATCGTTTGCGGGAATTGTCCCGGTCAGGTGTAACCCTCGTTCAATACAGGAACTACGAATGAAAATTGTTGAGGACAAGTCCCGCCTTTTGCTGTCAAGCGCTAAAAGTAATTGGAATAATTTACCCTTAAAGCACGCCAAGACTGAATTTCTTGTGCGATCTTTGTTTGAAAATCTGTTTGAATAAAGAAATTTGTTACATCGTTTTCCATGGATATATAATATTATAATAATAATTGTTAAATACAATGTATGAAAGGAGTCATTTGTGGCACTGGTTATTTTACTGTCAAGTTGCAGCAATTTTTCGATTTTATTCGCGACACTTCGACGCTTTCGATTTTTATTAGATTTTGATAAAACGGAGACGGATAACCAAGGAAAATTATAGCAAACCTTACTATAGAACCTAAGTTCAATCATGATAATTTCTGCTACATCTACGGACAGCAGATTATTCTTTAACGTACTTACAGAACGAAGAACTGTAAAGCAGAGGTAAAATAAAATTAATCAACTTTATTGAATTTCCTTACGAATCACAAGTGGTCCATCTTCTTACACATCCACGTACTGTAGATTAAAATCAAATAAATAAAATAAAATAAAATAAGATGAAATAAAATACAATAAGTTATATAATGAGTTTAAGGGTGGGATAAAATAGCATTTCTAAAACCGGTGGCCCGGCGAAGTAGGCAAAAAGAAATAACGGAGGATTTGAAACGGCACGAAATTATAGTTGCACATCGATCTTCTTTCGGCCCGAACCGCATAAAAATCGGCAGTCAATAATTTGATGGAAAGCCCGGTATGGAACAGGCCGAAATTTACTGGCGGGTTCGGTTAGGCGGAATCGTTCGAATTAATTAAGGAACACAAGCGACGCGGACTATGACGAGCCGGGTCCGGTAATGGATGGCCGACGGGCGACTAATTACGCGAAAATTATATACCGTTCGGCCGGTTAATTCGCCTGAATGGCATTAACGGTCTCACCTCGGGCCCGAGACCCGACTCTCGCTTTTCTACGGCGGTTTTACCCTTCGCGCGCTCCGAGAGAGAGAACGTTGCACCAATCGTTCTCCGCCCGGGGCAACGATCTTATGGTTGCCCAACCCGGCGTGTGCATTTATCGGGGGGAGACCTGTAACCCGCGCGGCGACACCTCGGCCCGACCGATAATATAGGTACACGTGTCGTAAAATGTAATCGAGACCGTTATTGTTACAGATCGTCGCGCGATATTAACGGAAAGCAATTTGTTCGGTGCGCCGCGCCGCGTCACGTTCGACCGATGCTTTACTTTGCAGGCTGGCCCGGTTTTTCTCTCGTTCCCTTTCTCCTTCTCTCTCTCTCTCTCTCTCTCTCTCTCTCTCACTCACTCACTCTCTTTCTCTGGTTCACTTTGGTGTAACACGCGGCACGATCATGCTGTCGATCGCTTCAATTCAAATCGGTCGACGCCGCCGCGAGCGCGCGTACGTGATCCCGATTTTATCGAAACCCGAAAAATATGGGAAACCGAGCTGATCACGTGTGCTGCGTGCTGTTCTTGCGGCAGTGAGTTGTTTACCGCTTTTGCTTAATCATTCGCGTGTAGATTTTGGGCGCAGAGAGGCTCGAGCGGAGGATATTTGCGATGCGACGATGAAATTTTCTCGCGGAGAGGCGATTTAACCGCTCTTCAACTTCTCTAGGATCGTTATATAATTTCTTTCCGCATTGAATCTATTATACACTTATAGATCGCAGTTTCTTCTTTAGAACGACACCTCAAAACATGGGATATGATCTTTTTTAACAACTTTATGGAACAAGAACGAGGAACCAGTTCGCTCTTCTTACATTATCGTACTGTACAGCCGAAGCTGCAGAAAACGGCTAGAAAACAACCATACCGCAAATTTGATGGCCTCGTTGTAAAGAGGAAGCTTCGATCTACAAATTCATGGTAAATTCATTCCCGAAGAAAATTTATCAACGCTTCTACAGCCGTTTGAAGTCGAAGCATTTTTTTAGACCAAATGTATCTTCAGTTGCCCGAGCAACTATCCACTTCAGCACCGAATAATTTCGAAACGATATTAAATTCCAACTGGAAACTTCGCAGCGATCTTCCTAAAGAGTCGATCTACAAGATCCGTGAAACAGAAAGATCGATTTCATTAAAGAAAAAAGGAATTTCCCCTCGCGCGTGTTAAACAGAGGATGATTCCGTCCGCTTCGGCCAGGAACAGCCGCTCGCAGCAAACCGTCGCAGCAAAACTGCTCATCGCCGGCCATAAAGTCGCGAGACGCGTGCGCGCGTGCACAAGTGCCTCGTTTGCATGTGTCCGTACGAATATCGGTGAAATAAACGCGCGAGCGCGATCGCCCACGCTCCGCTCCTACACGCCGTCTCTGGTTGCACGCACGCGGCGACACTCGGCCTGTTGCTCGGTTCATTCAACGGTTCGAATCCTTCTTTCATTCAAGGCCCGATACACTTCGACCGCGCAGCGTGTACTCGCTCGTAGATAGCCACGCGAGCGAACGTGCGACCGAATCAACGAGCGAGCGAGCGGACGAGTAAAACGATCGCGCGCGATTCGCGTCCGTCCGTGGCAAACTTATGCGTTTCTTGTGCAACCGGTGTCCCGAAAGCATCGTTGCAACGCGTATATTTCTCACGATTCCTCGGAGGGGAAACGTGCTCGTGTGAATTAACGCCGATAATTACCGTGCGGGGTCGCTCGCCGCGATTAATTAACCGTCGCACGGAAAGTGCGGGAACAACTCGGCCGCGAACCTCGTCCGGATCGGCCGGTCCAGTTTCTTCGTGCAATTTGCCCGTTTACAGAACTCCAATAACCGCGCGAAAATTGAAACTGGTATTATTGCCGAGCCTTTACGATGGCCTGCTTAACGAACGGTTTTAATCGACGTCGTGCGTCCCTCTTTTATGCCCGGCCGAGTCGACGCAATCGTCTCGCGTTGCGCAAACTACCTGCGAAAACTGCGTTTTCTACAGGTGCGTGCCGATGATTAATAAGAGCCGCGACGGAGTTCATATTTACGGTATTACGCGAAGCAGGCTGTTACATTTTTCAAATTTGTCCGACCACAATTCTCTTCGTAACCTCGGCGACACGCGGAAAACCTTCCGGTACGACCGTTGTGTAAGAACAGAGGTGCTGGGATTACTCGCCCCCATGCATTATTTTTTGTAAATTATATTTGCATAAGCGTGCTACTACCACCACAGTGTTATTGCAGCTGTTATTCTGACCGATAGCGCCAAAGATTCGTAGATCACCCAGCGGATTATATCATAAGCGAACCTTTAAGGTGAGACAGGAGTAGGGATGAAGTCGGTTCACCTCTTCTTCCTACACCGTGGGTTCGACCGAAACATTCCAGCAACCTCGAAGTCCGCAACCCGCTCCAAAGTGCACAATTCTCGGCTTTGAAAATCTTCTGCCCACTTGTGTAGCATCGGGAAGGGAGAACAGGGAGGGAGCGCGAGGCCCACGGTATCGATCGTTGTGGATCCTCGGCCATTGAAAAGCGAACGCTCGCACACTTCCTCGTGCATTGTGTTGCAAATGAGCATCGGCGACGGAGCCAGGCGTGAAAGTCGCATTCACCGGTCCCCGTGAAACACAGAGCGGGAGCAAAGGGGTGGAGAGGAGAGGCCAGCTTTCACGGGGGGGACCGAGGCGACGCGTTGCTCGTGGCGCGTCGCGACGCGTCCTCCCGTGAAATTAAACGGGGTCTCGCGGGCCCCGACGTCACGCTCCGGGTCCCGCTCGTCGATTCATCCCGATCGGCACCGTCGCGCGTCGTCCGCGCGATTACACCCACGTGACGGGCCCATTCACCGTAAATCGCGAGCGACACAGGGCCCCGGCGACACGTCCCGCCACGTGTAGTTACATACTTACGCCCGGAGACAGGCTTAATTCGTGCTCGCTCGCGTGCGCTCGTCGCGTTCAGCTCGGCTCGGCTTTGCCTGGCTCGACTCGACTCGGCTCGACTCGACTCGACGCGACTCGATTCGCTCGTTCATTCGGCCTCATGAATGCAGCCCGCTGGAAAACCGGTGTCTCGTTTCCTTCTTCGTACCCTGCCCCCTTTGTTCCCGCGCACGCTCGCGAAATTACGTGCCCGTGTGTATATGCTCGTCCAGGGACCGGTAACACGTGGGCGGACTAGGTATCCGCGTTATTGGTCTGCTGATTCGACGGTATGTGTTTCACCGGGTCGAGGGGACCGGTGCCTGCAAACCTGCAGGTAGTCCAGGCTCCACGATTCAACCAGGTTCCATGGATACCGAGGAGATCCTTTCATTCGAGGCCCTTTTACTTGCCACTCCGTTCGAGCCTCCTCCTTCGAGGTGTCTGCTCAACCCTAATATTGTAGGGGAGCACTGCCATGAATGGGAGACTTTTGTTCGGCACAAGATAACGAAACTGAATGGGCTACCTAATTCCAGCTTCGAACGTTTGGTAGATCTGTTCTTTTGCTAGAAGAATGCACAGTATTGATTAGTTACATCTGCGCTTTGTTTTTATTTTGTTTGGAGAGCGCATTTTGACCCATTCATCGATTGGTTGCGTTGAATGGGACAGACGTGTTCGTGAATGGCACAGCGTAACAAGATAAAGTAACGTTGGTACCAATCTTGTAAGTGCTGTTTTTATGCGAGTACATATGATACATACTAATCTTAAATTACAGGAATCTTCTTCACATCTTTGGATTAATATTAGGTTTTAATATTTTACGACAAAAACATAAACAGTTCAATGAAACGAAATTGACAGAAATTTGCAACAATTTCTAGACAAATATGTCTGAAAAAATTTAGACATAATAAGAAAAAAAGAGTTTAGGACACCTTTTGTGCCGCATGTTTCATTCTCCAATTTACCATAGACCAATTTACCACGTAACATCGTGCGTGTCCCACGCATAAAAACGTTAATTTGTTTAATTACTAAAGACTATCCGATGTTGCATAATAAAAAAACACTTTGATAGCGAGCTTCGGCAGTGAGTTTCACATAGCATCGGATAGCCTTTAATAATTAAGCAAGTCGAAGTTTTGACGTGGTTACCAAGTTGTATTCAGGGGATGTTTTTCCCCAGAATACATAGCCTAAACTGGTCAGATTCTGGGCCCGTTACCGGTCCCCGTGCTCCTTCGGCAATTATATCGGACGCAGCTTGTTCCCGGTCGTAAACTCTCGCGATACTTTTATCGATCGCGTTGAGAAAAAGGATCGTTTAACGACCGAGCGCCGCGAGGGTCTAAATAAATTTTGGCGCGTCGTCCGAGGAACATGTTCGCTCGTAAGAGCCACGGACCAGCACGAATCGGCGCAGCATTCACGCGCGTGCACGCACCGGTTGTAATTCACTCGCGCGAGCATCGTATCCGTTGCCGGGCTCGACATTCGAGAACGATGGGGTGTTATTTCTTCCTGAAACACGCGCGGCGTCAGCCCTCGCGCTCCTCCGCGTTCGGCAATCGTAATTAGTATCTTGGCTGCTCGAGGAATATTAAACGCGGCACACGCGATGCTGGTCTGCTTTTCTAAACCGGGCACAACGGGAACCCGGGACGCGTTTCTACGTTCGACGAAACGAGCTGCGAACGCGATCCAGATCTCCGCGAGAAGATGCTTCGGACGGCTTGGATTCGGCGATGAATAGAAATCGAACGGGCTGCTCCGATTCAAAGGAGCCCGAGCGTGGGGCGATAGTCGAAGGGTTGAAAGAGCTTCGTGGATTTCTGAGAAGGTACCTGGCCCTCTGGAGGCCCTTGAATCTCGATCGCTGCTCCTTTAATCAAGAATTCATACCTGAATTCTAATAAAACGGACACTCGAATAATGTTCGTGGATTTTGTGAAATAATTTTTTGAAATAGTACAACTGCGTCTTTAAATTTGTTAATTATCCAAATCGAAGAATGAATTTTCGCAGGAGGTACATGAAGTGCAATCTCCATGGCAATGAACATATTTGATTTTATGGATTTTGCTTGCATTGCTAGCTGGCTCGAGACGCTACAAGTAAATCCTGATTTTCGTCCTAATTTAACCATTAATTTTATTTATTATTAGTAATCGCTCTAGATCTTTTTAGATCGCTGTAGATTTTTTATACCTTCAAAAATTCATCATATCATATGCACATAATTTGCTATAATATTTCTCGTTTCCTTCTTCATCGTTTGTACTCTGTTCGATCGTTACCATATTTTTGTATCGTATAACAAAAGTGCTGATCCCGTTAACACTAGATTTACAGAACTCGTCAAAATGACGGGTCGCTAATTTTTTAATTTACGATTATTCGTATCGTAAAGATACGTTTATGAGTGATTTATTCAATTTATATGTTACTTGCGGCAAATGTTACAAATAACGCTTGTTAAAAAATCAGAATAAATGTCTTATTGTTACTTCTATAAATTAATATAGAACAGCTGCTTTTTGTGCTCCGTAAATCTAGTGTTAAACGAATAAACATTATCATTATTGTTACACATTGATACGAAACGTAGCAATCCACCCCACAGCAATCAATCTAATTAGTAAACCGCGTCTGTCCTACATACTCTACCGTCACGCTAATCGAACGAGCCATAAATTCGACAATTCCCGCGGCTGATTCACGCGGCAACATCCACGAGATCTGTATCTCCGGGCGTCCGCAGCATTTTCACTTAAATCTGCTCGGAGAAACGAGTTCAGGTCGCATTTTTCTCTGTCCCGGCTTCCAGCGTAATGCAACGCCGTTGCAACGAAACGGAACGGAACGCGTCGGCGAGATAATAATTTCGGGCCACGAAATTTACGGAAATTTATGGTCGGTCCTCCGTTCCCCGTCCCTCGCAACTCTATCTTCCGAAACGAATCTCCGCGGAGTTGCAGCAGCGCAGCGGTCCGCTGACCTCTCGTGCTCGTGAAACCGATTCGATGAGCTCGGCGACTGAGAACCCGAAGCCCGAGAGAGGGTTTCTATGCGGCGAAGGAGGATTCCTGAACGTCTACGATCTTCCCGGGGCAACTACCTGTCGAATGACGTGGCCTAGCCGCATTTTTTCGCTCCCCTTTCGCGTCATTAACCCCCTCGTCTGGCCACGTCGATACCTTCGCCACTAGGAGAACCCTGTTCCTCTCCGAGCATCGGTTTTTCTCGCAGCCTGATTTTCTGCGAACCCTTTATTCTGTTCATCGGCTGCCTTTTGTTCGCTCGATTTCTTCCGTTCGCTGAATGATTTTTGTCGAAGTTCTCTTGCAACATGTGCTTGCTGTTCCTTCCAGAAATCAGAGAAAATGTGCGGGAGCATCGTCGATGCTCGATTATATTTTTTTATAATTAATTTTAGTTAAGAAAATTGTTCTGTTTTTCTGTTAGAAAATTCTACTTCGTTCATGATTTTAGTAAATTTAGAGATCGACTTAATAATATTATCAGAAGCTAGGATGTTCAGTTTGCGTTTGTTCTGCATATTGTAATCATATTGTCTTCATTTTTATCGTCGTTATAAATTTAAAAAATAAATAAAATTATTCATCTGCGTGAAAGAAGATTTTCGAAGCAATGCAAAAATGTATTCAAACTTCGTGTTACCGAGCGCGCCTCTTTGTTGCCGCTATTTTAATTCCGAACACAGCAGAACCACAAAATCTTGCTCGAGGAATATACGATATATGAGCCGTTTATTTTGAAAGTGGCGTCAGTCACTTTGTTTTTAAGTCGATATATTTAAGGGTTTGCGTTTCAACACGTTTAAAAATATGGATGCTAACTTTCGAGAAGATTTACTTGTATTTGTTATCTCAGGATACTGATATTTTTCTCGGTATAAATAATTTCGTATAAACATTAAAATATCAGCACTTTTCATTACGGTAAAGAGACTTATGCCACTTTCAAAATATACAATAAATAAATCGTGTTGTATATGGACGGCGTTAAACTCGTGAAAAATACGCGGGAATTTGTGTAACGTTAAGTTCTAATATCGGAGGTACGAAATAATTTACTGCGGTTTAGGCGCGTTGTGCAGCGCGCACGTTTACGAACGACAGTTTAATTGATTCGCCGGCGCTGTTTGACGACCGAGAGGCCCAGGGCCCGGTGGCCGAAACGAGCATCGAGCGGTCGCAGGAAATTCGTGCGTGGGCGGGCAATCTCGTCGCATCGTCTTCTATCGCGACGAACGATTTAACGTTTAACATTGCCCACGCAACCAATTGCGCGTAATGCGTCGGTAGAGGTTCAAGTAACGCGAATAATTTCCTCCCATCGGCCCTTCGGAATGTCGACCGGCATCGCTATAAATAGTCCCGACACTTTTGTTTCAGCTCGCTTTTCGGCTACGCGGCCGGTCACGTACGAGACGAGTCGCATTCTTTCTTTCTCGGGCCGGCGCGATCGGGCCACTCGATTCCGTTCCGATCTTGAAAACCCCGGGACCGTGAGATCCTGTGTGGGACTCACCCGAGAAATCGCTTCGCTGCTCCAGATGACTAATCACTCGGGCATGCCCGTGGAAATTAGCATTTGTAAACGCGAGGCTTGCGGAATGAGCATCTGTTTATTTTTAAACGCTGGAAAATCTCTTGCTGGACTGGCGAGCATCGGCGAGATCCTTTCGTTTCTTTTCTTTCGAGAAGAGTCGCGTAATTGGGGAACAAAATTATGGATGTTTCAATTGTATCGATCGTACGATTAACCCTTAAATGTATATTGTTGCCAATTGTCTACATTCCAGTTCCACTTAATTTTATTCAAAAACCTGAGTATGTGCGTTTCCGAACACACGTTCATAACAACAGACAATAGACCGTGTGTGAAATAAAAGACTTGACATTACTTTTAGCGAGTAAGTTATTTTTTTTTGACATTTGAATGTGGTGGGTGATAACCTTCAATGTGTTACTTGGAGAGATATTTTCGTTCTTCGAGTTTCCTATAAAGGAGTGATTTATCTAATTGCTTTGTGTCACAACAAAAATCGCAATTGCTTTGCTGCATTTCATTTATAAATAATGTGAAAATCCCTATGCTAATGGATAATATAAATACATGACCATTTGTTCACGTAATAATAATAATATAATAATATATAATATAATGTATAATAATATAATAATAATTAGTAATAAACGCATATTATTGCCAAAAGTCTACATACAACCTTTTTTCAAAATAAATACTCAATATTATTACCTAGATTTTTTTATATATCTTTTACGTAACCAATGACTACATTCCTACAAAAAACGACTTTTTAAAATTCAAAACAAAAAATCATGCATTTAAGGGTTAATCCTTTGCACTCGAGTGGCGACCCTGAGGCACCATCAAAAATTGTTATGTCACGTTTTAAAATAATTTCAACATTATCGTAGTTGTTTATATTTAAAAAAGATATTACGAAGTGTAATTGTTGCTTGAGTCGTTTGCATAAAATGCAGTAAGTTGTATGAAATGAAAATACTATAGGACAAAGAAACTATTTTAGATTTCGAGTTAAAGTTGCTTCGAGTGCAAAGGGTTAATAATGTCAACCTTTCACACACGAACATTGATGTTTTCGGCCAATCCAGTCAAAATGACTGGCTTCTGATTTTTTCTTTTACAATTCCTGATACTATGAAAATATTTCTATTGGGGAAATTTATATACGAATTTATTCATTCAAGTAGATATTTTAATAAAAATCGTAGGAAATTTAAATAAATCCAATGTCATTATTATCACAATAGTCACGTATAGAGCTCGGTAAATCTACTGTTAAAGCAACAATTGCCAAGATTGCTCGGTTAATCATTTATCCATTACGAATGACTACTATTTTTTACATCTCTTCTACTCATATTATTTTTCTCTTGTAACAAAGAATTAGTCCCTCAAATAAACTTACTATTAAAAAGATTTAGCAACATTTGTTTAAATTCTTCGAAAATATACGATGAATAATTAATCGAATATCAAACATGCTTCCATACTCGTACAATCTCGAACAACGTCCCACCGTAAGGATTGAAGAAATGATTAAAAGAGCATGAACCGACAATAATGGAAATGGTCGATAATAATAACCGCGAGCACAAATGTAAAAAGTGGAGATGGATATTGTTATTATTGGCACAGCCTAATATTTACGTCCCCAGTAACAATCGCCTCAGACTGGTCCCAGGTTGCAGCCTACGGGAACACCTTGATAAAAACCGATTCGGAGAACGGCAGCGACGTCGTCGTGGTCGAACCATCTCCGGTCCAAAGGTTCTCCGGAGAACATCCCATAATTATTCACCTCTCCGGCTTCTAAACATAGAACTCTGCAGGGACTGTCATATTACGACAAGAAAGATTCACAAACATGCTATACATAAATATGAAATTATGTTAAAGCAGCAGTCTCTGTGACGCGAACTTTTAAATGACTTATTATTAAATGAAACTTTTTTACTAGAACATAAAATTTATGAGAGTATATTAAGTGTTCAATTTTTATTTTACACGATTATTGAGGCTCGGTATTCGGGGAGGGAGCGCAGTAATTAAAGCACAGTATTTAAGAAGACAGCATGGTATTCAGAGAGGGAGCACAGTAACCGATTTTTGTAGATCATAGGCACACAGTAGCTGGCTCTAGAACATTTTTATCCTAATATTCAAAGGACGATTTGATACTTGTGTCATGGAAAAATTTCTGTCAACAAAAGAAATTTTGAAAAATTGATGTTTCAGTTCTTAAAAGATGTCATTTAAATTGCTAAAGTTGTATTGAACAGCGAGAACTGCCGAAGGCTGCTAACAGGGCACAGTAATCCTCTATACTGTAATCCTATAATCCCCCCTATAGCATAGGGTAGAGCCCTATAGTATAGGGCTAGCATAGTATAGGGCCTATAATATAGGGCTAGTATAGTATAGGGCCCTATAGTATAGGGCTCTACCCTATACTATAAACATCGAAGTCGAACCGCGAGACAGGGATCACAGCTATTTGTTCGCAACTCGAAGAATCCGATGCAGCAGCCGACACCGCCGCTATGGCGACGTCCTCAAAGGTTCGCCTGGCAAAAAGGTCCAGGGCAGCTTTTTGACTCAGCCTCGTATTTACGTTCTAGTACCTCTTTCCAGTTTCCGCGGCGGTCGTCCGGCAGCGCGGCAAAAACGCGGAATATTCAATTACCCGCGGTTTGCCCGTGTAATGGAACCGGTACGGTACCTTGCGTACCCGTCGCGGCGTGTCGGTGGCCCACGAAGGACCGTCCGAAACCGTCCGGAACCTTCCGAAACGGTCCCAGCCGGACACTCCGCGGCGCAGGGGGTTCTTTTTTGTTGGGCCGGAGGCTGGACCTCGTGTTGGGGGCCCGTATAAGGACCGAGTTGCACGGTACAACACGCCGGGGCCCTGGCCCCCTGCCTTCCAGTACATACGATCCGCTATACCCGTGGTACCGATATCCGGCTATCTCCTCCCGGGATCATGCGTAGTTAATTTGTCGTAGCTCCCTCGACCGGCTGCCGACTCATTTCTTCCCGGTTCTCCGGATGAAAGCTGGACCCCTCTCGCGTGGACACCGCTGAAATACTGGCCAGCTTTTTGAAATTAAAGAATGGACCCGTTGGTGGCTGCCGCAAGAAACTCGGCGACGAGTCCTGCGGGGACTTACGTCTTCGAGATCGGCGCCTTCCCGATTTTTCGGACCGTCGATGCTGGAGAAACCAAAGTGTTCTTATAGTAATAATAATAATAATGATAATAACTTTATTTGCCAGGGTGAATAACCCTTTGCTACAGTGCGCTCGTATCCAATGCCAAAAGAAACCACGACAAAGGTTCGCCCGTATTCATTTTTCGACAAATTCGCGCGGCGGCCATGTTGTCGCCGTTCTAGCCGATCGACTTAATGGCGGATCGCGTCGAATATCCTTCAAACAAGATACTTCAGGTTGACGCCTTAGAGTGTTATGTTTTAGCTAAACAGAGATCCAACAACTGAAATAAAATATTTACTGGATAAACCAGCTGTTAATTGTCGAAAATAAATACGAATTGTAAGTCTCTAAATTGCTTTCCTGGACGTTGTCGCGTAAAATCGTAGCTCATCATTTGGAATAATATCTTCTTCGTCATCCGTTGAACTATCACTTTCTGTACGTTTTCTTTTAGTGGTATTTTTGGCATTGTCTTCTCCGGTTTAGCATCGCGTGTCCTGGCGTCAAAAGTACGCACTCCAGAAGTCCCTTGAATCGCGCGGTTCACGGTTGAGGCCTCAGCCGGGGCCGACTAAACAGCCCACGGTAGCAAACCAGTAAAACACAAAGAGCACATAGATCTATTCGCGTATCCGGCAGTTAACGTGGTCACGCTAACGTCCTGGTCTCTTTGACGACACCGGCGAACCAGGGAAAGTCCGATTAACCGTGTGAGCCTGGGACAACGTCGCTCCAGATGTAACTTTCCGCAGAGTGTCCTCGAGAAGTATCATTTGCGATCCGATGATCCTCTGCTTACCGTCGATCCGTAATTCTTTCAGCCGACGTCGTTCTAGAAAACCGCGTCTCAGAAACCGTCTCCGGACAGCTGAGACATCAAAGAAAGTTAGAGATCGGGCCCGAGCGAGAACCGATCGTTCCAGATAGTTAATTGCCAATCCTCGCGGATGTTCGCTCGATGAGACGCAATAAGCTATCGACGATATCGATTCTAGTTTTGCTGTTTGCAAAATTGCGTGACGCTAGGACCGGTGGTCCCAGGGATTCGTCGTTGAGAACGACGCCGGACGAGGTGCTCGTTTAATGTTTAATTACCGATGCTCGGTTCCAGCGTGGGCTCCACGGCTCCGTTGCACTGGCACAGGCCCGATCCCGGTCCGCCCACCCGCATCCGCCACACTGGCCTACGTGGAAAGGTGCAACGCACACCTATGTGTCTCGTACGTAGTACATATGCTCGTGTGTAACGACCGACCCGGAGCGGGCCCGTCCACCGATCCGCGCCGGTCTTTGCCTGCGCGTTTTTCCAGCCGATCTTTTTACTTTCTATCTTACGCGGTTCGCCGTTCCAAAGAAAGCCGTTTTCGTGGGTCGGTCTCGGCCACCATTTCGACCTACGACCATAGATCGTCCCGTGTTAGACACGAATCTGCGGATCTTTTTACTATTCGACGCGGTTATCGAGACAGGTTGCAAAGAAACGCGCACTTTCGACTTCTTCGAAAGATTCTTCGTTAACGACGATAATAATGATGATTTAGGTAGCAGTATTCTCTGTGAAACATCCTGAATATTTCTGTATTAGAAATAATGCAAGATAGAAATGTACGAATATATGATAATTATTTAAGGTCTTTTCTGAATATTTAAGTTTCTAATTTCTAAGTATTATATTTTTATTTTCTATTATTTCTAATATAAAAGTATGCGAATATGATATTTTGTTAAACTTTCGCTCATATTTGAGTGAAAATGTAAAAGTTGCTTCGAGACTATAATTATGGATTTTATGGATTTATGAGAAAATTGAACTATATAAATCGTTATTTGAACTAATAGAAGGATTAAAATCATTTAATACTGGTCAATATAAAATTTTCAACTAGTGAAAGTCGTTAAGGAAAAGAACAGTTTCCTAAATGACTCCTCTTTTCGCACCAAATGCAGGTAATGTTCATTTTGCATAAAGATCCGCGGTCTAATAATTATGCGCACCGCTCTAAATTGATGGTAGATTATTAAAATCGAGACGCATTCGAATGAAGTGAACCAATTGAGCACATATTTTTGAATCTGTTCCGAAAGCGAGCATGCACGAGACCATCCAATTCTTCTATGCAACAGACACGTCGTTGAGACGATAATAAACATATTTCAACGACATTAAGAAGCCTATGACGTCTCCATAACGTCTTTTCTCCCTAATTGATGCTCAGCTTGCATACAAAAATGGAGAATTTGGGAAGAGAAGGTGCAATTATTCGAGCCTTGGGGTTCGCTTTTATAGTTGTTGACAATCGGCAACTATAAAAACGAGCCGCAAAGCTCATATAATCACATCTCCTCTTCCCAAATTCTCCATTTTTGCGTCCAATCCGAGCGTCAATTAGGGAGAATTTACTATACATCGAATCGCTAACTCCACGATCTTGAGAAAACTGCATAAAAAACAGCGGAAAGAAGACAAGTCCGCGAGTATTCCGACGAAGGTCGCCAGGAAATCATCGAAACCGTCCAAGACAGATGCAAAGAACGTAACCTCGTAGTTAGAGCGGATTTTACTGTCTTCGATTGCTATTAAACGAAGCTTACTGCGCCGCGGATCGACGCTCGCGGAAAAAGGCCGCGGAGGAGACGGTGTTCCAGGAAAGCAGGCTCTGGCTCGGAGCGTTTTATCCTTGGTCTAGCTGCCGATCACGATCCAGCGGAGTCGATCCTTTCCCGCTCGGTTCCTCGAGCAAGACCGATGCCCCTCTCCGGGGTGACCCGATCTCGAGCGCGGCGAACAGGTTAAGGTAGCTCCTCCTGCAGCACCGAGCACAGCCTACCTTCCAGCCTACCAGTCGTATTATTACACGTCGGTTTGCGGGCCCACGGCTTCCAGTTGTCCGGGCGCAGCGTGTAACAGGTTCCAAGGCGAAAGGATAAGGGAAAAGCGAGCCTAGAAAAGGACGCTGATAAAGGACGGGTAAAGGACGCGGTTAAAGGACGCTGGTAAACGAGAATAAATTCGGCGATCGCAGCTGGGCCCATCGGCCTTCGACATCTTACTTAACGCGGAAATTGCGAACACGTGTTGCGTTTACCTTGAATGCCACGATAAAAGACATCTGGAGGGCCTTTCGAGGATCCTCTGGGATAATGATGGGAATTTTCAATGGGACCCGGGCCCTACTATCATGCAGATCGACAGGAAATGGTCAGCCGTGTACTCTTTGTGCTGGGTCTTCCGTTGGGAAACATTTGGCCAGGTATGCGCTGGGAAAAGTTCGCTGGGAGAGTGCCGTAGAACCTCGGTTATCCGAACTTTCAATGCTTTCTTGTATCAGGCTATTCGCAGACGGCGCTGTTTAATGTACGAATCGATGGAGATTTATCACCGAACTTACCGATCGAAGCTAGCTAATTAAAAGCGATTAAAAGCATGTTGTAAGAATGACAAGACTGAATTTATTTAGACTTTTTATAATTTTTATTACGATGCAGAGGGTGGTGGTGCCGATTACTGTGGGATGATCGATCGTTGTGGCTTTTGGTTTGTTTTCGTATTAAATTTGTTCCATTAAAGATTAAGCAGTGTTAGAGAATTTAATATGTTTCATTCTATATTTAAAATGTCTTTATTCTTTTATATTGTTTATTTTCTAATAAAACGATTTTATAGGTCTTGTTCGATAAATATGAAGTTATAGTGCACAACAGATTGATTCAGTATTGTTCTGTTATTTGAACATTTTATCGACCAAAACGTAGATCAGGTGATCGACACTGGTGCTGTAGAAATCAGTGAAATTTTAACACAGCAGTTGAACTTTTTAGATCGAAACCTTGACGATCACCGACTATTATCCAGATAACCTGTCCTGCGAACGAATCGGTACCCTTAACAACAGTTAGCTTAGGCTACCTGACAAACGACGGGCCCGCGCCAGGTGGCGTGGTGCCACCGAATTGGGGCGCCTGTGCGGCCCCCGCCTGTTTTCGACCCCGGCGAGGAGCCGAGGGGGAACTTTCGTTCGCGTCACGCGAATTACGCTGCCGGCTCGATCCGGATCGCTTCAATCATCGTTTAGAGGCCCCCCGGTTGTCCCTATTGAGGTCAAACGGCAAGAAAATGCCCGTTCCGCGCGCAACGGTGCTGCGAAAATTGCGTCTCGAGGTTTCTGAAAGTGGTCGGCTGCGGCGCAGAAAGCGTACACAACCGGGTTATGCAAGCCGCTTATTTAATAAAACAAAGTTACGCCCGTGTATCAAGGCGGTAATAGCCGTGGGGGGAAATCGCGGCTACTGTTGTTCAGCTGTCCAGCGCCGGGAGAAGTTGACGCGATAGACTGCCAACAGGCGACTGCAACTGCAACGGCAACACACCAACTGGCAACGGCAACGTCTCGCTCGTTTATCCGCGAGGCGTGAACGCGTTTCGATAGACCACGTGTGCGCATGCTAAGTCCTCTCGGAGTCCTTGCACGGCACGCATCAACAACCAGGACACCGAGCAGGACCGATATCGCTGCCACCACCCCCCTCTCCCACCCTCTCCAGAGGATTTGCAAGCCAGCCGGTTTTGTTATTCGATCCGTTGGCCAGGCTCTAATCCAAGCCTCCACGATTCTTTACCGTTACCGTAGGTCTGCAGGGTGTAGGCTACCTGCTACCGATCAGTGAAACGGGATGACACTGTCCGGAGTCGACGGAGTGGTCTATTCGCTAGACCACTTTACGCGTCATCCGATCCCGATGAAATGCGTTCAACAGGACACTCGGAACAGCCGTTCTATGTTGTGCCGGCCCCGCATGGCTCTGCTGTTGGACAGGGGCTACTTAGCACCGATCGTTGGACCTGGATCACACTGACTGTGACCAACAGGTTGGACTCTGTGCTACTTTAGCTGTTATTCGATCCTGGTCTCTTTGTTATAGTTGGACAGGGTCTTTTCGGATGCCGATTTTTCCACCAGTGTGAACTCGGCTGGGCCTGTTAGATCCAGTCTACCTGGTACTCGTGGGCGAAGCAACGTCACCCATTTGTCTAGAGTCAACTAATTCGACACTGTGCTACTTTAAACGACGATGCTAGTGCTTCTGTCGCGATGAGGCTAGTTTAAAGTCTAAGACAGGCGTCGGTAACCTGCTTTAGCTGCGGGTTAAAATCGATCAAAATGTGACTATTAAGAAGACGCTTTGGATCAATGATATTTATATAGCATTTATATATCGTATTTTATTTATATATCATGTATGCTTTGGCTGCCGGTCAAAATCGATCAAAATGTGACTATTAACCCCTTGATATACTATTTTCTTCGCAGTTACTGCGATTCGAAATTTTTCGATTGTAATAATTTCTTAGAAAGAAAAAGAAATTAATGCTTATTGTGCGCCTATATTTACTTGAATGCTTAAATATTGATGACAAAAGAATAGAATTTTATTGCAATTTTAAAAGACAAAATAACATCTACGGTAATATCTCCCTAACTGACGCTCAGATTGTCCAGAAAAATGGACAATTTGGGAAGACGAGATACGATTATTCGAGCTTTATTTTTATAGTTACCGATTGTCAACAATTATAAAAACAAACTGCAAGGCTCGAATAATTGTATCTCCTCTTCTCAAAGTGCCCAGTTTTGTGCTCAATCTGAGCGTTAGTTAGGGAGACAATACTGTATACTCAATGAGTTAATAATAGAAATTTTCTTGAGGAGTCGAACTCGTCAAAGTACGGCAAGGGGTTAAGAAGACGCTTCGGATCAATTATATTTTTCTTTTCGAAACAGTCTTTTAGTGAATGATAAGATCAATTTTATCGAGAAAATAGTTAATTTTCAATTTTAGAAAGTACTGAAAATGCACTGGAAGTGTTGAAAATGAGTAACAATTCTAAGAAATGCTAAACAAGTCATTTTCACCCCCTTTGGTGGTTCTAGTGTTAAACATGAAAATTCAAACTCTTGATATTGATCAGTATGAAAACAAATATAATTGTCAAATTATAAAATAGATCACTTGGTGATCCATTGGTCTAAGAGGACCGACACGACTAATTCCATAAGCTTTGACTTGACTCGAAGACGCAGCCTACAGCGAACACCTCCCCCACCATCGCATTTTCTCACCACTATTCGCAATCCACCAAACGTGATCTCAACTGTGAAACGATTTCTCATCGATTAGAAAAGGAGCAGTGTATATATGCGCGGGCCTTTCAACCGGCAGTCCACTAATTACGACGCGAGCCCAGCATAAACACGCGAAATTGCCGGCTCGAGGGGGCTAAACTCCAGGTCCCATAACAAGCCAGCAGCGCCCACCGGGCTCAAGGTGTCAGCCACGCGATTATTCCGAGGAAGTAGCGTTGTTGAAAGGACGCGTACTCGCGGCGTGACGTTACGCTGCCCACGCGCTCGATACTCGCGTACGCCTACCGGCTCCGGCGCGTAACTCGCTCGCGAAACAAAGCGGACGGAGCCGCGAAGTCTGCGCTCCACGGTGCCCACGATCGACGATCGTGATCGCGATCCCGATCCCGATCCCGATCGCGCGGTTCCCTCGCAGTCGAAATCGAGGCCGTGCCAAAGCTTCGGGAAGACGATGCTGCGCCGTTCGAGACTCCTTCGGAGCAGGTGTACCGTACTCCTCGAACGATTCGACGCTTAGAATCCTGCCTGCAGCACTTTCTACTTTCACGTCGCCTCGGAGCATTACAACGTGCAACTTCTGCGGCGCATACGAGCGGGCTCGGCCCGGTAAAGGGCTCGCAGCGCCGCGGATGCAACGGCGTTTGTCGGTTTCGGGAACGGCGACTTTTATGCGGTCGCGGGGCAGAGTTCGGCATCGCTCGGTTCGTTTCGAATAAATATTTGTCCAAGATCGTTATTCGAATATTTTATTCGAACTATTCATTTATTATTCGTCATAAATCATTCTATCTATTTATTCGAACTATTCTTTGTTCGAATAATTCGAAAAAGTAAATATGAAAGAAATAAATCGACGATCTATGAAAAAAAGAAAACACTTTATATTCTATCACGTTTATTCGAATCGATTATTTTCTGTATGGACGTAACAGTTTCAACTGCGTAACAGTAATTGCATAAATGAGACAACGTGTTCTTACTCGAGTAAAATTTGATTCGGATAAATCTCGCAGCTCGAATAAAATTTCGCTCGTTCGATCGTGAAACCGTTTGGTCGGTTGCCCTGTAAACGGTGTAACCGGATCATCTGTATCGAGATTTTGCTAGATTAGCCGCGTTTACCTTGCCGGCGTACAATTAAAATTCCTGCGGTGGAGAGGGGGCTCGAAAAGGAGTCGAAGGAGCGTCGAGGGCGTGTATCCCTCGGCTCCTGGCTCGGAGCAGAGGAGCCGAGGGACTGTTTGGTCCCGCGCGAACCGCGCATGCGTCCGCGCTACGGCGACCGGCTCTACCAGACAGAAAACCAGCGAGGAAGAACGACCGTGAGGAGCGGAGTAGCGGACGTTCTCGTACCGGAGAGTCGTCTCGTCGGGTAACCAGCGTCTATCCAGTCGAGCCAGTCGACCGGTCGGCCAATCAGCCAATCAGGCGTCACGCGAGTGGACCGGTGCCGAGGTGGCGAGTCCGTCTGGCAGTCAGTGCTCGAACTGCGTCCGCGAGGAACGCGTGTCGGCGCAGCCATAGTCAGCCATCCCCGTTCCGAAAGTCACGAAACGCTCTCGCGATCAGTCGCCGTCTCCGGTCAGCCCGATAAAATGAGGAGCCGGCGGCCTGTACGAGTCGCGGGCCAACAAATCGTTCAGAAATCGTTGCTCGCGGCGCCCTGGGCCCGCCGGGGCCCGTGAGACCCCGAAAATCGAGGCTGCTCGGCAGTCGCCGCTGATCGTCCGCGGGAAATCCAGTGAGAAACGTGACTTGTGAGTGCCAGAGAGAGAGAAAAAGAGAGAGAGAGAAATAGAGACAGTGCGATGAGAGAACCCAACTGCAGCCTGCTGGATTAAATCAACCTGCAGCCATGGCGCCCCCAGACAGGCACAGGCCGCCCAGGCCTGGATCCGGACTCAGCCTCTCCGTGCTCGGTGAGTTCAACCGAGATCGAGCCGTAGATCCTGACGATTCACTCGTCCCCGGCTACCTTTCACGAAGGTGTCCGCCGGATTCTCGTGGTCCTCGTTTTCCCCAACGCGGTTCCCAGGCTCCGTTTTAATGGAGATTGTCGATCGTTACGGCTGCTGGCTCGGCCCAGGGTGGATATCTACGGTACAAGGAATCACGCGAGTCTTGTCTGAGACCAGTCGACTGGCATGATCGGATCTCGCGGACTAGACAAGGGTTACCAGTATTCTTGAAAGAGGATCTCTTCTGGATCGTGGGCTGGACGCTGTGCCAAAGATCTCTGCGGGTGTTCGGTTCGGATTTAGGGGTCGTGGACCCTTATAAGGGCGCCTCTGCTAGTCCTTGGATCGTCGGATCTCGCTTGAGCTAGGGACGCGAGTGTTTCAGTTAAATTCGAATTTTCTAGTTTTAGAAAACGAGGCTGTTGTTTTTCATTTGCTTTTGTTCTGCTTCGCCAGCGGTGTTTGCCTGTTGCAGTACCGTTTTTGTATCACTCCGTCAGTTATTTGCTTCAAAGAACGGAACTGTATTTAATTAAAAAAGTATACAGCGAACAATAGGTCTCTGGACTCTGTCCGTGGAATAGTAAGTTGTTTCACTAATCGAAGGAGCAACACGGATCTCGAAGAAGTCCGTTCAAAAGTACATACATACATCGTAGAGAATCGCTGTGGTTATCAATGAGTCCGCTGTCGCAACATCCTCAAATGCCGAGAATTACCGAGAACAGGTGCCGCATCCCAGTATCGGCAAGTGCACAAACTTATCTCGCTCTCCAAACGCGAGAGCGAAGATTAGGTCTAGTTGCTTAGGAGAATTTTCGTCCGAGTGTCTGTCAGCCTCTGCGGAGCAGTTTTAATTAGCCGAGAATGCAGGCAGATTCGACGGCCGCTGGAATGCTGGGCGGCGTATCGCGTGTCCACATGCTAACTGGTTGATCCAATGGCGCTTAGATTGCGTCCGTTATCAGCGGAGCCGCGATTATCGCGAGGCGAGTTTCTTCAAATCGACCAAGGTCGCCATTAACACGTCCCCAGGTCTCGATAATCGGTGCAGATGAAGCGAACCGAGCCCCGGAGTACAATTATTATCGTGTTCGTACGGGCCTCGTGGAATCGGTGAAGGATCCTCGCAGGAAGAACGATTCCGAGGGGAGGAATACCAAAATGGCGGCCCGTGTTGGCCCGTAATGAGGGGTTGCTGCGCTCTGCTTTCACAGATCACTGTAATCTTTCCGTCTGGCGTCGTCCTCGCGCCGCTTCGATTCGCTCGCCGAGCCTTCGACGCGCTTTGGACCAACTTTTCTAGCAGGTCGATTTTCAGCAGATCTTCAGCTCGAAGTCGTAAACTTAATCACTCGCGCTGGAATTACGTGTTACACGCGCCACCTTCGGCCGCGGACAAGTAAACGAAGAAATAATTATCGAACGTAAGCCGGAGCTACAAAAAGGAAAAATGTCTGGTCGCGTCGTATGTTTTGCATCGCGTCGAATTTCATCGCACCGAACGAGATTATTAATAGAAATCTTCGACGCGCTGGCAGCCTCTTAAATAATTGTTTTCGCGGGGTTTGTCATCTATCGATAAGTATTCGACGAAAGTGGGTAAACTCGTAGGATGTTGTTTGCTGATAGTTCTAACTGTCGAAGTTGAAGATAGTTCGGAAAGAGACCGTTTGCCTTTCTTTCGAATATCTTGCTTAGAAGATATCCAATCGCGCCGTTCAAGATTCTCAGACACCGTTCAATATTGCCATAACATAATCCACAAGAACGTTCGCATTCCTAGGTCTGTTTGTATTTAATAAATTGCTGAAATTTAATTTGATGATAATTAATTTACTATGAAATTTAATTTCATATGAAAGAAATGAAAAACCGGAATGAAATACACTGCTAAAAAAAATATAGCATAGAAAATGCACGAAAATCGTCAAACTTGTCAAACTTTTCGGTATGACGAACATGGGCTCACATTTGAAGGGTTACAGCGGTGAGAGTGCATCGAACTTCAAATTCAGAAACGTTGTCTTAAAGTAGAGCTTTCAAGCTTTAATTTAAAAATAAAGTCATCATCCTGCGATGATTCTTCGCGGAGCTATCGTCAGTCAAAGTTGGTCAATTTTTATCCATTATTTTTCTATGCTATAATTTTTTTTATCAATATTTTGATATTATTGGCAATATATATTTAAATAGTTTCGAATGCAAAGAAATTAATACTGCCAATATTAATACAGCAAATGTTAATTATTCGTCAAGATACGAAGCAATTCGATCAAAGTAAAAATCCACAGTTCGAAAGCGAATTTTCGCTACCGTTTCGTCGAAACTAGTCAACACAGTGGGTGGTAGATCGAAGCAAGTGTCGTTCCGACCGGAAATGGTTTCAGCCTGGTTGCGCCGGGACACCCGTTGCCCATTTATTCAATTCCATACCGCGGGACGCGATTATTCGTGCGTTGCGTCATGCCGCATGCCGGCAGCATTTCGGTGGCGTTATCGCAACAAAATCATCCCGCAATCGCGACAAGTGACTCATTCGGGGGACGAGCTGTACACGAGAAGGGACTGTAACATTGTCCCTGAACGAGGAAAGAGCGGTATCAGAAAATCTTTCTGCGCGAGAATCATTAACCTAGATTTTACAGTTAAAGCGGTAAAAATTCTTAAAGTATCTTGCCAAAATCAAATTCCTAGAGAATTGACGATTCTGGATATTCATATTCGGCGCTAAAAAAACACGCGAGAATCAGTTGAAACGTTTCCTGCACCAAATTCACGTGCATCTGGGCATTGGACGAGTTTCTGTTCGAGCAGAAAAATTCCTGAAGCAACAAACCTAACTTTCTTCTCCAAAAAATTCAAGTCTTTTGTTGAATTTGAAAAATTGTTATTTTTCATTATAATCTTAGTAATCCTTAGTATCTTTTATAACGATTATGATAAAAGAAAATTATTATTAAGATTATTATAATCTTAATAATCTTAAGATTATAATGAAAGAAAATTATTATTAAGATTATTATAATCTTAATAATATTAATAATATTATTAAGATTATTGTAATCTTAAGATTATTAAGATTATAATAAAAGAAAATTATTATTAAGGTTATTGTAATCTTAATAATCTTAATAATAATTTTCTTTTATTATAATCGTTGTAAAAGGTACCCGAATATTAATTCCTATTCAGTGTCAGAAAGTTGATAAAAATGGCCTGAAATGTTTTCCGCGAGAAGTTCGCGTCGGCAAAAAACCGCGTCGTGCGTCGGGCAAGCTTCTGCCGAAACATTTGGGCGCTCGTGTCCCGACGATAAACCGTAGAATTTTGTGAGGAAAACGACCGAATGCACGGTGTCGGATCACCGCGGCGACGCGACGCGACACGGCGGAAAACTGGTCTCGTAGACAAGGAGTCGCGCGCCTCTGCGCCGAAGTGGAACCGGCCGCTTCCGTTTTCGGAGCGCGCGCGTCCGACAGGTTCCCAGGAAACTTATTATTTCGAAAAAGGGGCAGCCGCATGAAACGTTGCCGCAGTCGACAACATAGCCAGCCAGCCGGCAGGCCACCTGTTGCACCCAATTAAATGGCGTAATTGACGCTTGCTTTTTGGAGCGTGACAGAACGCTCGCGGATAGGCGATCATTATTTTCGTGACCGATCGGATGTCCTTTTTTTTTCTCCTGATCGATTTTCGAGCGAGATCTTCACGCCCTACTTTGCGGTCGCGGATTCGAGACGGTTCGTTTCGTGCCTGCCGGACAGGTTTGCGCCGACTTTTTTACCCACTGGTTTTTTCGCGGCGGACACTTCGAGCCTCCTCGACGCTTCGTACTTTAACATGTATACCGAACGCTGTTCTACCCGGTGCTTAAAAGTTGAATGCATATACGCAGACGACGAAGTAATAGATGCATAAACAATCGTTACCAGACCGCGGACTTTTATGCAGAATAAAAATTGACCGCATCGATTATTCGAGACAAGATTTCTATCAAGGATGTATCTTTTCTTCGAATTGTTTAAGATAGATTGAAAGTGGTGTAAAAAGATTGTAATTTCATTTACACGATTTTGCTGTAATCGCGTAAAAGCTGCGATCTAATCGTTGCTATCCTACGTTTGTTTTTAACGAACATAGCAGTTAAGCATTTATCACACAAACGCGAATTTAGTTCCGCCAAGTTCTTCTTCCCCTTATTATTAAATGACTGCGCATTTTCTGCATTCACGGTTTCAGTATAGTACCTGAATTTAAGAAGGCTACAATGAAGCATTGTGCTCGCTGAATGAAATAGTACGGTATAATAATCCAACGGAGATTCACGCTGAGTTACTATCGTTCGACTTTTACAATGAATTTACACATTTCACGCAGAATGGATTGTTTCCTTAACTGTGCAAAGTATGCTTAAAATCTGCCATAGGCGGCGTCGATAAATTCTCAGCCGTGGAAACTAAATCGAGCAAATTCCTTACAGTCATCGATCAATAAACCGCGTCGACGATAAGGCGCCAGGAATCCGAATTCCGCGACTCGCATTGCAAATGGCGACCGGCTGGCGACCCACACCGGATCGTATTTTTAATGGATGCGTTCACCATGCGCGTCATCGACAGGAACTAACCGCGAGCTTCATTGAAAATACAGCGTACGGTACCCAGGGCCCGGTGCTCGCCGATGAATCAAGGCCCGACGATCGAGAAGCGTTGTCGATCGCGAAGCGTTCACCTCGCTCGGGAAAGGATTCCGCGCCGATCGCGGAGCCCACGTGTCCTATTGGGAGACAATAAGCTCTCTTAGCACATCGGTTCATCCTGTTCTCACCTCGACGTCCGGTTACACACCTCCGTTCGGCGATCCATCCGGCTCGGCTGAGAGACGGAATCGGGTCGGCTCTATCGATCGCCCCGGCCTCCGATCCCTCGTTTACCCGCGGATTTTTCGCTGTTTGCCGAGATGCCTATCGGGAGATCCTTCGCGATACGCTTTTCATACGTCCATCGCTCGTTATCGCTGATAAGTGCGGATTTTTGCGGCAGCCTGCATTTCTGCATCGACTGGCATTTATGCTGGCTAATGTGGGACGAGACGGCGAAGCATCGGCTTATTTTCGTCGCAGATATAACGCTCGATTGAATCGAATCGAATTGAAATAATAATCAGTTTGCTCGCCGTTCATTGCGTTTGCGTTTTACACTTTAGAATTATTGATTCGTCGAAGACGTTGCTCAAACGAGAACTGATAAGTCTGTGTATCTTCTTATCGAACAAGTGCACGGATTTCCAAGCACGATCATGATTCTTAAGGCATACGGCACGAAAAATAGGCTACAGCATGGGATTTTTGAAAACCAAGCGTTTCCAATTAATTCGTTGTCTTTCTCTGCGATCAAATTGGGCAAATAGACCCTTGACTCTGACCTCGTACAGCGGATCTTTATGAAAAATAAAAAGTTCCTTCATAAATTGCAACGAACTGAAACAAGATTGAAACTTCATTCTTTGTTTAATAATTTTAGTAAGTTCTCAATGATATATAGGTAATCCAAAATTCTTTTATTCTCTGTACAGTTCCAAATGTTACTATTTTGATTATAAATGCATCAAATCCGCAATCAAGTAATTATAATAATTATTATTATTTATTTATTCACGCATACGGGTAAAAAAGTCCTTTCTCACAAGAGAGGAAAGAAGGAGAAGAGATTTGATATAGCCGTCGCACGAGTGCAATAAAATTATAATAAATTGTGCAATAAATAACGAGTGCAATAAAATGATATATAAATAATCCAAAATTCTTTTATTCTCTGTACAGTTTCAAATGTAACAGAGTTATTTTGATTATAAATGCATTAAATCCGCAATCAAGTAATTATAATAATAATTATTATTTATTTATTCACGCATGCTGGTAAAAAAATCCTTTCTCACAAAAGAAAAAAGAAGGAGAAAGAGAGATTTGATATAGCCGTCGCACGAGTGTAATAAAATTATAATAAATTACAATATAATTACGTACCCTAATTGGTCACATTCCGTATGCTAAACAGTAAATAAATAATTTTGACCGATCTGTAGATCCGTTTTCTAGAGCTCAGCTTTTTCTGTGAATTTTCAAAAGACGAGACCAGCAGGCCTGACTTCAGGTAGCACGCTGCAAAACGTGTGTCGAACGGTGAAGCGTTTGCATAACGGCGAACCTCGACTTTGTTTGCTCAGGATTCGCAGAAAGGATCTATTGAAACAACGTTATCCTGCGCGGGAACCTGTTGTTCGGAGAGAAATACGCGTCCGGCGAGATTTATGTCGCAATCAATGGGGCCGGATAGCCCGTGACAGATTGCGAATCGAGCGTGGACCAGTCGTACAAATTAAATCATTCAGTTCGGTCTTTCTGCTGGGAGCCAGTTACCATAAACCCGCTCGAAACGCCCGCCATCATTCATCGCGAACGGATTTTCTTTCGCGTAACCACGAACGAGATCCTGTTTCTCCGACTTCCTGCTCGGACTGTCTCTTTCTTTTCGTTTCTTTCTTCTTCTTTTTTTTTTTGCTTCTGTTAAACATTCCTTTTCTTTCGTCGCTGCAACCTTTATCGATACCTTACGGCACCATGGGTCCCCAGCGACCCGGTGATCAGCTCTCCGTCGAACATTTCCTTTATCCTCCGTGACACTTATGCTTTATCCTTATGTCACGCGTAATTTACGGCCGATCGTATTGTGTTGGTAGTTTTGAAACACGAGTCCCGAGGTCGACGGTGTTTGGCGAGTGGCCGGCAGTTCGATTAAGATAATCGTGTTCCGCGAAGGAAACGGGAGTTGGCATGTTCGATAAATTAACGAATAAGTCGGTCGATTGTTGCATTCGTACCGGCGCGCTAGAATTCGATTTGTTGGGCAAAGCTCCGTTTTCTTTCTAAATGTCACACAGCAGCCATTTCGAACATTCTTTCGAGTTCATCCATCTTCGAGTAAACCCGTAAGAAAGTTTAATTGAGGAGAAATAAATGAATTTCGTTGACCGAAACGTGCACGACCATAAAAGCGAAATAAAAATGTCGCCGATTCTTGACACCTGACCGTCGACAGACTTTGTGGCTCGGTTTTCAACTTCGGGCAGTCGCCTTGAGACCAAAGGGTGCAGAATGAATTTCTTAATGCCGCAGCGACAAGGTGTGAACCTAAAAAGGCCCGATCGCGTAACCACGGCCGCGAGCCGCAGGAGTGTTAATTGCCGTTCGGTCGAGCCGGGATCATGAATGAAACGATTAGGGGGAACGTGGAAATTTCAGCGAGCGTTTCGTAAGGAGGCTCGCGGACACGCTCGACGTGTTCCAGCCGGGTTACATAACCGTCGTGAACGTTTGGAAGTTCGATATTCCGGCGTCGATTCGAGGTCCCACGCGATCTCCGCCGCGATACCGATACTACTTCGCGGCTGTTATTATAGGTCACCGTTATCTTCCTACGAATCTCGATAAGTGCGCGCCGATAATGTGCCCGCCGAGGCCGCGAATCCTGCCTTTGATCATTGCGCGCCTCGAGATTCATTTGAATCTCGGAAATCCACCGTTTCAGCTCGCTAAAGTTCAGAACTCGAGGCGATTCTGCAACGAAACTCGTGGAAACGGGGTCTGGAGCAGGTGTAGGCGATTGGGGGCAATGCTTTGGTTCATGGGGCAATGTCCTGGGACTGTCGGCTTCGAAGAGAAAGAAGATTTTGAACCCGGACGGTGTAAATGCGAGAGTTTCGCTCGGAGAGGATGATGTATTTTGATTGATTTCGGTGGGCGTGGCCAGAGGGCTCTCCCAGTGGGCGTGGCTATGTTGCTCCCAGTGGGCGTGGCTTTGTTGCTCCCAGTAGGTAGAAGAACGAGATACATACCGTTCCGTAGCGTGAAATGCGTCTACGCCTGGTTCAGAGACCCGTCTTACACGTTCAAGTTGCAATCGTCCTACAGAAACATCAATCCGAGAGCAATGATTAAAAGTTCCCCGAGTGGGCGTGACTTCTCGGCTCCCACTGTCTTACGATCCAGAACAATGCTCTTTGAAGCGATCTTCTTGTAACCGAAGTTTCTAAAACGCCAGTGATCACTTCGTCGAACGGCTTCACGGTTTCGCAGCACAGGGTATAAACCATAATTTGCACTCACTGTGACCAAAAACCGATGTCGACATTCGTCTTTCGAAGAGCCAATGGTGCAGCCTTGGAACGATAATTCTGCCGAGCTATTTCGAGGACTGTTCAAACTTCGGGTAGGTGTTCGCTTTAGTTTCTTTCTGTTCGTTTGTTGAAAGAACGCCGGGAAGTCTGCGGACTCGCAAACTTCGGATAAAGAACTCGCGGACCCAGCAGTGAGATAAACGAAGATACGGATGACGAAAATTCACGAGCGTCAACGATGAGGATATTAGAGCCGCGAAGCAACAAGAGTATACGATTACTTGTAGCGAGATCGTTGTTGCTCTTTATCTGGGAATACGGCGTTGCGGCAGCAAGTCTGTGTTTATAGACTGAGGTGTATCCGATTTCATTGGCTGGCTGTTCTTAACATTCGACGCCACGACGGCGAGGTATCGGGAGAGATTGATAGCACGAGTTGAAGCGGGACATGAATGCGATCATGACATTCCATGTGAAACGGTTCGAGTCTGTATGCGTCTTGCTCCGGCGCAACATTCTCTCTCTCTCTCTCTCTCTCTCTCTCTCTCTCTCTCTCTCTCTCTCTCTCTCTCCTTGCAGCATAACTTCTGGAATCGCGCGACAATTCCGTCACTGTCATCTGCGCGTTCCTGCCGACTTTATCACTGCTGCTGGCAGACTTTATTCAGCAACAGCATCTCGTACGATTCACCAACGTCAGAAATTTTTCTGTTCGCGAAATCTGAAGCACCAAGATGCCAGCTGAACTGTCGTCATCGTCCTGCATTTTACTAAATTGTCAAGATTCTTTCGTGAGAAACGATTGAATACATTTGCATACATTGCATACATTATAATCAAAATTTATATAAATTTATATAAATCGGAGGTGATATCATGTTCAACGTCTGACTCTAAATTATCGTTGAAACTGAAGAAAAAAATCGATACGGTTAAAATGTTTATATGTATTTATAAAAATCTTATTCGAATTCATAAAAATAACCTCTTTCCATCGCTGCAGAATTTCTACATAACGATAAAACAAAATGATAAAAGAACAAATTCTATCAATCCTGGTCGATACGAGGCGCTTTTTTCGTGTCAGAGATGCTTATAGGGGTCCGCGTTAAAGTCTATCGATCGCTTCTGTCGGTTCAAAAATGGCCCGCGCCAGGATTCCCGCAATTAAAAGACTCGGGGTTCCTAAATCCTGATTTTTATGGGAGCCGGAGTTACAACCCCCCGCGGCGTCTCGGATGGCTGGCTACCACTCGAATTCACGGTGTTCCTGTTCTAATAAAAAATCAACCGTTCACGTCTGTTACGAACGACACACACACACACACACACACACACACACACACACATACACATTTTTTTACGAATCGACGCACACTCGAACATATCGAATACTTATTCAGGCTCCTTGGCTCGAACTGTTGGACTCGGCGCAGTGCATAGAACCCGCGATACGTCGCGTAGAGTTACCGCGATCCTTGAAACTCAAGCTGAGAGCGATCCGTGCCGGATAGGGGACCGCGGTTGCCCTTCAGTTTCCCATTTCAGCGAAGCCGAAGCAGATCGCGAGGCGTCTCGCCGTTCGGATACATAGCAGATGAGCACGGCGATAATGCTCGGAATTAAAGAGTCCGCGCGAAACGCGTCCGCAGCGCCGCAAAAACTGGTTTAATCGGGACCGAGATAGCCCGAGAGAGCCCGATACAGACCGAGAGAGAGAGAGAAAGAGAGAGAAAGAGCAGGAGATCCGGCGCGCGGGAATTAGGGAGGCCGGGATTCATCCGCGGGGCCATTCGAGGAGAGGCCAACGGTCGGACTTCCTACTCCGGCGGGTAGATCGGCTATTAACTCGGCAGGTTTCTCAGAATGGATGTCCCAGACGAGACTGGTAGGACTGGTGTGTGCTCGTCTCGCGCTCCACCCTCCTCTATTCTCCTGTACCAGCGTGACAAGACAGGCCCGAACAGGCCCGCGATCGTTCCGCTCGGTCTCGGTCTCGGTCTCGGTCTACCGGCTAGGGTCAAGGAGACCAGTGGAACACGGAGGTGACAGTTTTCAGCTATTGTTCGCCAGGTACCTTCGTACAGATCTCGTGGAATTCATCCTCGCGGGCTCTCGGGTCATCTTCGAAATCGCTTCAAGTGTGAACGCCGTGACACCGGCTCGTTTTTGTCGAACGTCACGCGATAATAGAGCTCGTTGACGCCACGGACGACCAGAATTGGTACGGCGACATTATTCGATGCTGGCTGGATTAGCCGCGTCGGGGATCTTCGATTCACGGCTTTTAGGGGGAACCTAGGCTTTTCTCGTTACTATCTTGTTACGCCGATCGACGTGCCACGCTCGATTCGGTTTAGTCGTGCGTGGATACAGAACGGATCACACTTTTGTTCATCGTGTAGTTTCTTATTTATTAGCAGGTTTTTATCAGTAGACTGCAGGTTTCATTCATTTATAACAGAAATGAATTGCCGCAGCTTGAGACAATGGAGAAGGTAAAAGAATAGAAGCGAAGCATTTAGCGTGAATCTAGCCATTACAAGATACTACTCTTTTAAAAAATAAAATTTTTATGTATAAATATATTTTATATATTTATTATAAAATTTTTGGATAAAAGTTTTATTTTGCTTTATCTACCGCAATTTAAAAATTACGGTAGATAAAGCAAAAGATTTAAAAATCGAAATGGAAGAGAAAGGAGAGGATTTATAAATTTGAATCGAACGAACAAAAATCACAAAAATTTGAATCGTGGAAGCAGCGAATTTAAGAATTTGAATCGACCAAATAAAAAACGATAAAAATTTGAATCGTAGAAGCAGCGAATTAAAAAATTTGCATCGAACGAACAAAAGTTCTAAGAATACGACTCCAACAAGCGGAAAATTGAGAAATGTTCGTCGAACGAGCGAATAATTCGCAAGTTCGAACGAACGAAGCGGCGTCCGCAAAAATCCGAGCCCGAGGAAGCAATGTTTGGCTAAGAGTCGTGGTTCGACTGTAATTACGTGCGATTAAGCATAAATGTGTTACGGGTCATCTGGAAACGCGCGGCGCACAAGACACGATCCGCGGCGGTCGTTCGATAAATTACGAACGTCCACGGGCTTAAGTTGTAAAGCATCGATCCCGAGAGTATCATCGTGCCGACAGAGACAGAGAGAAAGTCCTCCGACTCGCGGCCGATAAAAATTGACTCGGCGGTCGATAAAGATTCGCCGGAGGAAACCACCGCGCCGGTTGCGCAACAGCAATTATTGAATAACAAAGCGGTCGGAGGAGTTCGCGCCGCGTCGCCGAGTCCGATCACCTTGCAATATGGTGGCATCGAGGCTGATTTAAAACTGTTATCGGCCGGCTCATCGCCCCTTAGAATCCATTACACTTTCAAATTAATTAACGTAATTAATTGTTCTTGCCCGCGCGTCGCGTTATTCGATTTAATGCTCTTAGGATCGCGGCCGGCGAGAAGTTCCATCATATATCACCGCCTGCACGTTAACCGTAGAAAGTACGGCGCCAATTAAATGCCCCCGGGAACTTTTGGAAAACTCGTTAAACGATTCGTTTGTTGCGCTGCGATTTAACGTCGCTGCTCTCGCCGCGCGGAACGTGACCGGACGCTTCGAATGCTTGTGGCGGACCAGACACAAAAAGACACGTCCTTCAAAAACGGGGTGTACACATGCCTTTTTCGGGTTTTCCCGACGCAAGGCGTACACCCTGCAATAAAACAATAAAAACGTTGGGACACAGCTTCGGACCATAGGTCCCGGACCACCCCGGTCGGAAAATCTTCGGGAAAGGCCTTCGCCCTTCCCGAGGACTTTCCCTTACCAATTTCAAGGACTTTCCCTACCAATAAATACGAGGACCTCTCGACCGAGAGAAGTCAGTTAGCAAGTTTTCCTCCGACTCTCAACGTGTCCATATTTCTGTATCATCCGTCACTCGTTTACCTTTACCTTCTACACACTGTATCTCATCGCCTTTGTTACAAGTTATATTAAAGTTCTCGTTATTTAAAAACCAAAAAAAACTCTCGGATTATTTTATACAAACCGTCGCAGTAACCCCTGCGACAAACTGGTGACCCCCGACGTGATCCGAGAGTACCGCGAGTGCGTGATAACCGAGAACTTAGTAACTCTTAGTGACATTCCGTTCGGCAACATACGAACTTCGCGATCCGAGTGGTGTTATACAAACTGTGTGAACCTTTTTTTTAATACATACGAAATGACGGACGCCAGCCCCATCCAAACTACTGCCTCCGGTGTAGAGGTAAATCAAATTAATATACGCGTACCTAGCTTCACACCCGAGGTGCCAGCTATGTGGTTTGCACAACTGGAAGGACAGTTTCTCATAGCGGGAATAAAAAGTGAGAATAAGAAGTTCTGGTACGCAGCCTCGAACTTGGAAACCAAGTATGCAACAGAGGTACAGGATCTAATTATCAACCCTCCAGCTGAAAATCCCTTCAAAATTTTGAAAGAGACGCTCATATCGCGCCTCTCGCAGTCGAACGAATCGCGTCTTCAGCGACTCCTGGAGCAAGAAGAAATGGGAGACCGGAAACCTTCACAGTTTTTGCGGTACCTAAGGGGACTGGAAAATTCAGTGCCGGACAATATAGTTCGAACTATATGGCTCAACCGGTTGCCGACGCATGTACGAGCAATCCTCGCTACGCACACGGATACGACGTTGGAGAAACTCGGCCTACTCGCCGACCAAATAGTGGAACTCGCACCGAGAGCACACGTAGCCAGCATCGACAGGACACCCGCCCCGGACAACAATTTGGCGCAGCAAGTAGAAGCTTTAACGCGTCAAGTAGCCACGCTGACAGCAAGATTAACCGAAAGAGAAGCCCGACCACGCAGTAAAAACTTCACGCGAGGCAGATCACGGCAACGTAGCCATAGTCGTGGTAAGCAAGGTATGTGTTGGTACCACGCACGCTTCGCGGATAAAGCTGTAAAATGCATTTCTCCGTGCACCGCGAATCCGGGAAACTCAAATCCTCGTCAATAATCGCGGCAACATATGACGAGTTCCCTACAAGCCGCCTTTTTATCACTGAAAAAGCGTCAAGAATTCAATACCTCATTGATACTGGCGCGGACGTGAGCGTTTACCCTCGGACGTACCTATCGACGAACCCGCCGCGCTCAAATTACGAAATGTTTGCGGCAAACGGCACAAGGATCCCCACATATGGGACAATTACACTGAGAGTCGACTTCGATCTACGTCGCGAATTAATATGGCGATTTATTGTAGCGGATATCGCTAAACCAATCATCGGCGCGGATTTCCTAGGTCATTTTGGGTTACTCGTCGACATCAAAAACAGATGTTTAGTCGATGGCACAACATCGCGAACTACGCAAGGCTCAATAGTACGGGACAAATTTGTCACAATCAAGACAATTCACGGCGATACGCAATATCACGCCTTACTTTCACGATACAGCGAAATTACACATCCCGCGGGCACGCCTAGCGCTGCAAAACACAGTATCGAGCACCATATTGAAACGACCCCCGGAACGCCTATCTCTTACAAAGTCCGACGACTCGCACCGGACCGCTATAAAGCAGCAAAAGCGGAATTTGACCTGCTGCTCAAGCAAGGGATTATTCGACCTTCTAAGAGCCCATGGTCATCACCGTTGCACATGGTCACGAAAAAGAACGGAGAATGGCGCCCTTGCGTCGACTACCGCGGGTTGAATAAACGAACAATTCCGAATAGATATCCCATACGACGCATCGAAGATTTCTCACAAAATCTACACGGGAAAACAATCTTTTCAACCATCGACCTCGTGCGCGCTTACCACCAGATACCGATAGCTGCGGAGGATATTCCAAAAACCGCCGTAATTACACCTTTTGGTTTATTTGAATATTTATACGGACCCTTCGGCCTTTGCGGGATAGCTCAAACTTTTCAGAGATTCATAGACGAAGTTACGCGAGGTTTGGATTTCGTCTTCGCCTATCTCGACGATTTTTTAATAGCTTCCGCAAACCCGAGCGAACATCTGCAACACCTCGAGATTATTTTCAAAAGATTTAAGGAATATGGCATTATCATAAACCCAAGCAAATGCGTATTCGGAGCCTCTCAGGTCAAATTTCTCGGCTACCAGGTAGACGAGAAGGGCACTCGCCCACCCGAACATAAGGTCGACGCCGTAAAAAACTTCCCTCAGCCGACAACCGTAAAACAATTACGCCGTTTCCTTGGGATGGTTAACTTCTACCGTCGATTCCTGCCAGCAGCTGCGACACGACAAAAGCCCCTTAACGGCCTACTGACAGGCCCAAAAATGACAGGCAACAAACCTATCAATTGGACCGAAGAGGCCAAACAAGCTTTCGTCGCAATAAAAGAAGGCCTAGCCAACGCCACGCTGTTGGTACATCCAGCAATAAATGCTCCATTATCAATAACTGTGGACGCTTCTGACCACGCGATAGGAGCCGTTTTGCAACAAAGGACAAACAACGATTGGCAACCCCTTGGATTTTTCTCTCGCCCCCTGACAAAAACACAAGTTAAGTATAGCGCGTACGATCGCGAGCTTCTCGCTATTTACGAAGCCATAAAGTACTTCATTTACGCTGTAGAAGGCAGAAACTTCACCATATTCACAGATCACAAACCGCTTACTTATGTTTTTAACCAAAAGAAAGAAAAATCCCCAAGGCAGTTTCGTTACTTTGATTACATTTCACAATTCACATCGGACATAAAACATATTTCGGGCATAAATAATGTAGTCGCAGACGCTCTATCGAGAATCGAAGAAATCGAAGAGATCAATTATTCAGCTCTCGCCGCAGCACAAACCGATGACGAAGAACTACAACATTTATTGCAATCCGATACAAACCTACAACTAAAATCTATTTTCTTTGAACCGTGTAAAGCCAACATCTACTGCGATATTTCTACACAGAGAGCCCGCCCTTATATTGTACCGTCATTTCGCAAGAAGGTTTTCCAACGGATCCATGGATTAGCCCACCCAGGTACACGGGCCACCATAAAACTTATCTCAGAAAGGTTTGTGTGGCCATCCATGCGGAAAGATTGCACACAATGGGTTCGAACATGCATACCATGTCAAAAAGCAAAAATAACTAAACACGTGTCTTCACCTATAGGCAAATTCGAAACACCGAGCGCTAGATTCCAGCACATTCATATGGACATAGTTGGCCCGATGTCATCCTCAGAAGGTTTCAAGTACTGCGTAACGTGCGTGGATCGATTCACGCGATGGCCCGAAGCCTGGCCAGTGGAAGAAATCACCGCAGAAGCAGTCGCAAAAGTTTTTATGAACTGGATTAGCCGCTTCGGAGTCCCCGCGAGAATAACAACCGACCAAGGAAGACAGTTCACTTCACAGTTATTCAAAGAATTAACCCGTTTGATTGGCGCCTCACACCTTATGACAACCGCATACCACCCGCAAGCCAACGGAATGGTTGAACGATTCCATAGGCAACTCAAAGCAGGAATCATGTGTCATGAAGACAACAAATGGACCCAACGACTTCCGATTGTTCTATTAGGCATTAGATCAGCACCCAAAGAAGATCTACAGGCAAGTTCAACAGAGCTAGTATATGGAGAAAGTGTCCGCTTACCGGGAGAATTCTTCGAAAACCACACAGTACAGGATACCAATGATTTCATAAAACAACTACGCCAGCATATTAAGGAAATAAAACCAACAGCTCCGGTTAAACACGGAGAGAAGAAACCTTTTATTTTTAAAGATCTAGCAACGTCGCAACAAGCCTTCGTTCGCCATGACGCGGTAAGAAAACCCTTACAGCCACCATACGATGGACCATATACAGTAATCGACCGCGCAACAAAATACTTCACCCTTGATATCGCCGGAAAACATACAAAAATCTCCATCGACCGCCTTAAACCAGCATATTTCTTAAAAGATGCCGCAAACAATAATACACAACACAACAAGACTAACCTGCAACCAGAAGTACAAGTACAAGGCACTTCTAACGTACCAACGACAACACGTTCCGGTAGAAAAGTAAAATTTCCAGACTTCTTCGGAATGCCGTTAGCTCACGAACATACTTATTAATATACTCCGATATATCTTACGTACGCATATTACAAACCATGAAAAGTGCTGCCCACTATTAATACTCCCATAGGTATAATATTTTTTTTTTTCTTCAACCAATTTTGTACCTTAGCGTTAATCACTGGAAGGGGGGTGAATGTGGCGGACCAGACACAAAAAGACACGTCCTTCAAAAACGGGGTGTACACATGCCTTTTTCGGGTTTTCCCGACGCAAGGCGTACACCCTGCAATAAAACAATAAAAACGTTGGGACACAGCTTCGGACCATAGGTCCCGGACCACCCCGGTCGGAAAATCTTCGGGAAAGGCCTTCGCCCTTCCCGAGGACTTTCCCTTACCAATTTCAAGGACTTTCCCTACCAATAAATACGAGGACCTCTCGACCGAGAGAAGTCAGTTAGCAAGTTTTCCTCCGACTCTCAACGTGTCCATATTTCTGTATCATCCGTCACTCGTTTACCTTTACCTTCTACACACTGTATCTCATCGCCTTTGTTACAAGTTATATTAAAGTTCTCGTTATTTAAAAACCAAAAAAAACTCTCGGATTATTTTATACAAACCGTCGCAGTAACCCCTGCGACAAATGCTCCTTGCGATTCAGAGATTTTCTACGATTTCTTCGCGCCGCAAATATCAGGGATGCCAAATCGATATTTACTGGGCAATTAACATTTCAACCGGCGTATTTTATCCTGTGGTACTTCAATCCGTTACAAGTATTTAAATCGACAACATCGGAAACCAGCAACTTTACAACTTCGAACAATACTAAATGTGCCGAGCATAATGAACGCTGCGCACAGTGGCTTACAATTTACAACGTACGGTGACTGGCATTTATATTCGAACACATTTTAAGACAGAATAACTTTTGTAAAAGTATATATAATATACTATATGTAATATATCTAATATAAAATATATAATAATAATAATATAAATATATAATATATAAAATAAAGTATAATAAATAATCAGTAATTTTTTGCGATGTTAGAGCGATGTAAAAAAATGTTGTTTTCTCATTCTCTAGCAAACTGGTCCGACTAACATCTAAAAAGAATTCAAGTCGTTTCGTCCATCTTTAAAAAAGTTATTCTGTAAGGTGTCCGATTATTAATGCGAGTCACTGCACGCGAGAAAATCAAATTCTTCTTCCAACCACGAGGATTAAATGCCTCCAGAGATCCAACACCGAGAAATGACAGCTCCCAACCCAAAAACCCACTGCCATCATTCGGCAGCTGTATGTGGAGAGCTAATGAACCATGCATCTCGATCAAAATTCTATGAACCCGACCGCCACCGTGTCGACCGACACGTCCACCGCTTTATTAATGAGACCTGACACCAGATAACGATCTCCAGCAGGTCCCGAAAGGGAAGACGAGTTTCCCTTTGACCCTTTTCCGAAACGCGTGGGGCCCCGAACAAGATCCTCGTCGGTTCGGTGCGGGAACCGTACCTCTGCGTTTTCGATGGGGGGACACGAGAAAGTGAGTCACACAGCTGACACCGTGCGATCGCTGCGCGAGGAGTATGGTTTTCGAGGTCAGGGGACACGGGTAAATGCAGGTATTATGGGACCGTATTATCTGGTTAATAGATATTCGTGTTTCGCAATGAAACCGAAGATTCTTCAATTTTCATTGCTTACTCGCAGGTTTCATATTGGATATGAAACCAACTTTTTCCAACTGTGTTCACTTTCACTTCTGGACATTTGCAACGCGAATTCGAAACATTTTGACTTTCTTAAAAATCGCTGCTTCGTAATTGAAAATCCTGGAACAAGTATTCGAACACCTTTCAATGCGCAATAACGTTTTTACAACTGGACTAAACGACTTGAATTTCTTTTTTAAAGACAGCAGAGAAATTGATTTGTTAGACGATGAGTGAATTTAGATTCAATTGGTTGGAATGAAAAAAAGGGATGACAAAATTATGTTCTTTCAACTGTTTGTTAAGAAACCAGTTAAAACGTGAGAGTTCTTTTATTTTCTCTTTGTCATTCCAAACAGTGGGAAAATTGAGAAAAAGTATTTTAGTAATCGTACAATAAACTAGTCGCTCTAAAAAATTCTCCAAAAAATTCAAATCAATTTATTGCGTTTCAAAAGACGTTCCAATACATTTCCCATGAGTTGTATTAACCTGCCACGAACCACGTGGCGTCGACACCGGCGGTTTCAACACCGTTGTTATTAATAATAAGTCGTTTATTTCTAAAACATTCGTGTTTGTTTTATCGAGGTCTGACCTTATTTCGCCTGGTTCCGCGTTCGTTCTCACCGATGCATTCGATTTGAAAGAAACAAAGGCCGCTGCGTCTAGCAGAGTTCCGAAATTAGGCGCTCCGCATTAGCTCCGTTTAGGGTACTCGTTAAAAATGCGTCGTGGACCGTAGGGGATCGTGTTCCGAGCCTCCTCTTCTTTCCCATCGCGAACAGAAGCGGCCCGAGGCCCCGCTGGGCTAAGGACCCGGGGTCCAGTTGCTTTTCAATCGTTCCCTGTCCCTCGAACGACAGGTTTCGGAGCAGCCCGGGCCTGGTCGGGCTCGACGTCCCGCTTTTGTGGTCCGGACCAGGACCAGGAACACTTGCGGTCGCCCGGCAGGATACCCACAGGTGCGTCCTACTGTTTTGCAATGGTAGCCTTACTCTTTCACGCCGTCAATTAGTTTTTCCTGTACGCGGCCCTTTTCACTCGATACGCGGCGCCTTTGTGGCTTTGTGCAACAAGCCTTCTGAGTTCTGTGTTGTGTCAGACGTGTTGCCCCGCAGTCTGTGATTTGGGTGCAGATATCGGCGGAACAACAGTTTCACGTGAATCTCGAATTTCTAAGAGAAAACAGATACAACAACAACAAAGAAGAAAAAACGTTAATTTCTTAGCGTTCATTTAATGAATAAAATTGCGTAGATTTCTACTAGTTTTTTTTTCGTGGATGCTCAGACAGGAATCAACGCGTTCGTCGAAGTCCGGCGAACGGAGTTCGCGTTCCGAAAAATTCAAGAACATACAGATAAATGTTTTCTGCCGAAAGTATCGATTCGAAATCGTCGTGCATTTTCGTAAGCACATTTTTCCCTTGCATCAGCGGAGGCGAAATAAAAAATTCGGCGGGCATTAAAACACGATTGCGTCAAGTCCCCTTAATTGTTCATTGCTCGTCGTTAAATGAGAAACGACGCGCGGCATCGTTATTTCGACTTGGTGCACGACTGTCACCGTCGTGACGCGCCGCCGAAGAATCGACAAATAAACGAATCGAGAAACGGTGAACTCCATTTACAGAGGGAAATACGGTAATGTGGAGAGATCGTTTCCCCCAAGGTGAACGATTACGAGTTCTTGAACTCGGCGGCGCATTTTTAATTAGCGCCTCCGAGTCACGGAATTCCGAGCATTTTCGTCGAACGTTATCCGCAGACGAATTTAATGGATTCTGTCTGCTCGCTATCCGGTTGGCCAACATATTCCGCGAAAAGTGTCGTAGCGCGTGCACTCGTGACGTGTACGTCCTAAAAAGAATTTTCTCTCGAGTCGCGAAAATAACGAAGTCATAAACGTTTCGAACTGATGTACACGTGTATTTTACAAGTCCTCGTTCTCCGACGTGCCTGCAAATGAATCGAACGTCGATCTTCAAAGAGTCGCCAATTCTTCAGAAAATAAGACACTTTCATTTATTTTCGCGCACACGGTGGCTGTATTCGCGACGATAAAGAAGCTACTTTATTTTTCAAATTACCAGAACAGTTGCATTCGCGTCAGCTGGCGAATTTATTTATTTATTGAACGTGTACGAGAAATTACCCGTTAGTTATGAGGTTACGGGGTATCAAATAAGTGAAAAAAAGAAAGATAAGATAACCGCAAAATTTGCGAAATTATATTAAGTAATACGGTAATTTGAGAAGAGGAGACACGATTATTCGAGCCTTGCGTCTCGTTTTTATAATTGTTGACGATCGGTAACTATAAAAACGAGTCGCAGGGCTCGAACAATCGTATCTTCTCGTCTCAAATTGTCCATTTTTGCAAACAATGTAGCGGATGATCGTCAAAATCGTTGGACGAGTCCGCGAAACCAGCGAAACGTCGACTTCGGACACAATCTCTTGTTCCCAAAATTGCGTCTCGTGCAATATTAAGTATTTCGACTTGCTAAAAAAATATATAGCAGTCGCCGACAAGAAGAACACGTTTGTGCAAACGATCGACGTAGAAGCGTGTCCGAATCTCTGCAGAAAAAATCGCGAAGAAGACCGAAAGACCAGAATGCTTGAATTACTTGCGACGGGCGTTGTTTACCAATGAACGGTCTGCGGCGGCAGCGCGGCGCAAGATTGTGCAATCTATTGTTGCAAAAGAACGACACCGACAGCACCGTCGATCGTCTCGTTAAAAAGACCGCGTTCTAAAAGCGGATCACAATATCCTCGAGCGGATCGAAAGAAATACGGCGGAATCGCGCGAGAAGTCTTTTCTTAGCTCCGCTCCGCGGTTAATTCCGTCCGTTGATAACGAGTGCCGCTTATCAACGTTCCTCCTCTGTGTGGTCCAGCTAATCGAACGTAATGGGCGCTGTTTAATATCCACGTGCCGGAAATTGGAAGCCCCTTTTCCCGAGGCCGTTGCTCCGTCGTTCTATTTTCTTCGAGAATTGAAATTGCGGGGCCAGTAATCGTTTCCGCGGAAGAAGAACCGGCGCTGTCATTCTCGCACGGCTTCTTCGATGATGGAATCATCCGCGCGAAACAAAACCGCTTGTAGGTTCGGTTACGCGCGATTGGAGCCGACGCGACGCTTCATTCTTCGGCCTCTCGAGCCCGGCCGAGACGGCTCGCGTGCGAACGGTACAGGCGGTTTCTAGTCACGCGAGCCAATCCGACCGAGAGGATGAGGTTTGTTTCTTAATCATAATCGAACGATCGCTGGACGGCGCCTACCCGGTGTTGCATTTGGTCTGGGAGAGAGAGAGGATCGGTAGACGGAGTTCAGGATTATTCTGTCAGCGGTGTTCAACATTTTCTGTCTCGGGTCCAACGTTTTTACCGAAACGTAAGTTGAACTGAGAAGTAACTAAACGTTTCGGTGATCATTGAAACGAGCAAATGAATTGTTCTTCGCTTGTAACGTCTTCTAAAATGATCTGCAGATATGGACATGGAAATCTTTCCGCGATGACATTTACACAGTAATGACGTTTACGTAAAAATCCTCTACCGGCAACGATTTGCATACTCATCTTCTAGCGATGGTGCCTCTATAAGGTTCTCCTGATAAAGACGTTCAAGTACAGATCGTCCATTAACGACGTTCAAATAAAAGTCCTACCGTGATGACACTTGAACAGAAATCCTTCAGCGACATTTGAATAAAAATCCTTCAGCAACGACGTTACGATAAAAATCCTCGAATAATTACGTTCGAGTGAAAATGTACTGCGATAATTGCGTTTGAATAAAACATTTAAAACGCGACAATTAAATAAAAATCCAGCATTTACGACACATTTAAATAAAAATCCATCAGTAATGACATTTAAGTAAAAATCGTTCAGTAATGGCATTTGAATCAAAGTCCACCAGCGACGACATTTATAAATAAAAATCCTTCAGTAATGACATTTAAGTAAAAATCCAGCAGTGGCGACATTTAAATAAAAATCCTTCGGTAATGACATTTAAGTAAAAATCCAGCAGTGACGACATTTAAATAAAAATCCTTCGGTAATGACATTTAAGTAAAAATCCAGCAACGATGACATTTAAATAAAAATCGTTCAGTAATTACATTTAAATAAAAATCCTCTAAGGAAGACGTTTAAATGAAAATCTTTCAGTAACGACATTTAAATAAAAATCCCTTAGGAACGACGTCCGAATAAAACTCTTGTATTGATGTCATTTGAATGAAAATCCTCTAGGACGCGTTTGAATGAAAGTCTCGTATCGATAACATTCGAATAAAAAACCGCTATATATGCATAAAAATCCTCGGGGACCGTATCTCGTTCGAACATACCGTAGAAACAGTGCATCTGTACGTATGTGCACAGTATCCGAGGTCGACGGTGACTTTTAATTAGCTTACAAGGTGCCCAACCGTTCGAGCTTGTAAACTTTCGAATCCGGGACCATTCCGTGGGCCTGTTGAACCGATGTAGGCGCTATTTTCTCCGGCACCAGCCAGTCCGCCTCGGATTTTAATCCGGGAAACGGTTCGGCCCGATAAACGCGAGATAACCCGCGCGCGCGAGTTTTCCCCGCTCGTCTACGATTTAATCAGTCGTGGCATGGCGCTTATCTAGCGTCCGTTATCAGCCTGGCCGCGGTCGGAGCCGGCCGCTATCTCCTGGAAACGGACAGGTAAGCTCTAATTCCGGGCTCCAACGCGGCGTCGCTCCCTTTCTCTCTTGGTCTGCGAAAGATGCTAGCCAACTTCGTGTGCAGTTATTCAATGAAATTGAATATCTCAATCTTAGCGCAAAACATGTTCACTGTTAACCCTGACGCACTCAAAAGGAGGGTCAAAAAGAATTTGTCACATGTATCATGGTCCACAGAATTTTAAACATGTACTTTGGTTCTGACAATGCTCTTCTATGTAGTTCTTATATTTTATTATATAATATATATATTTTATATTATTTTTTATATATATATTTTTATATTATTTTTATATATATATATATATATATATATATTTTTATATTATTTTTATATATATATATATATATATATATATATATATATATATATATATATAATATCTATTTATATTTGCTTAAGCACAATGCCGTTATAAATAATTCATTTGGGTATTATATATAAAATATAATATATTATATATATATATATATATATATATATATATATATATATATATATATATAATAATATATATAATATATTATAACTATAACGGCATTGTGCTTAAGCAAATATAAATAGATATTTAATAATGACCCTCCTTTAAACAGACCTTGAACCTTCTAATACCTTAAGCGTCCTAATTAGTTTAACGAAATTCTATTGCGATCTTTTTAGGCAGATTTTTAGTCTGTTTCGAGTAACAGGGAGAAACTGCATAATTTATTATACGCCAACACTCGCGCAAGCTTTGCCAATTCGTTATCTGCCATCGTCTCGGGAACATGCTTCAAAAATCTAGACTCGTTCTACTGCACCAAAGTCTTCAATTACGTAAAATCACACGATTTGCGTGGACAGTTAAGAAGTCCATGTCTAAGAAGAATGGTAAACGGACAGGTAAACTGTAGTTCTATGTGCCAACGATACTCTCGATCTAGAACGGACAGTCGCCGCGACGTCGAGACGATCGTCGTCGGATCACGAGCCACAGTGATGATTGCTAATTAAGATCGCGCGCGGGCGAGCACGCCGCACAATGCTCGCTCGCGATTTCCATACTTGAACAGCGTCGCGGTTTCGACACGAGATGCTCGTCCCCGGATCAATGACATTCACGGGGTTATTAATCGCGCTTTGACGACAACGAGGAGGAGGAGGAGGCTCGCCAGGGAAATTTATCGGCCAACACGGCCGTGGTCGATTGAACTTTTCATGCAGAACGAAGGCTTGTAGGTTGATCACACCTCGTTTAAGTGAAGTCTTCTGGAACTTCCAGATGTTTCTGGCTTCGAGGAATTATTAACGTTACTCTGAATTATTTTCTGCATATTTCTGGCCAATTATTTTTGCACCTTGCTCCGATTATCCTGTGGACACTGACCGTCTAGCAAATTATAGGTACTTGAAAGAATTTTGTATAGAGCTGTGTTAGTTCGTTAGTAAATTTTAACGCTCCATCTCGTTTTGCAAGATCAATTTAGTTCGATTGAACTGTTTTACGGGACATTTGCGTTCACAAATAATAACAGTGATAAGATTGACATACAGTAAATTCTCTCTAATTTTCCTTCAGCTTGTGAACAAAAATGAACAATTTGGGAAGAGAAGATACGATTATTCGAGCCTTGCACCTCCATTTTTGTTTACAAGCTGAAGGAAAATTAGGGAAAATTTACTGTATCTGCATCCAGAGTTATTAGATTTAACACCAAACTTTGCAAACTGTTTACTTGTTGTTATAATAATGAGTGTTCACCAATATATGTGTATAAATATTTAAATAAATAAATTCAAGTCTTCCCGGATACCTAGATTTATTGTTACTAACTGATTGTTATCCGACGAGGGATTTTGAGGGAGAGAAATGGTTCATCAGGAATTCGACCGAACGAACATCCGAATCCTCGTAAAATATTTAGAAATACCCTCTTTAAAGGGCCGGGCAATGTCCTCACAGAAAGACAAAACACACGCCAGTCCCCCGAGTTTCCAAGTTTGTACGATGAAAACTGCGTAACCGGCGTCTTATCTGTTTGTTTTTCGAAACTGTGTGCCCAGATAGCGCACTGGCTGTTCTGTTGACAAAAATCCGTTTGTTGTGAGAACCCTGTACACAAATCCCGTTTTCCCTTGAACCAGGAATACGGGGAGGCGTAGACGTCCCAGGGATTCGGAGAACGCTGTTTAAAAGTGATTTGACGAAGCGGATCTACTTTCCCGAGAGTTTTCCAATTACCACTCCCGCGTAGACCCCATTCTTCCTATCGACTGATATTCGAGGAATTCCTTTTGGTATCCGATCTCGAGTCACTCGAGAAAGTCGGGCTTTTTATTGGCCAACCAACCACCTCCCGACTTGGCTCCTCGTTGTTACCGATCGATTCCGCCTGATTTATTCGTCTTCTTCTTGGTCGCGGGGACACCTTGTACTGTTGCACCGAAGAGATACAGCGCGCTCGTAAAATCAACCGGGAGCTACGGTACTCAAGTTTCAGGCGCTCCGAGAAAAAAGAAAGAACTGGCCGAAATGACGAGCCGCGCCGGGTTCTCGGCCTCCTCAGGGTCGTAGGCGCTGGCGAAATTATCTTTTGGACCCAATTACTTTCTCGGGCAGGCCTGTTGACAATTATTTCGTTCGTTAAAACGATTTTTAGACGTTCCTTGCGGACGACATTTGTTTAAGAGCTGTTGAAGCGCGAGTTAAGTACCGAGACTTCGCTGCCCCACCGGACGCCATTTTGTCGGCGCGAGAGAAGACGGCGCGGCCGATAAAGTCATTTATTTTGACCGTGATTCTCGATATTAAGAAACATTTTCGTCATTTTTCCTTCACGGCAATTACTTTTACTGAACCACTTCTGCAGCGATTAATTTTGAACGCATCTTCTATAATTAAACGATATATCTATGTACATCCGCAATGTAATTATAGTTGCTTCATGCTCTAGAAAACGTGTATCCGTATCGATAAAACTGGGTACACCAAATATTATAATTTCATTTTTGATTTTCGGTTTGCCGCTACTTTCGGCCTCCAATTTTAGTCTACGTGAGATTTACCCTCAGCTTATTCACTTATCACTTGTTCAGTCTTATGCATATTTATCCTTATTCATAATTGTCAGGAAAACTATGAAAAAAAGGCACAAAGGAAAAGGTTTTTAATACGCTTGCTTCTACTCGAAGCAAGATGATGTGCAAAATTCATGATTGATGTGCAAAATAAGAAAAATCGATTTCGTTCTTTTATTTAACGCTTTTACGTCAATTAACAACGCAATAAACATCGACGGTCTGTGAGACCGCTAATAGCTGTTGCATAAGTTTCAATAGATATAGTAGCCAGTTGAAGGTTAAGAGGGGAAATCGATCTGTATATATGTTTTTACTGCGATTTGTAATTTTATACGAAGAAGTCGCATTCTAGTTACCAACAGATTCAAGCGGTAGTAAAGCGATAATTTCGCGAATGCACTTTGCGATCGAATTGCATGCACCGGCTATAAGTAACTTCTCGATCGTGATCGAGGCGTCGCTTGTCGCGTCGTTTCGTTGCCTCCCGGTATAGCAGAAGGCGTCGATTTAAATACGACAGCCGTAGGCGAGACTCGGCAGGGTAACTTTCTCTCACTCTTCAGGGTACCGAACAACGATTATTACGCGTGACTCGCCGAAACCAAAACGGTCACCGGATGACCGGTGTTCTCCATTCCCTCGGACGTCTATATTTTTACTGGTCTCTTTCTCCTTCTCCTTCTCCTTCTTATTCTTCGTCGTCGTCGTCTTCTTCTTCTTCTTCTTCTTTTCCGTCGTCTTCTTCTGTCTCGCAACAGCCATTACACGAAAGTGTTCCTTTTTGAATCACCGACAGCGACACTGCCTTTCACGATGATAGATCCCCGCCGAATAAAGTTGTCGATTGCAGCCCAGGCGGACGGTATTACTGTCAACGCTGGTCACCACTTTGCTCGGCAGCTAAAGGACGAGGAGGACCTTCGTTAATTCGATCAACCTGTCAGACCTTCGAGTATGTTCATTAATATGCCCCGCTGAAAAGATTAGCTAATTTATTCGAACAAATATCCTTCGGCCTCTTCGATCAGCGCAATTCGTTAAGTAAAATAGCTTATTTTTGTAATCGAAAGCTACGGCATGAATATAAATATTTTACTTTGATAATCGAAAACATAAAATAAAGTATCTGTTATTTTAACAACTTATAGCACATAAAACAGAATACTTCCTGTAGCTATGAATATAAATTGCTAAAATGATTAACGTAACGCAGAACGAGATAACGTAAGAAATTGTAATATCCAAAATTGCAAATGAAATTAATTGTCTTCAGAAATATTCGTTGAAGATAATCATATTTATAATTATATTTTATATGATTTAGTAAAATAAAAATATCTTTCCCGATGATGATAAATTAAGTGAATGAAACATTCTGTACTATGGTACAAATATTTTCAGCGTTCTTCAAATGAAACTACTATTTGAAATATTATCTCAGAAAGTTCTTACAACGAATAAAATATTTTATTTCCGAAGGTATACATTCTTTCCAACAAATTAAACATATTTATTTTCGCGACTGCGCGTATGATCTAAAATAAAATATCTATCTACTATTTGCCATTTAAAATGCTATTTAACCCGGGTCTGGAGACCGTTCCGTAAATAACCCGTAAACAATGTCCCAGCGACAGCGGGCCAGATTCGGGTCAGATCGCCGATTTACGAGGAACGCGGCGTCGGGCCTCGCGAGCAAGAGACTCCGACGACGGGCGAAAACGGGCGACGGGCACGCCGGGACAGGTGGGACGTTCGCCCGGGGCCCAGCTCGTGAACCGGGGCCTTAATCGCGGCCGTTCTCGGTCCGCGTCGTATTTTATCGGCGGCCCGAGTCTGCTCGAACGGGGCCCGACGGGAAAGAGGGCCTCTTCGGCGGTGATCCCGTGCAGAGGGGAGCCAGAACGAGGCCGATTTAACGAGATTTTACGATCCTTTCCGAGCCAGGGGGCGAGGGGAGAGTCGATACTGGATTTCCATGGACCCAGCATCCGGATTTATACTTCTCTCTTTCGTTCGGTTCAATTAGCGGACCTTATGGTCGAATGTAGGCCCTGCTTGGCTAATGGACGATAGGGCCCGGAGCTTCTGGAAGGAGTTTCCGTGGGCTTTTGGGCCCGATGGATGCTGCTAACGGTCTGACAGTGTTTATTGTCCCCATTGGTGGTCTATGCTATAAATAAATTTGAATAACGCCGGCGTGCAGCAACGAGTTCGACTGAATTGTTTGGGAGATTTGATTGGTTCCCGTGAAAGTTATCTTTGGTAAATGATAATTAGTATTTTGGACGGCTCGCGAGCCAATCGGTGCAAGTCCATTAACCTCGAAATTGAGACAAAGAAGGATTTTGCAAATTAGTTGTAAAAAGTAGCAGTGCCACTAATAATGCAAGGCGAATTATAATTGAACAAGAACAAAATAACTCTAATTTTAATATTTAATTATTCTATTTAATTTGCTTTACTTTTATTTCCCTTTGTAATTTTAAAAATTTTGCTTATTTATGAAGAAATCGACTGTACCGATTATTTCGTGTTGCGTCGGGGGGGGGGGGGAGTGGAAGCTCTGAGTCACGCCCAAAACGACCAAAAGCCCGACCGTGGCCGCCCACTGCGCTAATTAATAGATCGGAATGCTCCGAGCACCGTTCATCCGTTCCCCTAAGTCCTAAATTTTATTAGAACCGCCACGAACCGGGAATGCAGATATGCATTGCGGCAAATGGAACGGTGATCGGTGATGATTGGTTCCCAAGTGAACGTCGACGGCGAACGCGTTTGACCAGAGAGAAGCGAACCGGGCAAAATCGAGCAATGTTTTCCTTCTACTCTTTCTTCTCTTTCTCCCCTTTCGTCTCTTTCTTCTCTTTCTTCTCTGTGGGAAAGTTAGCGGCAGACAAGAGCTTCGTTCACGGTCCAACGATGCTCGACGGTTTCGCACGAGGACGTTTCCGTCGCGCCGATACTCCGCCTCTTTTCTTTTCCCTTATCATGCTCGTAACACCGTGAAATGCTTCGATCGGGCTGAGAACTGTTTCTTGATTAAGCCGGAGAAACGCCGAGGGAACAGTCGGGCGCGGACTGGTCCGTAGGATCGCGAAGGGTGAAGAATGCGGAACCATCGCATCGGCTACCGTATCGAACTATTCGGTGTTGATATCTGGCACGCAGCTACCTCGATCCCGATGCCTAAGCAAATTAAAAGGTAGCGAAACGGAGCGGCTAAAGCCCAGTGAAAGGTCAATCGATGGATCGAAAGCTGCACCTTCACTGCGCTCGTGGAAACGCGCCGCCATCCGTGCAAGTCTCGATGCAAGCCTCGATGCAGGATGCAAGCAGCTTCGGCGTACACGTATGCTTAATTTATATTCAAGCGTAATTAACTTTTTATATTCATGACATTTTTTTTATTTCAATTCAATGCGATGTTTATTTGATAAAATTAAGCTTGTAAAAGACGGAAATTCTTGAAATACCGAACGAGTTATTTGCATTTTTTGATATCGAATTTTCGCGAAAATTTCTGTAAAGCTTATGAGAAAGCTTAAGAAAATTCTGAACGAATGAAGATCAATATTCAGTGAAATATAAATCGTTCTAAGATATCACATTGTTGATTGTTTTGATAAAACGTATTAAAATTTCGGATATAAACGAAGCAACGATAATTTACTTAAATTCTTGTTTTCAGTATCAGTTTGAGTAGTTCAATTATCGTACACAGTCTGAAATCATCTCTGTCATATATTTATAAAGAAGAAATATAAATATGAGACTTTATTAGAGCAGTTATCTCTAATGTAAACTTTTAAATGGTTTACTCTAATACTACATTTTTTTACAGAAAATAAAATTTATTAAAATGTGTTAAACATATTTTTATTATGCATAATTATAGGGACTCGATATTTGGGGAGGGGCACAGTAACTGAAGCACAGTATTCAGAGAGGGAGCACGGTAACTGAAGCTCAGTATTCAGAGAGGGAGCACAGTAACTGATCTTTGCACATCATAAGCACACAGTAACTGGCTCCAAAACCTTTTTCTCCTAATATTCGAATCAGATTTATGTCATGAGAAAATTTATACCGTTAAAAGACACTTTGAAAATCTTTAAGTTTCCAATAAATGTCAATTAAATTGTTAAAGTTGTTTTTAATAGCGCTTACTCCTAAAGCCCGCGAACATGGCACAGTGATTGGTCCTCTATCTTAAAATATCAATCACTTAGCGAGTCTTCGCAAGAATCGCGCGCGATCAAGGGGGTAGCAATGGGGCAACAGCTGCGACGGCATAGGGTCTTCTCACGCGATCGCTGGTCCCGTTGACAACGACAACGCGATCCATTGATTGTCGGACACCGGTTGCACACGGTCGCGTCCCGGGCCGATAAGAAATCGGGTCATTTTCCAGCGAGTCGGTTCGCCGTTGTCGGTTCATTCTCGCCTTCGGAATAATTGGAGAAAGTCGAGAACGGGCCGGGGCCCGTTGCCCTATGATCCTCTCTCTTCCCGCGAGAGCAGAGCCTCAGAAAAACGGAACGGACCGCACGCCGGGAGGAAGTTCGAAGCGTGGAGAGCCTCCCACTCGATCGAGAGGCTTTGATGTTGCGAACAGTCACGGTCTAGGAAACGTGGGAATAATAGACGCCGGATTTACACGGTTCAAGGCGCACCGGCCGGCTCTCTCGGCTCGTTCTCACCTTGTTAGATCGCGCGATCGCGCTGGCCCCGAAAAAATCCCGAAACCCGGGAACACCGTTCGATCACAATAGGAAATGCCAGCCGGCGAAACCGCGTTCGGCTGGGGGGGCTCGTGACTATCGCGGAAAAGGGAAACCCGCAGCAGGTACGCGTCAGTTTGTTGTTTCTGCTGTCGCTCGTAAAAACCTCGCTTCGTTCAGACCGATCCAACGGTATGAAAAAGAACGGCCGACGGCTTCCGTTGCGCTAAGCCGGAAAAAACTTGTCTGGAGAACACTTGTGGGCGTTTTGAAGGATTCATTAGCTGTTTACAGCTGTCTAGGCTGTTTTTCTGATCGGTTTTGTGAAATCGTCTGCTGAAATGCTGGTTTCGAAGATCTTCACGTGGCGATCGTTCCAGCAGTATGTATTCTGTTGTAACTAAAAAAACGTCAGAACGATGTTCATTCCACATAGTTCGTTAAAATTTTACGTCTCTACGGTATTCCAGTCTCCCTCAATTTTTGCATGAAGTTCAAGTGGTAATAGGAAATAGGAAGTCTACGAGATTATCGATAACAAAGAAATTCTAACCGGCATCGTTGCGAAACAAATTGTGTGACAACGAGTTAAATTGCACTCGGATGTCGCCGATACAGCGACGCTTTCGTGTCGAAATAGCATTTCTTTTCAGTTATTATTTCTTTTCACACTGTAAAGTAATCGCGAAAAATATATAAATAGAAATCTTTTATTTATCCATTCCTACAAAATAGCACAAGCGGTATAACGATTTTTATTTCGATTCAGCTTTGTTTAGCAAAATTGGCCCCCAAGTTGCGTGTAGATAAATCTTCCGAACGCTTAGGATTAAAACATCGGGAAGACTATCGTGTTATCTTGAATCTGCTCGCATGATTAAAACAAAGAACAAAATTGTCTGTTGCCTGCATGCTTTCGTCTAATCTGTGTTGCATGCAGAAAATTTGTTTACAATACAATCTGCTTCAGAGAATTGACTTCGCGCGGATGGAATCCGTGACATTCGTGGTTTAGGATTAGCATAAAGGGAAAAGAGGCGTAAAAGGGCGCGGTGTCGAACGTTCCGACCCGCGACATCCGGCGACGACGACGACGACGAAGACGACGTCGAGCTGCCGATGCTCTTAGGTAGAAACTGGATACCCGGCGGAAACGCGCGTGAGTCAGTGATGCCTCCGGAGAAAACGACATCGCGTTGCGTGTTGTGTATGTTTTCTGATGTTGTACGAGTTTACCGTGGAAGCGAGGTCTCTCCGGCGCGGCGTCGGGTGCGTTGACCCAGCTTACGGTAACGCAGCGAGAGCCCCGAGTTGCACCTGCCTCTCGCACGGACTTACCGGGATAAAGGGTCGCGCGACCCGAATTACTTCCTTCTGCCTGGTCTCTCTCTCCCTTCTTTTTCCTTTATTTCGCTCCTTTCTTCGGCGTGTGTCGCGTTTTTCTTGCCGGCTGCGGGCGCACGCGAGTTCCCGCCGACACCGTTTCGGACGATTGCCTGTCTGGATCGATGACACGGAGCCGAGCATCGCGATCGGCGATGCGTGAACTTATGAAAATTGCAGGCTCTCGGCAGACACTGCACGCGAAACTTGCCTGCGCCGGGCTCTGGATCAACAGGTGCGCGATTTTCGGATCGATCGGCGAAGCTTCGGACCGTACGAAAGCCTGTTGCTTCGAGAAACGATCTAATTGGATCAGGAACGTTCGGTGCTGTTTTCGAGAGATTGTTTGGCTCTTTGTTTCGTTGATATTCGTTCACTAGAAATTGCTGCGAATGTTCGAATTTATGGAAGAATATTCGGTGCAGTTTTTGAGAATGCTGGATATTTCGTTTCGTTAGAGATTCATTCACTAGAAATTACTGTAAATGTTGTAATTAAAGGAAGAATATTCAGTGCAGATTTTTGAGATTGTTAGACTCTTCATTTCGTTCGAATTTATTCAATAGATATCGCTTGAAATGTTCTAATTCATGGAAGAAATTCCGGTGCAATTTTTACAATTGATGCAATTTTTATTTCGTTAGAATTTATTCGCTGGATATTGCTGCAAATGTTCTAATTAAAAGAAAGATTATTCGGTGCAATTTTTATACTTGCAAGACTGTTCATTTCGTTAAAATTTATTCATTAGATATTGCTGCAAATGTTCCGATTAAAGGAAGATCATTAGGTGCAATTTTTATACTTGCAAGACTGTTCATTTCGTTAAAATTTATTCATTAGATATTGCTGCAAATGTTCCGATTAAAGGAACATTATTAAGTGCAATTTTTATAATTTCTACGCTTTTCATTTCGTTAGAATTCATTCGCTAGAAATTACTATAGGCGCAGGAAGATCTGTAATCTACCTCGTCAACTGCAGCTTTTCCAGAGCAGCGTGTCTCGGCCAAAAAAAAAATTCATCCTGTATTCAAAGCTGCTAAGTGGAGGCTAAGGGAACATTAAATTTCTTAACCGACTACTTTGTATACATAAAAAATATTTATGATGGTAAATGACAGTCCTGAGAGGTTGCTACCATTACTCACATGTTACGCAGGTGCGCGATCTTACGATTGATTGATGAAGATTACAATTATAGGAGCCTGTTGCTTCGAAAACTGTTCTATTCAGATACCGAATATTCGGTACACATTTTCATCTTGTTAAGCTTTATTCAATACCATTTCCAGATATGTCCGATTGATCATAATGCTTGTAATTGCGAAAGGCAGTTTCTTAACCAGTTTCTATTTTTAGAAAACATTTAAGCCACTAGGTAACAGCCTTAGCAATCCCCTGTTGCTGTTCGTAGCACTATTTTTATCGCTAAATAATTTTTTATTGAACGATATTTTTATTTACGTTTATTCTTAGAGAACCAAATAAAGACTAACGAATAAAATTTCACTCGACACTATCGAATAAATATCCATTCGAATAAGAATTCATTCGAATAAGGATTCGTTCGAATAAATAGACAGAATGATTCATGACGAATAATGAATAATCGTTATTCGAATAAAATATTCGACTGTAATATCCGACTAAACAGAATTCGTTCGGATAATAATCTTAAACAAATATCCCTTGGAAACAATTCGAATAATGCCAAGTTCTGGCCGATACGTTGCTCGCAGTTTTACGTAAAAGTTTCATTGTGATTTCGATTCCTGTTTTTCTTTCGTGGAAATCAGCGTTCGCGAGACAGCATCGCGCTCGATCTATTAATATCTGTTGATTCAACGATTCAGAGGCACGATCTTTCAAACGGGATTACCGCCATACAGAAGGAAGAACAAACATGTAGCCCCGGCCAGTCGTTCCGAGCGCAAGTTGCATTCTAATCGCGTCGACGGATGAGCCAGAACGCCGCATCGCACCATTTAATAGCTTTTTAATTGGGCTCGTCCGTGCGCGACGAGGCGAAACATTGGCCGACGAAATGATCGGCGCACAATGATCCCAGTGTTTCGCCAAATATCTGAATACTAACGGCGTCGTTTAATGGCCGGCGACCGGTCGCGCATCCTCGCCCGGAGCGCATCAATTGCACAATGTGATCGTTGAAGCAGCGCCCACGACCGAACCCGCCACGACCACTCATCGTGATCGTATTAATCCGCAATTTGCATACCTCGACCCATTCAGTTCCTCTCCGTGATCCTTCCTCCGCGAGCGTTGAACCCTCGTCGCCCGTAATTACGGCATTAGGCGATCGCCGGAAAGGAGAGGATCGAGAAACTCGCTATAGCGGCCGACACCTGACTTCTCGTGCCCGTTCTATAATTCTCCCGTGACCAGTCACTTCGTGTAAACATTTTAGAACGATGCGCATGCATCTCGGATCCTCGCATGCATAAACAATGCTGCGCAAAGCAGTGATTTATATGAGAATCATGAACTTTTATGAATCGCCTACTATTTCTGGGATGACGAGAATTCGTTGCAAGGCGACGCATTTCATTCGTGCAGAAAAATTGAAATAATACCGAATAAGCCGCAGCGTGCCTTGCACAATCTCTTGTGATTGCATCACGGGCCCCTCGGGTTTTCAAAGTAGTCAATTAACCAACGGCGACAGTGTTCTTTCCTATAGTAATTGCACTTAAAGACAACGCGGAATAGTGTAGGTATAGAATCCGCCAGGGTTTGTTGACTCTTCGCGAAGAATCCTTGACGTAGAAAATATAGAAAAATATAGAAGAATATAGAAGAATATAGAAGAATATAGAAGAATATAGAAGAATATAGAAGCGTATAGAAGCGTATAGAAGCGTATAGAAGCGTATAGAAGCGTGTAGAAGCGTGTAGAAGCGTATAGAAAATATAGAAGCGTGTAGAAGCGTATAGAAAATATAGAAGCGTGTAGAAGCGTATAGAAAATATAGAAGCGTATAGAGAATATAGAAAATCCAAGCGTCTTCCGGCGTGGCTGGCGAGGCGCAGAACATGATTTCCCGACGGCGGATCGTGGCCGATTATCTGTTGTCGATCGTAAATATCGAAAGATGAGGAACGGCACGAGGAAAGGTGGAATCGATCGAGAGGATCACAGCGATCAGAAATAGAAGCGCAGTCGACGGAGCCGGCAGGTTCTCGTTCCGCGTTCGCTTCGTAGCCGAGGACGACCGAGGGGAGAACACGCGAGGCTCTCCTCTTGACCTCACTTTCTAGAATCCTTTAAGTATATGGCGCCTTCGACTCCACGGCTCGTTTATCCATTATCGATGAACGAACGGCGCTTCCCTGACACACGACGTGTCTCTACTAACCGAGATACCGGGCCCCGTACAGATTGTTCGTGACAGATGGTCCCGCTGTCAAACGAACCTACTCGCGGACTCGTTAAAGTGGAACGTCCGCTCGGCTCGTTTCACGGAAGTCGTGGCCCGTGCCCTATCCTCTGCCTGCATGCAAAATGGACGGAGTCTCGGGCGCCATCGTTCAGCTTCCGACGTCTTCTCTGCAGCGCCTCCAACTCGCCTCTGCTACGAATTTGGCCGAGCAGCTTTGATCGTTGTTACTGGGGAGCTAGATTCCTTCCTGTTCAGATCATATTTCGGAGGATTTGGAACTGTTTTTAGCATTTTTCGTTCATTCAGATGATCTTTCGAAGGATTTGGGACTGTTTCAGCATTTGATGTTAATGCTGAAACGATATTCTGAAGGTTTTTAAACTGTTTCAGCATCTGGAGTTGATGTTTGGATGATTTTCTGAAGGATTTGGAACTGTTTCAGCATCTTCAGTCTTTTGAGGCGATCTTTTGAAGGATTTACAATGATATTCTGAAGGTTTTCAAACTGTTCCAGCACCTGAAGTTGATGCTCGGATGATCTTCTGAAGGATTTGGAACAGTTTCAGTATCTTCAGTTGTTTCAGATGATCTTTTGAAGTATTTGAAACGATATTCTAAAGGTTTTGAAACCGTTCCAACACCTGAAGTTGATGCTCAGTTGATCTTCTGAAGGATTTAGGACTGTTTCAGCGTCTTCAATCTTTTGAGGCGATCTTTTGAAGGATTTGAAATGATCTTCTGAAAGATTTCAAACTGTTCCAGCACCTGAAGTTGATGTTCAGATGATCTTCTGAAGGATTTGAAACTGTTTCAGCATCCGAAGTTGATGTTCAGATGATCTTCTGAAGGATTTGAAACTATTTAAGCATCTTCAGTTGTATCAGATGATCTTTTGAAGTATTTGAAACGATATGTGGAATGTTTTGAAACCGTTCCAACACCTGAAGTCGATGTTCAAATGATCTTCTGAAGGATTTGGGACTATTTAAACATCTTGAGTTGATATTGCCATGATCTCTGAAGGATTTGGAACTGTTTCAGTCACTTAACTCGATGCTGAACTTGCTAGATCGTCGAGATGATCCGAATAATCTGTAACTGCTTGAGTAAAAGCAATTCCCTTGGTGTCAGTCGTTGTTTTAGGGAACTAAGTTTTAGCACCGACATCGAATTTCTACATGACATTCGTCTCGAATACCTGGATTCTCAAATATAAACTCCCTAGAATCAAAAATCCGTTCAAGATTGTCTTAGATGACAAATCTCTCTCTCTCTCTCTCTCTCTCTCTCTCTCTCTAGCATCCCAACTCCCCGGAATACTGAATTTCTCCAACAAGTTTCTAATCCTCAAAACTGCAAGTGGCTTGGTACACTCGAGTTCGACGAGTGGAGAAATTCACCCTCTGTGTATGCACCTCGAGGAACTCGAGTGTGTACCATATATTGAGGTTAGTAGATTTGCATAGATGCGCAGAGAAAATCTGTTTGATCTATCGAACAGAAGTCACCGTCTAACTATATAGTCCTTGCTAATTAATTCGAAAGATTAAGGAAATCTCCAACGACAGTAGAAAACCCTAAATGGGGCCTCTGTTTCATGCACCAGACAGAAGCAATGCTCGTTTAGCACAATTTTTCATGTATAATGAAGGAGCTTTCAACAAGGTTCTTTCGACAAGGGTCTTTCGCCAACAGCTCTTTTTCAATTTTTTAATTGAACAAATTATCGTTCTACACTTTTGGCACGATCGTTTACAATTATGTATGGAATACAATATTTGACCAGCCGAACACTTTTTGCACTTAACCACTTCTTCTTCTAAATTCGCATCGCTGGACGTTATTTTTCAGTTCATCGGTGATTCGTAGATTATTGTTATAACTAGACTGCGGATCTTTATGCGAAATGAAATTTATTTTCATCAATTGTAACATAAATGAGTCAAATAAAAATGTCTTTCCTTCTTTAATTATAATTGCAGTGAGTTAAAAATAATACATGTCTTTAATTCGTTTAATATTTTCATTGTTTGAAATTTCATCTAACCATTTTTATTATAAATGCATAAAATCCGCAGTATGGTAATAATCTTGTTATCTGACGTTGCTCCACAGAGTATACAAAAATAATCCACAAAACACCGATGATCTGAAAAATATGAATAATATATGAACATCCAAGTCCATAAAAAGAATATGAACATCCAAGCGTTTGTGTGGCCATTTGACTGATATTTTATTTCATACACAATTCTAAATAATCGTACCAAAAGGTACAATCAAAAGTCCACCTTATAAATTTAAACGTGATTTATTCAGAACAAGCTATCGGTAGCTCTTGTTGAAAGACGCTTTACGAGCGACAGCAGGAGGTAGCTAAAGGCGGTAGCTAAAGTATGAAGGGCGACTGGAGGGCTAGAGATGCCCCAACCTTCAGCTGCCAAAAATTTCTCTAGCGGACTAACCGAAGTCTATAAACTCGAGTGTCCTCGAACGTCGCTGAATGGACCCGTAATCTTGTTGCAGACCTGGCGCAGATCCGGGCGCTGGTGGAGTCGACGGGGATGCTGGGTGGCTCGACGTGCCCTTCCTGCGAGATGCCGTTCGACAAAGGGAAGAAGCGTCGGCTGATCGACTCCTGCGGACACGAGCGTTGCTACTCGTGCCTGTTCCGGAGCGAGGCCTGCCCGCTGTGCCTCCGCGCGGACTTCAACGACGAGGATGGCCTGGAGGGGCCCTTCAGGGACGTGCTCGCCGGGTCTTCAGGCCCCATGTCCATCCTCGCGCCCACGGACGGCTGGATCGATGAGTCATCGACGGTGAACTCTCTCTGCGGCAGCCCCAGACCACGCACGAAAGTCACCACGAGAGCAAACCTCCCGTCACGAGTCATGCACGTAAGCATCATCGACGCCGTCGTCATCGCCGTCATCGTTCGCGGCCGGTTTTGTTCCACGACGACGCTCTCAAAGCACCGGCTCTCCTCTCTCGAAGACCGGTGGAATGTCTAGAACGTTTGCGGACTATTGTTCAACGAGAGGCCTTTGTTTGATTGCGATTACTCAGAGCCAGACGGCTCTCGAGTCCAGGATACTGATTGCTATTGATGAACCCGGCTAGGAAAGTGAAAGAGAAAAGACGCTCATTAGCCTGTTACCATTTTTCTTGACCCCCGGTCTACGGCTCGTCGGAGGAGCCGGGACCTTTGCTATGTGGTATTTGCGCAGAAATTATGCCACTTGTGTACTTCGCGCTGAAATCGCCGACGAACAAACACAGCGTTGACGCGTCGCGCGGATGTAATGTTCGCGTGGTTTTTCTTCTCGTAGACCCTGCTATTAAATAGCTCGTTGTTTCTGTGCTTCTTGCTTCAGCAACGGGACGCCGACGAGTCCTCTTTGGTAGCTAAAGGCTCGAGGGGCAAACAATCGGCTCAGCCGGAGTCCTCCTCGGGGTCTCAGGGCCGACAGAAGCTGCAAATCATGACGCAAAGTACGTGGCCTAACGACGAGCATGCCTACGTTATTCGCGAATTACGAATTAGCCTTCCGGCAAGATCGATCCTAATCGCAACGCGAACTCCTATTTCCAGGCTGCCCGACGCCCCCGAATCAAAGGAAAAGGTTCTTCCTGAACCCGAAGGTGCTGAGGAGCTCGTTCGTCCCCCAGAGATCGTCCAGAAGAGGTGCCTCGTCCCCCGAACCCGTCGCCAACGACAACCCCTCCGCCCTTTCAGGTAAGTCCTGGCCCCCGTTGTCGCAGAGATAGGCTCTCCGAATTAGCGCACAAACTATGTCGCCGCACCGGGAGCCAGCTTCCGAATCGTATTAACCTTGATACCCGCACGCACACGCAGTTTGGATGACCTCCTCTTGGGAAGGGAAGTCAAGATGGCCGGGTGTAGTGCTGGGGAAAATCAAATCTTTGTGGAGCAGCAGTCAAGGGACGGCGAGCGACGGTCTGAACCAGCTGATCGAGCCGAGGAGCAAACTCACAGGCAGGGAGACCACTTTAGACTCGAGTGTGCATTGTTTGGAGTTGATCGCAGGCTGCTTGAAGGTTGAGGATGAACGGAGTCACACCTGCCTTTCTATTCCCGACGATGAGATACCTCCTCCGGTCTTCACTCTGTCACCTGGCGCGGCGTCTTTCTTTCTCGCCGCGCCTCTCGTAGAGCACCGAGTGCAATTAGGTCGTTCCGTGAATCGCGTCGTTCGTCCTAATGACGACTTCAACGCGTCGTCCTCCACCCTTTGCCCTATCGTAGTCCCGGATAAATGACGACGCGATCGACGGAACGACCTCTGATAGTTTGATGCATGAGTCGCCTGTCGTCCACTATGTGCACGAACCCCCTTTACTTCCAGCAAGGTGGAGTACTCAAAGTAGCTGAACACCTTGAACAGTTTAGGTAGATGCTTGAGACGTCCTTGAGGTCGTTCTGCAACGGAGTCTGCATCGTGATCTGTGTTTCGTTCTGTGTGTCCCGCGCCCCGCGAGACCTCCGCGGCCTTCTTGACCCCGAGCGTTTCGCTTGCAGATGACGAGGGCGGCTGCGTGAAGCCCCTGACCTCGAAGACCAGAAAGTCCTCGCAGTCGGACCTGTACATGAGGCTGGGACTCCTGTTGGGCAGCAATCATTCCCGCGCCAGCAGCAACGTGGACACCAGCGACCTCCCCGGAGCCCCGAATCGCTCCAGCGCCGGCGCCTGTCAATCCAGGGTGCCGATTCAAAGTCACGACAGTTCGGCGGCATCGTTCAGCAGCCTGACGAGCTTCGAGACCCAGACCCTCGCTTCGACCAACACCAGCCCGGTCTCCACGTTGACCGGAACGTCCAGCGAAGCCGAGGCCGCCGCTGCCTTGAGATGTCCCATCAAACCGAAGTCGAAGGCCAAGGGCAAGAGCAAGTCCAGGGACTGCGACAGCGCCGGAAGCCTGGCTTCGATTTCGACGTCGGTTTCCGCGTCCACTTCCATGTCCATGTCGATGTCCGTGTCCGTTTCCGGGCTGTCGAACGGCAGCTCCAGCCCCCTAACTCCCAGAAGACATTCCGTGAACGCCTCGCAGGCTGGACAGTCCGACGAGCCTGGACAGTCCTTCAAGAATCGGAGGTCCTGCGCCAGGAGGTCGGCCAGGACCGGAAACGTGAAGGGTGCCGTAGACGCCAAGCGTACGTTCGATTCTGAAAGTACGATCATTGAGAGTAGTCGACGAGGATTCACGACGGACGATTATGTTACAGTGCGCTTCATGCAACACCACGCGACCCAGCTGACCCTGAAGCCCCTCTTCTTCGAGGTACCCCTCCTGGAAACAGACCCGCTGTTCACCGGTCGCCAATGGCTGTTGCACGAGATCGAGTCCGTGGTGAACGGGTCCAGTCCCGGTGTCCTGATCTCAGGGTCCCCTGGGACCGGCAAGACCGCGTTAGTCCTCCAACTGGTGGAGCACAGTTGCTTCGGCAGAAGGAGGGAGCAATCTCTTCCGTCGGACATCGCGGAAGATCTCAAGGATAAGGAGAAGCCTGGCTGCGCTACTGCCCTGCATGCTGGTATCCGCAATACTAACGAGAAGGTATGTCAACGTTCCGGCTCCTCTTCTACGATATATCCGTCGAATATCCACCTACAAGATGCAACGATTATCGATCAGGTGAGAGAACTGGCTGGCCACGTGGTCGCCTATCACTTCTGCCAAGCGGACAACAACAGCACCTGCCTGGTACCTGATCTGATACACTCTCTGGCAGCTCAGCTCTGCCAAGCTCCTCAGCTGATCTCCTACAGAGAGTACTTGCTCTCCGAACCACACATTCAAGGCTCCTTGTCGCAAAGGGAGTGCACCGTGGACCCTGATCTGGCACTGTCCAGAGGCATCATCGAGCCTTTGTCCACTCTGAAGAAGATGAACAGGCTGCCGGATTCGAACATGGTACGAAAGACAGAACCTTGGCATCGACCTTTGTTATTTAAACCTGACAGCTTGTCTGTCAGCTGATCTGCCAGGACAACAATTTAACCTTGACGTAATCACGAATCTTTTCCAGGTGATCCTCATCGACGCGGTCTGCGAGGCAGAGTACCACCGACCCGACAGAGGCGACACAATAGCATCCTTTCTGACAAGGCACGCGCCCAACTTTCCCAGCTGGCTGAAGATCATCTGTACAGTTCGGACACAGCTGTTGGAGTGCGCGAAGCAGCTACCCTACACCCGGGTCTCCCTGGACAAGGTCCCGAACGACAGCACCGGGAACAACGTCACCCGGGACCTATCCGATTACATAGGCTACAGGCTGGCCCAGAGTCCCGCCATTCAAACGAACGTCACGGCGTCCGTGAACGGCAAAGCAGAATCGTCTTGCAGCGCGAACCAGACTCGGTTCTCCTCGCACCTGCTGGCGCTGGCCAGGGGCAGCTTTCTCTTCGCCAAGCTGACCCTCGATCTTATCGAGAGCGGACACTTGGTGGCTAAATCCGCCAGCTACAAGGTGAGCGCGGCTTTATCAGCCGGCGAATGTTGCTCCCGCGGTGTCTCCGGACGATTTGCGTAACGTTTCCTCGGTGGTCCAGGTGCTGCCCGTGTCCCTGGCGCAGATATTCCAGCTACACTTCAATCTAAGGTTCCCGACGGCCACGTCCTTCGACAGGGTCCAGCCTCTTCTCGGCGTTTGCCTGGCCGCGCTGTACCCGCTCACCCTGCCGGAGATCTTCTACTCTGTCAACTCGCTGAACACCGACCGATTCGTTTCATGGGAGGATTTTCTGCAGAGATTCAAAGTGAGTACCTGTGGTCTTGTGAGGATAGTCTTCTTCGCGAAGAGCTTGTCGCTTCAGATATCGTCGTTCCAAGATCTTTTTAACGAACGAGCGACCTACCAAGACATCGCTACACCTCGGCCATTTCCCAGAAATTAGTAATCCCGTCGAGACAAACGCGCGCCATCAGCGATCGAATTATGCAGCTCCTCCGCCGGTTCTAATAATAATTTCTCCTTTGTCTCCTGCCGCCGCCGAAGGGATCAAGTGAGGATAGTCTTTTTCGGCGACCTTAGCAGTGCTGCAACTATAGGGATTGGTACTCTCAAGGGTGTCTAGAGAAATTGCTTCAATGGACTCCCAAATTAGGAGCTTTCTTCAAGTAACGATATCTGTAACAAACTTTAACCGTTTGAGTCCCAAGCAGCGCGATCGCGCTGTTCAGATCTTGTGTCGCGATCAAACTTTAGTGACGCATGTACCTCGCATAGCTCTGCTTTCTTCCATATTTTTTCTTTTTGTTTTGTTTGTCAATCTCGACGAGCGCTATCGCGTCGCTTGGTTCTCTTCGCAATCAATTAAGACAAGCGCCATTACGCTGTTCGCCACTTTTCGAACGTGTTTTCTGAATAACCCCTGGGACTCGAACGGTTAAGCAAGCCTTTAATATTTATTTTAAGGAGACAATCTTTCATCCTTGTTTTCATCCGCGCTTTTACGTGTAATATTTTTCTTCGTAACTTTTCATACTTCTTCCCCGTTTGGAAGAGTCGACATTTTTCGAACTTTCCGCGACGAGCTCGTCGCTTCAGATATCGTCTTCCCAAGATCTTTTTAACGAACGAGAGTCCTACCAAGACATCGCTGCACCTCGGCCATTTCCCAGAAATTAGTAATCCCGTCGAGGCAAACGCGCGCCCTCGGCGATCGAATTATGCAGGCTCTCCGATAACAGTCCGCCGGTTCTAATAATAATTTCTCCTTTGTCCCCTGCCGCCGCCGAAGGGATCAAGTAAGTCTCACGCTCGTGATCGGCGTTTAACGGAACCCCGGCTCGTTCGTTTCGCAGCCGCGTGTCCGCCCATTCGATGTTCAAAAACGGGATAACACCGTGCGCTGTTCTCTTAATCAGATGCTCTCTGGCTTCCTCGTGAAACGGCTGGACAACACGTACATGTTCTTCCACCCGTCGTTCAGGGAGTGGTTGATGAGAAGGGATGAGGGAGAATCGACGAAGTTCCTGTGCGACCTGAGGCTGGGTCACGCCGCGATCGCGTACAGGCTGTCGCGGCTCCAGGCACCGTTAGACGGCGACAAAGCGTTGGAACTGGGTCACCACATACTGAAGGCGCACGTTTACAGAGGCGTCGCGCCTTGCTGGCCTTCGCGCGATCTCCAGGTATGATGCTTGCCTGTTCCGCGGCCACGGATAGATCGATTAGGCGTGGCCGTTCGCATGCGACCCGAGAACAGAGACATTCTACGGTCCGCGTTCTCTTCCAGGCGATCTGGTTAGCATCGTCCACGGAGTGCGTCTCGTCCGCGCTCTGCACCCTGAGGAACATCTACAGCCCGAACGTGAAGGTGTCGAGGTTGCTTTTGCTGGCAGGAGCATCCCCTAACCACATCACCGAGTATCTGGGCAACGCTCCAGCTCTGTGCATGTACGCCCACGAAGGCTCCGTCGAGATGGTGTCCCTGCTGCTAGAATTCGGCGCTGACGTCGAGCTGACGAACAGCCAAGGCTGCACTGCGCTGTCGTTGGCCGCCGCTCGAGGACACTGCGACGTTGTCAGAAGGTGGGGATCCGGGCATTATTTGCAAAAGGGAAAGGGTTGGATCGACGATAACGAACGAAACGATTGAACGTCAGGTTGGCCGCCGCTGGGGCGTCTTTGGGGCACGCGGACATGGCAGGTCAGTGTCCCCTGGTGCACGCTGCAAGGCACGGGAGGCTGTCGGTGGTCGGCTACCTGCTGGCCTGTGATTGGGTGATTCCATCGGGCGAGAGCGAGCCGGAGAACTCGCAGGAAATGAGCAGGGAGGAAGCCGCCCAGCAAGCTGTGGTAGCAGCCGCTGCTCAAGGCCACGAGTCCATCGTCGAATATCTCCTGGACATGGCCGAGGTCATCGTGGACAGGCCCGACACCCTGATCGGCGAGACCGCGCTGACCATAGCAGCTGCGAACGGGTCCACCGCCACGGTTTCCGCTTTGCTAGCTCGCGGTGCTAGACCTACGGCTGTGAACGCCAAAGGACTGTCTCCTTTGATGCTTGCCGCGAGGGAGGGCCACTGGGGAACTGCTGAGAGATTCCTTCAAGGTCGGTAGATCCTGCTTCAGGTTCGAGGATATTTATTTCGTGGGGAAATGTGAAAAGAGTTTCATTGGTGGTTTCGTGATCCTGTTGACTTCAGGTACGCTGTCCAGCAGCACAGACACGATCCTGGACGATGCTGTGACCCTCCTGGATCAGAGAGACCTCGCTGGACGCACCGCCCTCATGCTAGCCGCGTCCGAAGGTCATACGAACCTGATCGAATTGTTCCTCGACAAGGGCTCCAAGTTGGAGAGCAGGGACAAAGAGGGACTCACTGCCCTTTGTTGGGCCTGCGTCAGGGGAAGGCTCACTGCTGTGCAGAACCTCATCGACAGGGGCGCAGATGTCAACACCAGCGACAACACTGGCAGGACTCCTTTGGACTTGGCTGCGTTCCAGGTACGAAAATTTCAACGTTATATTACAATGATCAAAAAGGCCTGGTGTGATCTGCTTTTAAAAAGACCCGAGTGACCTTGGAACACCGCAAGACCCCGAAGAACATCTTTGAAGAAATTTGGGCAGTGAAGCCGGTTTACTATAAAATGACCAATTGCTGTGCCTTTGGTTTGTTTTCGGGCATGATTAACTTTATATTTATCGAATAAGACGTATTAAACCTTTCAATTCTTCTATTCTTTTATTTCGTCTATTTATTTAGTTAATTTAATATGTCTTATTCGATAAATACAAAGTAAATTATTCTTTCATTTCGTTTACTTCCTAATAACACAATTTAATGTGCTTATGCGATGAATAAAGAATAGATTGTGTCCAAAAACAAATCAAAGGCAAAGCAATTGATCATCCCACAGTAACCGGCTCCTTCCCTGTTACTGTGTCCGCCAGTTCAAACCAAAAAAATATCTCCTTATTATCGGAGACAAGAGAAACGCGCTTCATCTAACATTGTTGCTGCGAAAGAGGGTCTACATAATTAGTCCATGTATCCAGGGCAATCCGAAATTGGTGCAACTGCTGCTGGAAAAGGGAGCCGCGGTGGAACACGTGGACCTTCACGGCATGCGACCATTGGACCGAGCCATAGGCTGCCGAAACATCCCCGTGGTGCAGTGTTTCCTGCGGCGGGGTGCTAAACTGGGCCCGGCCACCTGGGCGATGGCTGCCGGGAAGCCCGACGTGCTTCTGATCCTCTTGAACAAGCTGCTCGAGGACGGGAACGTGCTGTACCGGAAGAACAGGCTGAAGGAGGCGTCGCACAGGTACGCCTACGCCCTGAGGAAGTTCCCCGTGTCGCCGGAGGAAGACTGCCAGGGTCAGGAGCACGACCACATGATGCTGCAGCTGCAGACGTTCGCGCAACTACGGCTGAATTTCTTGCTCAACCTTAGTCGATGCAAGCGCAAGATGAATGTAAGTTGGCCGGTCGAGTTGGCGAACTGCGTCTCCTCTTCGAGTTCTTCTTTCTTCGACAAAAAAAAAGCAAGAGAAACGCCCGTTCAGAGCGAAAGCGCTGAAGTTTCTGTTCTTGGAAACCGAGTCTACGATCTATGATTGAACTTTCTATATTAATTTGCATTTTATCTGCAGGATGCGAATTTTGTAGTTCTATTACATTTGTTTCTTTTCTTGTAGACTCTGTTATGAACAGACGCCTTTCAAAACTGATGGGTTCTTGTCAAGATTAAATTCTTGTCGGTAAAATGGAAAAAGTAAAATAAGATGAAATAGTAATAAATAAAATATAAAAAAAGTAAATAATATAAATATGATAGATATGATAGATATATATTAAAATGAAAAAGTAGTTTGCATGAACATTGAGGGGCATTACTATGACCTGACAGATGATTAAACCCTTGCGATTCATGGTTGCAGGAATGTGCGGAAGCAATCGAGCTCGCTGACGAGGCTCTAAAGGTTCGGCCAGTGTCCTACGAGGCCTTCTACGCCAGGGCGAAGGCTCGCGTCGACTCGGGACTGCTGGAGGATGCTCTGTCCGATGTCCAGGAGGCTCTGCAGATTGCTCCACCCCAGAACAGGCAGGATCGCCGCGTCCTCGTTGCCTTGAGAGATGAGATCATCTCCAGATTGGACGGTTTGGGGACCAGCAAAGGAACCTGCGACTCCTCGAACAGGTCCAGGCTCCGGGCATCGGTGGACACTCTCACGGAGCTATAAGACTCTGTCTTCATTCGAGACACCACTCGAACTGTTTCGGACAATCTGTTTTCTTTAGGTGGCACGCTTAAGCCGTCCTAGATCGTACTCGACGAGCGCTCGATCATCTACGAGCGATTCTATCGACCGCAAACGAAACGAAATCGCGGTCACGCGATATGCCTGGTCCTTCAGGATGCACTGTCTTTAGTTGAAGGACACTTCGAAACGGGTCCTGAAGGACGCACAGCGATCCACGCCGGGATGTTTCATTCGATTTTTCGTCGCGTATTGCGCGCACTCGAAGAGATTCCTGTTGTCGCCGCTTCTGAAACGCGAAGCTGGCTCTACCCGTACTTCCGGTCGGCGTGCAGGGCACCGTTTGCCCCTCCCCGAGACAACTGTTCCGAACATTCATACATCGTTTTTGGAAGTTCAAGGTATTATCGCGTCTTTTATGTTAAGTTTTATGTTAATTAGTTTTGGTATTCGCGGAACAGTCTCGGGGTTTCGGGGTGCAAACGGTGTTCGATCACGTCGATCTCGCGCGCGCGCCTCTTTTTCTGCAATTGTATTGCATGACCGTGTAGGGTTTTGTTTTTTCTTTTTTTTTTTTGTACGATGATCTCGATCGCTGATCGAGCACAGAGTTTAATATATTGTAAGATCCTAGGAAAAAGTGGGACCGGGCGAGCGGGACTCGAACCTGCGATCTCGAGATTCGCCGACTGGCCAAGCATGAGCATTTTTAGACGGTGTCCTAGCCTAAATCTAAATCCACTGAACTGATTTCGAGATGCGTGAAATATGCTCGTAGAACACTTGCATTTTTAACAGTTGACTCCTTCAAAGTTCTTTTGATAAATCAAGTAGCGATTTTGAGTGAAGTAGCCATTCGACTGCAGCTGATTAAATTATTCGGTTGGCCAATAAGCCATTGCGTTTTTTCCCCATAGATTGCAATACGGAAAAACGCAATGGTTTATTAGCCAACCTGATACAATAACTCTGTTCATTTTGATAACCCAGAGGTGCTAATTTAAGACCTTTCAAAATGCTGCCACTCAAAAAACTACTACAAGAAAATTGTATTTATTATGATCTCTAGGCTAGAACACCCCCTAAACCATCCCAGCCACGGAACCCTCCGACTTTTCCCAATCTAAAGCGTTCTTAAAGGTCTGGGGGTCCTGATCCCACGATATATACATTTTTCTATATATAAATAGTATATATATATATATATAAATATTTGTATTATATCACGCGTATGATGATTGGTTTCTAGTGTCGTTGTAATTTAATGAACGTTATTTAATTCTGTTTCCTATTTCTCTCTATCTATCTATCTATCTATCTATCTCATTGTTTCTCTCAGTATTCTTTTCCTTTTTTAAACAAACCACGCCGTGAACAATTGTGTGCACGAAACGAATGAAAATGAGCAAAAAAAAGAGAAAGCAAGAGAACGAACGACGAGCAGACTCGTCCGGTGACTGGTTCTCGAGTGCGTATTCCACTGTTAGGAAATTATCCGATCGCTGACGAGAACCGTGTTAAACGAGCCACTCGACGATCTCGTCGATCAATGTATTTAGAAAACGGACTCGCTTGCCAAGCATTTAATTACACCTATTCCTCTGCAACCAGGTCGCGATCCAACGATCCTGGATCCGATCTATGGCCACCGATCGACGACCTCCCTCCGATTTGTATTTTAATAGACAGAAAATCGCATCCGCTTTCTGCGATGTTAGTTGTCTCTGCACTGGAGCACAGAGGTCCGAAATAAACGAAACTTTTCGACGACGTCGTCGTTTTCTGGTCATTTTCATTGTACGATCTGCTTTGTCTGTTACGTTACCGTCTACTTTTGGGAGCCTGGAGAAGGAGCATGGCGGAGGTAAGGTGGTCCTTTGAGAGGTCTGGGAAATTTGCTGTTGCGGAGATACGCAGAATATTTGGTTCGACATTTTCTAGATTGTTTTTTTTACATTGTTTTGTTGTTTACGACAATTTTTAATGGAGCAGACGCGATAAAGAATCTTAATTATATATATATAAATATCTGGATATCTTTGCTTCTGTTTTCTTTCTTTTTCTTTTTTAAAGAAGAAGCGTTTGTTCATCAAGTTTTAATTTCAACAATTCCAAATTTCATTAATGAAAACCTCTATATTTTTCTTTTCCTGTATCTCGCGTATTTAAATCCGAAGGCAATGTATTCTGAAAATTCCGATGTCGGTCAATCGGGCAACGCGTGTTCTGTTTATCGCCGCAAAGAGGAGTTCGCGAACGAGTGAATCGATAGTGACAGATTTCTTTCAACTCTTCTTTATTACCCCGAATAAAGACGACTTGTTCGTTCGAGAGAAACGCTGTTTTCTCGACGCTGTCCCCTAAAGTAGTGTAGTGTACATCGATTAGAGAATTCGTATAGTGCATTACGGGTAGAACGGGGACCGTGGTGCGCGCGCGCGCGCGCGGGGGTGACGAGACACGGTCCCCCAGAAATTGTTGAAAATCGTAACACATGACACCGGAAGCTCGGAATCGGCGGCGATTTATCTCGAAACGACGACGCATGTAGAAAATAGGCTAGAAGGATGACACCCCTAACGTGAAAGCTTTCGTGTCGCTCTCGGCGGTTCGCGAAAGCAACAGAGCCCCCCCACACCGTGTCCATCTTTTTTCGCATCTCCTTTTTCTTCCTTTTTCTCGTATCTTACAGAACAATATTCTCCGAGAGTTAGTACCAAGTCACGGATTTTGGTCTCGAACCCGCCGCTACCCGCGGTAGCCACGTTTTAAGTACACTTTAATCGGTTACGTATACATATACATATCATAATCACATGTTATTATGCAATGCGGATGCCGTAAGAACAATCACAAATTCGTTTTTATCAATTACACCCGACACGTGGTTTCATCGACTGTACATTATTGCGAATCGAGCGAGACGACGTTCGTATCTCGGCCGCCGCTTGTCAAAATGGCGGCGAGCACCCCGACCGCCATGGTCGATCATACAAAAGACTTGAAACGAACGCGAAACCGGCGTAGACTGCGAAATAGTAGGTATATTATACAACGAATAAAAAAGAAGAAATAAGACAAAAAATAAGAGTGCATCGACCGACGATAACGGACTTCGACCGTCGTTGCATTAAATTCGAAATTATCGTTAAACAAACCGGCAACAACGGAACATTCACCACCTGGCTTTTAGTTCTCGCGTGCTGGGTCGACGAAGCGGCGTCGCTTGCGCTTAAAAATGCGATTTTCCTTCCTCCCTCGAACGTGTCTAAAATTTTTCAATTCGGTCACACGATCTAGCAGATCGCGTTGTTTCAATTGTCAGATTGAATTGAAGTAAGTAAATTTGTACAAATTGTTCGTTTCCTGTAATTTGTTGATTGCGACGGTCTACCAAATTGAACAGTTCAACGCGCGTTCGATAGAGGAACAAAATAAGATCGGAGACATATTAATACAAAACGCACGAAGGAAAATGTACTTTCAATGAAATTGCATTCGAAACGTAAGCGACTCGTCGACCCGACAATTTGTCGTCTGGTTTCCCGGTGAGCCGTGATTCGCAAGGGAGCGAAGCACGATTGCAGAGAGTCAAAGTGTCCGAACTGTCTGAAGCCGCTTCGAAGCGAAAACAAAAACAGTACCGATAAACGTTATCCCTGCGGTCCTTCGCGCCGTAGAAACTACCATCCGGAGACCGTCGTTTCTGCAAGGTCCGCGACAGCAATTCGGCGCAAGGACGTCTGGGATAAGTCCCTGTTTAGCATTCCGAAGCTTCAAGACGCAGAATCCCAGTTCGACGGAGAAAATCGGTCGAGAAGTTTTTCGACGTGATTTTCACGAGTGTCCTTGCCGGGACTGGGAATAGATCGGCAGACAGTTGTCCGAGCGATCGACGCGTTCGCGAACCTCGCGGATCCTCGATTGTCGGCGGTGCTAATTGGCAAACGCCGGAACGAACACCGACGGGACAACCTGACGGACACGAGGCGCGATCGCGTCGCGCGGAATACGTGGACGGGACAACAGAATGTCGAAGACATCGCCGGAGCCAGCGATCGAGGGTTAATGGGCCTTGTTGTAGGTGTCCTTGTTCTGGTAGCCCTGCACGTAGCCGGATTCGTCCGGCAGGTCCTTCCGGCCCGCGATCCCCTTGCCCTTTCCGGTCTGGTCGAAGCGCTGCTTGTGGGAGCCGGTGTACTTGCTGACGTCTGTCAGCCTGTCCACTGCGGAGGCTGCCTTTCCGGCCTGGAAATAATGAAAATGGTACTTCATTGTAGTCGCAGTAGCAATAAATAGATAATAGATTGATGATGCGTAATAAGTCCGATCGCGGACCTCTGACACCTAATTAAGGACAAGGAGAATTACACGAATTCAAAGCGATAGTTCAGATGAATTTTTTGATATGTTCCTATGGGGATATTTTTATGCAATTTAGCTTAAATGGAAGCTGGAAGTGTCTACTTTGAGACAGAGTAGATTAGATTGCAATAGAATGACGAGACAATTCTGAGGGAATCGAGGAATCGACCTCTGACGTCTTGGGGTTTACAAGATTTGAAGGGAAAAGTTCTGATGAATCTGGAGATATGTTCACGTAGGGCTATTTCTGGGAAAGTTAGCTTAAATGAAAGCTGGAAGTATCTACTTTGAGACAGAGTAGATTAGATTGCAATAGAATGACGAGACAATTTTGAGGGAATCGAGGAATCGACCTCTGACGTCATGGGGTTTACAAGATTTGAAGGGAAAAGTTCTGATGAATCTGGAGATATGTTCACGTAGGGATATTTCTGGGAAATTTAGCTTAAATAAAAGCTGGAAGTGTCTACTTTGAGACAGAGTAGATTAGATTGCAATAGAATGACGAGACAATTCTGAGGGAATCGAGGAATCGACCTCTGACATTATGCGGTTTGCAAGATTCCAAAGGAAAAGTTCAGATAAATTTGAAGATATGTTCACGTAGGGCTATTTCTGGGAAATTTAGCTTAAATAAAAGCTGGAAGTGTCTACTTTGAGACAGAGTAGATTAGATTGCAATAGAATGACGAGACAATTCTGAGGGAATCGAGGAATCAACCTTTGACATCATGCGGTTTACAAGATTTGAAAGGAAAAGTTCAGATGAATTTGAAGATATGTTCCCGTAAAGCTATTCCTGTGCAACTCAGCTTAAATGAAAGCTGGAAGTGTTTACTTCGAGACAGGGTAGATTAGATTGCAATAGAATGACGAGACAATTCTGAGGGAATCGAGGAATCGACCTCTGACATTATGCGGTTTGCAAGATTCCAAAGGAAAAGTTCAGATAAATTTGAAGATATGTTCCCATGGAGCTATTTCTGTGAAATTTAGCTTAAATGAAAGCTGGAAGTGTCTACTTTTTGACAGGGTAGATCAGGCTGAAATATATTCTTTCGAGAAAACGCGAAAGGACTTATGAACGCAACCTAATACTGCGAAATTCTTAAAATAATGAAGAGGAACAATATTAACAGAGCTTTGTCGTAGCCGATGCAGAAGTGAATCGCTGCATCTGCAACTATCTACAAAAAGCGCTCCTAATGTACGTCTTAATCTTGGCTGTGGGCCAGAAGAGATTGAGAAACCGTAGTGCAAACTAGAAATACAGGGAGAAATCTGAAATATGATGGATCGAAAGAAATGGGGTCGCGGTGCATCGGGGTGGGGGAATGACAAGATAATTATTTATTAGCGAAGGACACTTAGCCACCCAGCAGGAATCGTCGTCATTGATCGGGTTAAAAATGGCGATGGAAGATTCTCCATACGAGTGTTCTACAAATTGAAGAAAAAAAAATGTCCAGCTGATTAGAACGAAGATTGCGATTCGTGGGCGTAGCCACTCGTTCGTTTAAGATTTATTACCGTCGGCCATGGCTCTGTAAGGTCAAGCAGCGATGACATCGTAAATCGTCGATGTCGACAGCGACGCAGACAAGGCCGTGAAAGGTAATAGGCGCGTTACCTTTGCCTAGATTAATTTATAAAATCGCGAGCCAGCTTATAGATATCGATTAACGTTTACATAATGCGCGTCCGCGACATCGTGGATTTGCAACATTGAAATCCGATTGAGAAACGACTTGCGAAATTGGTGTTCAACGTGAAACACTCACCGCGGTGCTGCTCGTTACTCCGGGCGGTCCGCAGGTTCCCATTTTCTTCTTCATCTCTGCTAAGTCGACCTTCTTCGCTTTTGCTAGCTCGTCTAAGAAGGCTTTGTACTGTTCTATCCCCAGCTTCATCGATCTGTCGATGAAAAATTGGCAGAATATGTTATTACGAGACCTATTCTAGGCTGCATTGTTAAACCCTTCGCACTCGAATCATGACCCTGAAGCACCACTAAAAAAAACATCATTTCATTGCAAAGTAATGTTTACGTTATTAAAGCTTTTTCTACTTAAAAGACTGTTAAAAGCGTAATCGTTTTTACGAGTTACAAGACTCAATTTCATATGCATAAAATGCACTAAGTCAACAAAAGATATTTTGGATTTAGACTTAAAATGGCTTCGAGTGCGGAGGGTTAATTTATCGCGGACTGAATGCGTTTTCGGATGGAATTCTCTCAAACCGTGGCCAATGGCCTTCGAACAGGCTAAATGTCCACACAAAATACCCTGAATATTATCATTGTCATTTAAAAGTCCAAGTATCGACCCTAGACAAAATTATCACTGTTCTAAAAATCGCGTTAATAGTTAAACCAAAATAATCGCTGCTGTTTCCCAACACCTACATCGAGTTAAATTACTTTCTCAAGCACCTAGTCTGTTCTCAAAGAAAAACAAAAGATATACAACAAAATAAAAATAAACTGCGAATGTTTAAAATATTAAAAAGATAGTAATAAAGAACGTTTTCCAAAACCAGCCCAGGCAATTTTGATGTTGCGTAAACGGTGCGTCGTCCGTCAGAAAACGTGCCGCGAGAAGGTCGCAGCGATCAACGAGTATACTTGCTTGTGTTTCTTGAAGTAAATCCCCGTGTCGGTGGTGGTGATCTTCTTTCCGTCGATCACTTTAGCCTGTTTCATCCATTTGTCGCTCTGGCTCAGAGTGATCAGCTTACCGTCGCTCTTCGAGTCGCCGAATTTCGAGAAAGCTTTGAAGTTGCCCACGAAGCTTCCAGGGTGCGCGGCGCCGGGGCTGCTCGGCGTCGAGCTTCCGGTGTCGTCTTCGATCTTCAAGCTCGCCGTTTTGTTCGCGACCGTCTCCTCGGCCGACTCTTTGTCAGCGTCGTTTTTCTCGACCTTGGCCTCGTTCTTCTCCTCGACGTGGTTCTTCTCGACCTTCTCGGTCTCGGTGTCGGTTTTCTCCGCTTGCATGCTTGGTCCTGGAAGTTCAAGGAATCGAAACGCGTCGAATTGAAACGTCTTCTAAAGCATCGCGTTCGGCGCCTGTGCGCTCTCGTTACAGACGGCGCGCGATCTATCAACTTGTTAACCATTTCTCGACGAATTTACGCGGACCGACGATGCCCGATTAACTCCCATCGGCCGAGTTACAGTAATTTCTCCCTAATTCGCGCTGCGAATAGATGAAGAGGGAAGGAGGAGATACGATTGTTCGAGCCTTGCGTCTCGTTTTTATCGTCGACAATCGGTAACAATAAAAACGTGTCGCAAGCCTCGAATAATCCTCTTCGCAAATCGTCCATTTTCGCGCGCGATCCGACCGCGAATCAGGCAAAAATCGCTATATTCGCGGGAAACTGTCGGTCATTAACTCTCATCGGCCGAGTTACAGTAATTTCTCCCTAATTCGCGCTGCGAATAGATGAAGAGGGAAGGAGGAGATACGATCGTTCGAGCCTCGCGTCTCGTTTTTATATTGGGTTGGCAACTAAGTAATTGCCGATTGCAGTTATAGATGTCTCTCACTCCCATTTTTATGATATCCGTAAATGTTATATTATAAAATTATTATTATTATTATTATTATTATTATGTTATTTTTTATTATCCGTGAATGTTAGCAACTGGACAAATTGAATGCAGCGGTCAAGGAAAAGCGACCAGAATTGGTCGATCGTAAAGGTGTCACTTTCCAGCAGAACAATGCTAGGCCGCACACGTATTTGTCCGCTCGGCAAAAATTGATGGATATTGGTTGGGAATTGATGTTACACCCACCACATAGCCCTGATCTCGCGCCATCGGATTACCACTTATTTCGATCCCTGGACAACTCTCTTCGTGGTAAAACTTTTAATGATGATGACGCTGTAAAATCTCACTTAACTCAGTTTTTGGCCGAGAAAGATCAGACTTTCTACGAGCGTGGAATTTTCAAGTTGTCAGAGAGATGGCAAAAGGTCATCGAACAAAATGGAAAATACGTTACAGATTAAACTTCGTTCCAAGTAAAAAAAATTTTTTATTTCATTGAACAAATCGGCAATTACTTAGTTGCCAACCCAATAGTTGTCGACCAATCGGTAACTATAAAAACGTGTCGCAAGCCTCGAATAATCCTCATCGCAAATCGTCCATTTTCGCGCGCGATCCAACCGCGAATCAGGCAAAAGTCGCTATATTCGCGAGAAACCGTCGGTCATTAACTCTCATCGGCCGAGTTACAGTAATTTCTCCCTAATTCGCGCTTCGTATAGATGAAGAGAGAAGAAGGAGATACGATTGTTCGAGCCTCGCGTCTCGTTTTTATCGTCGACCAATCGGTAACTATAAAAACGTGTCGCAAGCCTCGAATAATCCTCATCGCAAATCGTCCATTTTCGCGCGCGATCCGACCGCGAATCAGGCAAAAAAATCGCTATATTCGCGAAAAGCTGTCGACCATCGTTTCCGCGATGGTTCTGTAAACGTTTCAACGTCTTTTGAGACGGACAGTGCACGCGGAGGTAGGCGATCGCGTGTCACGGTCAAGTGTAGCCTAGGATTTGATACAATGTGAAACGTGCGGGAGCTCCGTTCACGCTATTAGCGTTTGACACCCTCGACGACGTTTTCGGGTCAAGTAACGCGAGCTATCGATTTAACATAATTCCCGTAGGCGCTCCCTACGCGCGAATTCACGCTGCCGCTTTAATGAGGAATCGAGGGTCGTCGATGCTCTCCGATGTGATCGACTGTTGCTGTATTACGCAAACACCTCCGTCCGGGACTGTGTACACCTAAATTCATTAATTAATACAAAGTGTGCCGCACCTGCTCGAGCAACGATTTACCCTTGAGTCGTCGGAGCGATCTCGTCGGACGTTTACCGACGATTTCTTAAGCAGTTTTCTTCCGCGTTATAACGGCAGCTCTCGCCTTCTTTGTTGAACGTTCGAACGTCCTCAGAATTTTCTCACTTTTTCATTCGGATTCTAAAGTTTCAGCAAATATTGCCGGTGGTACGATTATTGTTATTATTAGACGGCGGATTTGTATGGAAAATTGTCCGCGATAATTTCGCGATACGGGAGATACGCAGGAATTGATTTCTATTCTTAATCATTTGAATGAGTCGAAGGTGATATCACAGTAGCTTCGGATTGTTTTATAATCTTATATAATTTTAATTACGATTAACTTATATAATTTAACTAAATTTTTAGCTTTATAATTTTTATAATTGATCTATTCATTTCTGCCATAAATGTATAAAATCCGCAGTCCAATTGTTATCGTCTCGTTAACCGAGTTTGAGACAGAAATAGAAAATGATGCGATCGTTCTTAGATCATCCCGATCAATCATTGATGGTTTCCGGGCCTTTGCTACCGAACGCGCGACGATCCAATCAGCTGCTATAAATCTGATGTCGCTGACATGATTGCAGGTGTTATCTTTCGACCGACAATGCTTATCTTGCGCCGCGAAACGATTGCATTCTATCTGTCAGGCCGTGGTTATCTCGCCGCGTCCGGAACTATCGAGTCATCGTCGCGAAAAGAACGAATTTCATTACGTTCGCTGGCCAAACACGCACATGGTACGAATGTACGAATGTGTGTAAATATCTTTAAAGTTATTTAAAAATTACTCCCCCCGAGGACAGCGAATAATTCCGACGCTTCGGTGATTTCGAAACGTCTGTTGATTTAAGAATACCTGCAACAAACGCGCTCGAACTTCCACGTGATTCGGCGACCTGCTCCGCTGTATCAACAGCCCCGAGCGACCGTTTTAAATTCATGAACGGCATTGCGAGGCACGAAAAACCTGAGGACGCTCGGACGTTAGACTTTGTCCGAGGGATTTCGTCGGAACCGGAGCCGATTCTAGATGCCGCGGTCTATGATGTGGAGTATAAAGACCGGCGATGTTATTTCACGACTATAAATAGAGATTACGGCGACCGCGAGTTAGCGCAATTATCAGGGAACAGGAAGCGGGAGGGGGGCACGATTAAGTAATACCGATCAGGTGTCGACGTTCCTTAATGCGCGCTGGGTGCCGCGAGCTCGAAAACACGCGGGATTCCGCGACATCGCGTTTCCGAAGTTAATCGTCTCTTCGATCGATCGATACGTTTATTTATATTATTATTTTAACTATTAGTTATTATTGATCATTTTATATTATGGTTTTGTAATAATTATTTTAGGTTACTATTTTATGTTAATTATTTTATATTACTATTTTATATTAATTATTTTATATTACTATTTTATATCAATTATTTTGTATTATTATTTTATATTACTATTTTATATTACTATTTTATATCAATTATTCTGTATTATTATTTTATATTATTATTTTATATTAATTATTTTGTATTATTATTTTATATTACTATTTTATATCAATTATTTTGTATTATTATTTTATATTACTATTTTATATTAATTATTTTATATTACTATTTTATATTAATTATTTTATATTACTATTTTATATCAATTATTTTATATTAATTATTTTATATTACTATTTTATATCAATTATTTTGTATTATTATTTTATATTACTATTTTATATCAATTATTTTGTATTATTATTTTATATTACTATTTTATATTAATTATTTTATATTTCTATTTTATATCAATTATTATTTTGTATTATTATTTTATATTGCTATTTTATATCAAGTATTTTATATTACTATTTTATATCAATCATTTTGTATTACTATTTTATATTATTAATTATCTCGTATTATTTCTCAATTATTATTATTTTAATACTTATTTTATTATATTATCGTTTCAACATTGCATTCGTGCAGCACGCAATCGAACGAAACGAGTCGATGTTTCGATGGAACCTAGCAAAGAGTCGCAAGGAAGAAACCATTTTGCTAATAATGGACCGTCCTGGATAAACGGATTCGTTCTGAAACCGTTCGTTCGAAACGTCAGCTTAATAATCTGTTGTCAAGCTCGATATCGTTATCGATAAACGACGCGTCCACGGGCCATTGTGTCGCGAAACATTCGAAAATCACCGACCCTGTTCTGAACAGCATCTCGACGAGCAAAACGCTTCGAATTTTCTATCGCGCGCGACGTTACCATTTCTCGGATAAAATCTGCCATTGAAATCCTCGCGACTGTTACCACCAAAATACTCGATATTAATATTAGAATTAATATTAGGATCGATATTAATATTATTAGCTCGGCGACAGCATATATTTTTCAAGATACTCTAAAATCTGTACGCTGCTCTAAACTCACCGAATCGTAGGCCCAAGGGGAGGAGGTTTGAGAAAACCGTATGCGAAAAAAGGTCCCGATCCTGTTCGAACGGCGTGAAACGACGGAAGAGGAATCGGCGAATCGGAATTACCGTCGCCGAGAGCCGAACTCTGACAGCTTGGTCAGATCGAGCGAATCGGAGCCAGGAAACTGAACGGGTTTTGTGTACAACTCTCGGAAAGCTGTTGAACGCGCTGTTTCGGGCCGGAATCTGTGCCGCAAGGCGCATGTGTTCTATCGATCCCGCTCGCTCGGGGAGCACGCAGCAGTCACCCTCTCTCAATATATCTTCAGAGCCGCGTTTCACCCCTCGCTGCAGCCGAAATGAGAGCGATAGGGGGTCCTCGCCGACTACCGGCACGACGTCGACCGACCGATTAAAATAAAATCGCCATCGCGAGGCCCTCGACGGCGTCCTTCGACGCCGCGGGACGTTTAATTGAGTCCGGATTCTTGTCGCTGCCTCTCTCGGAAACTCATTTCACGGCGAGACATTTTATACAGAGCGAAACCATCAAGTCGTTCCATGAGAAAATTTGTAGGAAAAAAAAGAAAAAGAAAAGATAACGAAACGATCGAGCTATTTTGTAAATATTCGAGACGATCGAGACATTTTGATCGAAATCGAAACGATCGAGAGCCGTTTTACGGGAATCGAAGCGAACAAGTCGTTTCTGGAAAGACGATACGATTAGGTCGGTTCATAAAAATCGAGACGATTGAGTGATTTCATAGAAATTGATACGATTACATTTTGCAAAGGACAGGAGAAAGCGAAACGATTGAGCCGTTTTGTAAAAAACGAAACGATCGAGGCGTTTTATAGAAATCGGAACGGTCGAGGGCATTTTATAGGAATCGAGACGATTAGGTCGTTTCAGGGAAAAATTGAAACGATTAAGTCGTTTCAGGAAAATTGAAACGATTAAGCCGTTTCATAAAAATAGAAACGATCGAGTCGTTTCCGTACAAATCGAAACGATCGAGTGATTTCATACAAATCGAAACGGTTAAGTCACTTGATAAAAGGCCGAAGCGATCGAACCAGTTTATAAAATTCGGAGCGGTTAGGTTAAATTCGTAAAAATCGAAACGGCTAAGCAATTTCGTAGAAATTATTCTCGGCAATTCTGCATCCAGTCGACAAGACGATTTCTTCTAATAAGCTTTGAATCAAAATTCGCGTTCACTGTTGTACAAAATGTCTCGTATTCGATAAATATTGCACATTCTGTAAATAAAAAACACCGTTCGAATTACAATGAGCCTAATTTGCATGAAAACAGTTTACAAAAGCAAGTGAAAAAAAAGATCGATGCTTCGAACAATCGTAAGAATTTAAAGAAAAATGACTTCGCTTCGCATCAACGTTGATTTAACCGCATCACGGCGGCATCTCGTTTACATCTTATTGCATCAATTCATTCCTAGATCGAAAGCTGAATGAATTCCGCGAGTGTCGCCCCAAGAATCTTTAATTTAAGCTCGCGCCAAGGTCTTTCATTAATTGAGCCGTTTATTTTGAAAGTGGCATAAGTCACTTTTTCAAAAAAATCGAGTTAATGGTAACACTAAATACAATCGAACCATATCTTTTCATTAAAAAAAAGGAAAAAAAATGACTTATGCCACTTTCAAAATAAACGGCTCAATTTTCAATGAAATTCGCGCGGTCGTAAAATATCGTAGAATAAAGTTACAGAGCAGAAACCGATTCGAAACCGATTTCGCTCTCGAAGCGCGATTTTCCTGAAAATATGATTTCCCCTCCGGTCGGGTGGACAGAAGAAATGCGTCAGGTTCTCGGCCCGAAATTCGCGTGCGACCGCATCGTTAGCTCTGATAATGAACTGGCCGCGCGAGCCGTCGTCTATTGGGCGAACGTCGATCATGGTTATCAGCGGCTAGCGAACGCTGCTGGTTCGCAGGCCGGCTGGCTATTCGCGGCGAAGCACTGCCTGGAAAAAGCTTCTGGGCTCGCGACACTCGTTATCGGCGATTCCGTGCAGTTTTATTTGGACATTGCGTCAACAGCGTTACGACGCGCATCGAAATAGACGAGTTTCGTCACGAAAGGTACGCGGCGGCTCGCGAACGAGCGAAAACCGCGGCGACGGCAATAACGCCGCGGGATTGATAATCCTAACTCGATAATGCGCAGGTAGTAGTCGTAGGCGCCGCTCGAAAAGAGATAGATAACAGGGAGATTCCGTAAATGGAAGCGATAGCGCGGCGTAGATTCGCTGTCAAATCACTGCGAGCGCTCTCGCAGATAATAGACTTTTCATTTCAATTAATTATCAGACTTTCTTCGAGACGTCGCCTCTTTCTATCACGAAGCAGAAGACCGACGAGAAGAACTGAAAAACAAGGTCGACGCATTAGATGCAGCTGGACTGCGGATCTCCGTGCGCTAACCGCATGTGCAAAGCGAAGAAGCTGCGGGAACAGCAGAAAGATCCGCAGTAATCGCGATAACAGATTTTCGGGCACGGCGTTCGTTCAAGAAATCGTTGTAATTTACGGCGAACGTTTCTTCGCGTCGAAGAGGAATCGTCAAGAACTGAATTAATTTATTTCAATGGCAATCTATCCGGACGAGCCTCGCGTCTATGCTAATGAGCGCATTGTTACGAAAGTTTTCGTAACCGGGGCCGCATCGCGTCGCCTCTGCAAATAATCGAATAATAAACGCGGGGGAACGGCGTTATCGGGTCGCATAGTAATTAGCGATAATGCTGCATACACGTTGGTCGGCTACGAGCAACTTGTACAGTCGTTGTTCACCTTTCAGTCAGCCGTCGCGCCGTGGTAATCCTTTAGCTCGGCGATATTTCCACGCACCCGGTATCGATTTTTCAGTTCGACGCACAGAACGCGGGTCTCTTCGATGGATTTCGGGCCGCGTGCGGCACTGTGGGTTCCAGCCCGGATGAGACTGAGAACGATACTGAGCTTCCTCTGCCACCAACGCCGCCATCATCCCCACCTTCGCTGGCAACACCTTCGACTCTGTCCCCGGCTATCACCTACTTTCTTCAACCACGCCGGGAAAATCATTATTTTTCTGGCCCTGTTGTTCTATTCGATGGTTCAACGCTGATAACGCGGCTGCTGCATTTTCCGGAAAACTTGGGACACGCGCGAAAGCGATCGCGTTCGAAATGCAGCAGTAATTTTTCCCTAACTCGCGGCCAGATTGCGCACGAAAATGGATCATTTCGGAGGAGCAGATAAACAGGATTGACAATGTAAACATTATTTTAATATTATACATTGTATGCATATATTATATAATTATATGCATATAATATGTAATTTATTTTTATTATATAATTATAAATTATATAATTTATTCTTATTATATTATTATAAATTATATGTATTATATATTATATATTGATATATTTATAATTTTTAGCGGTGCTTTAGAGCCACCATCCCTGTTTAAATATAAACAGGATTGACAATGTAAACATTATTTTGATATTATACAGTATATGTATATATTATATAATTATATAATTTATTCTTATTATATAATTATAAATTGTATGTATTATATATTATATATTGATATATTTATAATTTTTAGCAGTGCCTCAGAGCTACCACTCCTGTTTAAATATAAATAGGATTGACAATGTAAACATTATTTTGATATTATACAATATACGTATATATTATATAATTATAAATTATATGTATTATATATTATATATTCATATATTTATAATTTTTAGCAATGCCTCAGAGCCACCACTCCTGTTTAAATATGAACAGGATTGACAATGTAAACATTATTTTGATATTATACAGTATACGTATATATTATAAAATTATATAATTATAAATTGTATGTATTATATACTATATATTGATATATTTATAATTTTTAGCAGTGCCTCAGAGCCACCACCCCTGTTTAAATATAAACAAGATTGACAATGTAAACATTATTTTGATATTATACAATATACGTATATATTATATAATTATATAATTTATTCTTATTATATAATTATAAATTGTATGTATTATATATTATATATTAATATATTTATAATTTTTAGCGGTGCTGCATAAATTACCACCCCTGTTTAAATATAAACACACAGGATTGACAATGTAAACATTATTTTGATATTATAAAATATATGTATATATTATATAACTATTTAATTTATTCTTATTATGTAATCATAAATTATATACATTATACATTTATTGATATATTTATAATTCTTAGCGGGTTTTTTCAAAGGGTTGAAAACGGTATAGCCGAAGATTAGGCTAGAGTAAAAATTCCTTCGATTCGGTAGAAAATTTCTGGTAGACGGAGTGTGAGATGAAAATATTATTAATTTCGCGTTCTATGGAAAATATGCTACCGGATGCAGCATGATAGCAAGCTCGAGCGTTCGCGTCAGAATCGATGACTGTCGAATACGTGCCCTTTGAAAATAGCTCTGCTAGAACTGGGACCGACCTCCAGGTATATCCTTGACCCCGTTCCGAAGCCAAAAGGGTCTCGCGTTAACTTTTCTACGAGTGTACCTGGAGGTATAAGTGGTATGACTCAACGGTGCGTCGTACCAGTCGGATGGGTTTATACCTTCGCCACTTATATCCACCCCATTTAGCTCGAAAGTAAAACTTCTTTTGTGTTCGATCGAGGCTGTGGATGACGTTGAATAGACCGGTCAGCCTGTTTTCGACTGTCAACACCGGGCAAACTATGAATCACAGCCTACTGCATAAATTACCCGACACCATGAATAACGTGTACTATGAACAAAATAAAAGGTATCTATGTACAACGGTGAACAAATAAAGGTGCGCCAGGTAACAAAGTTGCTTCGATAAACGTGTTTATCATAGTCGGATGGCGGTCGTTTGCAGAGAAACGAGAATCGGTGAATTACCGTTCAAATATAATATCAACTGTTTGATTAGAGATTCGATATAATAAATATTTATCTATGTGTTTATCCTGCTATCTTTATAGTTTACGAATGGTCGTGTAGAACGTCAACGGAAACGCACGATTTCAAGCTAACAGGTGCTGTATTTATTTATAAACGATGGCGTAACCATCTGATAAGAAAAACGGTGTACGAGAACCGCGATTTATTAAGCTTGCAACAAATAAAGGCGTACAGGACAGTCTCCAAATAAATATGACAGCTGCGGTGCATACATCGCGTTGAACCTATTGTCAAGTGAAATTCACATTCAGCTGAAGGACTTGTTGCACGGTGCATATAAACGATAACGCTTGTTGCACGATAATGTGCGCAATAGAATGAGACGGCCGCGATCAGACGCGACAATCGACAACGCTATCGAGCAACCTGTTCGAGCCTATTGCCAATAAAATGTCCCACATTCGTGCAGTTATTGAAAGCAGTGTATAAGTATCGTGTGAGTGGAGTGTGATTGCAATCAAGAACGGGTGTTGTTAAATTGGAGCAAGAACAAGAGAGCAATAAATAATTGCTATATTAGCAATTATATTTAATATAATTGCATAACAATATAAATTTATACAATCTAAATTGCATTAACAATATAATTTCTATTATAGCAATTATTATAATTAATTATAATTATAATAATTGCTATAATAACAATTATATTGTTATATTTTAATAAAATATAAAACGTCATCTCTCACACAGAAGTCGTGTTTATGAACAACATTCTAGACTACAAATTAGATCTTATCGTTTCTTCTTCTTCGTAGTTTATAATCGTTTCCTATTATCTTTCTTGTTTTCTTCTTGATTTGCTTTATTTTTTTAAGATTATTATTAATGTACAGTAATAGAATTCATATAAACCGCGGAAAAGGGTACTAGTGCTGCCACTTGTGACAACATTTGGAACTGACTTACGGGGTCCGTACAGCGCCAATTGCAAAACGCTCAAACTGTTCGCCAAATTCGACTGTTGGCAATTTTGGCTAGCAGTTTGCCACTACCCCAATTGGCGCTGTACGGACATTAAACGAAGCTTTACTTTTTCTCCACGAGAGGCCCCCACTATCACGGTATGGTATGTTAACGATATTATTTGTCATTTTGTATTTTATAACGTATCGCGCGCTATTTAAAGATATCAAAAAGTGGGTATAAAATAATATGGAATTTATTACTGCTGCTATTTTTATGAATTTGTTTTGATAATATATATATAGTTCTATAATGTTCAATATATTCTATTCAAGCCTTCCACTTCTTTCGTCTCATCTACGTCTCCTTCGATGGTAATTGAAGTTATTCTTAACATTGTCCGGTGTTCTCTCATAACTGTAGAATAAGTATATGTTATATAACTTATTTATGACAGGACGACCATACACACCGAGTTTATAAGTCACTTACAGTTCAGTCTGCGAAATTGTTTCCTTCGTTTCATTCTAAAACGAGTGATTGTGTGGGACAATGTTTTCTGTACAACTGTTGCATCAACCGATACCAGTTCCCTATTTAAAACTGGCCTTCCAATTAAGGAGAAATCTTTACTGCCAACAACTAATACTTTCTCTAATTTTATTTTTTCTCCTGGTTGGGGAGGCCAGTGGCCACTAATGATTATGACATCGCTCTCTGTTACTTTAAACTGTTGTCCTCCCACGTGCACAACTGCAAATAAACGGCCAGTTGTGTTGGTAGCTATTTGTTTGTTAATTTCACTTAGCACATCTGTAAATAAAGAAGATGTTATTAGATACGTTAACAGAACGAATGTACACAGTAATTAATATGTGCATATAAATATCAACCAGAAGCAGCTTTTTCCATTTCTTCAGTATTCTCGATGACTCTTTCTTGATAACTTGGTGGCTCACGAAACCAAGGCATTTGCTTGATTGTTTTGTACCCAGCTACTTCCATGTTCCATAACTTCAGCGCTGTAAAAAAAACAAAATAATGAATACAATATTTTACGCTATCGAAGAAAAATTGTTGTAAAATTGTATAAATAAATGTCCCTCTGTTATCATATTATCATGTCATGCCGAAAGCGATAAAAATTAGTTATGCATTATTATTATTATTTCTTCCATAATATTAATGATTGAACTCAAAAGCGAGGTTATGTAACTTCGATTTGCTTGTAAACAAAAAATAAGTAATTGTTTCTTATTTCTAAACGATAGATTAACAAACCTGGGTAATACTGTTTATAGATTGAAATTGGTTTAATTCTTCTGATACAAGTATTCGTGGCAAAATTAAATAGTCTCGAGAAACCGGCCAGGGTCGCCATGATTTACACACACATATGTAGGTATGCAAGTATGTACATACTAGGTATGTACATACATAATTACATCAAAAGCATGATGATTACGGATTATGATTGAATTAAAAAATTCTTAACATCATTAACAAGATGATAGTTAAATCTTACGAAACCGGAGACAGCAATTATTATATGCAAATAAAGTTGCTTTCATAACAAAAATTACAGAACACGCAAACTGGATAGCTCAGCGGGAAATTTTCGAATATGATAATTTCCGACATGCTCGTGCTTAAAAATAAATAGAATGATGTCATAAAATTATTATAGTGGTAATCTAAAACTTGACTAAACGTCTACAAGTTATTTGTTTTTAATTGTTACCTAATATTAAAAATCAATGGGTCAGCATTACAATATTTCACATACGATTTAAAAGCAATATTGATAAGGCTCGCAGAAGACATGATGTTGTACATTTGATTGATAGTCCCGGTTCAAATCGATATGCCAAAGAAACGGAACTCCTACTTGAATATTTGATGTTCGCATTCTTAAAGTGTATGACCTTGACGCATTGCATACAGTATATATGCATGTCGACAATGTAATTAATTACTTTGACTAATGTGAAATGAAGTTTGTATCCGTTTTAAATTAGTGTTAAAGTATAGGAATCACGAAAACCAATATGAATAGTTCCGAAATAATGTTTATATGTTGTATTCAAATTTACTTATAACTGCGCACGCATGCAGATTCTACTTACGAACGCATGCGTATTGAAGATTACGCTAGTTTTTAAAAATCATCGGAGTTTCGTTTCTTTAAGGATGTTGTGTGACGACGAGATGTCGTACGTGTTCACGAACAGTTACTTGTTATGTTTAGTCGTTGTGTTGTGAAAGAATCGATGACCGTTGAATTATTGTGAATCGTTTCTGGTGTTCTCTGTATTCTGGCTGCTTTGAATTATGCAATTTTATAAGGAGAATCTGCTGTCGCCCGGACAACTGAAACGCCTGAGCGAACACAAATACAGCTGCACCACCAACAGTCTCCTGGATGGGCTACTTCAACCGTGGTGGGACTGGCTAGTCAGCAAAGTTCCACTTTGGCTTGCGCCCAATTTAATCACGATCCTAGGTCTCATCGTCAACATTGTGACAACTTTGATTCTTGTTTATTACAGTCCCGATGCTAGGACCGAGGTATCATTTACATAACCTATTTTTCCGGGTTGTACCTCACTTCCTGCTTCCGACAGCGTTTGAAACCACCGAGTTATTTCGGAGTCTAATGCATATTTATAATGAAATTACTTTGCTGGAACAATCTGCCTGCGTATGACAAAACATAATTAGCAGTCCGAAAATACAACTTGTCGTATAGTTATAAATGTTCAAAAACGTTGTTTATATATAACGTGTATTTATAACGTTGTGTAGGCATGGCTCATTTTAATGAACATGAATTCATGTAGGCAGATGTGACATTACATTGATATTTCAGGCACCCAGGTGGGCATGTTTCTTGTGCGCACTTGGTCTGTTCATTTACCAAAGTTTGGATGCTATTGATGGCAAACAGGCCAGAAGAACAGGGACTTCAACACCTCTGGGTGAACTGTTTGATCACGGATGTGATTCCATATCAACTGGTATGTAGTTTGATAATATAAATTATAAAACCATCTAATTTAAGGAATATATTTTATATTTATAACTATTATTTAAGCCATCAGTTTTATCCAAAGTATTTACGAATATTAGTCTTAACCATAGGTAATGTTTCCTAATAAAAAACATGACATTTTTATACTTTCAGTGTTTGTTGCTCTGTCAGCATGTATAGCGGTACAATTAGGATATTATCCAACATGGATGTTTTTCCAGTGCTTTTGTGCTATGACACTTTTTTATTGTGCTCACTGGCAGACATATGTTTCAGGTAATAATTTATTTACATATATTAAAACTTCAGCAAAACTCGTATTAATTTAATTTACAAATGATTTTAAACAGGGTCACTAAGGTTTGGCAAGATAGATGTTACAGAAGCACAATTTACAATTATAACTATTCATCTCATTTCTGCATTCTTTGGACCTAAAGTGTGGATGATGGAGGTTGTATCTTTTCTTTTTAACCGTGGCTTGTTATTTTAAAATACAGTATATATAACTTTAAAATATTTTATGGCAATTAACAAGTACTCGGATCTTTATACAAAGCTGACTAATTTTTATAGAAAAATTGATTAAGCTTTGTACTGATCAGTTGCCATAAAAGTTTAGTTTTCTTTTCAGTTCTTAAAGCAAGTTTAAGCTTTGTATGACATTCATGTAATAATGGAACATACAATTTTTTAAGGCACAATAGTAACAGTTACAGTAAAGTTTTGAAGATTGCAAACACAAATTATAGAGCACAAAATATTACAAAATCATTAATTGCTCATCAATGACTGGCTACCATAACATCAAACTCATTCATTAATTTTATTTGAACCTTCATAGAATTTTACATGTGTTTCCTGTGTTATAGTAGATGTTCACTCATTCATATTGTTATTTACTTCGATTAGTAAACGAATGAATTTGTTCTAGCAATGAGCACTATAATAGTCGCAGGCAGTAAATTAGTAATTTTGCAATGCAATCGAGAAAAAATGCTGTATGTACAAGTAAATCTCGAGATACGCGGATCATTTTTGTTTCATATTCTTTATCTCAAGACTCATGAAGCATACCAAAAAATATTTAAATACCTTTTTATGCATGAGTCTAATGAGGATATTTCTTACAGATACCATACATAGATGGTTTTATGTTTAAGTATTTAATAGGAGTTATGACAGTGATTTGCGCACTGTACAATTTGTATTCCATCTTTTCGGTGATTTTCACCGGAGGAGTGGGCAAGAATGGTTCAACTGTGGCTGTAAGTTAGTCAAATTAGTCTTTTGTTTTTTGGAAATATGGAAATGGGAGCAGCATGGCATGAGGAGCGACGCTGAAATTACTTTTTTTGCTATGAGACTTATTACCTTAACATGCATTTTATTTCCAAATTTAATACTCATTTATCCTCCTTCATCCAGTTCATTCTTACTTTCCCAATATTTCATCGTTTTTGTAAAAGAAAAATACATTGCTGGCATTTACATCTACAACTACCAAATGTCGAGAATCATAACAACAGAAGGAATATATTTTTAAGGTGATACTGGTACATACTCTAATAATTTACAGTTACATACATGAATTCAACTATAACAGTATTTGTGTTTTTTCCATATAGTATGCTTTTGAAACAATTTCCACAGAAAAAACTTAAAAATCATTCTTAAAACCGAGTTAGCTTAAAAACTTAATTTTTTTAGAAGACTTACACTACTCTCCATAATCATAATTCATTTATTTAATACATAACTATTAACTTTGACTGTAAGCTCAACTATTTTCATAGGAAATAAGGACAGGGAAATAATAAGCCATACCTTATAGTTAATTAATTCACTCTGCAGTTTCCTCATGCCTCGTAATTTATTTTTATATTATTTTGTGCGATTAAATGAACCACAAGTGAAACTGGCCCATTGGAGATATATCGATTGATCATCGAAAAAAACTGTAATATGCCATAATATAGGATAATATAGGATAAAATTTATCGACCTAAGTAACCGAATAATTTTTCTTTAATTTTCATAACAAGCGAGATTTTGTGCATTTGTTTAGATACCAGGGCTCGGTGTAGGCACAGTGAGTAACTACGTAGCAGTGATATTTTATGCTGGCTACATTCATGTATTCCTTGAATTCTGTAAAGTGTTTGAGTCTGGTGGGATTGGAAAGAATGGTTCCACAATTGCAGTAAGTTCCACAAACTAAGAAGTGTCCGATTGCATACACACAAAATTTTTATATTTTTTGCCACTAGTATAGCAATGACGTCTTTCTTCTTTCATTCTGCTTGCCTATTTAGACTGTTGGGTTATATTACTGTTCATGTTCAGAATAGTTTTAATGCATTACTAAATTTCTGTCTCATTTTTATATATATACATATATAATATATATATACATATATGTACATTAATTTATTTCTATAATGAATATTACTATATGGTGTGTCAGGCTATAAAAAATGTCGCTGACTATTATTGACCAACGAAAGTGCTATCTCTTCTGTACACACTTACCTCCTACTCTACTTATATGCTTGAAACTGTTATTTCTCAGTATTTTACGTTCAGTACAAGATATCGTTGGTTGAAGTAAATACTTTTGTTTATATTATCAATATCGGATATGGAAAACTACTTTTCATTTTATTATTAATTCTTGCAATAAGATTCTAAGGTGGAACTGTTATTAAACTCTTTTATATTAATCCATACAAAGTGATACAGGGGCTTACTTTCATATTAATAGTATGTATTGTATATAAAGATAATGTAAAATAAAAATCTAACATTATGATAATTTTAGTTGAGCTTATCTAATTCCATATGTATTAATGCAGACAAATCGAAACGCATTTGGAAAGTTTGAAATTGTTTCAAGAGCGAGAAGTTTTCACCGACGTGTGATATTGTTGCATCAGTGTTAGACATTTAGTTGTACATCGACTAATGGAAAGGTCTTTCGTGTCCTTGCACAGTTGCCATACACTGGCACAGAGGTCAAGGTGTTTCCATTATGGGCTGCTGTGGGCATCGCTATAATACTTGCACAGAGCAGCATATCCGTCATTCTAGCCGGTGGTGTCGGAAAAAATGGCTCCACCGTAGCAGTAAGTCGGTTTAGAAGTCATAGGATCATTGTGTAGTGCACTTTGCGACTTATGTTAATTTAGGCCCACTGTAGATCAGTAAATACAACAGTTAATTACTCTATTTCTATCAAGATTCACGTACAAAAATGCACATTAATGTATTCTCAATATTGTAATGTAGTTCCAGTGTTCTAAGTATTAAATATTAAATTGAAGAACTAAATTGAGTATTGATCATCAGTTTATCTTGTATGAAGTATATTATATATTTCGTGGGTCTAAATTTTGCAAGAGCATCACACAGAACTGTTTACTGTATCTTTGTGTCCACTTTGGTTAACACCTTCTCCTGTGTATCTGTGAACTTCCATTGAAACATCGAACATGTCGTCCGTCATCTTTAATCCCTGTCCTCAGTCTACGCATCTTCATGTACCTTAATACTGTTAATAGCTTTAAGAAGTTGCATAAGTAACTCTAACTGCATGTACACTTAATTGCTTTTATATCTAGTATAATCTTAGTTGCTATATATTGCTGTTAACATTAATTTACTGTTATAGATATAGTATACATATATTCTCTTTGCTGTGCTTTGAACTTTCGTATTGATATATTGAGTATATTATTCCTATAACGTTTGTGCTTTTTAATACCGAATTTTCTTGCTATTAGCAATTTCTTTTATGTAGAAGTAGAGATCTAATAACTTGTTAGAAGAAGTTCGCCTTGTCTATAGCTCAGCTTCTTTCCAATTTGTTTCTTAAAATTTTCGAATTTTATATACTATATATATTCTATGAATACGATATTTAACATTGTAACAATTCATTTTATCATGTATCAATTACAAATGATTAGTTTCCATCTTAAACAATCATTAGATTGAGAATTAAGCCAATATTCTATTCAGTGTTAAAGTTACATAAGTATTGAATGTTCAATAATATCGTCTATTTGTGAAAGTGTATAGTTCATAATAATTAGCATTCAAGTACACTTCACCCAACTGTTTTCTCTGTACGAAACGTGCAACCGATTTATTCTTCATAATATTTACTCGGTTTCAGGGAACATCAGTTTTATCTCCAATTATTCCATTTAGTTTTGTGGTAGTACCAGCTTTTATAATTTATAGAAAAAGTGCTGAGCACGTATATGAAAGTCATCCTGCATTGTACATACTTGCATTTGGAATGGTTGCAGCTAAAGTTACCAATCGATTAGTGGTAGGTATAATTGTGTCCTCTCTTTCTATCTCTCCATTATTTTTTTATAATTGTTTTACTAAGAATGGCACATTCAATATTTTTCTGACATCTCGTTTATTCATTATTGCAGGTTGCACATATGACTAAAAATGAAATGCAATATTTAGACAGTTCGCTGATTGGACCAGCCATGCTGTTCCTGAATCAGTATTTCAATTTCTTTATCAAAGAATATTATGTTCTTTGGTTGTGCTTTGTAAGTCTTTCATTATACCTCCATATACTTAGATGTTTCTCATCGAGTTCTTTCGAATTAATACTATGTACGTTCTCACACTTCCTCTGTTTATGCACGTGTCTAGATTTGGGTTACTCTGGATTTACTCCGATATAGTTCTCAAATTTGCCTTGAGATCTGCGATCATATGAAGATCAAACTGTTTAGGATACCATTAGGAGATCATCGAACGAGCCAGGTTTCTAGTGCAGCTGAAAAAAATGGTACTAGGCCCTCATGGTACTGTAGGCCCCCACGTAACAGATTGCTAAAGAAACATCACTAGGATTTATTTGTGATAATGAATGTGCTGTATAATTCATTATATGTATAAACAGAAGAGAGTTAAGATTTAAGAAAACCTAACGATTTGATAAGTTTTTTGTTATTGTAACTGTATATAAAAAGAGGAGAAGGGAAGTTTGAATAGTACAGTTCATTTATTATCACATTAATTTATAAACACGCCGTATTTGATTGAATATAAATAAACAAAGACTCATCAACAAGTTGGTGAAGTAGTTAATCACTATTCGCCGTTGATCTGCCGTCAACGGGTAAAATATCATGAACCTAATGATCAGGACTATAACTAGATAAAATAGAAGAGTAGAGTACACGGGACGTTATATTGAAAAGAAAAAAATAGATTGATTGTTCATTGAGAATAATTGAACGAAAAGACATGACATAAATTTTAAGTAGCTTTATATCTTGTTAATAAGAGTTACGACACTTTCATGGTAATTGAATTCAGTTATTGGATGTAAACCATTTACTTAATCCGTATGTAACAACAATCGACATGAACAACAAGGTTCTTTTGCGATGTTGAAGTAATGAAAATTTAATCAAATAAAACTTTTTTCGTCACGTATATAACTTAAAGAAAAAATATTTTGGAAAATATCAGGAATCTGATGTTTCTGTTACTATAATTATGATTATGATCTCAAAAAAGAGTTCATTTACATTCACGAGGAACATAATCCTTTCTTAAACCTACAATTCTTAATAACAACTGACATCTATATAGATTTATAATGCAGATATTCCATTATTTACATAGTCAATTATAGCAGAATCCATTTATAGTGTAAGAAAAAAAACTACCAAAGATAATCGTTTCAATCTAAAGGAATCCGTGTTCTTTTTTCTTTTTATTTTTTTCTTTAACAAATTTTTTTTAATGTCAGAACTATATGGAATTGAAGGAATGTTACATATTAAAAAACAGCCAATGTTCTTAAGAGAATAACTCTCTTATTTCATTCTTTAAAAGATTGTAAACGAAGTATGTATATTTCATATATACATATGTATTGGATGAAGGAATTGTTTATAATTTCTTTTTATAATTCTAAGTTAATATTAGTGTGGCCTTGACACTTATTTATGGTTGCGAGTACAGTTCAATTTTTTGCTGGATGGTTACTGTTTATCAAGGAATACGGTGATAGTATATATAAGGAATATTAATTGGGAAAATATAGTATACAACTAAGAAAAATTGAGTAGTCCCGAGATTCAAGAAATAAATACTAAGCGTGACAGAAGAAATATTATTTTGTATTATTTACAATTTGCAATTATCATTCTTTCAATACATTGCATTATAAGAAATATACATTTATTTTATTCGTGTATCAATTTTGTCGTGAAATATGCCAATTTAAGTGGAGAATTGCTATTATAAAAATCGCGTAGCATATTCTGAAAATTTATCGAACAGGGAATAGGAAAGAATAACATTTAGTCTATATAATAATCGAATAGACATATTAATTTATTCTTCCTGCTAGAAGAATTTTTATAAAGCTGTTAAGATTATCAGAAGACGACAATACACCTAAGAGGCTTTCCTGCAGTCTGGCCGGAAAATAAATGTGTATCTAATATGCTAATGTACCGTACTTTGGTTTCTGTTCGCAAACTGTAATATACTGTTTCGATAAACGGTTTTTCTATCACGTGCTATCTTTCATTTACACGTTTTCATTAGAGAAGCTTAATATTATGACAACAAAGAAAACTTCAAAACTACTTCCCTAGTCTCCCTCTCTCTTCTTCAGATTAAATCCATATTAATCCTTTCAAGATGGTTTGCAAAGGTGACTCTCTAAAATGAACTGAATCTCATTTCGAACAGTAATCCGCATGCTGCATTATTGTCTCTCATTTTTCATGTAGTCAAATCATGGAATTCAGGTATCTTCATGATATTATAAATTTAATCATGAATCCGGAACAACTATAAAAATAAGTAATCAGAAAATCTTGTGCGATACTTGAATTTCTAATTTTAACAACAACATTGCTATTAGTTTATAATTTCTTGCATGGTACATTAAATCACATTACATGTAGCATGGAATCTTTACACGTACTTAATTGTGTTTCTGCTATTGTGGAAGAAATATATATTTATTGTCATTAATTAATTGAAACTAATATTTTCCTATGTACTGATTTGAATTATGAACTGAGCTTTTTAATATTTATAATTGTAGAAATTAATGGAATTGAAGTTTGAGACAAATAGAAACCAATGTATCTTTGAAGTTTGTGTAACTTGTATGATAAGCAGACAAATGAAGTGTTCTTCACCCTATTTTCATAAATAATTTTCGTATGTGTACTATAATTATAATTATACCCTCTTTAATGTATGGCTCATAATTCTTTTTATTATGTCTAAGATGGTTACTGATAAGATGTGTGAAACTTTGATTTATTGTTTGGTCTTGCGATACTAATTATTATGTGCGTGTTAGGTAACGAGTTGGGATAGAAAATGCTTCCCGTTACTCTTATACACAGTAATCATGAGATATGTGATTCCACAATTAAGAAGATAATGGCATGTAAAGATTCAGTTCGCACGTATCTCTGCCTATAGCTTGTTCCTAATACATAATCGAGTGCGTTCAGGACGTTGCACCAGAGAATCCCCTAACAATATTGTTCAGGTGTTCAATGTGATTCTTCAATTTCTGAACTCGGTCGTTGATTAATATCCATTAAAATCCAAGAATTGGCTGTAGAAAATAAAGGGTTCGGCGTCCATGACATGTTCTCAACAAGTAGGTTTAAATGAGGACTCTTTCGTTTCTGTTCCAATATAGGAACGGTTTAGCATAAGTAGAAGTAAGTAGAAGTAAAGAAAAAGAGTATCATATATATATATATATATTTTTTGGACTTGAGTGGCGGCCGATCCCTGATCAACATTACCGTTGCAATGAGTGGTCTGTTACAAAAATGGGTATAGCTGTCTAATATAGTGTAACATATTGCCCACGTATGTGCGAATAACATTTTAATGCCTGACGAGCATAACGTAGTTATAAACTCTGAAAAATAGTAGTTCTAATGGTAGTTTTCTGCGTCTTTGTGTAACTTTTTCAGTGTTTGAAATAATCTTAATAAGCAAAGATTTTGGATAAATTTTCTTTAGACAACTCAATACAAAAACTACTTGAAAAACTTTTGTATATTGTTGGAGACTGTTAATAGAACTTACATTATGACAAGGTATTCGCACATGCCCAAGACTTTTTGTTCTTATTCGTTGGTATGCATGAATAGTTTTGTTCACAGTTCGCATGATGGTGGAACAAGAGCCTCTGTTAGACGGTGAATATCATCACGGATCTGACACTACCCTCGACCTATGACAGTTGCAAAAGTATTCATCGACGTAGAGATGATTAATTAAACATGTAGGGTGACACAAACATCTCTACCTTAACATTTAACATTATCATACATACAATAACGCATAGAGGAATAACAAGTGGCAAATTCTATTGCAACATGTTCCTTGATAGGTAATCAAGAGATTTTATATATGAAGAAAGTAAACCACACGAAGAGACAAAGAACAAATTTGTTTGGTTTACATTGTAGATGATGGCAGAAGAGTTTTTAGATGTATTTATAACAGTGATAGACACGAGACTATCTAACAGTTCAAAAGTTTGAACTGCAGAGATTAATGTAATGTTATCTGTAAAGTACAATTTTATTACCGGTGACTGACTATGAAGTAGTTCTTGTACAGCCATAAGTACTCGCGAGATAAAACTTTGTTACTGTTAATACAATTTTACAAAACAGTAGAACCAAATAGCAAAAATTATTATTCATATCTTTATTATTATTATTATTATTATTATTATTATTATTATTATTATTCAAGACGAAACAAAAGAAAACAACGATCGAATATTCCATTTTTTTTAAATTAGAGATGTTCCCTATAGTCGAACACGAAATTTTTAGCATAATGAAACACGCATTATTTCTGTCAGTTATTATTAAGGAATGGCTGCTCCCATTTTCGATGGGTGGCACATGGTACTAAATTGAAAACAAACATCCACCCCGAAATGTATACTATTTAATAACGAAAGTAAGAAATGAAGGTGATAATTTTGTATTGATACTTATTGCGTAAGACTTGTAAACGGTGTGGTGATAATGCTTAATTCGAATGCTTATATTTATCTACGAACAATTTGTATTCATCTAATTAGTAAGATAACGAATTTGAATCCGAGCCGTTGCTCGAGGAGATATTACATTGTTGCATTATCCTTAAAGCAATTCACATTTTTTCTTCGATAGTTCTTTACACCTAATCGAGATTAAGAAAAGCAAAGGATAAAGTATGTAAAAAGTTCAGATCATGAATATTATAGATCCTGTTAGAAGGATTAAAAACCATGTAAATTATGTAAAATAAAATTTCGAATGAAATTTCAATTGTTGTTGAAGTTGTTTTAATTGAGGCTGTGTGCAAATTGTTTTTCTGTCCGAGTGATCAGAACAATCCGAGGCTTGTCCGAAGCACTTTCACACGTTCGAAAGTGGAACGAATTCGAATAACGATTAAAAAGTTTTGCACCCCTTCGCGGGAGTGAACTAGGTCAACGATAATCACTATTTCCCGGGAATTCGGTCACACATAATATTTCAGTACACCTCGATAAAAATCCTTGTTTATGACTTCTATATTTTATTCGATTTGATGCTTGGCAGTTCATTTGCAATTAGCGAGGCATTACTTTTAAAAACTGTTTATTGGTATCTTTATCAAAGGATATCATTGGACTGCGGATCTTATGCACCTCTGACAAAAATTACTTAACATTTACAACTTACTAAAATCATTAAAAGAAAAAATGAATTATCGCTTGCAACAAATGCAAACAATTTTTAATTTGCACAAATATCCGCTGCCCAGAACGCTTTTTCGTACAGCTGCATCTAATAAATTAGATCACGCACTTGCTCCAAATATGTTAAATCATGTACATAAATTTATGTTAAATGTACATTGGAATCATCATAAACAATTTGCAAAATTATTGTAGCTATTGTAAAATAGTTTTACGCGTGTGTACAAATTTTTCTATACGCATTTGTACATATATATATTGAATGCAAGTTTTATATGAATATATAAATATTGCAGGAGAATATTATTATTAATATCAGTTTCTTGGGTCTTTGAACTTGCTCGTCCTCCCCAATTCGTAGGTACATGTGTACGCGATAAATGAAGGAAAACAGGGGTTGTTTGGTGTTGTAATAGCAAGGTACGTGATCAAAGCAAGAAGATTTGTGCAAACATGTTCCTCCTGTTTCCATCCTCAAACTGGGTGGTTCGTTTTTTGCCGAGTCTGAGGACCTCGAAGATTCGTGACCGAGCCACGTTTCACCTCTTACCCTTGTTCGGCCTGGCCTACCCTTTGATATACTTGGCCGTCCCCGATATCGCACCCCTCCCCCCCAGGGGCGTAGCCCCTCCACCTTGCCCTTGATACCCTGAATTCAATGAAATTTTAATTCGATGCACGCGTCCACCTTTCTCTGATCCTATACTTATCCATGATCATCGTTCATTATCTTCTTGACTGATAGCTGACTTATGCAAATCTGCATTTTCATTTTTACACCTGTTCTCGTAGTCTTCTTTCATCCGAACCCTGTGTTTTATTTAATTCTAAAAGTGTGCACATGTGTGCTTAATTGCTTTTGGGGGATAACGATCATACTCGACGAAAATAAAGTATACTTGCTGTAAAATTCAACTAAATTGTAAAGAATTGACAAGATTCTCTAGTTGTTTTTTCGGAAATTCTAATGTATATTTTTGTAAATAAAACAAACGAAATTGAGTTAGTTCCAAAAAATTAAGTGAAAGTTCCCGATTCGCTAAGATTTGGGAAATGGTTTATTAAAGTTTGTTTAGGCAATTGGCAATGTGCCATTCAAGAGTAGTATGTACTACACTGTGCTGTACGCGTGCGCAGACAGGGTGTGTGTTTCAACGAAGGTAGAACACTACCGATTGTGGGCAGTCCGATCACGACAGTGGCAAAGAACTTTTCGTTAATATATGCACTCTATCTAGTAATTGTCAGATCATTGAAATTGGTCTGCAAAGACAGATGTTCCTGCAGCGACATCCAATTACCTCTGAGGTCCTAGCAAATATAGAATTACTAGGAGCTTTTCTGTGGTTGTAAAAGACAATCGATATTCTCCACGATGTAAAGAATCCTCGGGGAAAACAAGGATATCCTAAATTGTCCTGCAATACATAAATATCTTCAGGAAGGCGTGGAAGAGACCATCAGAGGCCTCGAGGGTGTATTCGGGATCATGAAAGAATTTAAAGACCGTAGGAAATTCTCAGAGGATTCTTCAGGTCGTAGAAGAATATAGGAATATCCTGAAATAGCCTAAAGTGTCCTAGAAATATCCTACCACGGTGATGTATTCAGGATCTTGAACTAATTGAACGATTCTCTGAAATTCTCGTAGTTTTGGATCTCCAAAGAAAATCAAAAGATCCTACTAATTTTCCATGGATCCTCTAAAATCTTCAAAACACCTAGAAGATTATTGGAAGACTTTGGAACTCCTCAAGGAAGCAGAAGATTTTCAAGATTTCTTAAAGACCATCATATTAATGTCCTAGATCGTCAGGACGATCCACGGATTCCTGGGATATTAAAGCTTACCCCAGGGACTTCGAAGATTCTCAAGGACTATCTATGAGCTCTTAGCTGCCCGGAATTGCCTAGGCACTTCGAGGACCTTCGAGAGCCACCAAGGGACACCAAGGATCTCAAGGATACTCTATGGGCTTCGGCGGATTTTTGAGGGTACGAGTAGATTTTCGGGGCTCTAGTATTTTGGGGATGCAAACTCTTATGAAATCATAAAATCAAAATGTCCAGATCTTATGCAACCTTCGAGAAAATTGTTAGACCAACAGAATATTCGTGAATAATAAAATCAAAATGATGATACACGGTCTGGCAAATTGAAGCCTTTATAGAACGTAATTGTCTTCAAAATTACTCCAAATTGCACCTTTCAATCGAGAAAATAAAAAATAAAAAGACTAAGATCAGCAGAACCGTATGCAATATTTAAAGAGGCTGTTAGGATAGCTGGCACGATAAAATAGAGACAATGGTAAGGTAATAATGCGATAAGACCCGGAAGAGGCTATGGTCTGGCCTAGGTCTGGGTTATTGTCACCCCGGTGTCCCCGGCCGAGGCAGCGTCAGCGGAATCGAATCGATAAAATCGAAGACCGTACGACGAAGCCCTGAATGAAGGGCTCCCGAATCCATTGTCGCAGTACCTACGTCCCTGCGTTCCACCACCAACGTTCCCGAACATCCAGCTAAGCCTGACAACGTTATTGATCCAGCTGGTAGAGCGGCACGTCTATGCAAGGAGGCCATCCATTCCCGTGGATGGTCTATGAGCTTCCTCGCGAATGTGCCAGTCGTTGGGAAGGTGCTAACATCCGATTCGGAGCCAGCGAGACCACCACCCCATACCACTGTTCACACCATAGAGAACCACCATACGGGACACGGTTCGCGCACTTCGCATGATCGAACAATTTCGATCGACCGCGATAAAAGCAATCGACACGCACGCACACGTGCCTTTCTGCGCACCGAACTTTGCGCTATCAATTATACCATGCGGGTGCTGCCACGATAGCATCGGGCTTAGGCTGCCTATCATCCTCCAACATTCTCTTTCTCTACGTTCTATTTTCTTTTTTTTTATGGTGCTGGAGACAAACGCACTTGGTATTTTACAAAACAGAAACACCGTTCTTCCCAGTTTCCTATCTTGAATCTCATAATTCGATTGTCACTGCTCTCCTTAGTTAAATTGTCCCAACACTTCTGATCATCCAAAAAATTAAGCTTGAAATTAAAAAGTGGCAAATTAGCGGATAAGACACGTCTGCAAGGAAATCTTGACCTGGAGAACTCGTATAAATTTGAGTCTCTTTTTCGAAAAGTAGGACTGCAAAAGTAGAGATTCCGCAGCGGTCTTTGTTCTTCCGGCACAAGTCTGCGATTAAAGTAGGCAACAAAAAAAAAAACTTTGGGTGCGGGTGTGTAAAGAGAGGGTGGATCCGGCGATCGACAAGGGTTATCATAACAATAGGAGAGTAGCACCTCGCCCACCATTGTCCGGAGTGGTCTCTCTTTGCATGGCTCGCGATCGTTGATAGCTTTCGAACATTTTTGAAAATTGCTGTAAGTAGTCCAGTCTCCTCGAACGAACCACGAGAAGACCTTCTCATCGATGGTCCTTCAATATTTATTTCGATGATTGTTATTAGCTGGTTTCATTTCTTTGTTCGATCCCGGTGGGTCTGCCATAATTTTTATTGCCCCTTCGTCTTTTCGATCGCTGTTCACTGGGAATAGTACCGCAGCGAGAGTAAATTGCACAATCTATTTGATTGCAAGTTATTATATTTTGCAGTGAACTGGAAATTGCATTTTAGTGGATTCATGGTTCAATTACAAGGTGTAAATATTTAACAAAAATGCATCTCTTCTGTTAACGATTCCAATGAATGATTCAGGTGATGCAATAACTAGACTGCAGATTTTTATTCATTTACACTTGTTTTTAATAATAATAATAATTATTATTCCACTTAATTCAATGTATTCTTCACGGTGGTATTTATAAAATAATGAGAATCATTGATATACTATCATTTTCAAATAAACGTATTTCGATTGCTGTTTCCAATAGGCTTTATTTTGGTACGCACCCAAAGGAGATCAAAAGCCAATGAATACATTTCGCAATTCCAGGTACGGAGACACAATTTGCATGGGAATCTACTTACGGGAATTTTTCTAATTTCGCGGAACGAAAACAGCAATCTGTTGCTTCGGTTCGTCAGCGTGATAAGACCGAATAATTGCCGCCTGATATTAAGTACGATCAACAATTTGATTCCCGAACTATTATCGGTAGACACGCGTCCACACGCGCGTGATGACAAAGGCCTCTCTGCGAATCGACGCGCGCGTGCACCGCACACGTCTACGCAACGAATAACTGCATTATATACATGACTGATAAGCCCCGGCAACTATTGCAGGTGTGTGCGCGCGTGTGTGCGTATTTCCAGGGTTTCTGTGCATGCGTAGTTAAAGTCCCGAGGAACAGTAGCGCAATTAACTTGCCAGCTGGTGGCTAAAAAAAGCGTAATTTCATCCGCCTCCCGCAATGTAACCGATAATCACGAAAACCTGTGTGCTATTCTTGCGACAGCCTTGCTACGGGATACAATGAATCGTCGGGGGGATAGAAATCACGTTCGATTCAGTCCCCTTGTGTTTTCTGGACCGAGCTCGTTCACGGTACACCTTTAATTGAACAGTTTTTTTTCTTTTTTTTTTAGTAAAAGAAGAATTCTTATTGCGGAGTATTTTCGGAAGAAAAAAATTGTGTTGGAGGTAGCTGATTCTGAATTATGTTTGTACGAAATTGACGCTAACAAGGACAAGTTAGCGCGGGATTTCATTTCTAAAAGGTCCGCGGAATTTTTCCATTTTATATGACATTGATTTCATTAAAAACGTTTAATTGCTCAATTTTATTCAGAGCTGCTCGTTAAGAGAAATGTTCAGTATAAAAGGCTGAACGTCGTTAAAGATGATCAGATGTTGCTGGCAGTGGGAATAATTAACGAATGCTTCAATGCCGAGAAGGCCGAAGGTCGAAGGTTTTTTTTTTAATTCGATTCACCTCCGTTTGTATAATTGAACACTGATTCTAAACGTCCCTTAAACTGTTCCCAGTGTCATGCTTCAAGCAAATTAATCGCCGCTTAAGGTAAAGTAATTTGCAAGTCCTTTAATTTTCCGTGGTGCGCTGCAGTTCAAGGGAATTCGAGCTCCACAGGCGTTATCCTTGAACTGAATAGTTAACTCCACATTTTCAGGATGTGTAGGAACGCGCTTGAAAGATGAACTTTTTAGTGCCTCCTAAACATTTAAGGTCTAACAACCCTTTTAGCAAGAGACGACGTTGGAAACAGCAGCGTCAAGAATAAAAAAAAAATTTTTCATTTTCATACAAATGGAAGAGTGGGTTTCCTCTTCAGGGAGTGTACGGACAGGAAATTCTGATTGACCAGAAAAATTTGTTCGAACAACGATGACACTTTTACAATTCCTAAAAATTCAATCCAATTGAGAAAATTCTACAAACTTCAAAAAATTCTATAGATCTTGTAAAAATTTTTTTCGCGGTTGAGACCTCACGGTCTTGAAGATTGAAGCCTTCCCTTTACAACGATCCCTTAAAATCTGATGTACGATCTTTTTTACCTGCTTTATACGTAGAGCAAAGATAAACAACGCGTGTGCTGATGGCGCGTCTTATATCATGGTATATCTGAAAATGCACCTTTCATTCAAAGTATGATAAAACGGCAAAAAATGATCGTAGATCATGTTTTAAGAACTCGTTGTAAAGAAGAAGGTTCAAGCTTGAAATCCATGGCAGATTGATACGAAACAAAAATTTTCCAACATTTTTAAAGACGTTCCAACGTGTACCATATTTTTCGGGCAAACGTGTCCTCAGTTTTCCCCTTGCTACATCCTGCAAAAAAATTTCAGATGAAAATAACCAACGGAATTCGAAAGTGGAGACTTCAGGCTTTAAAATGAGCCTAAATTTATTACCATACGAATCTTTCTAACGAAATCCTAAAAATTCTAAAATCAAAAAGTTAAGTGTTCGAATATTTTTTGCATCCACTCTAAATTCCCTTCCCCTTTCACCATTTCCATTTTCGCTACAAATTGGTACAAGTGTCCAGTGCCGTACACCCCGACGTAACTAAAATTTTCAATTTCTTATTGTATCGATTTTAATGGGAAGCGAATGACGTCGTAAAAAGGGAGAAATAAATGTAAAACTGTCAGCAACTGACCTGTTCGAAGTAACCAACGGGCCTAGATCCGGGCTGGCTATCAGTCGAGGGCAACCGATGTCCCTTTTACAACGCAAGTGCCGCCCCTGGTCGCACACGCCTGCCTAGTAGCTGTTCAGCGAACGATCGCCAGTATGGTATCGCCAGTTGGCCGATACGGACCGGGCTCGTGGCTTTTCCATGACGGCGAAGTGGCGATTCTCCACCGACACGGCCTCCAACCACCTCTAACCGCACGTAAGTCCCATCATCTGGTTATCGAACGAAAACTATTCGGCACCCTAAGAGGGTTGACACCCCAGTCCCCGGTTTTCCTTCGTCGCGAATAGAACTGACACCGCTCGATGACACCGATGACGTTGTAGAGCTTCGATTGCCTACGTACGCGTTTTCCTAGCTCGTTTCCGTGCACCGTGTGAAATCGCTCGGCTCCCAAGTGCATCCGCATCCCTGAAACCGACAGAAATTTCGTCAGCCGAATCGGTCGATGATCGTATAAAAACGTTTGAGACACGGCTTGAACGCACTTTGGTTCATAGCATATTCGGTAATGAAAGGTTTCTGCGATTAACTTGATTTTGGGATGACATTTCGGTTGTAGCTGGTTTGTCGACGTTTGACTGATAGCTGACAATCGGTTCTTCAGCTCGGTTCAGTCACTTTTTTATTAACATCGTCGAAGCTGATGTTCTTGGATGATGTTTGAGAAGTTTCCTCAAAGATGATTCGGTTGTAGATTGTTTGGAACCGTTTGGAGGAGAAGAGCTTGCTTTCAGTGTATTGCAGTTTTTCTTTTAAGATCAAACTCCAACGAGATCCTTTAAGACAAATCGAATTTATAATTGTGTCTGAACGACTGGATAGAAACATTAATACCAGAACCAACATTCAACCTTCTACATTCTATGTCGCATTTTTCTGTAACATCGTTGAAAACTATTCTGAAGTGGTTTAAGACCTTTCTTTTGCAAAGTTCGAAACAGTAGGTGGCTCGAACGAGTTCGAAGTTAATACTGTGGGCAGAACCAGCGTTCAACTTTTGTATTTATTCGAGTACGTGACATTTTTGTTGAAGGATCGTTGAGGATAATGTTCTAAGTTACCGTAAGGAGATCCATCGATGTGGGTTGGAGTTGTGGGTGTTTTGAGAACGTTTGAAGGAATGAATTGGAGCGCATTGGGCCGTGAGCAGAGCTTGCGCTCGGTTTTGCAATTCTTTGAGGGAATAGCGAAGTATGGGTTCTTTGATGAGGAACACTGTTCGGAGGTTTTAGGATGTGGTGAGGATTTGGTTAGTGGGATTTAGGGCACTGGCGGTTGCAGGCCTGGCCACTCCTTTGGAGTGGAAAATTGCGATTGACATTGGAACTGCTTGGTCGTAGTGACCCATGCATGCTCCTGGTTTCCATTCAGGATTTTCGTGTGACCGATGCAGTGTTTCCTATGCAATTTATCAGAGTTGCATTCCTTTCTCATATTAACTTTGTCTACTAGATATTGGGATTCTTTTTATTATCGTTGCCGGTCAGCTGATTTTGACTTGAATTTCATTGCCGGAAATTCGATAAAATATTTTCTCAATATTAAACATTAAAGGAAATATTAAGATCACTATGTTCGAATTTAAAAATGTAATCTACTGAAAATTAGGATTTAATCATATCGATTCGAAGTCGGTCTTCGTGTCCATAAAATGCGAAAATACAGTATCGAGTTTTTTCAAGCTTCTCGAGAAAGGAAATAAGCAATGATTTTATTTTTACAGTGACGTTCGAACGGCTTTCGCGATACCATAATAGCCTCGGCATTTTCAGACCTACGGGGCTTTTTTCAATGGGTTGAAGGTCCGGAGGAGGGGAATCGGCTAACTGTTGAGTAGAGTAACACAATTATCGGCGATCAATGAAATCTCCTTCGCTGGTAGACGAATTGTCGGAAGGCGGCGAGTGTTAGGCTGGCCTCGTCATTCATTGTACCGGATGAACATTACAAAAAGACGCCCTTAGCGAAACAAAACGACCATTCATTGAAAAATTCTTTCGTACCCTTTTTTCGGGGAAAAAAAGCATCTTAAAGCATCCATTCTCTGTACCCAGCCAAAGTTATTAATACTCCTTTTCATTATTAATAGCTCCGTCGAGTTAAGATAAGCAACGAAACGCAAACCTTGAAGTCTCGCCTTATGGCATTTTCATTCAGCGAGATTATAACGATAACAATAATAACAATGTCGCTCTTACCCACCGCGTCGGAACAGAATGTTCGTGACTCGGTGTGGAGAAAACTGGAGGAATAATAACAAAAGAACGCACACAGAGAGATAGAGAAAGCGATAAAGGGAGAGCGTAGATTGATTCGAAAATAATGATGCAAATTAAGTAGTGGAATAGGCGTCGCGTGCAAGGGCGAGGTCCGCCTATAAAACGTAACCCAGATAGAATTTGGTTAGCATAACTGCAGTAAATGGAGCGCAAAAAGATGACAGAGGCGCACAAGCAAAAGAATAATCGATAGAGACCAGAATTTCAACAAAAACTGAATAAACATCGGTAACGTAATATGTAAAATCTCTTTTATTTCTTTTCTTATAACCGAGCATTAAAAGTGCATCGGAAATCATGCTATACAATTTCCTGATTCTTCAATCATTAGCTGATTAGACTCAAGTACAATCTACCGAAACATTTGCTTGGAATTCTTGCTGAAAAGAAAATCATTGTGGCCGTTCTACTTATATTTGAGCATTACAGATGCATAGCATTCACAGTTCACCGTTTTTTTAGCTTCTCAATCGATTCTTGAATGGCGGCAATGCTTTTAAGCATTATGTAAGAGTGTTCTCTCGAGCACAATGTAATAAAATTTTCTAATGGCGCGAACGCATCAGATCCGCGAGCAACCAGGAGAAACGTCCAAAGCCACCCGTTTTTTTCGGCCTTCCGTCAACGTTATTGTGTCAAGGCTGTCCCGGCTAAGGTCTCCGGGAGCGATTTAGGGCAACAGCGTCACACAGCGGCGTTAAACTTGAAATCAGCGTCCTTCGGTATCGCGTTTTGCGTTTTATCGCGTCGGCGAACCGGAAACGGCCCGTGTGCTATACCCGCGAGCGTGTGCGTCGTCTTTCCTCGTGTCGTCTCGCTCGGGAAGACCGTGGTGACCGTTTCTTTTCCGCGAACAAGGAAAAACGGGATCGAACGGCGAGGGTCGGGATTTTATTCGGTTAGGGGAAAATCGAGGGAAAAGGTTTTTCGACGAACAGAGAGAGAAAGAGAGGGAGAGAGAGAGAGAGAGAGAGCCGCGCGTGTGCTCCGCGCAAACGCACCACGGGCCTTTCCGGAGCGCGCGTACCTCTCGCGGCCTCATCGATTACGAATTTTCGTTTCGGGAACCCCCTTTCCGACGAGGCGAATCGATTCGATATTAAGATTATGGATGCGTTTCTGTTTCCTGGTCTATTCTCGGAATTAAGGAAACCTTAGGCTAGAATTTTTTCTTTTTGTTCACTTCCTGAAGGAATTTTTTTCATTAATTCAGTGGATAGTATGGTTCTAGGGTTTTCTACGTATATTTGGCAATGTTTCGAAAGAACAAGGTAAGAAAGATCTAGAAGGATTTTTTAAATTGCTATTGGTACATTTTGAGGAGATGTAGAATTGATATTCTGTAAGTTTTCTGTCGATTCCACCGAATTTGATTCCATCGAATTCCATCGAATTAAAATACTTTTACCATGCGCCAGGAAAAAATGAATATTTCTGGAAAGTTTATGTTCGTAGAGGTGTAAGAATGAAGCTGATCTTTTAAATTGCACTTTGTATCCTTCGGGATGTTATTGTAGCATTAATGTTTCATGGATTTTGAGTCGAACCCACGAATAAAATATATTTGCTAAGATTCAGACGAGAATATATACTAGAGGAAGTAGAAAGATTAATATTTGACATTGTTAACTAATTTTACTGAGTGCAGTATCCAGCATTTATCGATCCATCGTACAATTTATAGTTGGTTTATTCAACAGCTGATTTTATAGACCAGGGATATTTATAATAGAATGTTGAATCAAGTATAGCATCTTCGATCGCGTGGAATTTTGTTTAAACTCGCGTGATTAAGAAATAAATTAGTAAGTTAAATCACTGCTAGAGAGTTCATGGAAATGCTTATTCCAATATTGAGTTCGTGATTGTGTCACTGTTACTTCTATCCAGAAAACAATTTGCGAGTTTAGGAAAGTTTGATTAGTTCACAGGAATGTTAATCGACCAGCGTAATGGCGTGTAAAACGATTCGAAGCACCGAAGATCTCATTGATTTCTCGAGGCTCGTGACCTATATCGAGTTATATCTGGGATCGGAAAAAGGTTTGAGAATCGCGCAGAATTTAAGCTGATCCGACTTCGTCGAGCGACCTTTCATTGCAAATCATCCTTTGACCTGGTACATCATACTTCTGAAAGAACCTGCATCGATTTTTTTTTTAAGCTCCGTGCACAGGAGCTTTTTAGAAAAGCCGCTTTAAAATAAAAGGTTAAAGATAAATTTTGTTTGAAATTTCTCTGATTTAAATGAAATCCTTTTTTTCACGATTCGAAGCGACAGAAAGATTTGTAACACTTTATTTACCGGAAGACTTTTCTGTAAATAATAATTTCAAAAGAATTTATTACGTTATGCGAATCTAAATAACTTGATGAATTATGGATTAAATTAGTGTAGCTTTTTTAATAATTTTCTAAGAAATTGTCAACTATTAATCTTCGATTTTAAGAGAACAATTATAATAAAACTGCCGGTAGATAAAATCACGCAGCGAGTAGATTCAGACGTTTATGATCAGACAAGTGGGTCTGCAGTAACGAGCTCCACAAAATTATTTCTACTTTACTGACATAATTCAGAGCAAAATGCATTTCTTTTTCAAATATTCAAAGCAAACAATTTTCACTTTGCAATCTACAGAATAATAATAACTAAATACTTGAACCAATCAAAACTTTGGGCTTACAGCCGGTAGTCACCCGAACCTCTCCAATCGAGAGTTTATAATTAATTCGAAAATCGGTACGAATTGATGACATTCGCACCCTCCAGACAGCAAATATGTATTCGCAACCCTTCACGAGCGAATCGATGTTCGAAACGTTTCGCTCGCCCACGCGATCAGAATCACATTAGAAAAACACGCAAACACAATATTGGTGGGTGTTCGCAATCTCCCCCGGTTCCCACCCTCCCACCGAAAACGAGCCGATAAATAATCAGCGCGGCCTATCGTCACGGTCCTGGGCCACGTGACGCAGGATAATAAAGAATTAATTGAACGGTTCTAATTATAGCGAACCGACGAGTTCGTGCCTCGCGTTATCGATTCCCGGTGTGATTCCAGATGTGGAAGACCAAACGGAGAATGCTACAGCCATGATTCGATCAGGAGGCGATCCTGACAGAAGGCCGTCGTCGGCGCGGATGACTCCTACACGCTGTACAAAACGGTGACAGAGCTGTAAATTACAGCCATGGATACGCAGAAGAAGTATCTGTGCCCCCGCTTGGTCGATTATCTCGCCATTGTGGGGGCCAGATTGCCGTCAGTCTCTCGCCAGCCTGTGCAGGTACCATCTTTCACCAGAATTATGCTCTGAAACGCAATTCAGTTAATTGCATTTTCATTTAAATGCTGCACCGCAGTCGCCAACACCACGCAAACACCCTCTGCGTACAGATTTTCGTTACTTTACAGCAGAGTTGGATATTATATTCGACTTGTTTCGAATAAATATTTACCTAAGATAATTATCCGAAATGAATACGTTATTTGGTCGAACGTTTCATTCGAATGACAATTATTCATTATTTCTCATCAATTATTCTATCGATTAAATTAGTTCGATTAATACTTCGTTCTTTTACTGTACACGCAGGAATAAATGAAATGTTTTGAGATTGCGAGAAAAGAACTAAAATAAATCGCGACTGTGACAGTGTCAAGAGTGGCACACGTGTATATAAATTGATGAAATCTTTGCAATAGGCAAATGACAAAAGGGCTGATTGGACAGTTGTTTAGAGATCGGTTATGAATTAAAGGCTCCAGAATTGTTGCGAAGATATCCAGTGGAAGATCACAAAGATTTTCCACTGCCTCTGGACATGGTCTACTTCTGTCAACCGGAGGGTTGCACCAGCGTGGGCCCGAAACGCACAGCCTTACGAGAGGCCACTACCTTCACCTTTACCCTGACGGACAAAGATTCCGGTACAGTGCGACCACCTTTCACGTACTATCTTTCGATCGACGATTTATCGAGATGAAAATCGCGAATATAAAATGACAAATTCTAGGAAAAACGCGGTACGGGATCTGCGTGAATTTCTATCGGCCGATAGAAAGGGCAGGAAGTGCAGGCGGGGGTGGAGTGTCCGTCAGAAGGGACAAATACAATACTACGTTTAGGAGGGAGAGCTGGAGGAAGAGCATGGAAAAGAGCACGGACTCGGCCTTTTCTAGGTGAAATATAACACATCATTCATTACTAGTGACCTCGCAATTAGTAGCGCCATCGATTTCTGTTAGCCTGTTAACCGGGGAAATTAACTTTTGTTCGACTCGTTTCACAATGAGGACTTTTTTCGCAGCCAGATGTTATATTGTCATGCTTAAAGTAGTTACACTTTTACGCTTTTCCACTCGTTCATTATTTATATCGACGAAATATTTTATGACATATTCAGAAAATATATAAATCAAATATTTCCAATGTACGAAGAATTAATTAAACAGATTGAAATAATTATTTCGCGATGAGATATTTCTCGAAGTAATGAGGCATACACGAAGCAACGGAACTCCAAAAGCTCGATTTTGTTCTCGAAATAGATTGTATGTAATCGGCAAAATGTCTTTCAATTAATCTAGATGATTTTAACGTCAAAGAAGAACGTCCTGTGCTAGTAAATTATGGCTGTTCAAGGGAAGGCACCCTTAGTGTACCACATATAAAAAACATTATGATAGTGTTTGAGACTAAACTGCAAATTCGAGGTCACGCTAGGTTTCAATGGGTAAAAACAACGGAAAATGTAATGCACTTTACATATTATTTTAAAAAACTTCCATAAGGAAAACTGTGGTCATGCGTATCGAAGATGTCTTCCTGGAGATATTTCCTCATACCCGGTTAACAGGGGGGGAGGGGTTAAAGATAACATAACAGCATGTTTTTTTCCATTGAGTACTTTCATTAGAGTGAACTGCTAGAGCCGTGATGCAATAGGTTTCCGGTAGACCATGATTATGAGACTGTTATCTCTAGCTATTGTTTATAGCGACTATAGGAGCAGTGCGGTAGGTCCTAGCGACTCAGAAAAAGAATGTCCAAGCAGCAGAAGGGATTCTGACACATCCCATATACCGAGTGCTCCGAGATTAGGCATCACTGCGCCGAGTGGAGACAGCGAGAGTGGTGGTAGTCATTCCCCGTCGCCGTGTGCATCCCGCAGACGACAGGTGACAACCCCTCGATTATAAATTACCTTGTCTTATTAATCTCCCTCTGCATCATCCTCCATGAAGGTTCGCCGTTTTTCTTGCAGTTTGTGCGATTTTTCTTTCACTCTGCGAGCCACCAACGATGTTAGCATAAAGTACATTTATTATTTATTGTATCGAATGAATGCTAAGAATTTCCGAGGTGTACCCAACTGTGTCAACATGGAACACAGAAGGGACAGCATTCATTTCGAACCATAAAGTTTAAAGTTTCTCGCAAAGTACTCCCTTTGCATTCCTGTCAAAGAATGATCTGAGATTCTACATTTTATCTCGGCTCGAATCTATTGTCGACTTTTATTTAATAAACGCGGTAGCAAGAATTTCCAAAGTGGATCTCACCGAGACACAAAAGGGGCTTTGAAACGAAAGCTTAAAGATTCTCGCCTCGGCACGTTGAAGTTTGTTACTGAAGTTCCCGCCTTTCATCTCATTTTCGTGTTATTCCCTTAGCCCTTTGCCGTTTTACTCAAATTGATATATTGGAATCTGTATTGCGTTCTGCGATCGAAACATTGAACACTGTCGCGAGTAGATTATTTCATGCAAGAATTTATTATGAATCGGATAAAGAATAATTTTAACGTTTTTAAGTTTATACTTCAGGATTTCCTTTCTTCTCTGGTTGAACATAAAAATTCCACTCGGGCTCCGTAAATTTAAAATGTCCATTTACAAAAACAGCGTCACCTTATCCTGGTCTTTTAAATGGAGGCGGCGAAGGGTTAAACTCTGGAAAATGTTTAAGAAACGAAATATGCAGTCCACCTTGTCAATAAAACCATTGACCAGAATTTCTAAAGTGGATTAAAGTATGTCAACGCGACATACAAAGTGGGGTTGCATTCGTTTCGAACTATATCTAGCCAAAGAAACGGCCTGAATCGATACGATGTCCTTTCAGAGGATACGGAACCACTCTCTGACGTCACTCTGCATCATCTCTCATCACCCTTTCTTTTCGATGTTCCGGGAATGCCTTTTTGTTCTGAAGAAGATCATCGACGCCTGCAACGAGAGCTCCTCGCCGCAAAAAGTCGGGGCTTCGAGGCAGACGAACAGGTAAATTAATTACTCTCACAATTATATTATACGTCTCCGGAAAGTTTTTCAGGACAAAACCTCCGCGAAGCATTCCCTCCGTTTTTGCCAACAGCCGAGGCGCACGTTTATTAATTATTCGCTTTAATTCAAGACGGGCTATATTAATCCTTCCGGGATTTTGCACTACAATGCAGCGCGTGTTTTTATCAAACTGGGTATTTTTAAAGTATGCGCGCTTAGCTATTGCGACGACTATAAGACTTCGTTAATTTAGCATTCATTTACTTTAATCCTCACAGGATGCACGTGGGTCACTCGAGAACCAGTTCTTACGCGCCGGCAAAAATTTGTTCATGCGAGATTTTGTCTTGGGTCAAAAATGGCACGGCACCGTCCTCTGCGAGGTCCGTCCTCCCGGGGTTAATATAATAAAATTGAAAACAGTTCGTGTTCATTTTTGTGGAACGAATTTCATTTGAAATATTGTCTTCGCTGAAACATACTGCATTTTTCAAAAGTGTGTGTACACTTAAAACCTTCATCTTCTAAGTTGACTAGAAACTAGAAACAAACGCTGCATTAATCCTCGTGGAACATATTTCGTCTAGAAAATTGTTTTTATTTGTACATATTGGGTGCTTCTAATGTGTGCACAGTTAAAACCATTGTATAGTGCTTCGTTCAGCTCCCGGCGTCTTCCGAAGCACTTCTGACGGCTTGTTTTCGATAATTCTGCATTGTTAATTGACAACGTCGTAAATTTGCAACAGAGAGTCAGTGTGGAGTGTGCTGACGGGACAAATGCTCGAGGGCACGCCCTCGATCGTTCTCCACGACGTCCGCGAGATCGAGACCTGGATCCTACGATTGCTGAGCAGCCCTGTGCCCGTGCCGACCAAGACACGGGTCGAGGTCGAGATCGTGTCGCAAAGTATACAGCCGCCACTCTGTTTTGCCCTCCCAGACCACACTAGATTCTCTCTCGTTGATTTCCCTCTGCATCTACCCCTGGAGCTTCTCGGCGTTGACATTTGTCTGAAGGTCCTCACGTTGATCCTTCTCGAGCACAAGGTGAGCTTCTTGACCTAACATTACGCAACCGTTAGCGGGTCAATTTACTCGCGGTAACGTTATGAGGCGAACCGTGGCCAGCCTTTTAAATCTCTTTAAATCTCTTTAGATACAAATTTCTTTTTTAATGGATTGTTTCTATGCTGATAGGACGATATATACATTGAAATGGATATTAATTTTGTTAATGAGATAAAAATTTGGAATTATTTGTTTTAAGCGCGGAGTTACTTCTTCCGAGTCTTCAGCCATTTTGGCTCGACTGTTATCTCGAGCTTACGCAGATAAAAAAAAGGTTTAATTATCTGTCAAACCGATTTGTTTTGGAAAAAAGTGACAAAAAAATAAGTGATCAATATTCAAGTCAAAATATATTGATAAATTAGTTGAATAGTTAAAACTAGTTGAGATAGCTAATTAAACCAATGTAAAAAATCAATTGTAGAAGATACACGAGAGCTGTTCTAATGAGCTGGTCTTCGCTTGTCACTTTTTTTTCGCTGATTGATGGAACGAGAGTGAAACATTATGCAAGTGTATATTACATAAACATGAACTGTGGTGTTTGATTTCAGATCGTGCTGCAATCCCGCGACTACAATGCCCTATCGATGTCCGTAATGGCGTTCGTTACAATGATTTATCCTCTGGAGTATATGTTCCCCGCGATACCGTTGTTACCCACGTGCATGAGCTGCGCGGAACAGTTGTTGCTTGCACCTACACCATTTGTTATCGGAATACCCGCTACTTTTCTATTGTACAAAACGAACTTTAAAATGCCCGATGACATTTGGCTGGTGGACCTAGACAGCAATAAGATTACCGCTCCGACTGGTCTGGGCGATCAATTGCCACCGTTGCCCGAACCGGAAGGCAGCATCCTAAAGAACCACTTGAAGCAGGTAAATAAAAGTACACCGATCGATCATCGTGAACATTACAGACCTGGGCGTCCGTTGCATTCACTACCGAACAAGATATCTCTTCGAGATCATCTTCAAGATCTAATTCAACGAAAACGTCTGCGTTGAAGTTCGTTACTTTACAATTATCAAGGTGGTACAAGATAAAACGAAGAATGAAAGATAAATATGCAGCGTGGCCTTCGAATAATCTTGCATTCTTCAAAATGCTTTAATTATTTCAATGTAATTCGAACGACCAGAAATATAAAGAAAATAATGACACGATGCACTTCAAGAGAAAGAACGTGTTTCTTCTCATGACTAGAAGATCGGAATCAAATCTTTCAATTGCCAAAGAAGCATTACATCGGCGAACTATAATTACCGCGAGCAAAGTGTGCCCAGGTCTGCGTGAGAGAGCCCCGCCAATCAATTCGCAAACCGTACAACTGCGAATCGAAGCGTTTAATTAATTCGTTGCTCCTTCGTTCGGTTCCGCAGGCGATGCAACTGATGGACCAAGCCGGCTCTGGTGTAAATATTTCAATTATCTTCTGCATGTAGCGTACAGCTGAGATCCTTGTGTTGTAGTTAGCGGCATGGAAGAGTCTGCCTATACGGCAGTAGTAGTTGTCATACTATTATTTTCCTTTTCTTATTGATTTTCCTTATGAGACCGACATTGTAGAGTCGAGTGCAGTAGCGACACGCAATAGAGCTAGCAAATCCCGGAGGTCATTATTGCACTCGATCATCATTACTCGATGAAGAAGACTCGCTGGGGATCCGAGGATAGCCTAGGAAACGTAGGCGCTTAGACTTTAGCCCGAGTAGACGTAGTTTGCTTCAATATAACCCGACAATGATCTCTGAGAAGATCTAGCGAGTGTTGGATCGTTGTAATAATGGAGAATCCTATTTCAGGCGATGGCTAGCATGACTCCGCAATCGATGTCGCTGGAACCTACGCCGAGGACATCGCTCCAGGCTCCCAGCAGGAGGGAGAGCATGACTTCTCACCTCTCTACCCTGAGGTGAGCTTCGAAATCCCAATTCGCATGTTTCAGTTCCCTTAGATATATAGATCAATTAATCGTCGCTCTCATTCCTCAGCGTTTCGTCGAAGCACAGGCCAAGCATCGATCACCACGTCTACCCACAAGGTAGTCCACTGGGTTCGCCGGGTACAATGACTTCCGGTGGCCGTCGATCCTCTATCTCCCAGTCAGCAGGATCATCGTCGCCCCAGAAACCAATGTCTCAGGGCAACACGCCGACATCCTTCAACCCGTTCATCTACGGGAACGACGTGGACTCGGTAGACGTGGCGACGAGGGTGGCCATGGTGCGCTTCTTCAACTCGCAGAACCTGCTAGCGAACTTCACCGAGCACACCAGGACCCTCAGACTCTATCCGCGACCCGTGGTCGCCTTCCAAATCAACTCTTTTCTGAGATCAAGGCCGAGGGCCAGCCACTTCTTGAATAAGTTTGCGAGGACTCAAGCAGTCGAGTTTTTGGCGGAATGGTCTTTGACCCCGAACAATGTCGCGTTCCTCAGGGTTCAGACAGGAGTGTTCGACCCGGTCCAGATAGGCGATAAATCTAAATGGTACGCTGCTGGGTTAGAACCTATCAGTTTCCCTGTTTGGGACTCGGGCAGCTCTCTGGCGAACGCTTTGAAGGCGATGAGGGAGCACGAGAGCCAGCCGACCGATGAGAGTGGCTCGGACTCCGAGGCTGCTGAGAGCACTAGCTCATCGTATTCGTCTTTGAGCGATTTTGTCTCGGAGCTGGTGTCCTCGGACTTGTCACCGAGTGAGTAACCTTTATCGACGGCTAAAGATATTTGAAAAAGTACTGGAAATCGTTGATGTAATACTTTTCTTCGCGTGAAATAATATTTCAAGATTTGTTTGATGTCATAGAGATAAGCAGTCTGAGTTATTTATGTTGTGGCAAAGAAAATGATGCCCAGTTATGGATTCTAGTCGATCATTCTATCAAGCGTTTGATTTCGTTCGAAGAAGACCTGTCTCTTCTATCTACCCGTCTCTTCCGAATTAGGTTTAACTTTGTCGATCATTTGCAGGTTACAACTGCTCGCAGGCGGCGCAGCCTCAGCCTATGTCCTTGTCAGTGGACCCGAAGAACGTTTACAATCCTCCGAGCACCTTGCAGTATCCTGGTGTGGAGGAGGAGTCTACAGTCAGGCCAGAGAGTCCACCGAGCACCTCATCCAGCCATAGCGACCTCAGCAGTCCTAGCTTCAACAGAGACTCCGAGTTCGAGTTGAACCCGAAAACTCAAGAAGGTTCGCAGTCGACCAATGTAAGTTTGGAGGCGACCCGCGTTGGGTACTTTTTCATCGTGTCTTTACTAAATCAATATTTTTTCTCAATATTTTCTACACGTTTCCGGAGACCAGTAGACGCTCGATATTAATCGGGATACTCATTGTCGGGCACAGGTCGACTAAAAAAGAATGGAAGAAGCTAATCGTGCTTCACAGGATTCTAATTGCTAAGCTAAAATTTCAAATGAACAATCAATCCCCTCGTAGCAGAATGCACCGTGAAATGGGAAGTTATGAAACGGTAATTACAGTTTCGAGTCGCCATCTTTTCCAGTCCACCTGTGCAGCATCCTTGACAGAGCAAGGCCCCTTTCAGACGAAATACTCCCGACCAAAAAATTGCCACGACCATCGTGAATTCATCTCCCGCCTAGTGCTCGATCAATCGCTACATAACATCCGGTCCACCCCGTAGATGCCATGAAATACCGTTATCTCGTCTGAAAGTACCACAACATGTCATGAGACCCACACGTTTCCGAGAGGATCTAGATCAACTATGACACCGACACAAAACGAACAAAGAACAGACAGAAGCCAGACAAACAAACAGACAGACAGACAGACAGGCACACGCTCCATGCGTCTCTCTCTCGCAGCCAGATCATTGACCAGACTACTTGATCATAGGATAAAGAGGAGGGTGGTAGCTTTGAGTCAGACTCTGCATCAACAATAACACCACGCACAATCCTGAGCGCACAAAGTTCGGTAGGACAGTTCGGGGTAGGCATGGCCTCATTATCGGCTCCGACGGCCAGCGACGGTGAACGTCCTGCCGCTTCTTCCCACAGGACCTCGCGTAGATTTGTCGTTCCTGTGAGTTCATCCGCCACGCCAGTCTCACTTTCTCGGTGTACCACTGTCGGTATTGCCTTCTCTACTTTGTATCACTTGAGACCTGCATGCCTCGCAGGATTCGGCATAATTCTGTAATATTAATTATCCGTCGTCAGCTTGTCCCGACCTTTAATTTCCGACCAACATGAATCGAGGATAACTAGCAAGCACGATCGGCTGTAAGCGAGATCAAGCTGACGATCTATAAGCGATGAAACCGCAGCAAAATTCTAGCGGAAGGATTCTCTGTACAAGTTAATTTTGCTCGAGATTGCACTTTCGGGACAGCTTAATACTTTGCGAAGTCGATAAAGAAAGTTAAAATGCAAACCGCGCCCATGCCCGCGATTGTACCGTGACAAGACAGGTCTAAATTTCCAAAAGAGTACAAAAGCAAAGATTTCTTTGACTTAAATTCACCTTGATCTTGAACTTCATTATTGAATTGAATTTCGAAACGGCGATCTGCTCATTGAAGAACGACGTTGTGCCCAGTCCTGCAGAACCCGAGCCCAGCATGAGACCCCTTCAGCAAGTTTTGCCATCGTTCACGGATTCCTTTCTCATTTTCATCCGCGTACATTGATTGTTACCGCATTCCTGAACGCTGGCGTTAATAACCGTGCCCGGAACCAGAGATTCTGTTGGTTCTCATCGATCATTTTCGGTTCTATCCGGCTCGATCCGTTCGTTGGTTTGTTTGCCTTGGTTCTTTGGGTTGGTTCCCGGTCGATTATCTCTTTTTGGAAATTCTCTAAAATGCATGATCTGTGTCTATCGCATCGTGAAACCACGCGACACGTTCTCACGCTGCGAATAAAACTTGCAGAGACTCCACGCAACGGCACATTTACTTAATTGTTTACGTGCACTGTTGTTACTCGGAGCTCTCTGAAGGAGTATCTGCATGACACCGTTTCTTTCTTTTCTTTCGAACGATACAATTGCTAGTTATACTTTCCACTATGTTTCATATATCTGTGTACTGTGATTGTTCCACGGTTGGTGCTGTATCATACGATACTGATTATTAATTCACGTGCATAGAGAAGCGTTTCGTTTCGCCGAGGGTATTAATGCATTAACGATGATAATAAAAAAACGTTGGTCGTTCGTAAGTCGACGCGCCCGTTCGAAGATTAAACATTTGTGCTTGCATGGTTAATGAATTAATACAGCATATGATATGTCATCACAGTTACTCGAAACAAGAAGATGCGAACTATTAATGGTCAGTAGTATTGACTGTATATGAAACACGAAACTATTGTTTTTTCTTTTTGTTACTTCTGAACACACGAACACTGGAGTTCTGTACAAGTTGGTACGAGTAAAGTAATTTAGGCACTTGCGTGCGACCCCTTGTAACATTGAAGTAGCGTCCAAAAGTTGTAAATATTTTCTAGAAGTTACGTAGGTAAGGTGTGTGGACGACCTTCCTTAAATTTCAACTGTAAATTACCACCTGCGTCGGAACTAGATGATCACTGGAGCCAAAGGAGAAGAACAAATATGGCGTAGACACGGGAGAAGATTCATAAATTAATTAAATGAAGTTTTACAAATTCAAAGATAGCCCTATAAAAATTTTTACACCTTCAGAAATCAAATAATATTTCATTAATAGAACTAGAGAAATAAAATTGTAGTGTGAGAACTGAGATTTCAATTACAGACAAATTTTAAATTCTCAAGCGAACATATAGCAAAAGAATTGCTGCAGCTTCCCACTGTCTACGCTGTATGACCTCTAAATACGGAGAACAGGCACGTCCAAACAGTGTTTTCGCTTCTAACAACACTTTTTATACGATATTCTACTTTGAGACCTTTGGGAGGCGTGACCGAAGCTTCCACGTCTCTTACAGGCGTGATCTGAGCTTTCCGGGCGTGACCAAGGCCCTCCAAAGGCGTGGTTTGCGCCTTCCTGCAAGATCGAGGACCCTAAAGGCGTAGTTTAAACCTTCTAGCGTGACTTAAGTTTTCTGGAGGCATGACCTGAACCTTCTAGCAGAGCCTAAATTCTCTGTAGGCGTGGTCTTCTTGGTATTTGATCTTCTTCAAATTTGATCTTCGAAAGTGTAGTCCGAACCTCTGCACCTCTTGATCCGATAGGCCTGAGCCTCTTGGGCGTGGCTGTAGCTATTTGGGCGTGGCTTGAGCGCTCGAAGGTCATCCACCACGCCTCCAGAGGGCTTGGCACGTTGCTTTAAACGAGAGATTGGACGCGCCTGCTCCGTGAACACGTTCCGACTGCCCTGAAACTTGACTCTTCTGTATTCGAAGATTGAGCCTTCGGGGGCGGTTCTCCAGCGACACCCGAGCGTCGGGAACGTTTTAGGGCGGGCCGGGAGCATTAGCACGAGCACGGGGCCGCTTTTGCCCCGGCAGATCAGCAGCAGTAGCAACGACAACTCCGAGTCGTCGACAGTTTCACGACAGCTTTCCGTGGGATCCGGTAGTCGGAAGCAGTCCACGGAGAGCGTGCAGAGAGCGAACAGTTCCAACGTGACCGGTAACGGTGTTCTGCGACAGGGATCCCAAGGATCGCTGTTCGAGCAGATCGCGAGCCAGGCGAAGGACCTGGTCCGAGAGACGACTAGGCAAAGTAGTCAGGACGGTCTTCTCGCTCAGATGGATAAGGTAGATCGCCATTAGGCCTGGTGATATTGTTCAATGATCGTCTAGAGTTTAGCCCTGTGTTCCGTTGACTGTCTACCCTCTTGTAGAAACGAATTAAGTTTGTAGAAACGAGCTGCTCGCAGTTCGGGCCATTCTGTTTGAATTTGTTCTGCGATTCCTTAACTCGTACACTCGACATGGGAGTACTGAACCAGAAATTCCGATCTTCTAATTTGATTCCACGCTTAGAGTAATCATCGGTCTCCTCTCATTGACATTTTTGCAACTGTGCCGATTACGATTCTGTTTGTCGTGCAGCGTGCGCCAACGACGACAAAATTTAATCCTCGAATTCTATTTTGTTCTGGTCTATTCTCTTGTAGATGCGTATATCGTAATTCTCACACTGCTCGCAGTTCTGGGGTCTCAACGCTTTGTAAGCGAACGAGAGGTGGTTGATCGCCTACTTTGGTCAAGGCAAATGTGTTATGCACCGCTAGATATTTGTGTTCTCCGATTCTCTTAGTAGGTGTCTCGATGAAAAGGGTTTATTTATCTTATAGCTGAAGCATCAGGCGAAGGAGAAGATCACCGAGGCTGGTGAGGAGAGCCTATTTGCTCCATTAGAACAGGTACGCGTCACTTGAAGAATTGATACACATTCAGAGCGTGGTAGACAGCTTGATACATAGATTCTTGGATCTTTTCTCGAAATATCATCGAGTTCACGCGACGATTTTCAAACAGTTAACGCAGCAGACCAAGAAGGCCGTGGGAGAGGCGACGAAGTCCGTGCAGGAGGCGTCGAAGACGGCTATAGAGGCGAGCAAGACCGCAGCAGGTGTCAGCAAGAACACCTTGGACGATTTAACGTACGTTGGCAAGAGCACTTTCGGAGATCTGACGAAGAGCGCCAAGGAAGTAGCCGCGAAGAAGGGTTTACTCAAGGTATGAAACTAAACTCGAAGAGCTTCAAGGTACGGCGTGCAATTCTCTTCAAAAATTGCTACATTGTTCGAACAGGGCCTGGGTGAGTCGCAGCAATCGCCGCCACCATCGCCCGGCATGATGCAACGAAGAGATTCGAGCAACACGCAACTGGTAGCGGACAACCGCGGCGGACGAAGGGACATCGGACGTGATTTTTTCAGCAATATTAGTAGCGATTTAAATGGCATCGCTGCGCAAACGAGCAGCATGTTTAGCGATCTATTCGGTAATTTGGTCGAAGTACTAATGACTGTACTCCCGCGATCGCGTTTAAAAGATGAAGCTTACCAATTCGATTTTCAGGTGGTAAAAGTAGTTCTAATCGAAACGCTGCTATCCAGGCGCAGTCGCAGAAAGGCGATAAGAAGACGCCTCTGCTAGGACCATTCCCTAAAAGTAAGATTCCTGGTTCAATTCTTTTGGTACACATTTCCATCAGATTGCTGTGAATGGTTTCACCAAGAAAAGCTAAAAAGAAACGAGACTCTCCGGAAAGCTTGAGACAATATCGGATGAGAAAACGAGGTCGTTTGTTTCTGTGCAGGTAAAACGGGATTAGTCGAGCGTTCACCATTGATCAAGCATACGACCAGCAAGCCAACCGCGGAGGACATTCAGAGAATGCAAAACGCGGAGCGGTCTAGTACAAATAGCGACAATCAAGCTTTCCTCACCGATGTGAGTTCCATTTCATTGCTAACTCGATCGAAGGTGTGTACTTTGGTCTCTATCTGTATCGTGTACAATTGATTTCAGGTGGTGAACCAGGTGTTAACGGGCGAAGGCGTCGGTTGGCTGAAGCTGAACAGGCTGAAGAAGCTGATGGAGGATGAGAGCTACCGGGATCTGGTAGTCAGCAAGCTTAACAAAGGTCTGACTAGGAAGATCAGTCCTGACGATCACATCGACGACGTGGTACGTCCATCAAACGTCGAAGATTTCAGAGAATTATTAGGACAAGAAATAATAAATCGTTGTTTCGGATAGTGTGTCTCGAAGCCGGTTTATAAGGGAATGCTAAAGTGCCTTCAAGCAGTGGCTCACGGTCTTGGACACACTTACAATAATTTCGGACTCGGTGGGATGGCTTCGGTCTTCCAGTTGATGGAAATTGCACACACTCATTACTGGAGCAAGGATCTCTCCGAGGGTGGCTTCGACAGCACCCTAATGTCCCAAGTATGTCTTTTCAACGATCGTTCTATCCTTTACTTCCAAAATATTTATAACTCAAGTTAGATACGCGTGTAGAGAACGTGGAAGAATTTATTCAGCTAAGGAATTTGATCAAGACAGATAGTAAACGATGTTCCGAATGATTTCTTTTAGGCATCTAGTCCATTTGGTAGCAAGGAGAACCTGAAGTCGCCGCAATCACCTAGTCAGCCGGAAGGCAGCGACGAACGAAAGAAATCGGGTTAGTAGTGTCTCAATTGAAACGAAGTCAAAATGAATAATTTTTCTGAAGATGAAATAATAAAATAGCTTTAACGATCCGCTGACCACAAAATCATTTTAATTAAACTGGTTCGATTCTCCGGTTCCTTAGAACTAGCGCAACAATTTCTTTTCAAAAATGCGTACCTCTGTTTCATCGATTTGCTGCTAATTTCCAATTGCAGACACGCCGCAAGTGCACCTGGAGATGCCACACGGTCACACCTCCCCCGCGTCAGAAGGTAGCCAATCGACGACGGACATGTTCCTGGACATGTTCACGAAAAAAGGAAAATTCCTGAGCAAGCTGACGTCCTTCGACTCCGAGGTAAACCCGTGCCGCAATTTCCTAAGTGGCTCGCACAACGGTGTTGTCACACACGTGTCTCACTTTGTTAATCACGGTGTTGGTTCGATCAGCGTGTCAGGCTTCTGCGAAACGAGAACGGGAGCGTAGAGAGGCGACAGAACAATTTATTTAAAAATATTCACGGGCCACGAGACTGAGATTACAAAAAAAAAAAATCAAACGCGCGAAAGAAGCCAAAAAACAAACAAAGAAATCGAGGAAATGTGTGCTACATAGCAGCGTCATGTGTTTTTAGAGTGGGCGGGGAGGTGGAACAGGAAGCAGCGAAGCTTTGTCCACAGACGGAGGTAGCATTATCACTAATCCTGCTTTTCGGCAAGCGCACCAAGCTTCTTTCCGAAGCACTGTCTCTGATAGCGAAGTCGAGCAAGGCAATGTAAATGATCAACTGACTCCGTTCTTACTACTTTTTTCCTTTAACTAGAGTAACGCCTAGCTGTTAGAACAACCTAGAGTCGACCCTGATCAACCCCACGGGACCTGGCGAGGGAACCTCGCTGCCAGAGGACTTTGTTTTCTCTTGGTAGCTTGCAGACTTCTAGAGGAACCTTAATTTTTCGAAATTTTTCCTCCGCCTCAAACTCAGGGCTTTCCTCTTTCAATCTGCATGCAACGCAGCTCTGATTTATGACAAGCCACTTCTGTCTAGGCTGTAGATTTTTTTGTTTAATAAATACTACCTGCATTAATTAATTTATAACTAGACTGTGGATTTTATGCGTTTATGGCAGAAACGAGTAGCTGATAGAATTTAATAATATTGTTACACCATTTCGAAATTATTAAAATTATTAAATAAAACAACTTATATTCATTTAATTTCTTACAATCGTCTGGTAAAGTGTTTATTTCGCGTGAAGATTCACAGTCTATTTATAACAATAATTTTAGCGAGTTAAAAATGATGCACCAGTATTTTCAAAATCCACTGTTTCGCATCTGATCTACTCATTTTCGTCGGAAATACATAAAATCCGCAGTCTACTTATGACAGCAGTAAATGACTAATTTTGGTAGAATAAATCTGGGAAACACTGCTAAGATCAACCCTTTTACATACGTATCATTAGAAAGGATTTAAATCCTGCATATCGTGTAAGGAATCACAACATCGCGGTTATTGGGATCCTCTGCGAGTTAGCAAATTGTGCAAGAAGAAACAAAATTTTCTCGAGGTTCCCTCGTTAGTTCCAGTAGCTATTATTAGATCACCTTAGCATAGCGTCGATTTCGAGGAGCAGCGTTTCTCTTCGAGGTTCACGAAGTATGACACTTTTAAGAAGAATGATAAGAGATATGGCGAAGGATAGAGAGCGAACACCTGGCTAGATATCAATACAGCATGTTCTGTATCACCGATCACCGAACTAACGTTTGCGCACGCGAGATCAAAGCTTGTATAACAATAACGATCACGCTTGATGTCTCCTCCCGAGCTGAAGCGAACGTTGCCAGCAAGTTGCTTCTATACAAAATTTTAATGAAGTCATTAATATCAATATACAAATTTTAGCTTGAATAATCATTTTATTCTAAACGATTAAACTAACGAAAATTGAATAAAAACAAAGAATTAAACAAAATTTGAGGAAAATATTTTGTAAGTTTCACGATAGTTTTTTCTGTGTTGTAAAAATGTTAAATATTGATAGAATCTATAAGATTGATAGTATGCATTGATTAGCATGGCGTTCGCTGCAGAACAGGTCAAGGCACATTAATTTCCAGTCACTGGATTAGTCTTTTAGTTTCCAGCCAACCCGAGGTTCCCTTGAAAGTAAACGACAATACGCATCGTGATGAAATATCAATTAAGCTTGCAAGAAAATCGCTTTTGACCATACAAGATCGTAGAAAATATCGATCAGGCTTGTTAGAAGTTTAGTTTGAATCGCTAGAAGGATACAGATCGAGATTACGAATATATGCTGCGAGAATAGGATGCTGGGAGATTGTTTTCCTTTTTTATGGGACACTATCGTTTCAGTTCTCGCGACAGGCGAAGCAACGAACAGCGAGCGTTTGGTCGAGCAAGTCGTCGTTGAGCACCGGTTTCCGGTATCATGGTGGCAGTTTGGTGCCGACTACAAATGCTCCGAGTCCAGAGGCTGCTAGAACGTACTTGTTTGAAGGTATGTTACGAATAATTCATAAAAAGTGCTCGGAAACGTGTCAGAATTAAAGTGCAACCCAACTGGAATCAGACCTGGGCACAGTTGACATGAAATTATTTGAGATATCATTTCAATTAACATGTATTATTATATTTCATAATTATTTGAGCAAATAATGAAGTTAAAAATGTTTGTGGCTGGTTTGCCTCAAAACAAATTATGAAGATTTCATAAAATAAAATCTTTGCATTTATTACTATTTTCAGCGTTATCTCTTTTAGCCAGTTTGAAATAAAGAGATGACGGAAATGATATATTATTTGAAATCGCTTTATCTCAAGTAAATTGATAATTATTTCGCATAGTAACTTTCTATTTTTATTTCAACTAATATGTGCCCAAGTTTTGATTGGAACGTAGATTTCGTCGCAGGATCAATCAAATAAAATTTCCATCTAATTTACTGTTTAATCATTTTCGATTACGTTAATATTAGATGTCACAAGCGATCAATTACCCAATACCGAAGTAACAATGCAATGGGCGTTTTCTAGGACTGCTGGGGAAAGAGAGATCAACACTTTGGGACCAGATGCAGTTTTGGGAGGACGCATTCCTGGATGCAGTCTCTCAAGAGAGGGACATGATCGGCATGGACCAAGGTCCGGGTGAAATGATGGAAAGGTAATTGACGAAGGATTGATTTTGCTCGGAGTAATTGAATCTAAGCTTCTCGACTTCGATTCGACGCTTCAGGTATAAAAGTTTGAGCGAAAGCGAGAAGAAGCGACTGGAACACGAGGAGGATAGACTGCTGTGCACTCTGCTGCACAATCTGACTGCAATACTGGTGATGTTGAACGTCGACAAGAACGAGGTGAAACGCAAAGTTAGAAGATTGCTCGGGAAAAGCCATATCGGTCTGATCTACAGCCAGGAGCTCAATCAGCTTCTCGATCAGATACATAATTTGGTAAGTAAATAGTCAAGTTAAAAAATGGCTGGCGATATCCTCGATAGTTTTAAGTTGGTGAACAATCTAATCCATCTTTTCTGTCTCACCTTATCGGTCCATCGATTTTATTGATTCAATGATATTGAATATTCAAAGACTATTAATTCTTACTATTTCTACGATTGGTTGACTGTTTTTCTTTTTTTTTAGTACGGAAACGACATAGATCTGAAGCCCCTGACATCGCGGCAGATGCACCGACAGTCGTTCACAGTGCACGCTGGCGTCGATGCAGAAGGGGATCTTCGTTTCCTCGAAGTCCGTCACGACGGTCTCGTATTGAGGTCCGTAAACGGTGTAATCGTCGAGCGATGGTGGTACGAACGTCTCGTCAATATGACGTACAGTCCGAAGAACAAAGTATTGTGCCTTTGGCGGCGAAACGGCGGGCAGACGCAGTTACATAAGTATTACACTAAAAAGGTACTTCCAACATGCGCATCAAATCTTATCGTTATTGTGGTAGACGTTCATTTTAAGGCATTAAGACAGTTTATTATACAAATTATTACAAGTAGACTGTGCGGATCTTTATGCAAGATGTACATTTACAATACACTTACATATTATACAAGAAACGAGAACTGCATGGACATTTATTTCTGTCTTAAATAATTCTAACGAGTTATAAATAATCTGAACAAACGGTGAAATTCTTTTAACAATGACACGGTATTGTATGTCATCAAATCATTTCTGTCATAAATGTATAAAGATCCGCAGTCTAATTATAAGTTCCTATTTCAAAAATATGCATTGAGGCTGCGATATCCAAATTTGGTGAAGGGTGAAGCATCGAAATCCACGATCGAACTATAACAACGAATAATTTCAAGTACTTTTGTGTGAGAATAATTTAATGGATGATGGCTCGACCAATGGGGAATTTGCAGTGTAAAGAGCTCTACTACTGCATAAAAGATGCAATGGAGAAGGCAGCAGCCCGGGGTCGAGGCGCGAATACCGGTGTCGAGCTGGGCGGTGAGTTTCCGGTTCAAGATATGCGCACCGGCGAGGGCGGGCTCCTTCAGGTTTGCATGGAGGGCGTGGGTCTCCTCTTCGCGAATAGCAAGGTATGACTCGCACCTAAAAGTCCGCACCTCCCTCCTCAACCCTCGTTTCGGAATTTGGAATTCAACGATGCTACCAGAATGAAAACTCCCAGACCCTAAACGATAATGCAGACATTCCCGCTGCACTCTATCTTCTGTCGAACGTCGTCCAGTTGCTCGTGTAACGTTCGAACAGTCCCCTGACCCCTGTACTCGAGTATTCAGCTCTCCGAATCCCCGTTTACCTCTGATTTCGATCGATCTCTGCGTTTTACACCCCGCTATTTACGATCATACGATGTGTATTGTTTTTGTCCCGATGGCGATGCGACCGTCTCCGACTGGTTAATTAGTACAGCGTAATCGATGCATTTATTTCAGCGATCTAACACGATTTTGTAACGGGCGTTTGCTCGGTTGACGATTTTTAGGGGGTTCGTGTTGCCCGGGACGATCGCCGCAGCTCGATCGCGTTCTATGCGTTTCAGAAGTGCAATTATGCCAGATTTTCTTCTTAGATTATATGCACAGCGGTGTGTACAACTATAGACTCAAAGTAACTTTCATAATGTTATTGATATCTAAACGAAAACTTAACAAAATGTCATATTTGTATATTTTTATTTTCTATTACTTCTAATATAGAAATACACAGCTATGATATTTTGTTAAGGTTTTTTTTAAACATACAGAATGTCCCAACTAAAGGAGGTCACATACAGTGTTGTGGATAATTATACACTCATAGTTTTACATTTTTACTGATAATTAAACAAAAACTGGAAAAGCTATATTTGTGTGTTTCTATATTAGAAATAATATATTATTTTGTTAAGCTTTTGTTTAAACATCATTAAAGTTACTTAACTAGTAAAAGTTACTTTGAATCTATAATTATTCACACCACTGTATAATATATATGGAAATTTTTCTGTTGCTGTAGTTACAGGAACATTAAACATTCGGCTTAAACTCGATTTCTTACTAGAAATCGGTAATTTTTTAGTCGATTTATAAAGTGCATTTGCATAAAAATCTGCGAGTTGCAATTACGGTTAAACTGTGAATATTGATTGAATATTAAGTGCGAATACAAACTGGGACAGTTGTCCTTCATCTGCAAAGATATTAAAAATTGTCCGAGTCTTAATTCTAAAAAATATGGCAGATCGAGCCGTGGCGAACAATTAATGGAGTCCATCCGCCGCTCTGCCCAACTAGCCCCCTTGAACCGCTCATATACTTTCGACTATTGAATATCTACTCTTTCTCTCTCTCTCTATCTCTCTTTCTTTCTCTCTCTCTCTCTCTCTCTCCCTCTCTCTATTATATCTCTATATATATCGCTATCACTATATCTTTCTCTCTGTGTTCTCTTTTCCTTTCTCGTTATTGCATTGATGCAAGGACCACTCAATATTATCTCCCATTCGCTAGCCACCACGATCTGCTTAATTTGTCTCTCTGTATACGTATCTTTTTTACCAGTCTACTCTTCTTGTGTATTGAGTTTTTGCGAGGTGTTACGATGACGACAGGACGATCGGCGAGATCACGATCGCGATTTAAGCCAGCCCGCCGTGTCTCGGGACCTCGAGGCTATCCGACGGTGCCCGCAAACATTTACAGGCCCGTCCCACAGTACACGTTCACACACACGGATGAACCGAGGGAGGAACGATCGGCAGCCATTGTGAAACGACATACCAATTGAATACTCATATTACCCTCGATATACGCACAGTTTTCTACCAGCAGATACACATTTACTTGTAAATGCTACACGGAGACGAATCGGGGCCTTTGCTGAGCCGAGAGAGAGAGACAATGGATGTGACTGGTTCCGCCTATTGCTTTGGTAGAACCCTGCAAACGAACCTGCAAATAAACGAAACTCGTTGAATCCACCAACTTTGGAAACTTTTAAAAAACAATTCGCGAAGTATTACATTCTCAGACAATTACTTACGATCCGATACGTTAAATAAGAGATTGTTTGACATGTGAAACAGCTGTTTAATAATCAAAACAAGCTACTAATGCTTTGGGAGCTCTACAGTTGATATCGATGCAAAGTTGTTGATAAAGAGTAGGTTAGTTGAGAGTTTAGAAGAGAAATAATTGGCAGACCGTCTTAAGACCGTCTCTAATCCCGCCTACTCGGGTCTGGCTTCTCCCACAAGGCTCGGATTCGCTCGGCAGACCCACCGACACTAACCTTGAATATACACGATTCAAATAGAACGAGAGGCCCCCGACACGCTGGTTTTATACTTCTATTTACCTCACTGGATTTTATACATATATATATCTATATATACACACATACTCGTCTCGAGACATTTGGAATATTGATACATTTACTATGTGGTAATTATATTCTCGCGTGCCTACGAGGTACCCGTTTACATACATATATACATAAACGAAACAGATTATGTATATATGTACTTCTCCAATTCGCATATATACATATATATATGTATATCATATGTAATATCATACGTATATGTATATATATCATCGGTCATTTCGTTGGGTAACATTTTGTTGAAGCGTTAATCAGTGTTTTTCTTGCATGGAGCTCGATGTGCAGCTGCAGTCTCTTTTATTATCTGTATATTATAATCATTCCACATAAATACTCGACCATATTATAAATACGACTCTTACATGAGAGGCGATATAAAGAACTATTTAGGGAAAACAGAACTTACGAGTGATACCTAATTATTATTCTCTTCTATCTACATACACATATATATATAACATATATATATATTTCTCTCTCTCACTCTCTCTCTCTTTCTTTCTCTCTCTCTCTCTCTCTCTCTCTCTCTCTCTCTCTCTCTCTCTGTCTATATATATATACTATATCTATTATAATTTGTATATTGAATGTTGGATGCCATTCTACTTTTATCTCTACAAGTCTGAAACCGACATCTTCTTCTTCTTCCTCCTCTGTTTTTGTTCCCTTCGTTGATTTCTTGTTTGTCGTGGTCATACACGCGAGGAAAGTCTATTCGTTTATGCGAATGAGAGAAGAAAAGAGACAAGATGTGGGGAAAAGAAACGATCGAGAAAGAAACCTTGATCTCGTCCGATAGACTTTTCTCAGCTTGGGGAACTTTTGAGATGGTCCTTGAACAATGGAAATCTTTGCTACCTTTTAATTGGCCATGACCGATAGGTAATCTAGCTGTGTGATCATCCATCGTACTCGAGAGCCCCGGCCTACAATGCACTGACTAACTTTTATTCATTCATTCATTCATTCTCACCCGGATATCTCTCCAATCCAGTTTGGCGGAGACTTAATTTTCTGTTTTTCTGTTTTCTGTTTTCTTGTCCTGTCCGTCGGCATTGCCCCGTTTCTGGCTGGGCAAACAGGATTTCGAGGTACTAATCAAATTCAATCATTGTTTGTTATAATTATGAACTCAGTATACTAATTAATATATAATCAATGTTGGCCGTGTTCCGGAAATGCTTCTTTATTTTCACCATTACTTTTAGCCGTACTTAATATTAAACCACGTGCGTGCGCATGTACCGGGTGGCGCGTTCGGAACGCATTAAATATATATATATACACATATATATTACCGGGAACGCGTGTTTTCTCGTGCGGGTTCGAACATTGCGGATCGTATATATGTATATAGAATGGAAAGATCGGATCTCACGGTATTCTTTTGGAATGGATCACCCGTGTCGATTAGATAACGTAGAGAAAGACGCGACTCTGTTCAAAAAGCATACTGCTCGACCGTGTTCATTCTCCTTTCTCGAATTACTCTCTCTCTCTCCTTGTCACGCATAATCACGTTTTGCGAATAGAAACTATTGTTTTTCTCGATACACAACGTCAAACCCGACCGAAGCCGACCGAAATGCGTTTCAAATCGACCACCCAGTGTACACGTACCATATATATATCTACTATATACTACACTCTTAACAGTGCATTTAAATTAACTGATCTGCTCTGTCTACCTTACTGTTTTCCTATCATCGATCGGTGTTAGTTGTGACACGTATATATATATAAAAAGGAAAGAAAACGAAGGAAGAGAAAACGAAACACAATACCAGAGTGTCGTTGATATTTTATATATATATACACGGGCACCTGTATGTTCCCTATATATGACATATATAACACATCGTCGAAGCTGACTCAGGTATATTGAAACAGCGATCAATATAATACGCGGAACAGTGTCTGCTGCATTCTCTTCACGGCGAACGGCCTCGAAAGATCTATCGTCCACTTAGATCAGAGTATATTTGTTATAGTAGTGTTTAGTGCAACTTGTAGAGCAATGTTTCGGTGCACTCAATGCAACTCTCTCTATACATACATATATATACATTTATATATGTATATATATATTATACATCTCTTTCTACCACAGTCATCGAAAGTACACTGTCCAAGCCGACCCGTACACACCGTTCCCGTTTTCTCCACCCGCTGCGGCTTCTTTCGACGGAGTTCTATATCACTCATCGCAATCTATCGATCACCAGTCTCATTGTTGGTGCTGGAGGTAGCGAGAAACAGAAACGATCAACGCGACCCGATCGGTTATCGTTGACCGGTCGCAGGGTGTATCTGAAAGGCGCTTCTCGAATCGTTAATAACTTAATTGAGACGAAACTAATTGTCAGGCCGAATGGAACGCTTATCCGGGGATTTGACGCGCGACGACGCGATTTATTGCAGATCGTGACCTATTCGCAGGTTCGATAACAGTATCGGGCGTTCAACAATAACGAGAGATTCGATTTATTGGATGTTTCATTAACGAAATCGACGAAAATACAAGCGATGCTCTTCGAAATAATACCATTTTCAATCATGGTTAAATGACGAATTTGAAGGAAAGAATGACAGAAAACGATTCTCTCATTGAAGATTAGTCGAAAGTGTGGAATCAGACTTCGTTGTAGAGTCCACGGTTCTTCAGAAAAATCGCTCTGAAGTCTCGAGGTGGAGAAGAACCCGACGAACGGACGCCATTTTCTGCGCGCGCAGAGACGGCGAATATTCAACTTGAATTTCCTCTGCGGTAAAACTGCGTCTCGTCGCGCAAATTCGTGGAGTGGTATTTGTGTTTGAAAGGATTCTGGAAACGCCTTTCGTATCCATCCTCCAGGAACCATAACAAGACCGGAAGAGACTCGACGAGGTGTAATCGATCTCCGGAAAGACTCTTAATCATTCGTTCGACGCGCAAAACCGGGTGACGTTAACCAGCAACGAGCATTCAGGCAGACTGTCGATTGACAATCGGTATTTACGTGCAAAGAGAATTTCATCGAAGCTTGTATACGTCCGTGAAAAACTCTTCTCGCCAAGAACGACGATAGAGATGAATGTTTTCTGTACAATGAGTCACGGAATCGATCGTGTTCCCCTAATTATTGCCACCGAACGATGCCCTTTTTCAAACCGTAATAATACTTCTTAAGATCCTTGCTGGTCTACCGAATGTTTTTTTCAAGCAGAATGGAGGTAAATTATCGCGAATCGTTTCGAGGCAATTAAAGAGGGGATGCGAACGATTCAGTGACTCACTGTACGTATCCAAAGGGAATTTGAATGCACTGCATGAACGAGTAGATCTCGATATATATGTATAATAGAAGAAAGTCGCCCGCTTTTGCAAACCCATCTACAAGACCGCCCTTCACAGTGCCAGTTATGTAGTAGAGCAATGGTTTCGTGCTATATAGTGATGTCTGACTTTATGAATGGAACTACTATCAGAACAAGTGGACACCGACTCGAGAGAGGGCCGATTAAACCCTTTCCTACACTACTCTATAGCAGTGCTTTTCGAAACGCTCGTCGACACTTCAATCCAAAGTTGTTTCAAACCGTTTCGAGCAAATCTAAAAGTACGTACTAATTGAAAGGATCCGTTGGATCTGATAGATTGAGCTTTAAAACTGATCATCGCTGGCTATATTTGCTTAAAACTAGTAGAATCGCGAATACATACATTGTACGTTTAAGATCAACGATCTTCTATACAACGTGTCTAGCCAAAAATATTATTCTGACCTATACGATGTGTCTTCTTTTTGTAAAAATCGATCATCAGAAATTCCGATTTCGCGTGGCTACGAATAATTTGATCGTGGAGTTACGACCGATGGCATTTCGAGAAACGCTGTTCTATAGCATGACACCGCTGCACACGATGTTTCGAGTTTGTGTTTACATCCGGAGCGTTTTGCGATCACGCGTTAGCACTAATAAAAGGCTCGGCTGAATCACTACTTACAATAACAGCCCCGAATTCGGATCACTAGCGCATCCAAGATGGCGGACGGAGGGCCGAAGAGTTTCCGGCCGAGAGTTTTTGTCTGTTTACTTGTGTACTTGCGTATATCTTATACGGTTTTTTTGTCTTTATTTAATTCTGAATTCGATTCGTTGGGTCCCTGGCCCGTATACGGGGACGATATTCTAGAGTTGCACATGTTTCTATAGCAGAATTTTTGACCGACGCTGAGCAATCGATGACATTTCACATTTCGATGAGTTTAGGCCATCTCCAGAGTTGCCTGCCTGCCGCTAATTAACTTATTTAATCGCTGCGATTGTTGACTGGCCGCCGCCTGCGATGTGTACTCTCGCTTCCGACCGTAAAATTGACAGCCGTTTGTTGACTCTCCAGAACTTGTAAACGCTTTTGTTTCACTGGCCGGCACCTGTACGTATATACATATATTATGGTATACGTACATACTTCACGTATGTATGTATATACTTGCATAGTTTGTTACACGCAGTGCGTGGTTCAACAATGTCTCTGCCTAGAGTTTCGCATAGGTGGAGAGAAAACGTAGAGCGACGCGATTTTACCAGCCAGCCTAGACGCATTCTGTCTTGTGACCGCTTGTTGCCGCTTTTTAATCGGTGCTGCGAATTGCTGCGAATCGATGGATGACTTGAGTTTTGATCGCCGCGCCGGTGATAACGCACTGCATGCCGGACGCCACGCCGCGAGCAATGCATTCTGAAAGCTTCACGTGCTCATTCTCAAAACTGCCGCGCATGAATCGTCGACGGCTCGTTCACGTGCACGTGGAACGGAAATTAGAGCGAATCACTCTGAAAAATCATCGAGAACTAGTTGACGCTTCCTCGAACTAATTTCGAAATCATTCTAACCGATAATGTTCGCGTGGTAGATTCCTAAGTTTGCCAATGATCATTTAATCTGACAGACTTAATTTAGTACCTAATAAATAGTCTGCGGATTTTATGCATTTATGATAAAATTGAACTATATGAATTGTTATTTGAACTAGAGAAAATTAGTAAAGGAAATCTACCAATTCTCAATCGAAAAGGGCGAACATAAGTAAAATTGATAGACTGAATTTTATGCATTTTGATATTTCACTCGATTTTCATATTTACAAAACATCAATTTTTTAAATATTTTCCAAAACAGTAAAAACGTCATAGGAATTTTTTAAATTATTTTAAATTATAGTAATGATCTTGGAAAATCACCAATTGCAATATAATCTGGTTTGAATTTCACAAGTACGTTTGGTGGAAGTGTTAACTTATTTAGAATCGGTAAGAATTTTTAGTGGTCTTGCATTAACATTAAGATTTAAAAGCTCGTCTGAAATTCTCGAAACTGTCTTCACCGTTTTAAGATGTTCAAAGTAAAGGCGATGAATCTCAGATCTCTGAATTTTCCGATTTTTGTGTACGTGAACGTTGCCGTCAGCTTCGCATGGTTTTTAACATTATACCTTCCGGAAAATTGCTTAACAGGTCTTTTGGTGCCTTCTCGATGAACTGTTTAAATGCCCTAAGATGACGCAAATCACGATGATTTTGCACAACGTTCTTTAATTTCCCAATATTTGTATGACGAACACGATAGCGTGTGACTAATTATTTGGATTCGCACTGCCGCGGATAATGGCAATTAACCTCGCGAATTCGTATCGAGAGAACTAATTAAAATAAATAAGGGAAAAAACGGTGTAGAAAATAATCCTGTGATTGAAGAGCTAACAACTATACAACGACGAACGTTGCACCAGAAAACCCATTAATTAATTTCCAGTAGGGAAATCAAAGTCGGTGAATCATCGAACACTAATGCTACGTATCCACTCGAGAGTTTCGCTCTCAACACTTCGGAAATACAAAAGATCGACAAGATTTACGCTGTCCGAAGACTCTCACGTGAACACGTAGCATGATCTTTGGAATCTGAAGCGTGCTTCCAAAAGAGCAGCCCACCGAAGTACACTAACGATAGCTCTGTGTGTATAGCTTTTTTCAATGTTAATTATCGTGCCGATAAAAAAAAAAGATCTAACAAAACTGCCGAATAGAAACGTAGATACCAATGTTCATTGAGCGATTAGAACGCAACGATAGGTGACAATGAACTTCGGTATAACGAAGAAATCTCTCTGAACTCGATCGACTGTGAAAACCGTGATAGCGTACGAGGATGCAATTAAAAACGGAGAGATTTTTTCGACAGATTTTTGCTTTTGAGTCAGGTGCACTGTGACGCGTATTAAACGATATGATACAGCAAGTGAGATCTCTTGGAGATCTCGTTCAGAGCTTGATCCCACCGTCGATCGGTATATCTAGCATTAGATTTTTCGAATCTGTACACGCCTGTTTTCGATGATGTTGTTAACGAGGTCTCGCACACACACGTGCCTCACACAATTTCTCCGGGGCATAAACGGCCAATCTAGAGAACAATCACCAAGTGTGCATGTACGAGTAGATCACCGAGACCGCTTCATTACCGAGCCACACTAATGCCTAACGATCGTGTTATTTGCAGTTTTTTGTAAGACTCGATCATATCCGCAAGTGCGTTGCTCAGCAGGATGGGATCTTTGTATTGGAAGAATTCAGTGAGTAATGCGACATCTGTTCACCTTGTCACGTATGTGCACTGGCACTCGAGATCGTTATCTTTGCGACCTAAATAATAGTAGTAAAGAAAATCAATTTAATGAAACTGTATTGCAACAACATTTTTCTTTTTCGATTGCTTAAAAAATGTTATCAAGTACGTAAGCTATAACCGAACAAGAATACATTTTTGGCGATTCGAATGTTTCTTTTTTTATTTGCATCGACCGCCGATAACGTACGAAATTATTGCACGGTGGTGTGCGTGTTCGTGTTATCGTTAATTGAACACGCTATCGCTGAATAATATTTTTCTGGATATTCTATAATTATGGAGATTGTGGTTGATAAAATTGTAACCGAGTGTCAGTGTACGCGTTCTTATCGTTAATTGCAATCAGGATTTTATTTCTCGGATAAAATGTTTGTAGCTCGTTAACGAAATTCTCTTGCGTTTCAGATCCTAAAACTAGACAAGTAATTCAACGTAAATATAAGTCTCAAATGGTAAGCACAATCTAAGAAAGTCTAATGAATTGATTTCTTTTATCTGTCTATGATATCAATTCTTTCATTTGATTTCTTTTTTAAAATTGTTCTGAATTCAGTTGTCGTTTATAATGGTTGAATACTGTGTAACAGGCCAACGAATTGTGCCACTGCATGCACAGGGTTTTCTCCGTTGCGTTTGCGCTATCTGAACTCTCGTCTGAGGTTCAAGGTCAACCCCGAGATCAACAATGCATGAAGCTTTAATTATGATTTTGTTCTGTTTAACGTTCGACCGTAAGTTTTGTTCTTTGTTCGTTTACTACTTCACTCTGTCTCCCTTCAAACGTTAACGCTTTTACATATATATAAATAAAATCCAGAGTAGCATTCTTGAAAATTATAAAACATTTTTTTCTTGTTCCTATTGGCAAACTTTAAAATAAAAAGATTTCTCTGTATTTTTAATTGATCTACGTAAATACTTAACTCTCTTTTAAATCAACTCACGTTAATACCGTTTCATACCAATTTTTCTTAAACCGGAGTTTCAATCATTTGTTTCGAACAAACTACTTCGCATCCTACTGATCACGATTTGGATTACAGGCAGATCAAATCTGCTACTCGGTACTCTGTGTGTTCTCTTACTTGGCCGCCGGGTTGGAGCAACGGAAACAGCCTAACCAGCAATCGCAACCCCAGCAACAACTACAGCAGCAACTGCAACAGCAAATTCAACATCTTCAACACCAGCAACAGCAACACCAACAGCAACAGCAGCAACCTCAACAACACCCACAACACCAGCAACATCCTCAACAACAGCAACATCCTCAACAACAGCAACATCCTCAATCACAGCAACGCCAACATCCGCAGCAACAGCAACAGCATCCGTCACAGCAACGCCAACATCCTCAACAACAGCAACACCATCCGTCACAGCAACGCCAACATCCTCAACAGAGGCAACAACAACATCAACAGCCTCCGCATCCTCAGCAACCTCAACAACGACCTCCGCACCAAGGTCATCAGCAACGCCAGCACCAACACCAACACCAACAGCCGCCGAACTCAGGTAGCAACATCGCTCCGAATCATCAGAAACAAAAAACCTCGCACTTCGACACACACACGAAACAACACTGACACAGAGGCAGACACTCGCTCCCATTTGTGCATAATTACAATAAGTGTGCCCCCTACGCTTGCCTACCCTGGGTGTAAGTATCATTCCTAAACTGTATGTCCCGTGATCCAATTGGAGCTCCGAATTGCCCGTTTCTAGTCAGTCGTGTAGTCAGCCTGTTTGTTATAAACTGACACTTAGAAATTCGTTCGTTAACGCTCAAACGTTTAGGCCATTTTTGGGTGCTCTTGAGATCTTATTGGCTCTACCCACAGATTTCGGTTCTTTCACAAATATTGTGAGACTCCATTCATATTCTCCATATCCTCCTGAAAAAGAGAGAGGATCCACACATAAATATTTTACAAATCTATTAGATTTTCCAACTAATGTCTTTAATTCTCGCCCACATATTTTAGATCATCCTACAAATACTTCTTGACTCCAACCATATTCTTCAGATCCTACCAAAAATATCTCTTGGCTCCTCCTATAAGTATTCCACAACCCATAAATATTTTACTCACATTCTGTTAAATCCTCCCACCAATATCTTTTAGACTCGTCCATATTTTTTAGTACCTCCCACGAATACTTTATAGCTCTTCCTAAAAATACTTTTCGGGTCCTCCCAGAAATCATTTTTACTCCTCTCGCAAATATCCATCTTTTACTACCAGCCTAAAACAGTCCAATGAAGTTACTTAGTTTGTCTCGAATTTGTAGAATCGATGGACGACCAACGTTTGAGCGTTCATAAATAACCATAGAAACGGGCATCAACCGGAGCTCCAGAGTGAAAGCGAGATCTTCCATCTCGTGGAACTCAGAATCGCTCGTAAAACTATGCCCAGTATCATCCTCACGCTATCCCAGAGAGTCAGCTCTAAGTCTCTTCTAGTATGTGTGGAAAGAAACTGTTAGACCTCTACGCGAGAAGGCATTGAATGAAAACGGGCTGAGATTCGTGAAAACGGGACCTGTGGCGAGCATAGAGACCGAAATAGAGGGTGGCCTGTGATCTGTACGGTGTTGCGGAATTTTCTGACCAAATTGTGATACATTAACAATTTTAGTAGGACGTTTAAATTACTAATTTAATACGAACATGGATTTCGGAACAACATTCTAGAAACAAATAAAAATGAAACTGTAATCATCATACGTGTTGCAATAACAAGATAAAACTTGAAGAAACATTAAAAGACGAATTATATTCAAACTACGATCAAAATTAATTGTCTCGTGTATATTTAATGCAACATCTTCGTGTCTATCTCTGCAATAGACTCACAGTTTGGTCTAAAATCTGAAAACACCCTGCGGAATCGTGAAACCGGCAGAAAACGATTCTCCAATCAAAGACGAACAAAAATCCGATTGTCTCGGTCGCGAAGCTTACCGCGAAATGTCTGTCACCACCGATTAGGCTCGTTTTTAATCAGACAATCGTCTGAAATCGGTTTCCACGAGGAATCACGTGCCGCCCGGAAGCAATTCGGTACAATTCGGTGAAATTGGCAGAGAACCAGACCAGCGAAACGAGAATAAAAATAAAAAAGCGGAATCAGAAAAATTGGCGGTATCGATTCGACACAATCGCGGTAATTATTTGCAAAGCGGGAGTTGTTACGTGTGCAAATTGATGAGAAAAAGCGAACGGAAGTAAAATAGATCGGAGTCCATCGCGCCGATCGATCGAACATCGAAGACGAACAAGAATATAATGAATTAAAAGAGCAGACGAAGACGATCTACTACGAATACTTGCAGACTACTGCATTGTATTGTATATTTAGAGACAACACGAAAACGGATTTCGAGTGGTATAATAATAGAAAGAGAAAAAAAACAGTAAATAAGTAATCGAACCGCGTACAGAGAGTTCTAGGCGTTTTAAATCTTCTGAAAAGCCGGATTCGTCCGCGTACGTTCTCTAGAGATGTTTCCTTCTTTGATAATGTCAGTCGTGTGCACGTGTAGAGACGATGTTGTGATCATTATCCAGTTCTACCAACAAGTATACTTCCCTGAGAACTTGCTTTCTTCGAGGGGATCCCCGACTTCCCGTCTCCCAATTCCCCGTTCCCCCTAACTCCTATCGGAAAAAATCGGAAAACCAGAGGAAAACGAAAAAGAAACGAATGGCAGAAGAATCGGTCCGATTGAATCCCGTTGAGAAGCGAGAGGCTGTCGGGATCGAGTCTATTTCGTCGCCTAGAAGTGTTTTCTATGAATAGCACGTAAAGCAATTCTGAGATACAATAATAACGTTAATTACCATAATCGGAGGAACAATTTTGTATAAAATACATCGAAACAGACTGTAACTGTGATCGTCTAATTTGATGGAGATGAAAATGCTATTTAATTTCGTATGCGGTCGCATGAAATAGCTGGTGTATATTGAATAGGATCGATGCAATAGATACCTCTCTCTATCACTTTCTGTCTCTCTATTTCTCTGTCTCTGTCTCTCTTTCTCTTTCTCTCTCTCCCTCTCTCTCTCTCTCTTTCTTCCTCTCTCCCTCTCTCATTTTCTCTGTCTGTCGGTTTCATTTGCGCGGATGCTGTCGCGGGAATTGATGATCAGATGGAAACGCGCTGAGAGATCAACGTCGATCCAAATTTTCAAGTAAAATGTAGATCGATCACAGCAATATCAGTTTCTAGTCAAGAAAGAGTGATTGTTAAATGAATCCGAGGGGAAAAAGGAAATTTCGTGCGAAAGTTTCAATGAAAATTTCTCCCGATTGTTTGAGTCTATTGATCAACTCGTACGTCTATATTTTATTACGGACAATGTCGATTGTACGTATGTAATGTCGAGTGTTGATTTTTCGTTTTTCCCGCCGAGTAGCAGACCGCAGTTTCTCGAATTTGTTCGGCACTGTTTTCCACGGATTTGTCGGTGACAAGGCGGGAAGATTGAAATATACAAAAGACTTTGGAACCTCCACATTATCATTGTTCTCCCGACACTATCGTACATCATGTCTGTCATCTCATCTATCAAAAGTTGGAGACCAATGTTTACTAAGTACCACTATATCATTTCAATTGACTGTTTGATTTTGTATTACAGATTTTACGTTTAAGCAGCAATCGTAGTCTCCTGTATAGACTGTAATGGTAAAAGTGGACTCAAACTTGTGATAGTCGACGCTAATTATTGCTTTGTGCACGCTGCTGCTCAGAAATCATGGAACCACCATAATTTCGGAAATTCGATCAATTAGTTTCATTTCTATTAATTATTTAAACTGTACACCTAAAGTTGACCTAAAGTTTGCGATCTATGACTTAAACTAGTTTGGAATCTTTACAGAGATTGCATAAATATTCACAGTTTATTTACACAAACTAAAAGGAGTATTTAATTATAGACCATGACATGAGATGGCAATGAAACAACTGATTCAAATTCACGGTCGACAATTCGAATTTTCTGATCAGCAGCGTACCCGAGAAACATTTTCTACAAGTATTATAGTTCCCCTTCGAAGAGCTCGGGGCTTCTTCTATAATAGTTTTCGTCTGTGATCACGAATTTCCTAGATGTAAAGAATTAGACTTCTAATTACGCTTAAGTTCGACCCTCGCGCGTGTACAATAGGAGGCTTTACGATCGAATCGCATATGTACTTACGTAGATCCCGAGCGATCCAAAGAAATTCTGCAAACTGTCCCCCATGCGCCCAGCAACAGAAAGAAAAAAATAAATCATCACATATCTCGTCCGTCAGAGAAATCATCGCAATATTCTTTTTCTTGGCCTCTACCGCTCGTTCAAATCGGTCACCAAAATGGCGAACGCGTTCCTCCACTTCCGTTGATCCTGAAAATGTCATTAATATACACGCAACATTTTCAAACACTTACATTCTCACTGATTCTCAGATAATATTCAATAAGAATTATTGTTTCTACTATAAATATTCGTAAATGTTTATTTGTTTCTTATATTCGGAAACACAAATAAAATTTGTTGAACAACGAAACACGTAAGAACAGTTTGTCACGTTTCTCAGATCTTCAGAAGTGTAATTTTATAGATGCAAAAAAAAGGATCTGTGACACATCTTCGCAATAAAAATTGTATTAAAAGAATTTGGAGCACCTTTGCAAAAAAAAATTGTACTAAAAGAATTCGAAACGCTTCCGATACAACAAAAATTGTACTACAAGAATATTACTTACTTATAATAATATTACTTATTACTAAAATATCATAAAGTCCGAAAAATGATTTAATACAAATTTTCTGTCAAAAAGTATGAGAGACAAATTTGTCAGATTAAATCTTCGGAAGTGCGATCTACGCCTCCGCGATTAACCGAATCACTTCGAAAACAGGACAAGAGAGCAAGGCTTTAACGAACGAAAGATTGAACGAGTTTTCTGTTTGCAATATCGTTTGATAGATATTTTTGTTCGCGAATTGGTTCCACGAAGACAGAGATATCGTTTGTAATATATTCGCTCCGCGATTCGAATCGAGAAACGAGAGATGGTTAGAACGATATCTAAGGGGACGTAGAACATAGAGAAACGATCGTCGATGATTCATCGTAGGAAACGTTATCGACTTGTTTCTAACGAGGTGAGAGAGAATGATAATTAATGAGAGGCCAACAGCTGTGTTTTGAGCCGAGGGAATAGACGATTCCGTCTCGCTCCGAAAGTTCCACCGATATACCTCTGACTTCTGAGACTCTCTCATTGCCTACCGCCCACTGTTAGCAGTTCCTGTTTAGCGCTTGGACAATGTTTTAGCGAGATCATTGTCGTTTCGTCGGGACGAACGTTCGTCTCGGACTAATGTTAGAGTTCCAATGGATCAGGCTCGATACATTCAATTGTATAGTAACTCAGCAATGTAGGCGCCTTATATCCAAATAAATACTTGTAGATTTGAGTGTTGCTGTTCATATCTCCCTCCACTCCGTATTTAACAAGGGTCACGTTAAAGTGCTGTAACTTTGCGAAAAAAAATCGCAGCCAAGTTTCTCTCTTTTTTTTTAATTAAAGGGGAAGGATCAAACTTCATTCGGGTGCAAACGGTATCAGCGAAAAAAATTTTACAAAGTCCGTGCATTTCGTGAAGTTTGACAATTTTCAATATGACATACATGGCCTCACATTTAAAGGGTTACAATGGTGAGGGTGCGTCGAACTTCAAATTCAGAAACATTGTCTTATAATAGAGGTTTCAAGCTTTAATTTAAAAAAAGAATCATCATCGTGCGATGATCTTTTGCGGAGTTATCGTCAGTAGAAGTTGCTCAATTATAATTTTTTGGAGCAGCGTATTTACCGAATAAAGCATATTATATTTTTTTTAATTCAGGAATAAACAAAATAAAAATATTTTTTATTCAAAAATAAACAAAATAAAGGACTAAAAAAGTTTAATATTCCTCTTATTCGATTAATATAAAATTAATTATACCAGAAAACTAATCAAAGGCACATGACCTAAATACCTCGATATTGTGGATCAATAAAAGACATATTGTTTTTATTGATACAATATTGTTTTTCGCTAAGAATTTCATCAATAAAAGAGGATACTGAAATTAAATACGGGCTTGCTCAAGCCTGCATTGAACGAACCGGACAATTGATTTCGTAATCTCAACGAGGTCCTCATTAATCTCTATTGATTAATGAACTGCATCCGTGTGTGTGCTTCGTTTGTAAATAAGGCAGGCTGGCAGCAACATGGTACATTAATTAATGAACTTCGTGTTTACATTAATTTTGATCGACATTTCATCAATTACAATAAATGTGCAGTATATGCAGATGCAATTTGCTTAATTGCTCGAGACTACATTAATATCTATGAAGTTGTATAAAATAATAATCAAATAATTGTGCGCGGATATATTAAAATAAAAATTAATAGTCGTAATGCAGATGTAAGAGATTGTAATTATGTAATTACTAACTAGAATAGTTAGTAATTAATATTGTTTTCGCTGTGAAGAATTCCTTTATATATATAGTTATATAAATTCCATTACATTGTCAGTAGTAATAAAAATCTCCGAGACCATCTGCAGACGAAAACAACATAATTCGTAAGCATCAAAGGCTTCTCAATTAGCGTCCCACAGGGAATGGTGCATCGTGTACCGCGGTGCAGTTGCAGTTCGCCGATGAAGTTCATCGAGTGCGTAGATACCGTTAAACGTCTTTGATCGAGAGCACGTAAGACAAATTTTATCTTCAATCATTTTAATTCAATATCATTCATCACAAATTCACCGTAGACATTTACATTTATCTTTATATATAATTAAAAATATCCTTTCTAATTATCTATTAAATAGACTTCTTACAATACAATTATAACTTTTTAACAAGAAACATTTTAATCAATGACCTCATCGATACGTTTCTAAACGTTTAAACAATATTTCTACATTATATAACTCCCTCTAAAAAATGCAATATTCAAAAACAATTAATAGCTACACGATGCTACTTATAAATGAACGAAATAGTGTTGAACAGAAAAATTCAAAAACAGTCTTCAGACATTCACAGACGCGTAAACATAGTTATAAATAGTTCTGCAGTTTCGTAAAAAAGATCCCGTTTTCTAATCATATCGTCTAGTTCGTCACTCTGAGATCGATATAGAAGATCGTAGTATCGAAACAGATATTTATATAAACAAGCGACATCAAAACATAGTCTAGATCAGAATAGATCGTAGACAGGATGTCAGGGATCTCGCAAACAGCATAAATTGTCGAGGACGTATCAGACTGAAGGCTAGGTATGGGTTTACCGCGACGGTGTCGGATTTCCGGTCGGACCAGTCCGATGAATTTTTTCACTGATCCTGGTTTTTACCTATCAGTTTCTAGACTTATAAGCGCGACCTTAATACGGCGGTCTCGTCGAACAGTCGCGATTTGGACGTGATATTGTCAGGATGGACCGTTGGACAGGTAAAGTGGCAGTTGTTACCGGCGCCAGCTCCGGAATCGGAGCAGCCATTGCGAAACAACTCGTACGAAATGGTGAGCAATAATATACTATTACATACTGGAGATGTCGAAAGCAAAGTAAAATTCTCTACATTGCAAGGAACTAGCCCCTAATGCTAGCAAGTCAGTCATCCCTTTCAAATCTAAATACAATTTTACTCATTCTTTTTCAATACTTCAGCATCGAATTAACATTTTGACTGCTACGTCACCCATACGTGAGTGGCAGAATTATTGAACTAGAAAATTAATTTTTACGTTAATTTATTAGATCCTCCTATTGTTCTTAGGATCCGCAAAACGTAAGATCGGTGAACAAGAAATTGATTTCATACAACTTAACTGTTCAATTTTAATTTGGTGAAATTTCTGAGGGTGTCGCATGGCAGTCAAAGTATTGAAGAAAACAATTCGACGGTATTTCTAATTTCCTTAAATGTACCTAAAATGTAATTATTGCACTGCCTCCGTCGCACAAAAAATCAAAAGTCATTCCAAGGAAACAAAGAGGAAAAATTGTAGGGAAGAAGATTAACAATACTCGAGAGACTGTTAAATCTGGTCGGGTTAATTTATTGGAACGACTATCGACGAAAATTGCAATTTATTGTAGGGATGACGGTAGCAGGGCTAGCCCGAAGGGTCGACAAGATGAAGGAGCTCGCAGAGAGCCTCGAAGACTGTCCCGGGAAGCTTCACCCCGTCGAATGCGACGTCTCGAAAGAGGAAAGTGTTGTTTCTGCTTTCGCGTGGGTACAGGAGAACTTGGGCTCTGTGAACGTGTTGGTGAATAACGCCGGGATTACGAAAGAATCCTCTTTAATAGGTGAATCCACCGCATCCCTTTATTAGATTACATCGAAACATGCCTGCTCCACTATTCCGTTCATTGAAACAGACTCAATAATATATATGTATAAGAAAACCACTTCGATTGCAGATGGGAATCTGGAGGATTGGCGCGCGGTTCTCGAGGTAAACGTGCTAGGATTGTGCGTTTGCACGCGAGAAGCTGTTCGAATGATGAGAGAAGAAGGTGGAGAGGGTGTCGTAATTAACGTGAACAGTCTGGCTGCAGAACGTGTCCCTTTTATTCCTGGATTTTCGATTTATCCAGCCTCGAAGAGGTCCATTGCTGCCCTGGCTCAGACTCTGCGACACGAACTCACTGGAACCCGAATACGAGTCACGGTAACGGCTCAACCTTTGATCCCTGTATCACTTGATTCCCTTCCGAACAACATTTCATAAATTCCATGCAGTCGTTAACAATGAAACTGCGATTTGGAACAGTCCGAACGAAAATGCTGATTCGAGATTAAGAAAATCAAGGGCATATTCATGAAAATCGTTCTTTCCCAGGGTATCAGTCCAGGACTTGTCGCGACGGAGCTCATGATAGCCTACAGCACATACTCCGAGGAAGCTTTAGCAACGTTCCCAACATTAGATCCAGACGATGTGGCCGCAGCAGCGGTTTACATTTTATCGTCTAACCCTCACGTTGTTGTAAGTACTTAGCAAAGTTCTCGACTGGAAACAAATCCTGATTAATTGAAACTAGCATACGATTCTGATTAAATGTTGATGAATTCGCAATGCTGTTTTCAGGTTCAGGACATCGTGTTGCGGCCTCTTGGCGAATCCTGGTAGTGAATCTAGCGATTATACTACTATTACAACGTTTCTCTATGCGATCTATTACTTTATATGCTGTAACTACTATCCGAATTATTATGATAATAATTATTATGATTGCCTTGTAAAATTCTAGTTATCAGCGACACTGAAATAACACTGTAATCGAGATGTTTCAATAAAGTTTCGCAGACGAATATGTAAAATAATTTTCACTCTTCTGTAAATAGATGAAGCTAATTAACAGAGCGAAGTTCGCTCGTTATCGTTGTATCTGTTAGTTTGTTACACCTATACGGTAATTAACAGTATCTTCGAGATAGGACGAGAGATGTAACCTATCGCCTGATTCTGTTGTGACCAGAATAAACCTAATCTCGGTCGTAAAATTCGCGAATCGCAATGGAGATATTCGATTTGGCCGAGAAGAAGAAAGCCTTGGCGCCACCGGGACAACGTTACCAGCAACCGCAACAGGAAGTAATGAAAGTGAGCTTGCAATACTCCTGTTGCATTCGCCGGTGCACGTGTAAATGACATGTGCATATTTTAACATTTTCATATACCAATCACTGCACAAACGTACAAAGAAAATTAAACATATATTGACCTGCAAGCACGTTGCTATCTCAAACAGTGTAACAAACATTGTATCGGAATTAACAGGTTAAAATAAGAATAATATTAGAGCTTCAAAGTATGAATTAATATGCAGCTGAGAGAACTATGGACAGATTACAAGCCGCTCTCTAAAAGCGAAGAAGTACGAGAAGCAAGAATGTTGTACAAGCAAGCCGAGAATATCGTTCTTCTAGGGGATACTCATCCGAGTGTGTTGAAGATGATCACGAAAGGACTCTATCTGCAGCCGCGGTTTCACGGTTTTTACGGTCTGATCGGCGAGATGTATCGTCGCGATGGTATTCTCGAGATTCGCACAGTTGGCCTAGATCTAGACTAAAACCCTCGATTATGTTAGGAAGCCTGGCGACAGTTCTATCGAACTACAGGTGGTTGTACCGTTTAAGGGAAATGGTCGAAAGCTATACACAGCTACGAGAAGGGACGACAGGTGACACAATTCGATGCCACGATATCGGTCGACGAGGCAAGTATGTTGTACAACGATGAATTGATCTATTGCTATACCAGACGAGGAAATTGGTACTACGATAACGCGCGGCTTTGGGATGCTTTATGCGACTATGAGCAAGTCTTTCAGTTGAGGTCGTCGACCGTGTGCAAGATGGATGCACAGGTGCACCCTTACCATTTCTATTCCAAAGATATCGTTTCAATAGTAATTTCTGGGTCGAATGACACGGTCGTTTCGTCAACAGGAAAAACTTCTAAACGTTCTGCGTAAGCTCGACAAGTACGAATTGTTCCTACGTTATTGGAACGATTTCGCACGCGGTGCCGAAGGCGACCGATTGTCCACTCTTCTAACGATGTACGCTGATTACAAGATCTATTTAAATGACATGGGGATGGCCAGGCGCATGTTGATGAAGGCCCTTCAGTTGAGAAATACGAACGAGCGCGCTCAGGAGTTGTTGCAAGTTCGTGCCATTTCCAACAAAGACAAGGCTTTTCTTTACTTTCGTTGATTTGTTGTACTAAAGGTTGTGTACGATAACGGCGACTTCCTAATGACTTCCACGTTACTATGGTGCATGCACGGTTACTATGACAAGGCCTTAGTCACCATGGACAAAGCGTTAGATTGCAACCCGTACAACCCGGGATTCACTATGTTGAAAGCAGTTATTTTACGATTATCCGGACGATTGGATGCGGCAGCTACCTGGTTGCAAAGCATTAGTCGGAACTTGTCGAAAATGGTAGACCCTATTTCGAAGGATGAGGAGTTGATGTTGGGAAAGCTTTCAGTTTGTGAGGCGAGGATAGAGATGATCAAACAGTGGCACATGATACAGTAAGGACTCCACAATACATCTCTAAACATAGATTTCTTAAATTAGTTAATACCAAAGTAGTCCTCGGAGATAGTCCTAGAAGTTAACTTTATTTTTCAACGAAATTATTCATTACCTCCTTGACTATATTATTATTTAAATACTTACGAGAAGAACTAAAAACTCGAGAGACAAAGTAACTCTTAAATGTTAACCAACATTAAATAAAACAATATAATGTTCCTGCCATATACATAGAAATTGACGCTGTTTTTAAATTTATTTAATTTATGATTATCACGATAATGAACGCTAATTCAAACTCAGTGGGTAAAACGGTTCTTGAACCCCAAGAAATACATTGACTACGACATCTATTGTATTATATAGTCTACAGTCAGGAATCGATACGCTATATTATCGACCGCGATACTGATCTTGATATCGATTATCTCCGCTAGTGCGCAAACTACATTAACCTACTTAAAGTTCAAAGTTTGAAATCGGATCAAAATGAAAAATGTCATTAGATCATCGATGAGATAATAAATCAATAAATTATAGAACTCACTACCTAAGTTCAGATTAGCTTGATATTATACCATCGATGTCATGATAAATAAATCTTAAAACTTTGTGCATAAAGTGGTTCAAAATAACGTAAAATCGAATGAGACTATAAAATGTTGTCATATAAATGAATGTCACGATAAATAATTAAAGTACTTTGTGCACAGATGACGCATAGAAATCAAAATTATAAAATACAAATCTCTAGGGAGAGTTGATTGAAATTTTGGTCATGGCGGGAAATCATGTACTCCTGAATCTCTTTTTACACGGTAAAAAATATATTAAAGATCGTGTAAAAGTAAATAAAAGGTGATCAGGGGAACATATAAAATTACTAGAGCGTATTAAAAAGAAAAAGCGCATTAAATAACTATGTAAGAACTATTCGTGTAAAAAGAAGGGTAAAGGTAACGAACGTTGTAATGGATTTTTACACGAACCTGTAAGTTGTGTAATAAATTCGATGAATCGTTTATAGATACGAGAAGGCGATCCAGTGTATGTTGCAGGACAACCTGGAGTCTGCGGCACATATTATTTACAAGTGTAAATTAACTAAATTCGCACCAGAAGCCCACGTGCTTCTTGGCGACTGCTTCCTAAGACGTGGGGACTTAGATTTGGCGCTAGAGTCGTACCTAAAGTATCGAACGATGGCGCGAGAATCGCAACATCCTATGCAGAATATCGACGTGATTCGACGAATAATTGATATCCTGAACGAGGATGCAGAACGGGCGATAAGATGCGGCCGTTCGAAAAAAGCAGTTGAACTAGCAGATCAAGTGATCCAAATACTTAATGAAGATCAATTAGCTTTGAATAAGTTAGGAGTGCAACGAGGCTATGCTCTTTTGAACAAGACTCGCGGTATCGTGAAGCTGAATCAGGTCTTGAAAAAGAAAAATAACAAATGTTGCGAAACCGCTGCCGAAAGTCTGCTGTTCCTTCGAGAGCCTAACGATACGGGATTGTATCGATCATTTTATGGAGACCGTCCTATCGAAGAGACGATCGATCGATTCACGCCGAAACGAAAACTCCCGCGATCTTTGAAAATTCTTATGCAATATTCTTGATCGTTTAATAATTTTCAAATCCTTTAATATTTTTCAAATCCTAAATAGCTCGATGCAAATATACAACGTGTATTTCACTTGCAAATATGTTCATAGGACTGAAACTGAATTAATGATTCTTGTTCCTTCTTATATGCCATATCGACTGCTTTTTCTAATTAATTAACGTTAAAGTGTTAAAGATATCAACGTGGAGCTTGTAATATCTTGTCGGATGTGAAAATTTTACACGTAAACGTCTGATGCAATACGTGTAATGTCTTACGCAGTTTCGGCACATGTATCATTTTTATCATTAACCATAATGAGCTGTGAATACTCGCACATACATTCAACTATATTTATTCATACATTTCTATATGGAACCGAAATGAGTTTGAACATTGTACACCCTTTCTATCTAATTAAAAATGATAAAAAGTGGAATATACATTTTTGTAAAACTGATGACTAAAATTTGTACTTAATTTAAATAAAGATTTAAAGAGATAAAAGAGAAACTATTTGTATTTTTATGATTCCTATATATAAAGTGAATTATAAACATTTAAAACTGATTAAAAATCATCATTAAAACAATAAAAGATCAAGAAAATTTAATTTAAAAAGAATCAATTGTAGAATAAAGCATTGCCCAATAGTAATTTCAATTGTCATTATTCTTCAAAATGTATCTGCACGTTCTTTTTCATCTGCTTAAATGGATTAAAACATGTCTGTTCTCTATAAAAATAGCTTCAAGCACTTGCGTCAAGATCTAATTAATTTAAAAACAAATCCAAGATCGTATGCAAACCTACATAATTGTTTCTTTTTTTGCAAGTACATTTCATTTATCTCTTTCCTTATGAAATGAGAAAATATTCAGAGATTCAAAGACAACAACAGATTGCAGAGCAAAATACGGCTATCTGCGATCAATTTCTCCAGTAAATGTGTACACGAACATGATTTATATTCTCATAAATAAGGTAATATCGTTTTGGGCGTATCGTGATGGGTGGATGTATTGCAGGCTGGTAAAATATCTCCGCCTTGAAGATTAGCACATGACCTCGGTAATCTTGGGCCACAATTTCAATTTGGTATAAAAAGCGCCGGCGAACCATCTAAAAATGCAGATCGATTCCGCAATAATTGCACTCTTCATTCGCTTTTGTGCTCAGTAAGCAACAAATTTTAACAACTACCATGGAAATGAAAATGTGGTCTGAAAAGGTTGCACTAATCACCGGCGCTAGCTCCGGCTTGGGCAGATCCTTGATTGAGGCCATGGTCATCAAAGGTATGAAGGTCGTGGCCATTGCTCCTTCCGTTGACATCATAAAGGTACCATTTTATTTTCTCTATATCTTGCTTTCTTCCTTGTATCTTCTTGCCAAAGACTCGCTTTTTTTCAAAGGACCTCGTTGATGAACTGAAGAACAAACCTGGCAAGCTCTACACTCTTCCGTGCGATCTGACCAGCCAGGACGACATTTTGCGTCTTATGGAATGGATTGAGAAGAACTTGGGAGCTGTGGACATCCTAATCAACAATGCCGCCATCAACTTGAAACTGACGATGCAGAACAGTGACATGGAGGACTGGAAGAAAATCTTGGATGTGAATCTTTTGGGACTCACATGCATGACCAAGGAGGTCCTGAAGATGATGAAAAAGAAGGGTGAGTGTCTTCAGTAGCCAGATCATCTTACAAGAGTAGTTAGAATCCCCAGAAGCCAAAAAATTATAAAGACACGTAAACCTGCAAGATGATGAAAATGGAAAATTTAGTTGACAAAATTTGAGTTCCACCTTGTAACCATTGTGCTTCCAGGAATTGATAATGGTATGATCATGAACATCAACGATGCTTACTCATGGAAGATGCTAATTGCCCGTGAACAGCTGTGGTCCCCAGCATACATTGCCAGCAAGGCGGCGATGGCAGCGATGACTGAATATCTCCGCGCTGAATTAGCACTGCTCAAATCCAACATCAAGGTCATGGTGAGTATCCCAGTTCATTGTAATCCTATATTTCTGACTCCAGATCCTGATAAATTATGAATGTTCTTTTCTCATTGCAGAATATCTCTTCTGGTATGATGGAGTCCAACATGCCTGCTCAGTGGCTGAAAGAGAACCCAATGACGGCCTTAAATCCCAAGGACGTTGCAGACTGTATCCTGTTTGTACTGCAGACTCCAGAAAACTTGCTGATCAGGGACATGACCATCACACCCATCCGTGAAATGATGTAGACTCGAGGAGCAGGATCCTTTTTGTTATTCGGTTACCACATAAAACTATGCCAGGCAGCACTTTGTACATTTGCAAATAAACAGCTTGCACAATACTTGTTTGGTAGTTTGAAGAATTCAATCGTATTCATAGTAGTAATATAAGAATTAGCCTAATGAGAACAATCTCATTAATCTAATCCTTATACTGTATATTATATATTGTATATTATACCAGTGTATAAACACTTGTCTTAATAATTAGATTAATAATAATTAAATTAAAGCTACAAAGAGGACTAAATTGAAGTCTCATAAATCTAATGATTGTCTGCAGCGAAAGTCACTATTACTCATGGTTCCAGAAGAAGAAAGACACTTTATTCACATGTACATTTTGAAACAATATATAATCGAAGCCTTTATAAAATGTATTTAAAAACAGCACCAAATGAAAATTTAAATTTAAAGGATATAAGGTAAAACTAATCATACGCAATTCTTACTTTATTAATTAGTTATGTATCCAAGACCAGTAGAAGCTTATTCTTCTCTTGATTCAATGGATCATCCAAACGTTTTTACTAATAACAGAAGATTAATAGCATTATACTTCTTTCTCTTGATATCATGTTACTCACCTACTGATACCGATGTTCCAGAATCACTATTATCTTGTTAACTATTCTTTAATAATAAATAAATCACAATAAATTATATACTTTCTCCAGCTAAAATAAATTTAATCATTTTGAAAACGAAGTTAAAAGAAATGAAATATCTATAGTAAATTCTATGGAAAGAAAATGGAACTATTCCCCCCTAGAATCCTTTGTCAAACACACAAAAAAAGTAAACTAAATATCAATGGTACAATAAAAAAAAAGAAATACTTTAGAATAATACACATTAGTTGAGGAAAGGAGTTCAGGAGATCCAAGAACATGTGAGTGGCAACAAAGCACATCGTTTATTGTTTCCTCCCAATTAGATATCAACGACCAAGGAGCTCTGTAAAATCTCTATCGTCGAGGAATAAAGAAAAAGAACGTAAATACCAAGATATAACAATTAATCTTCTATTTGGTAAGGGGAAAATAATTGTTGGATACTATCTTGGAAAGGTTAATACTACCAAAGAGAATGGTTTGGAGTGAGGCAAGGGGACAGATACTCAATCTGCCAAAAAATTCGAGCATGTTTTGTTTTGGGGGCTTAAACGTTTTTTAAAGCTAAACGTAAAGAACATTAACGATTAGGTCAAACACACTTAAATATTCATTCGGACAGACAGCATTGTATATCTGTTGTTATTTAAGTTAGTTTCTGAATTGTAGACGATATTCTGGTGACAAAATCAAAAAGAGTGGGACTGTAGTGGGCGTATATATATAAATATATAAACTGTTCTTTAGAAGAGATGCATGCAGAAAATATATATGTGTACGTGTTTGTGTAAGTGTACCGCAGGGACGTCAGATATTAAACATGATCAAATACCTTACAGCGAGTGATCACATCCGTTTTTGTTCCGTGAAAAATGATATCCGACTATATCCTGTATTGATCCCGCTAAGTGCAAGTCCAAATCCCGTATCCGACCTAGGCGAGAAATCCGTGACAACCTATTTGAAGCATGAGCGAGAGGCTCATGCTCGATCAGACATCGACACACCGTAATCCAAATCCGTTTACAGATCCTGAGCATGAATCCTGAGAGCGTATCGTACCATATTCTCCGGTCAAAAGATCCAAGTGATCCATTTAACACCGATCCGGCGACTATATCCAGCCAATTTATATTGTTCTATATATTCGTATCCAAATAATCCATCATGAACGCTAATATAATTCCGTCAGCATCCTAATCCCAACGCTTTTGCCGAATCCTGTCTTTCGTTTTATATACATTTTTTGTCCCGGGAGATCCTCTACAACTAGGGAGAGCCGCTCCTTGTTAATAGATGAAGGATTCCGTTTACATTTTTTTTATTCGAACGAATTATCCGAACGTTATCCTCTTGCGCGTTATAGTTCCCGACGATGATAGTTCGAGACAGGACACACGATCGATCAATAATGCAATCCAAGATCGAGATAGCCGAGAGAAGAACGGTTTGGAGACGAGGTTGACTCCCGAAGTAGAACGAAGGCTGTGAGCCAGGCTAGTTTATAGAAATCGCGACAGTTTTCCTTATGGGGACACCCATAAACGCTCTCTCTGCCGTTTCTCCTTGGATCCAGAGGAATGCTAACCGCAGAACTTCCTATTATAGTGAACCCTCGTTGCACGAGTCAACGAGAAACGAAGAAGACTTGCTGAAGGAATCGTTTGTCCTCCTCTCGCGTTGGAACCAGTTCCCGTTTTCTCGTGTCCCGCGTTCTCGCCGATATATAGATGAATGAATGGATCTGGTTAACCGGACTTCCTTCGGAAGAGAATCAGAGTTATTGTCTCAGCAACGACAAAACCGTAAATGTGATCCCGTTTACGAAAGCGAAGGCCAGAGCGCTCGCCGAAAACAAAATTTACGCAAACATGACATATTCCATTACCAGTTTCTGACGGTTCGGAAAACGTAAGAGAAAAAATACGAAAATCACTGTCCCAAAAAGCTGTTCATATCGGAGTGTCGGCGTCACGATTTAATCATTCTTTCGTTTAGTTCGTCAACGTTAAAAACACTGCTATATGTGAACACGATTTGGAAAATATACATTTGCTTTGTTTGCCCGGCAATGCGAAAAAGGAAACTACGGAACGATTTGTTTGAGAATCCTTGCAATGGATTTGCCAACGTTTTCTGATGAAAATCCAGCTAATTGGGAATCCTTGAATGAAATGGATCCCTTCTTTCATCCTGATATTCCTCTCCTGATCCTGAACTTCCTCTTGAAAGTATCCTTACTCTGTCTCATTATTTCCATTCCCATTTTTTTACGTCTTAATCCTTTTATAATATATGCTCCATACAAAATCCATCCAAAACGCATTCCATCTCATCCCACCGTCAAGCGAATGTGTATTATATCCATCCAAGAAGCAAGATCGTGTCGATTTCAGTTTTTCATTCATTGTGTTATAATCCAATCCAATATACAAAAGAAGAAAAAATACATTAGTCCCTTATACAATATGCATTAATGTTATATATAAAATTTTATCATTGCAAATACAACACCTGTGACTCACTGAAGTCCGGGCATAGCAATTTTGCGATAACAGCTGAGCAAATGTTATGCAAAGCAATACTTTGCGGGTGTTCAATGCGAATTCTTGGAACTTTAAAAACGAGCGGAGATCACGGTATTTATTTGCAATAATAATAGTCTCAAGAATACACGAAATCATTGTTTTCCTTCACCATTTCAAAAGTATCGTAAGGAATTATTTAAGAATGCATATTTTTTTTGTCAAACAAACTCGGTAAAAAAATTATTTTTATCTCGAAAAGGAAAACGTTAATCGAGAAATGTGTGATGGATAGTATCAAGATTGATACACAAAGAATCATTTGACCGTAAAAACACATTTCTCTAGATAAGTCGTGTATAACTTAAAATTTATTTCAATATGGGTATCTCACAGGATACATCCATACGGTTGTAACAGATATGTTATTTGTAATATTCGTAACAATAATATGTTCAGTTAGATTCTCTCATTTAGAAGCAGTACATAGTACATAGTTTCTTCTTCAAACCAGTAGTGTGGCCCGATGATCGTCGTTAAAAAATACTTGAATGTACGAAATTCTGTTACCGAATCGAGTGAACAAGAACGTAGATAACAAACGATAACTGTGAGAGAATTTCTTTTCCGAAAACAAAACTGGTTATACGATTATGAATTCTTTAGCAAAAAATAAATCTTTTTCACCTACGTTTATCAAATATTATGCCTTAATGAGTACCATCGTGTGATGGATATCGATGTATAACATTCTCTAAGTATTATATTTTCAGCACATCAAGTATGTGTATTGTCATCATTATATAGTCAAATCGGAAACTAACTTTCGTGACAATTTGAACGACGATGAGCCGTGTAAACAACCTTGATGTATTTGTCTGTACACACGAGTTATCTGGTAAAATTAATGCTTCGTCAGAGATGTACCTATTTTTAAGTAGATTCACGAAAGCTTTTTTATAGAATTAAATAAATTGTCAACGTACTGTATATTTTTTGTTTGCAGATCATATATGCATATTAAAAATATGTACTTATTTTATTATAGCATTGCTTCCTTTTTTACATATGCAGAATAATTTTGAACAATCGACAATAAAAAAGAAACAATATGTTAGCTTCATAAATTTTTGTGACAAGCATTTTAGTATTAAAAGCTCGAATGAATTTTAGTTGTTAAATATGCTTAAAACTGTGCTGTTTTCAACACTGCAACTGTGAATAAATAAATGTAAAACGACAATCAAACGTTGTATTCACATTCAGTTAAGTATTCTCGTACATTTACCAATTATAATGCTGTGCAGTGCAATGAGAATGATCGCATATTAATCCGTTAAGTGAGAACATTCACGCTGAACGTAGACAATATTGGTAACTATACAACAAAAGATACTTATCCATGTGAATACCAATTAAACGACTGGTTATATTAGTCACTGCGTTTTAGGTTCTCATTCGTAATACTTCAAAATTGTTACACATTTCAAATGTACTTGTGGTGTCAAAATAAACTGTAAAATACAAAGGAATGTATTTTCTTTTTTTAACGTAAAAATAACTCTAATCAATGTACCATCAACAATAATATGCAATTAATACGAGCACGATTCCTCTTTATTTAAGTAATGGGAATGACATTGTCACTTTATGCTGGTGTCCACTGTTAGAAAAGTCTAGTCACCATTTCCAGTTTATTCATGTAATTAATTTTCAAGTATGTCGTCATAAAATAATCAGTTGTTAAATAAAACAATGAAACAGAAAGAAATGACGAAATCATTAAGAAATAGTTTTGATATATGTATATATATAAAACGAACCGTGCTCTAACTATACATTACATACAATACAATTACTAAATCCAAGCAACGTGAAGAGTAATAATTTCATAATTTGTACAAAATTGATTTGGATTGGAAGGTGTCTTTAAGTGAAATTCAAATCAGTAATAATGAAACATGGTAAAGCAAATATCGATAAGCTTTTTACTTATATTACCATGTGAAACATATACGTACACACTAGTCGTATGAACGAGATCTGGAGCGAGATCTTGATCGCGAGTAATTACGCCGTAATGGTGAATATGTGGGTGAACCACGACGCCGTGGACTGTAGCTTCGAGAGTGACTTCGTCCTCTCTCTCTATCTTCACTGCGACCCCTATCACCACTGCTATGATCTTCTTTCACTCGAATATAGGCTACTTCACCCTACAAACAAAAAATAATTTCGTAGTATGCATTCTTGTTCTATTGTAATTAATGTGTAACTTACTTCATGAGACCTAAATCTGGAGTCATCCAATTTCTTCACAGCATATTTCATGTCTTCATATCGTAAGAATTCAACAACCCCAGTACCGTCTTTGTAAACATCAGCAAAACATACATCACCAGCTTCACGCATATGATCTTTTAAATCTTGCCAACTACCAGATGGTGGTAATCCAGTTACAAGTACTCTGTACTGAGATCTTCTTGCAGGAGGTCCGCGACCTCGAGAATTGCTCATCTCTCCTCGACCACCTCTTCCACTATCACCAGCCCCACGACCACCACGGAAATTATTACTAGGTCCACCACCCCTTGGAAATTCAACCCTTAATCTATAACCATCATAATCATATCCATCTCTTGCATGTACCGCATCTTCAGCATCTCTGTAAATAATATATTGGATATATTACTGTTCTATTATATGAAGAATGTTCCAGCTTTCAATGGTCAAACTTTATCATTAAATTCTAGGGATCTAAATAAGTAATTATGTATTATTACAGTTTACATAGGCAGGATAGATACAAATATGGCTATTTTGTCACAGTAAGTACAAATCTATTACTGATCCATATTTCATACTTTAATCATAACTTCCCAATAAAACTTCAATTTACTTATGATTATATAACATTTTTTTCAAATCTCTACTCAAAGAATATCCTGACAAATTTGGCCCTTATAATCTGAAGCACTCTGTATATTTTCCACAAATATTTATCCAAAATATCAATACATTTCTGTGCATAATCTTAACAAATCACAATTAATTTAAAAAATCAATAAAATCGATTTAAATTTCTGAAGAGTACGAAAATATAAAGAGTAAGACAAAGAGTATCCTCGCTGAAAAACAAAAAGATAAGGTAGACAAGTAATTAGAATATTCGATAATACGTAATATATACGGAGAGTCGATATTGTTTATGGAATTGTAAATTTGTTGTGCATACCTTGGGTCATCAAATTCGACGAATGCGAACGGCGGTCCTCTACGATTTTTTAAATCAACAAAGATAACTTTACCAAACTTATAGAAAAGGTCCTGAATGTCTTTGGTTCTTATATCGGGTGGTAAATTGCCCACGTAAATTCTACATTCATTCCTACCGCCGTGAGACATATTCACAGCTCAATGTTTAACGTTTACGAGACACGTATAAAAACACTTGAAAACAATATTTAATCGTTCCAAAAATCTCGCACTACCTCTATTGATGAAACAAACAAGATGGAGGTACCGGTCGAGGGGAAGCGTGATCACGAAAGGCACAGAAAATCAAGAACGCTAAACGAATGTGAACGAACCTATCAGACATTTTTGTGTAACTGACGACCAATTATGTATCATGTCGTACATTACTGTTTCTTCTCTCGCCAATCAGCGATATATGTTTGAATGGCATCGTTTTCCTTTAGGATATTATGTAAATTTATAAAATTAATTCTGCTCAGCAATAACAATATATTTATATACATATGTTAAAATGTTCATAACTCAAACAAAAACTGCACATTTCATTCTACGTCTAATTAGTTTTATAACAAATTATTTTATGTTCTTAATTGAAAATTGTATGTTGAAATTAGATTTTTATTTTACATAAAGTAGTCCGATGTATAACAAAAATACATATACATACATAATTCATTAATTGTATTCACTACAATTTTTAAAAATATTGTTAATGTATTTTGTAGTAAATATTTATGCTTAAGATATTTTATTTTGTCAAATTTTCTCGTGTTGAATTGTTTACACAAAAAATTATTAGCAAAATAAATAAATGTTGTATACATGCAACGTTTGTTTTAACGTTAAGTTGTAGGTGGCACTCCTCAGAGTTTGTCACACCTGTTAAATCTTGTTTACATCAAATATTTTAACCTCGAAATGTACAAATATAATAAGTGGTTACATGATTTATTGCTTGCTTCTTGAAATGGAATTGTTTTATTTTAAATACAGCGATGATGATGCTGATCATAATAGAATCATCCACTGCCTTTTGTCATGTTGTATTTTCAAATAATCGGTAGTCCTGTGAGAGCGATTTTAAGCAATGCACAAATACGTATAAAAAAATTTTGTAAATAATAAAAATGGCATTTTCATTTCGCGTTGGCACCAAATGGTGTCATGATTTTCCAAAGTTGGCCAGGGAATCTGGATTCTATTTTAAAATGCACAAATCCAGAATTAGAGTAGACTGGAATCGTATAAGTATGTAATGTTTACACTGTTTACATGAGTACAGTGCATACTTAATTTATTTGAATTTTAATAAGGATATGATTCTAGGTAACATAGACATAGATCGCATTATAAGAGACAGAGATTTTTATGTGATTGATGATAATATAAACAGTGTAATAGATTATTCCTTAGAAAGTGAATACGACGTTAAGATTTTGGATCCTAGTTTTGTAAAACTCTTCCAGCTTGCACAATTAGCTGTTGAATATTTATTGTATTGCAAAGAATATTTAGATCACAGTGTAGTAATATTGAAAGATGAACTGAGATCAAAGATAGAAGAGAATGTAAAATTAAAGAAAGAAGTTGAAACTTTAGAGGAAGTGATAAAGCACTTGAAAGAAAAGGCAAAGGATAGGAGTAAGTTAATAGAAACTAAGCTTGGAGATAGTAGTGGTGAAATTTTTAAGGTAATAACATTATTTTGTCTGCTATCTTGACATAATTTTTATATGTATAATAAAGTTCAATCTTTTTTCTAGTGCCCACACTGCCCAAAAGCATTCATATCTTCAATGTTTTTAAGTGGTCACATCTTAAAAAGACATGCATATATGTCTGACATGTGCATGACTTCATCTCCTATACATGATCATTATCGTAGTGAAACAGAAAAATTACACAATGAGATCAAAAACTTAAAAGAAAGACTGAATGAGACAGAGAAGGTAATAAGAAACGAATCTGAAAAGGTTTCTGAGAAGAAAAAAGTTATAGACTATGATAGAAGACTATCTGAAAGTGGAGTTGAAAATATTAAATATGATAATAAACCTGAAGAAAATCAAGGGTATAAGGAATACCAAGAAGAAATAAGAAGTTTGAAAACTATGTTCTTTGATGAAATACATGTAAGTATAATACAGACATAATTTGTAATATTATGTATCATTTAATGAACGAATATTTCTTAACAGAACTTAAGACAGAAAGAGAAGATACTTTCTGAGAAAACAACAGAAACAAATGTTCGTACACTGATGAATCAGCAAGAAAAAGAATTTCAAAAACTACGAAATCAGTTGTTTGAAAGAGTAAGTGAATGTTGCTTTTTAAGATTTATTCAAACAACTAATTTCTTGCATTATATTTTCACAGTTAACTCCAGATATAGAAAGTGTGCAAACAAAATTACAGGCACAGGAAAATTATTGGAAATCCAAGATTGAACAGCTAGAAACTCAACATCATAAAGATGTTGAGAGACTCACAATGGAATTAAAACAGACACAAAAAACAGCTGATAATATAAGAACTGAGTATGAGTCTAAAGTCAACGATTTAGAACGTCAAACTGCGAATCAATCGAATATGTTAACTGAACAAAGCAAACAAATACATTCTTTGTCGAATGAACTAAGTATTTCACAATTCAATGAAAAAAATAGATATTCTGAAGAGTTATCAGGTGGATATGATCAATCTACAATGTCCAATCAATTCAGAATAAATGTAAAAGAATCAGAAAAACGTGATTTCAAACAGGCAGATCGTGTAGATATGGAAACAGAGCAAATAATTGTAGAAGACTTTGAAGATACATTAAGTCCACAGTTGCAAAGAAAAGTAATTCCAGTAATACCACAAAATAAATTTCTAAAAACTGTTCAGCCAGTGCCATCTGAAAACAAAGAGATTACATATGAAGACAAAACAGGTGTTAAACAAAAAAATACAAAATTAATGAAATACGAAAAAGTAGATGATAAGAAGATCGCGGGTAAAGATTTAAAAGGTTCTACTTCAAGCGATGAATCGCTGTCTGAAGACTCTGAATCAGAAAAAGTAATTAATAATGACATAAAGCACAAAAACCAAAACAAAAAAGATCAGTTTATTATAAAATCCGAGTTGAATGATTCTGGAACGAAAAAATTGGAAGATATGTTTGACAGAAGTATATGTAATAGATTTTTATCTAGCACAAAAAATAGTAAACAATCAGAAATGCCAAAAGAAGATCTAAGTTCTGAAATGGATTCAGAGTTAGTCACTTCTGATTCAACAACACAATCTGAATCAGAAAGTATTACTGTGGTTAACAATAAATCTCCAGTAAATAATCGTAGATCAAGTCCTCTTCATTCGAAAGCTAAAAAGACAATGCAACATAATGTGTCCCTTACAAAATTGAGGGCAAATTTACTAGATACATTTGAACAAAAGTTAAGAGATGTAGGAATAGATCCGGAATGGCAAGGAATACCAAAGGCTACATTTAAACAAAAAATGGATATTTTGAAACATCATCAAAAGATTGCAACGAAAGTAATATAAACGTTTTATAAAATAATAATAAATCGTAAAATAAATAATTCTTCATATAATTTGTCATATTAACTCTATTTCAGAGAATACCAAAATATCATGAAATTAAATCGAAAGCAATTGAGAAAATTCTCAAGGAAATCTCTAAGGAAGGAAAAAGCACAGAACATTTTAAACATTCGAAAAAAGCGATTTTAGCTAAATTCGAACGTAACGCTAAATCAACACCAATAAAGGCATTAAAGGATAAGAAAAATTCTGGTAATTAATTAATTTTGTGAAATAATTAATTTTTTTTGAACACTGTAGATAGTATGGGCATATTTTTTCAGAATCTCCTGTTTCTACTTTACAAACACAGGATATTCCAAAATCATATTCTTCTCTAGAAAGTGATGAGTCTATTAGAAATGAAAGTGAAAATGAATTATTGTCTATAAAATCTTCAAAGATTTCAAGTTACGAAAACATGGAACAGCCAGTAAAAGTATCTTCAAGTTTTATAAAATCAGAAGACAATACTCTGCAACTACAAGATTGTTTGAGTAGAAGAAGAGCTCTGTTTGAGTCTGAACAGAATCAAAGAAGAGACAGTAAAAATATGTTAGACGTCAGTTCCATTCAAAATGAAGATATCGATAATTCGAATATGCACCTAGAGTCACAAAACATTTCTATATCTCCAAAACATAGTAAAAGTGTTTTGAAATCTGCAAACGGATCATCAAATAGTTTAATAAAAAAGAAAGTTAATTTCGATTTGGCAGATGAAATAGACTCAAAACCTTCGCTAAATTATGGTAATAAAAAAGACCAGGTAAATGAGAGAAGCTGGGATATCTTAAGGTACATAAACAATCTCCTTCCAAGATTTTTTAAAAATAATTATAATAAAAATTGATCTATAACTTTTTATTCATATAGTGTTTTTGATGATCAAAGACACTTATCAGACAGAGAAAGCTCCAAGAACACAAGTAATATAGTGCTGAAAACGACCCAAAGTGATAAAATTGCTAAAATATCAAGAAAACTTGAAGAACAGGTAATTTATATAATGTATTTAATCCTGAGTAAAAAATTTAAAAATAAAATTTATTTCAGTTAAGCTTGGTAAGACAAAAGCCTGTCGGATCAGTCGAAACAATATTTTCTTCAAAATATATGCAAGATAAACAAAATCAAGATAATGATACTCAACAAATGAGTATTTCTTCAAGTATAAGTTCATTTGTAGACAGTTCAATTAAAGTGTCAACATCTGGTTCTAAATTAAATGATTTAATACCGCGACCAGCTCCACGTAATTTAAAAGAAAAATCATCTAACACATTATATGTGGAATCAATAACAGACATTTCAGATTTAGATGCTCAAATTAACGACATCTTAAAATTAGAATAAACATTGGTAAATCAATGTTCTTCAATCCAAAGAGTTCATGAAGAATCAGTACGAAATAGTACCTTGATAATAATTACAATAATGTTGATCATTTTATTTAATTACTCTAGTCTTTGCTACCAAAGAGACAATTATTGTGTCAATGATTATTATATTTATTCTAACAAACACTTTTGTACAGGAAATAAATGAAATAATACATTTAATTACCGTGGTTTATAAATCATACCTGTACCTTTTTTCATTAATATTTATTAGTTTATACCGTAAATATGACTGTTTATTAACTTATTAACAACAATATGGCGATTTCTGACTTTCAATTCAAATTCAATGGAACGTCAAATTAAAGGATATAATACCGACACCTAGCAGGAAGAATATGATACTAAATTTCGATCAGCTTGATCATTTTCCCGTAAATGTCGCTATAAGTCTGTGAGACAACCAATAACCAAGGTTACTGGTTACTGGTTATACGATTGAAAACAATATTCCCAAGCAAACTAACCAATTTTGCTTTCGTACTTACATACAGTAAAATGTTCTTCAAAGGATGGCATAGGAGTTATTAAGAAACATTTACTCTTGACAATCTATTTGACAAGAGAAGAAGACTATGACAAGTGCGCGTTATCAGGCTATTGAGGCACACAATATTCTAGTTGCATGCGCGTTCAGGATAACAATTGTAACTTCATATTCAAGCTAATTCTTTCGAAAGATATACAAGATTATATCGCGATACAATACTTTTTAGATGTCGCAGTTTTCCCAGATCTGACTCTTTTCATTTCTATCCATTGTGCACAACCGAGTGCGCAATCGCGTGAATGCGTCGCCTAGTGCCTGAGCGGCGAACCACAGGACGAGCACGCGAGACGCCATATTGAGCGAATGTTGATTGAATGTGGTTTAGGTGTTTACGCGGTTCCAAGTAAAACCCGTGGAAAACCGTATCGATTGCCGTGTGGCCCGGTTCGAGTGCTCGCGAACGATCCACTTGGTGTACCAGTTGCACCACGCGGTGATAGAATGAGCGGCAGCGACGGTGAAGACGGTCAATGCAATAGGACGAGAGAAAGCAACGTAGTAGCGATGGGTGACGTTCTCGCTAAGAAACACGCAGACGATGTACCTTGCGATACCCGCACCGTTGTAGACGACGATCAAACGCGGCAGGAAGTAGATCTGGCTGTCGATTACGACAGCGACGCTGTCAGGTCGCCCGTCGTCGCGGACTTGGTTCCTGACGCGGTACGTTTTCTATCGCCGAATGTAATTGCATCCCCTCCGTAAGCCATCGATCATAAACCATCGATATTTCTTTCAAGGAAGAACGATGGGTCTGGTACATTAATATTCTACACGCTAAGTCTTCGTCTTTTGTGTATCTTAACCTGTTAACCAGAGGACTACGAGTTAACTCGTCGTCGAGAAATTTTTCTCCAGCGCGCATGACGAGTTAACTCGTCCCCATAACTTCAAGATCACGCGTAACTATTCGAAGTCAACAGATCAGTCGTTTTTTTTATTATTACCTTGTCAGTATGATGTTTAATGCTTCTTTTGACGACGAATAATGTGAACTGTATTGTACGAAAAATGTTTACAAAAAATGATCTTAGTTACTCCAATTGTAAACTAACATTAAGCACTGTATCATTGAGTAAAGTAAGTGTAAAGTATAGATCTTATACATATGTACAACAGTAAAGTAAAGTAGTGTTTGTTAGTTTACAATTTGTTTTTACACTTTTATGTTTTACATATAAATTATTTGTTTATTTGTTTTTGGTCATTATAATTATAGCATAATGATCTGAGCTGATGTAAATGAAAATTCTAGTCGATTTATGGGCTGAATAATATACTTGCTTTGTAGCATTGCATAGATTTGATATCCAAATTGTTTTTATCTTACATCAGTTTTAAATGGAACATTTTCAAGAATTACTAACACATCATAAGAGTGGTATAACATTAATTGTTATAGATTGTTCTTCTTTCAGAATATGGCAATAGACATGAATGCAGTAAATGCTTTCATAAAAGGTGCAAGAGATCCTGGATATGTACAAAGAGATACATATAAAGTAAGAAGGTAACTATCACTGTTTTGAAATGATCCACATTGCATTGAGAAATAAAAAATTATAATACAATTCATTTTTATTGCAGAGATCTCTGTAGGGAAGAATTGCAAAAGTTCATGAAATTCCAAAATTTATGGACAGAATTGCAACAATACATGCGTGCTTCTTTCAATGCTGCCCTGGAAGCATCTCATAATCCAGGAAGCTTGCAGTTGCAGCAAAATGCACTTTCTATGGAGAATATGCATGAGATTGTTCTACAGTAAGTTTAAAGAATGATTTCTCACTCACAAAGTCCCTACAAAGCCAACGAATTAATTGTTTGTTCCTTTCAGACTGTGCAATTGGGATCCCTCACAGTTATCTTCGAGGCTAGTGAGTCAGGCGCGAGAATTTGTTGTAGAAGTAAAAGTTCGATTGATAGCTATTCAACGTGATCGTAGTGTAAATAATTTAGCAGAAACTTTTCTTACAGGTAGTTTGAATGCTATTTTCTTTAATATTACAAAACCTTTTCTTAACCACTGTATGTACCTTACACATATGTATTATATGTGCAGGTCTCTTAGATGATTATGATGCATTGATATCAACAGCATCTCAAATATCTGAATTAGTAAAGCCTTTGAAGGGTTATTTGTGCAAGCTCACATGGGACTGTTTCATTAAAAAGTTATATCAGATCTATGTATACGATGACCCGATGTTACAGAATAATCTGTCTCCTTTTATCGGACAGGTAAATATATGAACACTATATAAATATCTGTTCGAAAATTACGTCAGGAATAAAATTTTCCTTCGTTTCTGCAGTTAAGGAAACTTTTGCCTTTGAAAGGCTCGAAGTACGAAGGTCTTGTACATCGATATTTAGCGTTTGACGATAAAATGATAAAAATTAGGGATCTGTGGCCAGACACTAAACCATGGATGGACAAATACAAGTAAGCAGTTTTAGAGATTATTTTATGTTTGATGTAAGCAGGTGTATTCGGTGGCCTCGGTGCAAGGGAATAAATGTATGATCAGAGTTTCATAAACAGCACACATTTCAGTGCAGAACAAGCAGTTCAAATGACCAGCCTTAGACAAATATGGAATACTTGGGAAGTATTTTCGGTAACTAGGAAATTTATGGAGGAACGTATGTCCAACAAATCGCTCGATAGTGGGAAGTATGTTATCATACAATAGGAAATAAACTTTTCTAAGTTATTAGATTAGTGCTACAGTATTATATTTGTTACAGTGAATTACAAGAAGTGGATGGTCAATTGTCAACGCTCGCAACGCAGGGGAAAGTTACTATCTCTGAAATGGATAGTAGGCCAATAAGTCCAACTCCGGACTTCAGTCTAGATTCGCTGAATATACCATCGACTGCCGAGATGGTTCAAATTCTCTTACATGATTGGAATAAAGACCAACTTTATAAAGTGGCAGAAACGGTGGATGCGATATCTACGGCTATTTATGCGAACGGGTAAGACAGTCCTGCTATCTTTTACTGTAAAGTATAATTTGAATCAGTTTATGAACAATTAAATATATTCAAGAGCTTATAAAGAAGGAACTTATAACGAAGGAGGGTGCTTAGAAGACAACACAAAGGATGGGAAGTGTTGTGAATTTCATTCGTGTACAGGATCTCCAGTGTCACCTATTGTAAGAAGGATTTATATCGCCTTAACATTACTCTGTTTCCCGAATTAATTAACTAAATTAATTTACAGATGAATAAAAGCGACACAGAAAGTATAGGATTGCCAATAGAAAATCCATTTTCACAACTCATTAATGGTTTTTTAGGTAAAGTATCTTTCAATAATTAAATAGAAATTTTGTTTATATCATTATTATAAATTCTAATAACGCTATTAGCTGTACCTGAAACCGCTGTACCGAATAACCATCCGAAACCTGTGTCTCCTACAACCGTAAAGATAAATTCAGAGCCAAGTAAACCTGCCGTCAAATCTGGTTCTACGCAGTCTGCTCAAACACAGACGAGGCATTCTACTACGCAGACGCCGAACACCGCTCACAATCATCCAACACATCAGGGTAGGTGTAAGTTGTAAATTATTCCATTTGATTTCGATCAATTGGTCCATTTAAATAGCTTGAACGTTTTGTGAGAGTACAACAATGATGATTCTTGGAAAAAATCTATTTTATTTGAAAGCGTTACTTTTCATAAACATAAAAAAATATTCTTTATGGAGTTAGACAATTTTTTTCAAAGTTCAAATTACTGTGAACTTGCAGATTAAAGTGCACATTGACCTTGTAAAAGTTCATGTATGATTTTTTACAAACAGGTACAACTCATCCTCCACACACGCACGGACCTCTTCCGGACCTGGTTAAAAACACAACTCCCCCTCACAGATCTCACACACACAACGCTCATTCGTCGCATGCATGTCACAAACAGGCCAACGTTGAGCACATCAAAAGAGTGTCGTGTAATGACTGTTAGTACACATTCGACGTTTCTATTTATACCGATTCCATAACTATAATTTATTGTATCATATATTTCGTTTTCAGTGAGTTCCGGGGACGGTGATTGTTCCGATTCCGGAAGCAGTCAGGAGGACTCGTGTTCGACCAGTAGTTCAGCACAAAGAGACTCGAGTAGACATTGTGACTGTTGTTACTGTGAAGTATTCGGACACGGAGTTGTAAGTGCAATGTTCCAGTTAACTTTTGGATCTATCTTCAATATAATTATATTTACAATAATCTTTGCTTTGCAGCCTTCTGTAGCGCCGGTTAGTAGGAATTACAATGAAATGAGGGAAAGGTTACGACAGTTGTTGACCAAGAAGAAAGCTAAAAAATGTAAAGCTACGTGTAGTCCCTCAAAAAGTTCCTCGGAATCGTCGACCAATACAAATCCGGAAACGAAGGCAGTGGCTAACACAGCACCAAGGTCTAATACTCCAGTTTCCGCTGCCCTAACAGTTCAACAGGATCAAAGGGATCAGAGGGACTTGGAAGAATTGTTGGAGTTCATCGAAGGTAATCAGAATGGGAAAAAGGATAATAATAAAAAAGCGGAGAAGAAGGCCAGACAAAAGCAGAGGAAGGTTTGTTGACCCAAATTCTAAATTTCTCTGCGCGTTTCTAACATTGTTTTAATTTCATTTTTCTTCTGTAATAGGTAGAAGAAAAATTAAAAAGAGATAGGCAAGAGGCAGAAAGACAAAAACTGATAGAATTACAGAAAAAAACGCCAGAAGTGACGATCACAGTAGTAGATCCACAGAAACCCGTTCCTCAGAGATTATTACCTCAGTGTAATCTTCCCGAAGTATCTATTTTACCCACGTCACCGCCAGTAGCGTTGCCGAGTGTAAAGCAATTAAGTAATAAAAAGAAAGACAAGCAGGAAGTTTGTAGCAATAGTAGCAACACTAGTAGCAGTAGCTGTAGCAGCAGTAGTAGTAGTAGTACCATTAGTATAAATAGCAAAACGAAGGTTTCACCTGTGAATACGAATGCGAAGAACAAAAGTATTAATTCGAATAAAGCGGAGAAGACTGTGGCCGCTGGCCAGACAAACAAGACGACCGGCAAACCTGACAAAGCCGAAATTATTAATAAGAATAACAAGGTGTTGACAAGTACCAACGGTACGAATGTGAAAAGTAACCAGAACATTACAGAGAAGTCACTGGCGATGGACTTGAACGAGAAGAAATTGACGAAAAAAGAGAGAAAGAAACAGAAGAAAGAGTTGAAGAAACTGGAAGAGACGAAGGCGAAAGAGGTGAAGAAACCGGTTCAGGCCGAGAGTCAGCCTCAGATGGTCACTATAAAAAGGGTCATGGAGTCGAACAGCGCGGAACCAACGGTCACGATCACATTGAAAGGTCAAACGCCAGCCGAGGACAAGGTATTGTTCACCCTGGTGAACGGCCAGACCAAGGAGGTCTCCCTTCCCAAGTTGGAGAACGAACAGAACCAGAACATCAGTGGGAAAAAGAAGAAAACCAAAGCCAATAATAACAACAATAACAGTACTAACAGTAATAACAACTCGTTGCAACAGGGGAATAAGACTCAACAAACAAATAACTCGAAACAACAGTCGCAAAATAAAATTGGTGATAACAAGAACGTTAAGCAAGGAAACAGCGACAAGACTAAAGGGAAGGACGAGAAGAAGGTGCAACAGCAAAGTATAACAGAGACAAAAAAGTCAAAGAAGGATAAAAAGAACACTGAAAACAAAGAGAATGTTTTGCAGCAGAATACAGTGAACAAGAATAAAAATCAACAGCAAAATGTGCCTAATAAGAAACAGAATAAAATAAACACTCCACCCCAGACGCCAGTCTCCCAGAAGTCCTCGAATCTCAGTAATGAAAACAATAAGAAATCGAAAGGTCAAGAGCAAGACAAAGGCAGCCAATTGAATTCCAATAAGAACAATAAAAATGCTAGTAGTAATGCAGCATGTAAGCAAATGAAAAATGATAATCAGAAGATACAGTGTAAGATACCCTCGCAGGCCACAATGAAGCAGCGCTCAGAGATTCAACCTGCTTCCACGGAACGAGTTAACTCGCCTTTGAGTAGCCAGTTCAAGGACATCAGTGCGAATTCGATGATCAACATAGAAAACTTGAAATTACCGCCTGGCATTACGATAACGAAGGTGGATGCTCCTGCCAAGCCATTGCCGATAAAGTCAGCTCCGTTGCCCAAACCTGTGAATCCTCCTAAACAGACTACCATAATCGCGGCTCCAATGAGTAGCGTTCAGTCCAGTTACTCGAGCCCTCAGGCAGGTGGTAACGTGATCGTAGTTGATACCGGGAAACTGAAACAAGACCTTCTCCCCAAGCCTACAGAAAAAGGTGAGTACAGACTTTATAGATTGTAACCTAACAGCATAAACATTTTTTCCATTTCATTCTATTTTCACAGAGGTATCTAAGGAGACACAGCAAAGTGTAAGCACTACAGGGAAAAAAAAGAAAAAGAAGAACAAAAATGCAGCTAACTCCGCCAACAGCAATAATCAAACAATAGCGCAGAACAACGATTCTTTTGTCAACGAGCATACCGATGAACCAGCCAGAATACTGCACAACCCTAACACGAATATGGTGACCATAAGGAACCCAGCATTTGGTCCGATGAAAGTCCCACCGACTCAGCAAGCAGCTATCATAAAAGTGTCTGAAAACGGCATGGTGACCATTAGGAGTCCAGCGCTGCAACAGGCGATCAACGCAGGGCTCACGTCTCCTCCAAAACCTGATTACATAGTGAAGGGTGATCTGTCGTCCAGGACATCGACCGATGGTCCAAACCTGAAACATACTAACGGTATTATCCCGTCTAGTCTGGCCGAACTGAGAAGTAGGCTGACCCCAGACTGCACAACCCTCAGCGATCTGGCTAACATCCAGATCAGTAAAGTGACCAACGGTCAGCCGATACCAGAGAACGGGATCAATCTGAAGGGAACCAGCGTGACTCTGACGAAGGTGAGAACAGAGACGAGCATAAAGGATGTACAGAGCGCGAAAACGGCGGTCCGGGAAGCCATAAATGCGTCGATAGCGGCGTCAAGTAACGGGAAGAGCAAGAAAAAGAAAAAACGCGGAACCGGCACGAGGCAATGCGGCGATGACTGGAACCTCGTTGGTGAGAAACAACAATAATCAGAGTTTAACATGTAAATTTGCTTCTTTCATTTTTTGTTTTCCTTAACAGACACTGTCAGAAACACACACACGCACACCTAGATGGGTCATTCCACATTAAGTCAGTTGTGCTTTGAGAAGGACATCAGAGATTTTATTCAAAATGAAGTATGAGGAAATGCACTAGGGTTAGTTTAAGTCATCGGGAGGATGATAGTTTAAACCTGCCACAATGATAATTAATGCTAAATCATTGTGCCATTTAGAATCGAATCTCTGGCATGACTTAGCGTGGAATGATTCAGATATACAAGTGTACACCCAGGGGGCAGCATTCCTAACCCCTGGTACTAGAGTTACTTGAATTGACTTGTTTGTTGAAGACACACAGAGTCCATTAATTGACAACACAGCCAGTATTGAGTCTCCGGACACACGAGCGTGTAGGCTGGATCGTACTGACGACGGTTTTTCTTTCGTTTCGTTTCGTCAGGAGTGGACAATGTACCGCGTTAGGACGAGGCTAGGTCAAAAGATTTATTCAAATACCGGATGATACACAGTCGGGATCTCCTCGAATTGGCCGCCACGAATTTCTCAGGGGATGGGTCCGGAAGATACTCTGGCCAGTGAGCACTATCTTTTCTTTATTTTCTTTTCGATGTTCGCGCGTGCCGACGACTTGTTTTGTTGGATGATCCAGGTGATTTTTCTGTCGAATGCAATCTGTAGCCTTAACTTTCACGTACAAGGTATCTCTGACCTGATGCTGTACCTTCAGGATTGATTTTGCACGAAAAAGAGAAGTCGAAAATATAGGGTAATATCTTTGGGTACTATATATCATTTCTGAATAAACTTTATCTAGTTGAAGATATATTTATGGTTACAGTTAATAAAAATATTAAAAAATCTTTTATCAGGCCAGTTACATTTTTCAGAGCACGAAAGAACAATACAAAATTTTATTCTAAATTTTCCACTTATCTTTTTATGTAAAGTCACTACTTTTTGGCTTATATCAGTTCAGAGGTGCTCTGTATATGCGCCATGTGATCTTAAACAAGTGTCGCTTTGTAGAGGTGTTCTTTAATCTTGACAAAAATTTCTAGTAAATGATAGTCCATAATTACATCTAATAAATAGTGATTCTAACTTGGTAAGTATTAAAAATGGCTCCACTAAGGAAGCATGTGAAAAATTCAATTTTAAATTTGTTTATCATTGTTAGAGTTGAAAATAATATTCTATCCCTTTTATATAAATGTATAAGACTTGATTTGTTGGTTTAAAAATTGTCAATATTGGTTTTATGAATTTTTACTAGAAATATTTTGTTAATTCTGAAGTGTAGAGTACATCTACTTTGACACTGGTTAGGATTACTTTTGTACAGTGTGTAACGCCACAAGTATGCCAGATTTCAAGGGTGGATTACTGAAAAAACGATGACGAAAAGTGAATGCAATCAATGACAGATCCAGTCTTCCTCGTTTTACAGAATTACCTCATCTATGTATCTTCGTAGAAGGTACTAAGAAGTACCAGCTTGCATCTCGAATGTAATACTACTATTGATTAGTATCGTTTATCATGGTCAAATCAGGCATATGAATACGTGAACTTTTCCCATGAATTTTTCACTGCGACGTTCTTGAAGATCGACCCATTTGTCGTGTTACATCCTGGATACTTTTTAAACTTGGACCTAGGATAGCTTGTAGCCTCTCTATATTTAGGGACCTCTCAATTGTCTGTCCCTTCTTCTGATTATCTATTCTGCTACCCATGGCAAAAAGTACTCGATCGAACAGTTTAGGCCTATGCCATATTTACTTACATCAATTGACAATATTTATATATAGCATGAATAATTTAAATATTTTTATAATATTTTACTTATTTTATTCACATAATTTATTATTTTCTTGCTAGATTTTTTATTTATCAAGAAGTACTTTGAAAAATGTATTTAAAAAGATGTTGACTATCGTTTTAAGTGTTCCTGGAAATCGTCTATACATAGTATATTATTGTCTGTTTATTTGCACGAGTGTAAATCATTTTTTCCGCGATCAACCACATAACCTTGGTCGAACCCTCTCTGTCAGGGGTGGCAGTCCCTTCTAGAAAGACAATGATGGTCGTAAGCACGCGGAATTCTCAGCAAAAGCATGACAATTAGAGCCCTCTGATTCTAGATCTATATAGACATCGATCGACCGATTCAGTAAATCTGTTGTCGCACACACATAGTCGACTGTGGAAAGAGAAAGGACAGATAAAGAAAAGATACGTCGGTCACTCAAGAGAGCCACGCTTTGCTCAAGTTAGTTGACACAGCCAACTTGTCTGCTATCTGATACATTTTATTGTGATACCAGAACCGACCAAAAAGTCTAGGCAATAATGACGAGATCATATATTTTTTTAATCAACTGATGACGTGTTTCAATAAAAGAGATTTATTATTTTGCCCTACATTTCTATTATACTCTCTTTTTCCCTGTCGGTCATTGATGCCATCCAAAATGCTGCATGCGTATGGATAGATCAAGTCAAGTGTTATCTTTCTCTTTATATCTTTTCATTCTCTCCCCTTCTCTCTTTCTTTCTCGTACACGTATACACTCGTTCTTTTATGTTTTATTCAACACCCACGATTCATTACCCTTTTTTGTAGGGTAATTCATTACCCTTTCTTCAGACAGGTCACCTGACTGAATCCCATAATTTTAGGTGCAGAAAGAAACTTTTAAAACAATAGAGGAGACTAGAACCACAGTCTAGTATATGATCTATTAAATCGTTTATTAAACTACAGCTAAAAACATTTCTTTCTGTTTAAAAAATTATAGGAGGCTGGTTTGAGGGACCCCACGAACACTGTAGATTCTTTTTCTCAATTTTTCCATCTTCGTGTACCCATACTTAAGCAATATCCGGTTCAACCAAAGAGAGAAATAAGAAAACAACGATACTCGACTATCTGCACAGCAAACTTTAATTCTGTCCCCTGTCTCCCCCCCCCCCCCCCAACCCTCTACCTCCACTAGGCGTCATCAACTTCTAGTATTCAGAGCGTGTCTTTTCCAGAGAGCGTATTCACGCCCAAAGATATAGACCTCGAGGATGGGGAGATGGACGACGCTGAACGCGAATTGGAGGCATTCAAGAGGTTTTGCCTGCAATCGGTGCCACCCCCGCGCAAGGAGAAGGTCAACCTAAACATCAAGGACATCGTGCTGAAGAAGAAATCGTCGTCGTCGTCGTCGTCGTCCGCGGCGGCTGCCGCCGTCATCGCCGCTAATTAATTTCACAGCGATAATGACTCTAGAGGCCCTCAAGTTCGCGTGCGGTGTTGGCTCGGTGCGGAATTAATGGGAGTTTCCATTGTGAGGGGCCGCCTGAGCTTAAAACCTCCTGAAAAGTACGCTTTTTCTACGGACAGACAATAATACATGATTTTAATCGGAATTGTCTGGCGGTTTTATTTTTGAGCATTAATGAGCGTTACCCTGAGCAATCCCCTTGACTCCGCGTGGTGGTGAATAGGCTAATTTGGGGAATCCGCTATGCGAGGATCCCCATGGCTAACAGGGAATCTCTGGTTGCCATTTGTAGAGCGATAAATACTACTACCAATTATGTAGATGTGTACGCAGGTGGTTGATATTAAATGTATGCTATTGCAAATAGCCGAAATTTGTATCTAGACAGAAGTTCCAGGCGAATGGAAGGTCACTTAACAAGTTGGCAGCTGTTGATATAGACCTACGTTATTTTAAAGTCTATAGTTGATGACTCATTTTAATATTCTCAATTTGTAAATGCAAAAATGTTATAACCTTTACAAAATTGTGTGCTGCTAAAATGTTAATTATCTTCCACGTGAGCAAAGATGTAAAATAATTGATAAGGTATACAACTGCCAAAATTGCTATGCCATTTTTTAAGCAAGATCTCTATTTATTACTGGATAATAAAAATTTACCACCTGCAAAATTAATTATTGGTAAAACATTGTCGCTCGACAAAGTCTCATTGAAAGATTCGTTATGCCAACAGCCTGACCCCTCGAAGCGTATTACATACACGCGTGTCCCGTAAATTTTCCAAGAATATAAAGCGGATAAGACATGCGATAATTGTGATAATACTCGGAATCTCTGGTGGTAATAAGAAAATTCTGTTATTTTTGCATCGAGCCAACCACCGTCAAACGATAAATGTAATACTGCCACGGCCGATGCGAATGAACACGCAATCGACTGGGAACGTGGTCCGTTTCCGGTTCTCGACGATTTTGTCGCGGTGGCTCCTGTGCTAATTACGATGATCGTTTGCGAAAAGAAAGGAAAATGGAATAATCGACGAAGATCAGCAGGCAGCCGCTGCGGTGTACGACGTTCGTAAAAATCGTCAACGAGGGAGACGAACGTCGTAATTTGTCGTCGTGTCGTTGTCGTGTCGGCGCCTAGTCGACTTCATATTTTTAATATAGTAGACGAGCGTGTAACAATTAATAGAAATTCTTCCTTTGCGGAGAGACAAATTAAAAAAACAAGACACCTTGGGTACAATGTACGACGGGTGGGGTGACGCGTTTGTTCTCGAGATACAGACGAGCCGTAGGTATATATATATATATATATTATATTATAAATAAAAAAAGAACAGAAAAGTGTATGTATGTATATGTATATCTATAAATATAGTAGGAACGAATTCTCCTGTCGATAGGCTGATTTGTTTTAATCGGCCTTCGATTTGATCGCGAGGAAGATCGCGGAATCGTGACATCGCGTCACACCACGACGTTTCCTCGAACTACTTCGCGATACTTAATCAAGGATAGTATCGGTAATTAAGCGAAACCCCACCACTGATGTATCGGCGTCGTGTCGACTACGATCGCGATCTAGGGGGTTTCAAAGATCATTTCATGGATCGACTTTTGTCCGATACACAACACCACTGACACACGTACACGGAGACACTTTCTCTCTTTTTTTTCAATAAAAGCAAATATGCATTTTTACCGAATTCATCTATTGTACTTCCTTGCCTCCACTGCCGTTCTTTGCAATTTTATTTACGCTATCAATTTCCATAAAAGTCCGAAATTCGCGAATGAACGAAAAAATGTATTGTATTATTCATCATTTTAAAGAGAATGATTCTATAGGTTTTTTAAAATGCAATGATGTATGCTTGTATGTTATAAAAACTCCATCTCACATATGTATTCCTGATAACCAGGCGCCAGAGTTCGGCTCTGATTTCTTATGCTATTTAAATTTTGTATATTGTAGCCAGTATATAGCTTGATAATCAGAAGCTAAAAGTTAAAATTTTTTGTTCCAAAATACTTCTAATAATTTTACGCATGATTACGATTTATTGTATAAAAACAGTTTATGATAATTAAAGCAAAATAAACAACTAGCGTCAATACACGTAGTGGTAAAACGCTGAAACTGTTCGTTAGAATTACCTACAAATGATAACTCTGATTATCTTCCAGGTGACGCTACTATGTCATCTTGAGCACTTTTCCGTAGATGGCGCAATGAGTTTTCTCCTACGAGATAGGGTTATTGATAAAAATAATCAATATGAATTTAAAAAACTCCAGCTAACAATTATTGGTATACAATATAAACTGAGAAGAGTTTTTTAAATTATCTAATACCTACAAAGAAAATATTTCATTTAAATTTGTACAATTTTTTTTTTTTTTAAAGTAAGTTTCCGGTGTAGGGTCTAGGTCGCACGGATCAATACAGACTACACAGTACATGAAAGCACGTTGTGGAAACAAGATAAGGTTCTGATTTATAGAATACTTGTTATTTCCTTATAAAATGGATCAATCACAAATTAAAATGGAAGTAGACGAGAGTATGAAAGATAATGATAATGCTCCGAGCAATGCAGAAACTTATGAAGAAAAATTGAAATATGTAAATTCCATTGCTTATCCTATGGCACCAAAGAAACTGGCAAAAAAGATCTACAAATGTGTAAAGAAAGGTACGTGCTTTTTGTATAATTAAGACTACTTTAACACTAAATCACTTAAGCAGTAATATTAACTAGTCTGCATTGCTTCATAAAAGTGAGAAAATCGAATTTATTTAGATTTTGTAAAGTTCCTATTAAAAAATTGCTTCAATAATGTAATGCATTTAAACATTTTCCATGAAAAAGTTTTTAAAGTTTTCAGAATTGCAAAATGGGAAAATGGTCATTTTGACCTCGGTAGGTTTAGTGTTAATAATTCATTTATAATACTTATAGTTTCTAATCTAATTATTTCAGCTTCAAAACAGAAAACCTATCTTCGAAATGGTTTGAAGGACGTACAGAAGCATCTTCGTAAAGGAGAAACTGGGTAACTTAATTTATTTATGATAAAGTAGTAGTTGTAGTATTTAGAGTAATATTTACCCAAGAAATATTGTATTTGGTAGGTTAGTTGTCTTTGCGGGTGATGTGTTTCCCATAGAAATTATGTGCCACTTACCAATTGTATGTGAGGACCGAGACATTCCATATTGTTATACGCCATCGAAACAAGATATTGGTAATGCAATGGGTGTGAAAAGAGGTAGTCTCATGGTATTAATTAAAGAGCATCCAGACTATAAAGACTTATACCAGGAAATCAAAAATACAATGAAAACATTACCGATTCCACTGTAATTACATATTTTCAACCAACCTGTAAATACAGTAGATGTACTCGTTAAAAAATAAATATTTCCTCACCATTTTCAGCAATAAGTATTATCAGAAATTAGTTAATATTTTATCCAAAGCGATAAATTTTATGTACAATTCTTTACATTTGTAAGGTTAATGTAAGCAAAAGAATAAAAAAATATATAAAACAAAAAATAATCTTTTGTTGTGTGAATTTAAAGAGAAAACCCCACGTATGAAGTTTAATTAAAAATTAGTTTTATTTATCACCTGTGCATTTGAAAATAGAATATTAAAAGTTAGCTTACGATAAAAATCATATTTCTCGAAGCGGCATGCATACATACGTATATACAGCTTTGCTTTTATTTCAAGCAGGTAAAATTAAATTCGAAATAGACATCGTCATTTGACTTTGATCGTGATCAACATTGGAAATCGTTTTGGATTGTCGGTCAAGACTTCCGAACGATTGTTTACAGTTTCTTTTATAATTTTGTTTCATACGAATCTGAGCGTGACCTCTAAAGTTGCTTGTAAAATTGAGAGTTATTAGAAAGATCATATACCAATTGTTTATCGGTCATTATTAATGTAATACGTATTCAAATTTGAAATTGTATTCGAAAAAAGACAACTTGTTCGCGGTTGTCGAGTATAATCGAAGCAAACGGAATAATCGAATGCGTGAAATATAAACCTTACCCGCATTAATCAGTGCGTTAATCGCATCACCGTTCGAATACAGTATTTCCTGCATAAAGTCGCGGTTGTGTCTTCGTCTTCATTGGCTGGCAAATCGTTACCGCGCTTCGAATTGGTAACACGATGTTAACGAGGATCGACAAAATGCGACGCTACGGAGGAAACGTTGCACGTCGAAACAATTGAATGTAACCGTATGACGAATATTCCCATTTGTCATAGCTGAACGTTTTACTCGTCGGCCACGGAATACGAAATGCTTTGACAATCTTATAATGTTTGAAACGACTTAAGCTATGCTTAAATTCTTAACGAGACCAAGTTACTTATTACCGACCGAGCTGGCAACACATTGCAAGTACTTTCTACAGATCGATCAGTTTGCACGATTCGAGAACAGATGTCGTGAACGCGTCGAGTTAGGATTGGAGGCCTTGCGAGCGCGGAAAGGCTAGATAAATTCAAACAAGAAAATAATGAAGAACGCACCTAAGTACTTTGAAGAGGCGGCAAAATCCTTGTTTCCCCAAATGCGCCTATACACACAACTATCCTTCGACGTATACGATATATCTCATGAAAAAGGGAATTCTGTCGCCCGCAAACGCCTTTTCTCAACGTACTCTCATCGCGATCGCGTCTAAAATGCACATGAAATTGAAACATCATCGATTCTCTATCGCTCTATGTGTCTGTCTTCGTATCCTTAATTCTACGGTTACCAATGTCAGTACAAAATATACATTCACGAGCGACGAAGGACAACATTGACATCGAAATTGACGTAGCGTACAAGTGGGACGTTATTCTCACCCTCGCCAAAACGGACATCCTGCATACGTCGTTTCCGTTGGAGAATTTCAGGCAGTAACGCATCTTACGACAGTACGTGTAGTATTGTTTCTTTCGTAAAAGTAGCGATGGGTTCGATAGGTGATCCAAGTCGATTAAATAAACGGACACAATTTTTCGTCCTTCTCTGTTATCGTCTCACCGCTGTCTACCGGATCTTCGACGAATTACAAAGTGGCGGGCAGATGATAGGAAAGGTTTTTTTCATAATTGTTCGAGTTGTTTGAGAATGTCGTACCCATCACTACTCGCTCGCTTATTACACAGATTACACAGTGTAAAAGTAGTTATGGCAGCATAACAGTTACACATGTCTTTTGCATACTCCGCGTGTTGCATTAAAATTGATTCACAGATCTTTTTTTCTCCTTCGCTGTGTCTCCCATTCTCACTGTCTCTCAAGCATTCTTCCATATTGCAACAATGAATGTATTGACTAGAGTTCTTACCATGATTCTCATCCGAACTTGAGTACTCGGATACACACTCAAGTGAAATCTATGTATTCGAACGTATGCTCAGATTTTAATTTGAGTGCTCGACTATTCAAATTGAAGTTCCAGTATTTTTGAGTATACAAAAACAAGTTCGAATAGTAAGAGCTCCAGCATTAACCGATCTCACGCGCTCACAACTGCGGCGAAGGAATGAACTACAAGTATCAAATGATTAAACACCGTTTAGTTACCGAACGCTAACGTTACAGGTCACATCCCTGTCCTTCCGAGAACATTATCACGACCGGCCCTTTAAAACGCGAGGTTACGTTTCTTCAGAGATGCGGGTACCAATTTTGTGCACTTAGAAAATAGAATTCGTCGAGATAATGCGAGACACGGTATGTGTAGAATAACTTTTACATGGAGATACATCTGATTAAGCTTCGCGCTATATCCTATGAACATTAGTAGACTCATGATAAATCTTCTCTCTCCCTCTCTCTCTGTCCCTTTCTCTTGTAATCTGGGTAAATAATTATTATTACCAGAATTAGTCATTCTAGTAGTAATCGTTTACCGTGATCGATATGTTGCACTATTAGACAATCCCCAGTTTCCATTTGCAAACGAGATAGAGGAGTGACTTAGCCATCTATACAATGTATTGTTCATTATCGAAGATGCGTTAGAGATTTCGAATTGTGGTCCGTAAGTTCTGAGACAATTGAAGCAAAGAATAGAATATTTTTAAGAGACAAACGACGAATTAACGCTACCCAGTATAAAAATTAGACGAAGAAGACGAATGTATCTCTATTTATGGTCCTATATCTTGTTTGCACCCGATAAACTTGCACCCGTCCATACTTAAAGGTAATCGACAATAGTGTTTCCGTAGATCGTTACAAAATGGTACAAATACGAGAAGTCTCCTAGCACTCGAAGGAATTGTAACCTCGGTCGTGTGGTAGGGAGAACAGAATGGTTGAAGCAAGGCCCGACATCGAATATCGTGCAAATGACAATAAAAACGTTACAACGTCTGATGTTTCCTTACACGACTAACAAACGGTACCATTTTTTGGGTATCGTTATACAGACGTAATTTTTACGCATTACTACCGGCTAAGACTATTGCTCGTTTTCTTCAGTCTAATACGCATCGATAAAAGTACGACGATCTTTATCGTCTGATGGGAATCGTTCGCTCCATTTCGGACGTCACGAATTAAAATTGATTTTCACCGTAATTCTCCTTGCTTGTTTCCAGTGAAATTAATCGAAAACCATGGGCAAAAGGAACTGGCAACGTCTATACCCGCTAGATTGGTCAATAATGCTCGAGATTTTAATTGTTTTGCCTTTCAGGGAAGATGTGGCGACGCATTAATTTAATCACCGCAACGTTCCCGCGCCTATGGAAGTAGCCCCTTCGTCAGGTAACCAGACATGCTCGCTTGCACGTCGGGTTGCATAAACAGCGGCTGCGATCTTATAGATGACTCCTTCGAACTCAGGATGGACTGGAAATAGTTTTCGATACGTTTAAAAATCTCTCCAAGAGGACGGGGCGTGTCGTTTAAAGTCACCAGCATTATTGATCGCGAGAAACCCGACCAGGGAAGCCTCGAGGAGGACCAGCATCCAAAGTATAAAAAATTCTCTCTGCTTGATTAAAGTCGACGAATGTGTGTGTAAGTCACTCCGAGGACTCCTGTCTCTACGTCCGAACGACTCAACAGATCAAACAAGTGAAACTTCTTTTTTTTCGTTCAGGTGGCAACGCTGCACCTTTTTATGGGGGTCGCTTTAGTGGCAAAGACGTGTCGTCAACAAAAGGCACCAGCTTGTTTCGTTTTAAAAAACGATGGACGCCCGTGTGAGAAGTCCCTTCGAAAGACAATAGCGCCGTGCATCATCGTCCCAACGACAGCGCGGAGGATGTTCACATAGAAAAAATACACCAGTTCCCAAGGAACAGTCGTCGCGTTTTCGACTCGTAGAAAATCTACCGCCCGACTTCTCCGAGGTAAAGAACGTGCGCCAGCTAAGGGTATCCGGTCACGTGCGACAAATATTGATAGAGGAGGCCCCGGTATCAGGGTCGGGCGACTTTCTGATTATCGGGGTATCATGTGCATATATCGTTTCGTCGGTGTTCTTTTTTTTTTGCTTAAATGTCCCTTAAGTATAAATCTGTAGCAGTATCAAAATAGTAAAAATGGTGCATATGAAGACCATGAGCACGGGTAGGATCAGAATGAATCTGACGGAGCGGCTTAAGCCGCTAGGCTGTTGTCATACAACCTGTTCACCGGATTCTATCGACGAATCGAACAGAGGTCGCTCGGCCTGCGGGTCATTCGAGGCTGATGACGCTGTGCCGCCATTTCCGCTACTCTCTCTTCTCGTTTTGCTGGAGCCAGAGAAGCACAAGCAGCCGGACTGGTTGCGGTTCCTCTTCAGGGTGGGTTTGCTTTCGCGGTCCCGTTCCGCCAAGCATTTTTGATAGTAGTCGTAGTCTTTCAGGTACCTAACAAACAGGAAATTATATTTTTAAACTACTTCAGGTGGATCAAGTTATTTGTGAAATGATGAATTTTTCCTACCATACTGGAGGCCATCGATGCTCGTTCAGGTACTCTTGATTTTCCGGATGAAGAAGGCGGACGCTCCTGGGAGACATCTTGCAGAGCTTGTTGTAGTTAACGCACAAGTGATTCATGCACCAATCCGCCAACTGATCAGCATTGTGCAACTATAATCCGAGAATCAGGAAATAGTTGATTGCTCGGTCGGTTCTCTTCGGATCAAGAATAGAAAAACTGACCTTGCAGGGTTCCAGCAGTCTCAGACAATTCTCCACCGCTTCATTCCCCTCATTCTGAGACAACCTTTCTAGGTCTTCGATTACCCTGCTCTCGACTAAGTTTACCAGTCGTTGTAGACACAGCCGATTGGCCAGTTCTAAGAGGTTCAAACACCTGCCGGAAGAAATTGCTGGCACCTCGTCTGTGTAGAGGTAGCATAGCAGCTTGTGGAACGTATACTCGCGTACTCCAGGAAACACTATCTGTTTTTGTAGATGTTAATCAGATTAATGTATTGCGGTAGCAATCCGAGCTATCTACCCCAGGCAGAAGTACTTACTACTTTCGCGCTACTTTCACGGAAGTCGCCGGAGAACATGGCTTTCATTACATCGCAGCGGGCAGTGAGAATCGCTTTGTGAGCTGGCACGCTTCCATCGTCCAAGTCGAACACCACGTCAGCGAAGAGTCCTAGGACAGGCACGGTTCAATATTAGAATATATTATCTTGAAATCTAATGCGGCTGAAAAGAGAATCTACCTTGTTCCAGACAGATGTCCTCTAGCCGTTGTCTCACCACTTGCTTGTACCTGTTATTAAGTTCGTTATTGAACTCTCTAGACTGCAACGTTCCTAGCACCATCAGCAATTGGGGCAGTTCTAGAAACTCGGCAGCTTGTCTGATCTCCTGCGATCAAGAAAACGCTGCAGTTAATTGACATATGATTATGACATGATGATATCATGGGGAATGCGGTATGGAGATCCTTTCTAAAGTTGAGATACCCAGTTGGACGATCGTTAACCATCAAATGTAAGGGACTGGAAGCGTTTTCCATGCATCCGTGAACGCCACATGGTCTTATCACTGTTCTAAGAAACGTGGGTACAAAGTAGAACATGCCAGGATGACGACAACTATGGTGATAACCTAACGGATTTCTCTGGAATCGACACCCTGACAACTATGCGAGACACTACTACGTGCGTGTGCATGGGTGTGCCGGTATTCAGCGAACGTATTTCACATTGTACTAACCAGTAAGAGCCCGATAGGAGCTGTCTGAAAGAATAGAGCCGCGTTAATTGCCATGTACCGTAATGGCGTTGATCTTAAAGACATCAATTAAGCAACGAACACCAATGGAGGGTGATATCTCTGTACACCCTTGCTATATTCCCGGCAAAGTAAGTATCATAATCCTTTCCTCGGTCGCGATTAAACAGACCCTGCACCTGACATGGGCCACAATTGGACATTTGGAGTTTAAAGATTTTAAGCACTGCAGTAGGAAACATTTCACGGGTACCGTTGCAAAGAGTGTACCCTACGCCAAGCTCAGGGTCTGCTTCCAGTGGTCCTGCCCAACACTTTAGAAAATGCAATCGGCACAACGTACTTGCAGATCGTGATAACGTTTATCCAAGCTGCCCGTGTAAATGAACTGCAAGCACTGTTGCATAGCCTGCGGCGAAATCAGCTTCGACAGCGTCACCACGGTGGTCGGTTGCTGGACCCCGTTTGTACTTTCAGTCTGCAAATCAAGGATAATAATTATCGTATATACTTGTTTCACAGACAATACCGTATACTTACCAGGCACACACGAATATTCTGGAAGGCAGGATGGTTCAATTCCCTCGTCGCCCCAGCAGATTTTCTCTGGTTGTCCATCGTGGGCAGCACCTGGAAGCTCGAACGCCGTTTCAGCTGCTCCCAAATCCTGCCACAGGGTTCAGAACTTGAATTGAAAGTCGATTAAAGTTTCCATCGGCATCGTCTAATCATGCAGGACAAAACTAGCAACACGTTTGCTCGAGTAGACTCACTTTGAAGGTTTTGACTGGTCGATGCGTATCAGACACTCGGTGTCGTCATTAAAGTCGCCAACAGTCGCCTCTCCGAACGTGCTCACCTTAAGAAGAACAAAGAAAATATATCTCAAAGAGCAGAGAAACGATGGACAATGAAACATACCATGCTGGATTCACTGGAGCTCCTAGGCGTCTGTTCGTGGACAAGTTCCATCGTGAATAGCCGATGGAACGCTGGAGACGCAGCGGCCAGGAGACACCTGTGGGCCGAGAACGTGCAGTTTCCGGCGATCAAGGTCACGTCCGTGTGAACCGGCTTCGCCCAGAGGGCCTTCATATTCTCCTCATACGTGCTCGCCGCTAGACAGACTTCTGGGGGCACTGGTTTTGGCGGACAAAAAGGAGCCTGCGCGAGAAGACCAAGGACGGTTCATAGAGAAACCCCAGCACTTTGAATGTAGTCGTCTCACCTGAAGTAGTGGTCTCTGGACCCTCTTCAAGTTCGTCATCCAGAATCGCTGCTGTCGTCGGGCGATCAACGCGGCGCGTATCGAGTTTTCGAAGACCTCGTTTACACCGTAATAGGTGAACACGCTGGTCTCGTAATAGCAAATGCCCAGCTCCCTTGCGACGGCTCTGGCCTGATCAGGCATCACCAGGTCGCTCTTCCTCGTCGCTCTGTTTCAAGAACACCAAACTAGTATCATTAAAATCGATGAAACGTCAAGAACACAACTTGAAGCAATCCCGAGAGACGGGGAAAAGTCTGAAAGTCACGATGAACTTTGAGAAGATTCCCCGGGGAGCTGTACCGCATATGTCAAGGCTCACTTAATCCCATTTCAGCGTCGTTGCTTAAATGGAACGCGACGTTACGTAAGCTCGAGACCGTCGACGCTGAGAGGCCAGGTGTCAGCATCTTCGGCGAGGCTGATATTTACCTGACGAAAGGACTGCGATCCCGGAAATAGCTCAGATATGTCTCATCTCGATACATGTACCGCAGGTCGTTCTTGCACCCCACCAGCAACACTGGCGTCTGAGGGCAGAACCTGCGGATCTCCGGGTACCACATGGCTTTGCAGTTCCGCAAGGACACGGGGTTTGTGATCGAGAAGCATAGCAGCACCACATCTGATCTGCACAGCGAGAAGGATGTTTCAAAATTGATTTCGAGATCGTCCGCGATCCTGATCTATGGTTTTACCTGCCGTACGCGAATCGACGGTCCTTCTCGTGGTCACCGAATGTGTCCCACAATCGCAGCGAGACATTCACGTTGTCCACCACCTCCCAAGATCGCTCTAAGACCTGGAACATCAGCCCGTGTTGGGTTCTCTAATTTTTCTCACGAAGTGAATGAAGCTATCAAATTGATACTGATATTGACGATATTTTAGATTCCGCAGAATCTCCAAGGATTTCTGTAGAGGGTAGCGAGACTCACGTCCTTGTAAATCCTGTACTGGTCGATGGCCCAGACGGTGGGCACGTGGGTCGTCAACAGTTGCGACAGGGACACGTGCTTGTTGCAGGCCCTTGCGCAGATCAGTCTGGTCTTTCCGACCGCTGTGTCGCCGACGACCACGCACTTGACCAGCTCCTGATGCGGTTGTTCATTGTCCATCACCGACGATCTCCCCTGGTCATCCAACGCGGTCGTCCAGGTGCCAGGTCGTCCGGACAACGCTCAGCTACCTCCGTCGTCGGTTGAACCGCTGTCCTTTCCTCGGCTGAGCACGTCCACCACATCCGATCCCGGCCGAGGATCAGACCCAGGTCCCGCTACCGCTCTGCTCTACGATCCTGGAACTGACCGAAATCCGGTAAAGTGGATGCGGGCACGCGATGCCCTTGGCTGCGAATTCACGAAACGACTTAATCGTTGCGGATTATCGTGCGGCTAAGCTGCTTAGAGAGAAAGAGAGAGAGAGAGAGAGAGAGAGAGAGAGAGAGAGAGAGAAAGAGAGGGAAAAAAAACGAACCACCAAGTGTACGTCGGAAAAGGGTACGTTCTCACGTGAGCACGCTGGCGACGGCGAATCGCGTGAGCGATTACCTCCGGGGAAATTGTGTAATACACGCGCCGAGCCGACCAGTGACAAGTATACTCTTCCGCTTGGGGTGAGTTCTCGGTAATCTATATACGGGATCTGACAAAGTCCGTCTCTCGTGTGTTGGTTTTCCAGGATTTACAGGTGACGCAGGGGGGATTGCTGCAACCCCCAACCTGCGGGACACTTTGCCATTTGCTACAGCATAGAAGACAAGCGTCAAACTAATGGGTAAAACATTTTGATAGATTCTTCGGGAGCCAAGGATTTATCGTGGAAAGCTCTACTAATACTTCTACATTTACCCCTTACTATCTTAGGGACGGAAGGAGAAGTTTTTAGGAGTTCAGGATTTATCAATACTTAGGACTGAAAGTATCTAGATTTATGTTATCATAGTGGGAATGGAAGTCTTCGGTCCAAGAAAGGTATTAATAAAATCTACGCGGTATATTTGAGAAAGAGCATTATCAATTGTACTATTTTCAGTGAACTCACCCCATCAACTTGATAGCGAGGGAAGCCCGAGTGTCGTAGAAGAGAAAGGAGTTCTGGTGTTGGAGGGCTACAGAAGATAGCTAGGCGCAATTTAAAGTACGTCAAGGTGCTATACGGTAGGGCAGAGAGGCATGGTCTCAGGCGAGATCATTCACGGGGAGCGTGTAGGCGTGGGTATTTCAAGCCCCCGTGCACCGTTCAGACGTTCAGGCACCGTGCATATACATATACATGCACGCAGGATGCCTATTG